>NW_026294721.1:13730000-14330000 GCF_026119805.1 Tympanuchus pallidicinctus | reverse complement strand
ATGAAGGAAGGAGAGCTGCCATCTTTCTTTTACTGGGATTGGGTGGTTTGCATGAATTAGATAAAATAAACCATTTTTTCTCATGTTAATGTAAAATGTTCTACCTTTGAGAACTCTCTGTTGAGAAATTCTCTGTGCTTTGCAGTGAAACAGAGATACAGTTTTTCGTTTCCAGTGTGAAAGCACTGGAAATAATGTAAGAGACTTAATTTTTCTGGTGCTTTTTAGAAACACAATGAAGTGCCCTGAAATGCTTGTGATGTTTAGCACTGAATTCTGATCAGGTCTCTCTAAAGAAGATCTGTTGGGATATTAATTAGCTGTTAATTTTTAAGTCATATGCAAGAGGGAATACTGGAAATTGCATTGTCTTCAATATGTTCAGGTCACTTTCTTTTGATACCAATGCTGAAGTCAAAGAAGCTGTATGAGAAAAAGTGATATCAAAGATGATCACAATTTCTTCTGTTCCAGATGAAAAATCTGCACTCTTTAGCACCCTGCCTCCAAGTAAGCTTCCATTTTCCTAATACTGATGTCCATGAGAATGAACATCTGCAATTACAACAGGAGAATCACTCAGTCATTCTACCCAAAGCAAAGCCAAGCTCTGAAGGATCACGTGATTGGCTTAAGTGTCATCCTGTTAACAAAGAAAAATAGTCTGGAATTCCCTTTTTTCCTTTGCTTACATTTAAATGCATAGTTACCATTAAGCTAGGCTACAGCTCTCAGGAAAAATAACGCACTTTGATATCTACTGACAGGACCTAAGATCTTAGATTTCAAATTATCTTTTAGATAGGAGAAGCTACAGAAGAAGAATAGAAGACCTAGTTACTCTGGTCTTGTAGCAAGAGAGTGGATTGTTTAAAATGTTAAGCTACAGTGTCTAACCAGTTACTCCTACCATTGTGCCATGCAGAATGGACACTGCTGCATCTCATGTGGCACCTGTTGATGTGTAGTAATTTCTTTGGAGATATTTACAGTAGCATTAGTCAAAGTTAATAACTTGTATAAGTGCTTCTCTTTAGTTCATTTTGGAGGGTGTTACTTTGGGGTTTTTCTCTCTCAAACTGACAGAATAGAGGCCCTAAGTTTTAACTTAGGAGTAGAAGTACTTTGATTAAATCGAAGGTCAGCTAGGAAGAGGACAGTTTCTGGGAATGAAAGTCTTTCAAATAAGAAACATCAATTCTGAGAGAGTGGTTACTTTGTCCAGTACCATCTTTTCACCTTACATTTCTTAGGAGACGTTTTGTATGTCCAGCTGCTATGCTTATCACAGGAACATTGTGGAACATCATGTTCCCATTTATGTTTGCAGGGCACTGCTGCTGGTGGTGTGATAGGTTACATATTTCCATATATGTGAGATTCATGCTGTGTGACTGAAAAAATGCTTCTTCCTTCACATCTCATCCTGAATACTGGAAACAACTGGTGTATATCATCTGACAACCCACAGCATTGCATGTCTGAAGCTCACTGTAGCAATGCAGTAGAGCATCTTTGCAGTTTTGATGCCACTCAGTGGGCAGTTTGGTATCACCTCCTTGGTTACTACTGATGAGTTTTTGGAGAGTCGGAGGAGGAATGAAGAAAACACTGACAGACTAATCTTGCCTGTGGTCTCTTCAGATCAAGGGCCATGAGCATATTCAGTGAAAGTTGAAGCTCCTTTGATTGTGTGCTGGTTCTGTGAGTCCATTGAGGGTCAGGCCTCAAAGGTCCAGTCAGAAGACAGCCAGCCTGGATCTGACCCCCGCCAAATGCTGAGCCTTACTGAGCTAGAACACTTTGGGGAGTCTGAACAAGGAGTTTCTTGCTTAATACAAAGCACATTGGTCTTCTTTACACTCTTCTGTCCCTGTTGATGTGTGCTAGATGCATAGTGGGCTCTGCTTTGACCCAGCAGGGCCTCTTGCAGCTCTCAGACATCACACGCTGAGGAGGTTATAAGAAGATCATGTTTGTTCTAGACTGCTTCAGACCTCAAACGTGATTTTAAGAGGCAAACAACCTGGTCCAGCAGGCACTACTGGAAGAGCTAAGAGTATCAACAGAAATGTTAATGCACAGATGTGTGTATCAGTGTATCTGCTTGTAGAAAAAACTGTTCCAAGTCAGAAAGTGGAAAGAGAAAGAAAAAAGAATTTCTTCTGGAGCAGACAGGTGATTCTTTGGTGTGTCCCACAGAAATCAGCTGTGAACATCAAACTGATTGTGGGGAAACTATGTGGAAAAGGAGAATGCTAAGATTTTTGAACACTGAGCATACAAACCCAGCACCCTCAGAGGGGTCATATGAAATTTTGATAAAGTCTTTTATTGGAGAACCTAGATAGAGCTGTAATTGATTTTATAGGCTCTCAATAAAAAGCACACAGAAACATTAGAACATCTCACAGTGGTTGTCACTGCAATGGTAGAAAGCAAGTCTGGATCTGTATGAGATCCCTTTCAACTTTAACCGTGCTGTTTTTCTGTGATATACTATGGGTTGGGTTCCTCTAGTTAAGAAGGCATTAGCATTGAATTTTTTCTCTTTTTTTTTCTCACTTTCATATGACAGCTCCTCTGGCAGTTACACATTCCCAGGAATGGGACAGTGCAGTTTCTTGGCTTTGTCAAGGGTACTGCTGTTTTTTCAGGCTGTTTAGCAGTCTGAACACAAATCTTCCCAGAAAAGCTCTGAAATGATAAATGCTCTGGGTTTACAGCACTCTTGAGAACCATGTAATACCTGAAAAATAAATAAATAAATAAATAAAATTAGTGTTCTGAACACAATTATCACTTATTTTAGCTAGAAATACAGAGCTTTAGCAAACCAGACCAAAACATAGTTAAAAAATATCCTAAAACCAAGCCCCACACTATATGCTTTTGTTAAGAAGTTAGGATTTAGATCTTTGAAAGTAGGTCTGAGCTGCCTGAGAAGTTCATTCTTATACATAGCTGCTTTAAATTATTTCACTCTCCTCTGCAGCAATTCTGTGCATGATTCACCATGTCATGCAAAAACGTTTTCTATCTTAAAATAGTTCTCTGTGTGTTTCAGCTTACTCCCAGGTTTCATATTCTTTATGGTTTTAAAATATCAACACTGATATTTTTATTTGGACTAAGATATGCACCATGTCTCTAGATCCTGTTCATTGAAGAAACTGGAGAGGAAGGGAATTGCTGTTCCCAAAGCTCTGCTTTCTCCTGTCAGAAGATGCTTTCACCTGGAAGGCAACAAGGGTAAAAATCCACATCAACAATTGTATGTGTCACTCACTCAGCTCTCAGATTAATGTGAAAGTTATAAAAAAGAAAGACACGTTAGTTTTTGCAATCACTTAGTTTATTGGCTGACATAAGCACACCAAGAGATTTCATATTCTCAAAGAAATTCAGAAGCTTTCCATAATCAAGCCTTCCAAATTGTCACATACTTTCATCCTTTTTTATTCTGATTGATGACCTATGATTCTATTCAAATAAATTTAAAAAGAATTGGAAAAGTAGAGAATGCCAAACACTGTCTATCAAAAGCTGAGAAATCTCAACTGAATCAGTGTTACTGCTAATCTAACAGGTCCACGAAGTCCGAAGTGATAAGTTGTAGTTCATACGAGGCTGCTGCTGTGATGAAAAGACGTTTAAAATTTCATTTCATTTCAAATTTCAGATGTTTATAGACCCAAAGGTGAGGATCCATTGTATTGTAATAAACAGGACAAACAATTTTATTTTCTTTTTAATAAAGGATTAAACTCTGACCTGTTGTGATCTTTTGACTAAACCATATCAGGTCTCAGCTACAAGAATAACCTTAGGGGGTGATTTCCCTGACATACATAGTTCACACTTGGCATTGCTTACTTAGTTTAAATTTAGATTTATACATTTTTCATGTTAAAGAAGTACAGTAGCTAGTAACTCAACATTCTCAGTAAATAACTGCTTGTGTTGATACTAGTTGACTGACAGCAAATGAAAATCTACAAAGTTTTTTATACATTTTGGTGGTAGTGATACAGCTAAGTGGCCTCTTGGTAGGTGAGAGCTTTGTTTGTCTAGGGTTTTAGCATAATCATTAAATCACAGCTTTCTCTAATTGCTTCAGCAACAGCCAAACTCAGTTGGATGGGATTCTACAGCAAATGGAATTCTGTCACATTCAATATTGGTGTTTGCTTTATTAAATACATTTCTCTAGGGACCCACATAGTCTTTTCAGAGTTTTTAATTTGTTACAATATGTAGTAGCTGGCTTCTGTGAAGGAATTGTTCACAAATTGCGTTCTCATTATTACTACTGATGCCTTTTTACTTTAAATGAGCTTGACAAGGTAAGATACGCCATTTAGAAAAAAGCTGTACTTACTTTGCTCAGTGCAGTTTTGAAGGAGAGCACTTCTTGGTGCGCATAAATTTTGTTATTTCTTTGAAGTGAAAATTTAAACTTAATAATTCAAACAAACATACAAACCCACTCTCTTATCTCAGCTCTGAGTTTCCCAATGTGTGCTTCATTCTCTCTGTTTTTCTAAACTAAATATCCAGTAATTCAGCCACCATAATACTGTGGTCAGTTATTGGTTACACTACTCCACAGTATTACAACAGCAATAACAATAAAAGTTTTCATTCTAAGTGTTATTTTTATTGTAAGCAGGTGAATCAGACATCCCCTTAGTGTGTAAATGCAAATGCCAATTTAAAGTTCACTGCCCTGTACTAATGCTTCTCAGAACTGAAACTTTTGAACATGCTGGGAATCTGTGACTGCACGGCACTCCCATCTTTGTCTGTGCAACTTGCACTCCTGATTTTTGTTTCTTCATTAAGCAGCTGTGACTGTCACGTGCCTGTTAGTCTAATGTGCTTCAGAAGGGTAGTGCTACACAACTAAAGCAAGGAGTGACCAAGTGATTCAGTGGTAGCAGAAAAGTACATGAGAGATGGCATTATTTGATTTTTGTTGTCTTGTCTAAAGATTTCCTTATATTTCAGGTTTCCAAGACTGTAGAAGGATATATCTGAACAATTCTTCCTCTAGCTTAACTGCATTTCATGTAGGAATTTCTAATCCAAAGGCAGGGTAAGATAAAATGCAGGACCTGGGGGCCTTTATTGGCAACTGTGGCTAGCTGGGGAGTGAACTTAGGAAGCCAGGCAAATAATCACATCTTCTTCATTTGAAACATTTCATACTGGCAGAAATCTTTAACCAGTGCTCCAACTTCTGTCTGCCACTCGGAGCTTTTTATATGAAACAGCGGGAGCCTGGCAGCCTGGAGAGCTTTGAGCGCTACGAGCTAAAAACTTGAACATCATTTATAGGTTTTCCTGCCAAGACTCTGAAAACCTAAACAACGTAGATACGGATGTTTCACCCAGCTTTCCACTTACGTTTTGCCTTTGCTATGTAAGCTCCCAAAACCTCAACTAGTTTTCTTCCTGAATTTCAAATTCTTGGTAGTACACAGAATAGGATTTGTCTTACCTACCTTTATCCCTGTAAAAGTTACATGGCTAGACTGAACTATTCTCTGCTCCCTCTACAGCTGGTGAAGAGACAGATATCTCCAGGAGGCTTTTTGTCTCGTATGAATTTAGACAACCATCTTGGGGTGAAATGAATCCCAGCCCTGTTGTCATCCTCCGGCTTTGATTTAGCTAACAGTAGCAAGTTCAATTTCCATGCTGGGATTTTGTGCTGCACAGAATGTTCCAACATCTGATTGTCCAATGGAAAATGGGTGCATAAGTCTGAAAATCTCATCTTAATGTGTGAATAAGTTTGAATTCATATACATTTGTACATTTCTGTTTCGTATTTTTTATGTTTCTCTTTCAAACTTTTTTAGTAATTCCCACAGATTTCAGCAGTGGTTTTTGCTCAAAGAATATGTACTATTTATGCAGCAAAGATATTATACATTATTAATATGTAACAACACAATTTTTGTTCTTTACAAGAGATATTTCTTAAGTACGTCTTCAGTGTTCTTATTTTTTCTGACTACTTATTGCTAAATTAGGCTTCTGTGCATGAGCTTACCTATCTTGGGACATATGATACGCTGGATCTTTGTTATTTCATCTCTGTTCCAAAGAAATAGCAGTTCTTTGGTTAGACAGACCTGTCCAACATAGTGATGTGTTCCTAACTAGTTTGCAAAGCTTAATAGAAGGTAATAATCTTTAATTAATTTGACTTACCGGCTAACAAACACAGCATTTGTGTTCACTAAATTTTAGTGCCTTGGGATTTGGTTTAGTTGAGTAGGTAGACCCAGAGAGACTCTTTTACTAAGGTTGCTGAGAATGTGACTTTTTCGTCTGCCCTCCTGACATATGATGTTTGATGTTCTGTATTCACTGATGGCAATACTAGCTATTGCCTTTTCTTTGGGATATATGGCATAGTAGCTTCCATTTACTCACACAGATGGAAGTAAACAAGGTAAAAAAGAAACCAGGTCAAAATGTCAGCGTAAAATAAGAACATTCATATGACTAACAGTAGTACAATAGATAATAGACACACTTAATATTCCATCTCTATAAACCATTCTCAAAGGCTGAGGCTGTGGAGCATTCTTCTGCAGAACAGAGAAGTGTAACTGCAGATCATTTTTGATAAACAGAAAACTCAAGCTTGTGATTTGTCTGCAGTGATTGTGGATGGAGAATACTACTAAAGAACTAAACTTCTGTTCTTGGCCAGCTAGAGACATTCACATGTCTGTTGAAAAGAGGTCTCAAATTTAAAACGGCTTTGGGAATGGATTTAACATGATATATATACCAAGGCCAAACAGATACTGCACTGGGGGTAGAAGTGTCTATTTCTGTTAACAACTGCACTACAGTCATAATTTGTAATGCCTAGGTTTTTTGTTCGTGCAACCAGAATATAGGTCTTGCCTTTAGGGACCAAGTGCAATCTTATCCCATATACTTAGAAAGGATGAAAGGGCATCCTTTGCTAATTATTGATAATCTTGCTGTGAAATATCAAGGATGATGCCATGGCAGTAGAATATGTCTTCTTGAGCCTAGCTTCATTTGTTTTTCCTTTTCTCCCCCCCTTTTTTTTTTTTCTTTTTTCTTTTCTGTCCATTCTTATGTGCCAGTTTCAGGAGTAAAAATAATGAATTCAAATTAAAGAAGCAGTGAAATGACACGTAGCATAAATTAACCCTGCTGCTTTGTCCTGCTTACAGTGTATTATTAAACTCTGCAATCTGTGTATTTGCTGTAGTTGAACAGTGAAACATGCACAGAGTGAATATTTAGGGATTCATTTCTCTTTTATCCACAAGCTGCAGTAAAACTGAAACAATGATAAATAATAGGTTTGAGACTTGACATTCTTTTTTGATTCTGTTATTAGACTGAAGCAGATAGTTCGCTATCTTATCCTTTCCTGATAACTTAAGTTAGAAAATCTCTAATTTTTAGGACTCTAATTTTAAGGGGATATTCAACTTGAAATACATGTAGTATCTTGTAGATGGAAAAATTGAGTGGCTTAAATGTAATGGGATAATTATACTTTTATAGCTGTGTGTAGACTGGTCTTGCTATTTGCCAGCCTAGCAAGCAGTTGCCACAACCACTCTAACAAAAATTGCTACTTCAGGCATATGTTAATGGCCAAATAAAAAGGAAGAGGACAATCATCCTTCAGAACATAAGGAAAATATTTATTTTCTTCGGATCAATGTCATCGTATTTTGGTTAGTCTGAACCTCTGGTGTCCTTATCCAATGTGGACTTGTCATTTTAGAATCTAAGTGAAACTGTCTCAGAGTGGTGTATCTGCAAAGCTGAATTGTATAGCCAGAATCAGTGCAGTGTATTTGTTTTGCTGTAGTGATGCTAATTCCCAGATTCCCTGGTTCAGAAGAAAAGTGCATGAATCACTTTGCATATTTTGCAAAGCCTCCTTGCTCCTTTTTTTGTGTGTGTTTCTCTCGTTTTCATCTGGAATCAAATAATTAATGTTTGATTTTCACAGTTCTCCAATAAGCACATAAGCTGTTAGTGCTTTCTTTATTTCCTGTGCTTTGTTGCCTCAAAGAGTAGTGATATTGCGAGCATTCTAGGCAGCAAAAAGAGAATCTTAGATGTAGCATGAATTTCCAGTGAATCTGTAAGAATAGCTTTCTGTTACAAGGTTGTTGTTGGTTTTGTTTTGTTTTGTTTTTTTCCCCTGTAATTCTGCTGGATTCTTTAAGTTTTTTCGGATTTACATGAGAAGCAGAGACCTTGCCCCCATTTTGCACAGGAGCCAGTCTCTCTGCGGCAGTGCTGCTGTCTGCTTTTGTTGCAGGACTGTGTTCTGTCTTTTCAATAGAACAGAAACTTGGTCTTGTTACTGTAAAAACCAAGATAAGTTCCAAAGTGGAATGTAAACAATAATTTAATTAATTAATAAGTAATCTGAAGAAACTGATATGTGTTGAGCACTGAGTAGAGTTTTGGCAAAAGCTGCAAATATGTAATGGAACAGAAAAGTACTTATGACCAAAGCCAAGTCCTAAAATCTTTCTGCCAGTTTTACTACACATTGTTTGAGAGATGGCATCCAGCCACACTAGTAACTGAAATAAAAGCAAGCAACACCATTAAAACTGTGAGTATGTGTGAAATAACAAATGGAAGTAATAGAGTCAGGCATTTCTGGCTGGGGGAAGGGATCTGGAGATTCTGTAAGAAAGATCTGGTTAGTTGCAAGATTAATTTAATGCTATTTAAAATCACAGAATCATAGAATTGATGAGGTTGGAAAAGACCTTAAAGAATCCAACCACAACCTAACCATACTACCCTAACTAACAGCCCTTCACTAAATCACATCCCTGAGCACCACATCCAAATGGTTTTTAAACTCATCCAGGGGTGGTGACTCAACCACCTCCCTGGGGAGCCTCCAGTGCTTCACAACCCTTTCTGTAAAGAAGTTTTTCCTGATATCCAACCTAAACTCACCCTGGCACAACTTAAGGCCATTTCCCCTCTTCCTGTCACCTGTCACCAGCGAGAAGAGACCAACTCTGCTCTCGCTGTAAGCACCTGTCAGGGACTGGAAGAGAGCAATAAGTTCTCCCCTCAACCTCCTTTTCCCCAGACTGAGCAGCCCCAGTTCCTCCAGTCGCTCCTCATAGGGAATTAAAACATGTTTTATGTTTAAAATAAGAAAAAAATTAAGTTGCAAAAGCAGCAGGAGTAGTCCTTATAAACTGGTTTGGGGCAAGTAGATCAGACCTCTTTTCTCAGGTACTATACAAGGTACTGCATACTGCTAAGAATAATGCCCCAGCTGTAAGATAGGCGTGAATCTTGTATCTGCATAATGATAGATGGCCATGTGACAGTGTAAGTTTATCACCTATGTACTGTACGTGACTAATGCACTTTCAGTCCGTTCATACTTTTCCCTAGAAAATAATTCAAGGCTTAAAATATCAATATTTCACACAGAATTTATATAAATAGCAAAAAATCAAAATCAAAATAAAAAATCAAAAAACCCACCCAAACAAACGTATGCCAAATCATGAAAACTTTGTGCATCACAGGGATAGACCTACAGCTCTGTTCTCAGATGGCAAAATCTATAAAATTAAGATACACAGATCCCTGTTAATTTGTTACTCCTGTGAAATTTATATCAGAACCATGAATATGCTGGATAGACTCAAGGCGAGTCAAATTTAAAGCTAATAGGGAAAGTTACTGGTTTCTTGTATTCTGGCATTCTGTTTTTAATGGTCTGTCAGCGTGCTCTGAGCATAAACATTAGTGTCAGAATTTTTATGATACTTTATCTTGTGAGTTTCATAATTTGCAATAGCTGTGCAGCTTTTACAGGTGTATTTAATGGCAAAATTTTATCTTGAACTGCATTTTAAAAGCTCAAGTGTAGTATGATTTGCTGGGAATGGGGGGAAGGGTGGAATAATATTCTTTCCTTGGAGAGACAGCAGTTTCCTTGTGCAGCATTAACTTGAAAGAATATGAGAAGTGTGCACGTTGCCAACAGGCGTGTGGATGTATAGAGTTCTGAAAATAGTAAGTGTCAATAGGGAAGGGTTGCAGGTGCCAGCAGAAAAATGTAAGCTCCCAGGGGAACTATCTCTTTTATTTTTGCCTTGTCCAATGCCAAGCCACAGAGGTTGGTGTTTAAAATTCAGTTCTTCCCTGAAAAGTGATTACATAGAAAAAGTCCCACTTCAGAACAGATGTGCTTCCTAGGTGTATTCAGAATCACATTTATTTGTTTTCATGATCATCTTTTCATATACTCTTTGCCCCTGCTGTATGTTGAGCAACCAAAAGCAATTTGAGGGAGAAAGCATAACTCTGCCTGAGACCAGCAGGCAGTGCAGCTCTCCTGAACCTCGATACCCACTTTCCTATAAAATGAAGATACACAGATCCCTGTTAATTTGTTACTCCTGTGAAATTCATATCAGAACCATGAATATGCTGGGTAGACTCAAGGCGAGTCTAATTTAAAGCTAATAGGGGAAGTTACTGGTTTCTTGTATTCTGGCATTCTGTTTTTAATGGTCTGTCAGTGTGCTCTGGGTATAAACATTAGTGTCAAAATTTTTATGATATGGCAGCACTCTGGGGGTCTTCCCTCTCTGCAACAACAGAAGGCTATGGACCTGAAACGAGATTATGTTGCCTAACCCACAGTGGCAGCACACCAAGCCGTATTACTTCTTCCACCCTTGTTAGCCCTAGAGGAGTGATTACACTCTTTACACTAGTCTTTTCACATAGTTAAACACTGCCATCATATTCCCTGTGAGCTTCTTTGTGACACCAAGTACAACCACATCCTTTTGACTTGCTTGATGTGAGTCTCTTAGGTTGTATTTGATGGTGTCTTCAAACTGTGATTCCTCTTGTTCTCAGTTAAATTCCTAAAACTAGTCCACAGCAAGTAATTGGCCCAGACATGGAAGAGTATTCCAGAAGTGGATGGACTATTCTAGTCTTTCCAGAGATGTGCTTGTTAGAGTAGAAGAGAATTATGTCTTAGACATTTATCTCATGTGCAGGAGCAGTGGATTGCTGACGTATGTCCTTTATGATCAGAACCTTTTTCTGCTGTTGTGCTTAGCCTTTTATCCTCTATTTTGTATTTGTGCTTTTGTCACTTTGCATTATTGAATGTCATCTTCATTTCACATCGTTTCTGCAATTTATCAAAATTATTTTGAATTCCAGTTGTGTTCTGCAAAGTATCTGCATCCTATCCTGAGCATGGTTTCACATTTTGACTTTTTACACAAACTCTGCCTTCTAAGTCATTAAATGAAAATGAAGGAATTTGGAAAAAATAGGCTCCACTTGCCTTATTTTCCAGTTGCAAGACCTATTTTGGTTCAGCAATCACCATCACAAGCAAGGAGAAAAGGCTCATTTGGCTTTCAGACTCTTAATCATGTAAGACTGTAAGGTGTAAAGAAGAACCCAGCTTGACTCTCACATCACACAGTGAATATGTGGGACTACTAAATGGAAAGGGGAAAAGAGCATCATTGTACTTCAAATGTGATTACTTTTGCCAAAGAAATCAGAGTCAGGAAAAAATATTGAAACCCTAGGACTCCATTTACTTGGAGATCCTATTCAGAGTTGAGTCATGCTTCAAATTACAAATAATACAGAGGGTGGAATTGGGAGGAACAATGACAGTTGTGGCAGAAGACATTCGCTGCTTGGGTAGCTGGATACATCACTGTGCCTCTTCACTCCTGACTCAACTCTCAGGCTGCCTCTGTCCTTTTCTCTCCTTTGCCCCGTTCCTTAAGCTCATTTTAATACAAAATATTTTAAAAGTATTAATTTTTTTTTTTTTTTTTTTTTTTTTTTTTTTTTTTTGTTATGTTTAGGCCATTATTTCAATGTTTGAGCGTGTGAGTGCACTACGTGAAAGGAGGTTGCCATGGTAATTTCTCATTATTGTTGAATAGAAAAATAATTACTCTGGCAAAATCCCCCGTAACCTGTCAGAGCATAAGTTAAAGATGCCTGGGGGCAGCCTTGCCTTCACCATACCCTTTTTGCAAAAAAAAAAAAAAAAAGAGGGTGATTTTATTCCTTTTTTTTTTTTTTTTTTTTTTTTTTTTTTTTTTTTTTTTTTTTTTTTAGAGTAACTGGATCCTTTTCCAGTTTGGCTAGGGGAGACCTCATTTGTTTTTGTTCACCATTTGGCTGTGAGAGTAGTTGGGCCCACCTGTGATGAGGTGGAGCAGAGAATTAATCAGCAGAGCATATCCAAGCCCAACAGAGGATTTATATATTTTAAGGTGGTTTTTTTTCTTAACGGTGGAAAGAAGGTTGGTAGTGTATTTTCTGTTTTTTCTTCTTGACATAAACTATGCAAAAACATGAGATAAAGACCTTGGACTGTGTTCAAACTCTGACAGAGTCTGGATATTTCATTTATCGGGGGAGAGAATCCACGGTAATTCAGTCTCCACATTTTTCTAGCTCTCAGACTTCTTGGAAGCAAACAAGAGTGCAAATATGTGTGGTTTTGAGGTGAGGCACCACAGTTTTCCTGTTTACTCTTGTTTCCTGTGTGCATTTGCATCATAAGGATGCTTCGGTTTTCACCCTCACATTGCTGGGTATTGTACAAGTAGCTCAGGTAATGCCAAGCTACCAAGATACCAACAGCTTTTCAACAGCAGAGCTGGAACTGTTCTGTGCGCTATTCTGTAAAGCTTTTCCTCCCCTCTTGTTTTGCTGATACAAGAAGTATGCCCCAAAGATCCTGGTGAAACACTGCTGCAGCCTCTCTTTTGGCGAGTGGCAGAGTGCAGTGGGTAGCGATTATTGCTTGGGCAAGACGTTTGAAAGGTGTTGTTAATCACCCAAATGCCTCGTTCAACTGCTGAAGGCAACAACACCATTGTGATGTATTGGGTGCTTTAAGTGGAATAGTGTATTAATATTTGCTATTAATTATTATGTTCCATAACTATTATGTTTTGACTGTGTATTAATGCATGTCTAAGTATACACAGGCCATTTAAAATATTGTTTTCACTTCATGTATCACACTGATAAGTAAAGATTTCTCACAACAGTTACATTTAAGTAACTAGCTGGTATTTAATTAACCTGCAGTAGCATTGTATTTTATATTAAATGCATTGGAGGGGAATGGCTATTACATTTGGTTTCTAAATAACTTTCTTGTCAACTCATGCTGATAATTGGGTTATGTAGCATTACAGAATTAAGTACTGAAGTTTTCTCATGATTAGAACCAAGAATTTGAGATACGCAGCCCACAGACAGAATTGGGGGGCAGGGGGTGGAGTCGTAATTGATATATTTGCAGCTGATTTATGAAAGTATTGAAGGTTTACAGAAGAGCATGTGTTTATGAGAATGAAAGTTGTCACGTTTTGTATGTTGGACAAAATGGAAGACAGTTTATTGTGTAATAAACTAAATGTTTCAGCTCTTTCCTTAAATTAACACTCAAACCTTATCTAAGAAAAATAGTTTGAAATATCTCATAGACCTCTAAACCCACAAATTAGGGAAAGACATGCAAACTGTGTGTGATCCTTTGGAATTTCTATTTTAAAAAGATGAAAATATTTTCATTTTGCCTCCTCTTAAGTGAATGATCTGTTACTTCCTAGGATAGTGACAACCTCTGGTGGGATGCCTTTGCAACTGAATTTTTTGAAGATGATGCAACCTTAACCCTTTCCTTTTGTTTGGAAGATGGACCAAAGCGATACAGTAAGAGATACATTTTTTGTTATCAATTTAAGCCTGACTTTCTATACATGTTTTATCTGTAGAAGACAGATATAAACCGGCACTGAAAAAGCCAATTCTCTGTATTCAGTGACCATCAAGTTCATACAATATAATCTTTTTATTTTTGTAAATTAATTTACTTCGGCTGTGTTTGCATACTTTGTTAATTTAGTTTCCACAAACATTCAAGTGTTGAATGTTGTGGGTAAAACCGTTCACACAAAGGGAACTTTGCAGCAGTTGTCAGCACTTTTGCTGGAAGGGCTTCTGGATTTAAACAGGGACCAGAAAAATTTCCCAAATAAGTGTCTGTGGAAGTGTTCCATCAGCTGCGTGGGTCTATACTGTTTGCACACACTAAGGACCTGCTGTTGTTAGTGTCTGACCAGTCCGAGTTCACCAGAAGAAGTCAAGAATATTCTCAATCAAGCACTAAATGCAAGCTTGAATAAAATGAAGCGGTGAATAAATCCGATGGCATTGGTGTCCAGTGCCCGCATATACTCTGAGCAGGAGAAAAGAAGTAGAATTCATCGAATAAATTATTTGAAGTGAATAATTCACTCAGCTTTAGCACTCAGCAACAGAGAGATAAGTAAACACTGAGAAACGGCGTTGCCAATTGTTTCACTCCATTCAGAATGACCCCTGCTTCACGGTGACAGTTTGTGCTCTGTGCTTAATGCGCTGGATCTTGTGAGGTTCTTATTTTTCTTGAGAGTGACTGATTGTCAGCGTATCACTTGCATACTTCTAATTCCTTTTATCAATTATCTCAGGTATTTATTTGACAAGTGAAGAAAAAATAACAGCCACTCTGATTGCATGTTCTGGGGTTACTGCTGACAGAATTACAGTTTCTTGTCTTTCAGAGCAAGTGATAAGTCTGTAAAGGTCCTCAAATTACAGCCTATAGCAACGTTGGTAACAGCTGATCTGTCCTGATTAGGTTGAGTCAACTTGTCAGATATCAGATTTGCTAGTTGTGTTATCAGTCCAGAAGGCACAGATACATCAGCAAAAAAGCAATTAATGTCCAGTTAGATCAGAGGGAGTTCTGTTACTGGAAAACAGTGGTACTTATGAAAGAATTTGTCAAAGAGTAAAATATCCCAGTTATCACAAATGCTTGATAATGGTTGTGCTATCTGGAAGCGGGGCAGTTTGGTACAGGGCAGTACTGTGATTCTTTTCACAGATTCAGCAGTACTGCCGCTGATAAACACAACTGAAAGATTGCATTACTGTGAACACATTTTTTAATGTGACTGGTACACATTACTTTCCCCCGGTTTTAATTTCTGTCCTCTGCAAAAATGGTTGTAGCGTTTGGTGTTGATACTCTCAATATCTGCAATTAAAGCTTTGCATATAGTGCTCTTTCCATTCATTCACGCTTCCTTCGTTAGTAATAATTTATGTTGTTCTGAACCACAAGTATTACTGATTCCGACAGAAGCAGCATTCCAGTTTCTTCACAGTATGAAGAATATGCTTGTGGGTTCTTGTGTGGGACCTTCCTGTGCCATAAGAGCAGGCCATGGTGAAGGCTGCTGAGTGCCAGGCCAGCCAAGGTCCTGTTCGCACCTCCAGGGCCAAAGAGGGTGCAGAGTGAATGCTGTGTTTGAGGGTTTCCTAGCACCAGGGAAATTTCATGTCCTGAAATGTGTCTGGGAGCTGAGACCAGAGCTGTACCTCTTTAGGCACAAATATGGGCTGATGATAGCTTCCACCTGCAGCAAGCCCTTGCTTAGCACCGCAGCCTGGTAGTCTCCATTTACTCACCCAAACCGTGCACAGGCTACATTGTGAGCATGGAGGGTCTCAGCTCCTCCCCACATCAGTAATGCCAACTATCAACTTTACTCCATGAAGAGTGAAATTGCTGTCCAGTAAGCTGTGATTCATGTTAGATTTGGTGGGACGTACTGAGCCGCTGCTCCATACATGGGGTTTTGAGTGAGATGAAAGAAGTGCCTGGTCTGCTGGCCCTCCATCCTCAGTGAGACTCCTGCCTCCTCATGCCAGCACACACTCCTTTTTGTATTTAGAGGGTATTAAAAGCATCGGAGCTGGCTGTGGGGGAAGAGAGAAGACAAATTGTTGATTCATACTCTTGAAGGCACAAAAAGTAATGGAAGGAACCAAGATTAGGCCCCAGGAAAGAGAAATAGGCATCCTTTGAGAAGTCATTTATAGAGTTGAAATTGATGAAAGATACTGACCCCTTGCCTTTGCTCCGGGATTCAGATCAAAATTGCCTTCCTTTGTCTTGCTTCAATCTGTGAGGTATTTGCTTACGTCTCTGACATCAGTTGTGGCTGACACCTCATTTTCTTTCCAAATGGGCAATGGTTTCCTGCTTTTGGGAACTTAGTTTCTCCTAGAGTGAAAAAATTCCAACAAAATAAAAAGTTTTTTGGGGAAAGAGGAAATATATGAGGGAAGGACAAATAGTTGTTCATTGTCCATAGCCACAGTTGTTTTTTCTTTATAGGTCATGGCAATTCCCAGTCCTATTATCCTTGTTGTAAGGTAATGTCCAGATACTGCCTGAGGCAGACAGAGGAGGAGGAGCATGAGGTGCTCTCCCTCTGCTCCCAGCTTCTATCTCCAAAGCTCCCAAAGGATGTTGTGGGAGACTGAGAAGCTGCAGTCCCTTCTGCTTGTCTCCTGTCTCCCCTGCTGTCCCCTTGCCCCTCCAGAGTCTTCTTTTTACCTGCTTGTGTTAAATGTTTCTTTTACACATATTCTATGGGTTTCCTATCACAGCTGCTCTGGGCCAGGGTTGAATCTCTCTGCACTCTGCTCATACCTGGACTGCTTGATCCTAAAGCCATCTTCTGAGCATGCAAATCGTGACTGTAAATCACTGTATAATGTTACAAGATTTTAAAACAACACTACTTTTCCTTGCCTCCATTTTAATGTTGAACATATGCTTTTGTCCAAGAAACCCCGACTTGTAAACACTTCTTTTCTTTGTTCTTTTTTTTCTTTTTTTTTTTTGTGTCAGGAAAATAAGCTACTTTTTAAATTTCATGGCCCCAGACTGAGGCTTTATGAAAATCATGATGTATTTTTAGGCTTGCCTTTCAATTACCATGTTTTATAGCGCCCCTCTCTATGCTGAGAAAAGCAATTGTCTGCCCTTTTCTGGTCTTGCTTTGGGGTCTGCAAGATTTCTCCTCAAGTATCAGCCTATAGTTCTTCAGTTTGTAGAGGAAAATGGATTTGGGTCAAAGTAGGGATTTTAAGTCACTGGGTTATGTTTACTTTACTTTGCACCAGAGAGCACTATGTACTGATAACTCAAGATAGCTTTAAATATGCCTGTGTATCTGTATGGCGCAGCATGTAAGGAGTCTTCCTTATGCCCTGGGAAGAGTAGAAGTCTGTTAGGTCAATGATCCACCAGTGCTAATTAATTTGATTGCCAGGTTTGGTAGACCTAGCAGTTATCTTTACAGAACGTAATCCTGCCTTGTATAGGTGTGCACTTGAAAGCCCAGCTCAAGTTTTCATGCAAAACTTCTGTGTCAGACCTGAAATCCCCGCTGTGCCCATCTTTGCAGTTCCTTTTGTCTTTCTTCAGAATTTTATTTCTGAACGACTTTGCCCTCTCTGATTCCTCCTCCGCTATACAGCATTCCAGAAAGAAGATACCATCTTCTTTCAAACAGCCGCTGAAAATGTCTATTTTTCTCCTGCTTCCATGAGCTATTCTATGAACTCTACTGATATGTTATTAAATTCTATCTTGAAATTGAGTTTTAATGGGAAACTCTTCTGAAAATAAAGATATGTTTTACTGTGAAAAAGGTGCAACTGATACGCGTTTCCCTCAGTCTAGCTTTTTGGCTACAGTGAAGCAAAAAGATCACACATTCCGATGCCTAAAGACAGGAAAAGATTCCAAAGAGATCTGTTTTAAGCTGAATTGAATTATATTCAACAGAAACTTAAGTAGCAAACCTGTGAAATTCATTTCAGGGAGAGCAAAAAGAAATTTGCATTGATTTATTTTGCTCTGGTTTACTGGGTCAAGACTTAAATAGAATTTAAACAAACAAACAAAAAAAAGAAAACAGGAAAAGAGGAAAAAAAAAAAAAAAAAAGAGAATATGCCTAATGTAGCAGATTTTTTTTTCCTGGTTGTGGATAAAACATATTCGTTTCCCGTTAAGAGCCTCCTATCCCTGAGCCAGAGTAAATACTAGACTCTGATCCATTGTTGCCCAGGTTCTTTGTTTCTTAGAGACAAAATATTTCCAGAACAGATAAGAGAAACAAGTTTGATTGACAGCTCTTAGCAGAGTCTCATCAGCTGCTGTGCTGACAGCCTGGTGATGCGCACTGTGCTGATGTGGTCGGGACTGACAGCTGATTGACAGCCCAAGACTGTGGAGACAGAAAAGATGAAGCATGCTCAGTAAGAATAATGTGCAGTGTTGATGCAGCACTGCAGAGAATAGAAGCTAGGAAGTTAACTCTTTCACAGCAGAGTGACACTGTAACGCATAATGCACATAGCTGCCACTGTACAGAAGATTAGAGCTTGTTCCTGCTCTATTCACTGCAGGCTGTTTGTGGAGAAGCTCTGTGCTGCAAAGAAGCAAAAGCACAAGTTATCATTTTTGTAGCTGAAAAAAAATTCATGTATGGTAGCTATGATGGGGTCTTCCAAAGGATTTACTTAAGCCTATAGGTACAGAATGTATTGTGCATTTCAAGCAGTTTTTGTGGGTTTCCGTCACCAAATTTTGTATTCCATTGCAAATTGTTACACAGCAGAAATTTCAGAAGGAATGATCTGAGTTCTTTTGCTCCGTGTATTCCTAGAAAAACAGTATTTTCAGTTGTGATGTCATTCAGGATCTGTAGATGAGAATTGAATATGTGTTTTGTGTTATAATTGCTACTGCAGTTTGGATTTGGAATGTACAATAACATGCTTATCATATTGTGCCCTAAGTGCTCATTTTTCCTATTTGATGCACATGCCCTTGATTTTACTTCATTTCTTGACTATTCATAACTGGAAAGCTAGAAGTGGAGTTTCGAAGCACAACAAACTTGGGGCCAAATGGTGACATCTTTGGCTTTAAGGTGCTCATCTGGGTTTCCCACTGTGTCTGAGGAATATATCACATAGGCACACCTTAGACTTTACTACAGATTACTGAATACTCAGCAAGTGAGCTGCAACAAATCCATTCTACATTTGTCACTGCCTGTAATGCATGATATATGGGCAGCTTGAAGACTGTTGCTGGATAACTTCTGGTGATGTAACTGCAGAAACCTACATCTAGTGGGCTTTTCTTACACACAGGGAATAGTTTGGGAATAAGTAGTGAAAGTTCACCGCACATTACGCACTTGCTTAGCTTTTGTCAAAAAGATTGTTTGGAGAAGCTAGCATGGCACATTATCACCCTGGGTTTCTATAAACTTGTCGACTGGCTTCTCTCTCATAACTCTTACAGAGAAAATTAAAGTTGCTGAGAGAAACAGGTTGTAGTTTTTCCAGGTACATGCTCCTTCTTTTACTTTTTTTTTTTTCCAGAGAAATCCCAGTCATTAAACATGATTTAAGCATTCAGGTACAACACAGTAAATTGACCTAGCTTAGTAAGCGAGACAGATTATTCTGTGTGACTGCCTTGGCTCGATCTGTGTGTCCCAGCCTTCTCTTCTTTTAGTTTTATCTTCAGTTTGTTTGCAGCACTTTTGAGATTCATTTCAGGATGCAGATGAAAAAATTGTTAAAATTGAGTCTTGCATATCCACAAGTGCCGGTGGATCACTACTAATACACTCACCTTCCCAATTAATGATCTCTAATTGATAACTGCTTCTTAAAATTGATGTTTAAGCATTTCTCAATCCAATCTACATGTGCTCTGCGTATTATTTATTTTTGTTCATGATGTAATGTAATGCTCTAATAAGTCAAATACGTCACAAGTGTTAAAGTATATTAGCCTTGTGTACTTGTCACCTAAACTTCTGTGAGCTCATCAAAGAAAAAAATCGTATCTGTTTTACAAGACCTATTTTACATAAAACCATGTTGACTGACATTAATTATATTCCTTTCACTTCAATCTTTGTTAGTGCAATCATGTACAATTTTTTATCTATTTTGTCTGGATTGATATCAAGGTAGTAACTGCATTACACTACACCATTACCTTGCTGTCTAGTGTTTCTTCTTCAATATCAGCACAACAGTAGTATTTTTTTTTTAGTTACCTCAGTAATTCTTTTCTTTTTGAAAATAGCATCAGATAAAAACATGCAAAAGAATCTCTTAGAACTGCTAATCATAAAATATTTTCTCCAAAGAGATGCTGTTTAAGATTCTACTTAGTTGCTGATGGACTAGGAGGCACTTGTCATCTCAAGATCAATGTTCTTTCAAAAAGTAGTACAAAAAGGCTTTTTATTTGCCATTAACACAATTCCTGTTTCCAAGTGAAGTAATTTTTTTAGTATAATTTTAAAAAGCTATTTTTTAATCATTCATGCAGTCATAGTTTTTTTCATTGCCATCTCCAGCATCCCATTGTAATATTTTATGTTTTAGAGTACATTGTGGTTTTTTTCTGTTTGCTTTTTCTTTCTGTACTCATCCTAATTATTGGGCTTTTTTTCCTCTTAATTATTGTCTTCATTTTTTCAACTTCTTATTTAGCCAAAGTTGTTGTCTCTCTCACAGTACAGTTACAGCTTTGGGGTATCTTATCAAATATGTTTAACAGACTCTTAAGCTCATGCATACTTTTTCTCCATAATCTGTCCCAGCCAGTTGAGCTTTGGAAAATACTGTATTTTGAAACTCCAACTGTATCTCTCCAACTGGGTATGTCTTTTCTTTGTCTTTCTTGAATGCATGTTTTGGATGGCATTCATACAGAAACATGTTGTCTGATTGGAGAGTGTCAAGAGAAAAATAGAAGTCTTGAAAATGAAATTTACTAAGCAAAGTGAAAGAACTGGAGTTGTTCCGTCTGCAAAAGAGAAGACATGGGGAAAAGAGTGAGGAGAAAATGAGACATAGTGACAGCACCTGTAAAAGAAACCCAAGCAGCCTGTTTCCATATCCAGGATGAGCAGGAGAAGATATTCTGACTTTAATTTGCATGAAGAGATGCATGGAGATGTTAGTTCCTACTGATGAGGAGCAGAAGAGATGCTCAGCAAGAGATCTCCATGCACCTCTTCATGTCATTCAGGACCTGTAGATGAGAATATCTGTATAGGATATCAAGATCTGTAGAATGAGAAGGAATATCTTCATGCAGATATTAGTTCCTACTGATGAGGAGCAGAAGAGATGCCCCAGGGGGGCTGCAGAGCCTTCAGCCGCCCAGGGGCTGAGCTGGGCTCTGCATCACCCCATGGGCACTGCTCTTCAGCTGCATCCCAGCCCTCATAACAAGCTCTGAAATTATTTTCTCATCTTGGGTGCTAAACTTTTTGTCATTAACAACACCCTGCTATTCCTCATTTGTAGCAATATGAATAATGTTTTTCTAATACTGCTAGCTATGCAAGACTTCCCACATGAATCTTCCACTGATTTCTTTCGTAACAGGCATTTTTCTTTTTCTACATATTGCTGACAGGCACTGAAGGAACAATTCCTTCCATTTGCTGATTTGCGACGAGCAGGTCTGAAACAGACCTTCACCTCTACCCACTGCAGCCTCATTAGTTATCACAATGTTCCTGTGCTCTGAGTTATCAATACCTTTAAAGTCCAAAAGCACTTATTTGCAGTGACAGTACAGCTGTGTGTGCACAGGCACTGTGTGTACAGACACAACCTCATGTCAGTACTCTGGGGAAACCGGAGTACTTTCCCCTTTCATGGGGAAAGGTTTGTCATGAAAACTCTCCTATCAACCACTGATGACAACTCTGGTTTCACATACCGTACAGTGGGTGTCCTGAACCTCTTTTGCTTGTTGCTAGGCATGTTATACAAACCAGTGGTCCAGACCTGGTGGAAGGGAAATGCTGAACTCCTGATGTGAATATTTCACAATTGTATATAGCCTCCAATTGCAATGACATATGAAAATTCCAGTCAGTCAGATTGATTATGTTGTTGTATAAACAGATTAAGTTATCAGGCTTCTTTGGGAGAAATCATAACATAATCTGACACCATACGTTGTAGGAAACTAGGGTCCATTCAGAGAGCAGGAGTAAAGGCAAAATTGTCATGAGAAAATCACAGTGATTAATGAGTTTTTTTCTTGCCCAATATAAATAAACCCTTTGTTGTGCTTAGCTTTTGTTCACCTGTTTGGTCCAAACTATGTAGCGTTCAGGTCGTTCTCTCTGCTGGAGACAATGCTTATAAAAGGCTGGAAATCCATACAAAATGTTGAAATTGGTATATTTTACATCAAAATACTGAACAACTTTTCTATTTGCATAGTGAGAGAGGCAGTTGTGAAGAATTGGTCAGTACTTTTTGAGTTTTGCTGAATAACTGGCAGGCAGCTCGGTGTATACCTTCAAATGGCACTGGTGCATTAAATATAGGTTAACTTTTTCTAAAAATTGCAAAAACATGCATGTTTTTAAAATGTTTTTATATGAAATTGACAAGGTTCAGTTGTTATTACTTTAGTTTTTAAAAATAGTTGGTGACTTTTTAGTTGGTTAGTTAATAGGTACTTACAGAAGAATATTGTAATGTACCTACAGAGTTCCTGTAAGAAACAAGACTGTCTAAATATTTATCCTCCTTTAGAACTGTGCTTTTTCCCTTAGCAGTACAAACTTTTTCTCCTCTGTTTTTTGTTTTATCTGATAGCATTGCATACTTTCATATTTTTATCTTCTTTCTGGACCATGGAGACCATTTAACTAAGCACAGTAGCTTTAGCTATAGCTGCTATTCACTGTAATACATTGGAGCATGCCCATTGCCTGAAGGTGTTAGAAGTGATTTTTTATTTTTATTTTTTTGCAGAGCATTGAATAACTGAACAGAGGTTCATGAGGCCTTTTTTCCCCCCATTTTGAATCCTCAGGTGCAGATGAATCACAGTATCAGTCCTACTGATACTAAAGCTCTACCCTAAAGCTCTGGGAGCTTTATGCATGTTATGGTAACTGTAATATTTAGAAACTCCTACGTTGTGCTCATACACGTAACACTGTGGGTAGTGCAGTTGCATGGCTGTAGGGCATTAGCAGGGCAAGGCTTTTAGGCACTGATGATCTTTCTTTAAGCTCAGATAATTAAAAGTTCACCACAAAGTTTGAATGCTACTCATAAATTTAATCCTGCAGAAATGTATACACTCAAACCGATCACAGTCAAATATCCAAACATGCATCCTAATGCAGCACTGGGTTTCTCATTACAAACGTGCATGTGTTTGTGTTTACCACATAAATGAAACTTCCAGTAAATCTTCTACGTTGTATTTCAGTGATGCAGTAGTGCTGTTCCACTTGAGGCACCTTATTTTTAGGAAGTAGGTACTTACCGTAGTGCTGTATTTTTTAATGGTTTAGGAGAATACAATATGCAACATCACCAAAAATTATGGGATCTTTATAGAAATGCATTTAAACTGGGTCAGCTGCAGCGCCACGATTAGTAGAAATAGAGCCAAAAGCTGATTCTGGACACTGAGATACTGTTCCCAATTCCAAATTGGAAGTTTTCTTGAATTAATGTAGTCATGAATTTTTGTTAAAGTCTGCTGTGTATGAGAAGTCTGAGATATTATACAGTGGCTATCGTTCTTTATCATATTGAATTCTGCATTCCAAATTATATTACCTTTAAAATGTTGCTGACATTTTGCTATTCCACTATACTAATCCATACAAGTTTTATACCACAGTATTTAAGTCCATTCTGGTGCATATAGCAGTGCAAGCAGTGCCTTCCATTTCTTGTTTCTTCTCCCCTTGCTTTCTCAGAAAAGTATATTCTGTTGACAGATTTGTTAGAATTTTTTTAGAAAAATTCAGCTGGTAGATAGAGACTGTTAAAAGTTTGCATCACTTTGTAGGAATATCTATTGGATTTGAATAGAATGTTCGAGATGTGTGATATTGCTTAGTTTTCGTGGGGTTAAACTATTCTCCTACTGACCTAAGAATGTCCCATCCTCTGAAGGACAGTTTGGTATCCAGCTCTTGCACAGAAAAAGGTGCTAATCTAGGCCTAGTATTCTGGAGCTGCTCTTTTTGAGGAATCTTGGCTCCATGTCATTGAAAGTGAAGGTTGTTACCGTGATGTATTGTGTACGGTAAAGCCTGGAAAAGAAGTAAAGGCTAGCTCTTATGCACCAGAGATGTCTTGGCTATTGAGGAGATAACTCTATGCACATAGTGAGAAGCATGAGTAGGTGGCTGTACAGCACCAGCTCCAGTATCAACATCAGCCATTCAATTCCCAGGGTGCCTGGAAGTAGGTGTTGACTATTTTGTTGTATCTTTTAAAAATCCATTACTGCTTCCATCTCCATTTGGCTATGAAAAAAAGAAAGAAAAAAAAAAAGAAAAAAAAAAAGGCTTTTACATATAATTTTATCTAGTCCAGAAATATTAGAATACTGTGTAATTCAATTTTATTTTTTTCTTTAATGTCTGGACCTGAATTAATAGGGCATTACTTTTCATCCTGATATCAATCTTGTTCCTTTCATTCAGATCTAAATTCCTTTGTAGTACATGATTTAATTCACTAAAATGAGGTAAAATGAAACCCTGGTCGAAGGAGCATTAAATAGCACATATTTGGTGGCACATGTGATTACACAGCCTGCTGTGTAACTGGTTCTGTTTCCTCCCTCTTTGAGTTGCTCACAGACTGGTAAACTTTTTTCACACTCAGAAGCTGTTGCTGTCTATGGTTGTTCCTCTCTTGCCATAAGGAAAATCAGTTCATCCACTATTAAATGAGATTACAGAGATTAAAAATACACTTCTCTAAAATGTCCTTAGATTTTTTTTTTAAACAATTCTGATCTCAGACTGGCTTGGTAAGCCCTAACCGAGGATCAGTGCCGCCTTCCGTGGGAAATTAGCTTCGATTTGACAGCTATTTTTGTTTCAAGATCGTATGCACACCAGTTTTTCTGCTAAGGCCTGGCTCTCAGGGGCGGTTGCACATGCATGGCTGGCTGTGCATCAAATGCTGTAATCCAAAGGGATGCTCTAGATCATGACTATTTAATTAAAAAAAAAAAAAAAAAAAAGGGAAGGAGAGGAGAGGAGAGGAAAAGAGAGGAAAAAGAGAAATTTCAGTCCAAAGATGCTGTACCAAAATGTGGCCTTGCACCAAACAAATATTTATCAAGTTGGAAAACAAAGGAGCATCTGTCCTTTCCAGACTGCTTCTATTCATTATTCTGCTTTTCTTCATCATGCACGTACAACTAAATTAGTTGAATGGATTAGATTTAGACTGAAAATGAAACTAGAGGATACATTATACTGAAGGAAGGGTTTGAGTCAGCTCATTAAAACATGCTCAGCCCCTGATGTGAACTTGTGTACAACTTGAAAGCTGCATTATGTTGGAGGAAAGGTATTTGAGCAAGCGGAAGGGAAAATTCTGGACCAGGCATTCCAACCCAGTGATTCAGCACCTCCAACCACTCGAGCAAGGCAGAGGCCATGCTGTCAGCACACGGAGGAGCAGCTTGTTGATTCAAGGCTGCAATCTGTGTGCTAGTAGCTGGAGGCTGTATCTGCATTAATAAGAAGTGCTGCGCAGTAGGTGAAGATCTGTAGAGCAAACCAGCTGGTGTTGACAACACGGTGTCCACGCCGAACATGTTTTGCAGAGGTTCCCTTTGGACTAGATCCAGTCCAGCTGAGTGAACCAAATGCCTGTTAATGGCTGGTGTGCATTAGGTGCGCTTGTGGAGACCATCTGATTCCTCCCTTGTGCAAGCATTCAGTTAGTGAGCTCAGAGATCGCTCTGCAGAGCAGAGCAAGACATGGAAAATGGGATGATTTGGATAGTGCCTTCAGAACAGCCCTTCTCAACTGAGCCAAAACGTGAGTGTGAATTTGGCCTTATGAGGACTACTCCTTTTGTGATAATACGTTCATTAGGCGTCCTGCCAGATGCCGTGTCTGGCTCTGTAGGTAATAAAGGTGGCTTTGGGTATGTGGGGTTTTTTTTGTTTATTTTTAACTTTTGCTGTAATTTGTAGTCAGTAACCCTTCTCTCTTCTCCTGTGCTTTTAAAAGAAGCATGCTAGTTATGGGAGGTGTCTGTTCTACATTTCCAGTTCTGTGCTTCTTGCTGAAGTAATGCTCTTCTCTGCTTTGCTGGCAATTCCTCTTCCCCAAACACCTGTTTAATTTTCTTCTTTTAGAGCTGTGAAGGTAGACTAATGATCAAGCTGCCTCCAGCCCTCTTTGTGAAGTCACTTGTAGCCTTGGTCAGGTCTGCAGCCTTGCTCTTCAGCTATGTCTGCTTCTCTGGTGCTGCTGGTGCTCCCTGCTGCACGTGAGGATCCAGGCTCTGCTGTCACTGGGTTTTCTGCTTCAAAGCTACTTCTCCATGCTAGGTCAAGCAGTTGGCCACAACTGACAGACCTGGGGTGCCATGGGGAAACCCTATCACTCAGCAAATGGGATCATGCCCTAAATGCCATCTTCTGAAGTTTCTTTTCCCCCATCAATTTTGTTCAAAAATAACAAAGATACAAATCGTATTTAGAATCTGATGTTGTGATTCTACAGTGTAGAACTCAGCTATAAGAGATATAAATTTAACTACTTTTGGCATTAACTTTTTCAAAATAATGTAACCAAAATGCCAGAAAAATATTATGGACTGCTGTGACTTCAAGTTAGTATTAATAAACCAGTACATGCCTCTCGAGCGTAGAAATGCACACATAAATCTAAATTGTGGAAAATTCCTGTATTACTAAATTCATTTCTGCAAATATGTGTGATCATGTAGTTACAGTCTGCATTACTGCAAAACAGATGCACAAGGAAGTAGGATTGAGATTGTGCTGTCAGCTTCCATTTGCACATCCCCTGGCACCTGAGCACACTGCAGTACAACATTAGCTCTCAGTGAAGTTTTGGCTGCAACTACAGGAATTAGGATCAATGCCTGCCACTCTTTGGCAAGTCACTGCTATCCTGAACTGAGGAGTGCTGACCTGGTCATCTTGCTCTGTATGTTTGTCAGCTCAGCTGCACTGCAGTAGTGGAAGTATTTAGAATGAAAGCAATGTCCATGGGGACCACATTTACTAGTGCAGCATCAATTCTGAGTGGAAGTGCTCAGTGAAAGCTGTGACACAAGCACATGGAATAGAGCATGCTCTGTATCTTGCCATCTCTAGTGCATCTTGCTTCTGTCACTACAGAACTGCCACTGACCCAGCCTTATCTAGAAAGGAAGACAATGCCAGTACTTGACTTTGCTTGTATATACAGTGGAGCATGAGGTAGACATTCAGTTCTGTTTAAGTTGTAACACTGTTTACAGACGTTAGAGTCTACTGAAACTGCTAGTTAGTACACAGAGACAATAAAATATTTGTAGTTTTTATTTATAGGAGCATGCTAAAGCCATTTTTAAGCAAGGCTGTAATGAGGTAATATTGACATGTGAGAGTTTTATGGCTTTTGTGTTTTTCTAATTAAGTATTCCACTTCCATCACTTTTTTGAATCAGGGTTATTGCAATTTAACAGCTTTTATAATTTGTCCCTCTGAAACTGATACATTGACTCAACAGAACGTGGAACATTTCTTTAGACCTGTTGATAGGATATAAAGTGTATTTCTTCTGCTTGCTTTGAATTTGGAGTGAAAGCAGGATTGAAAGGAACAACCATGAGTCCTTTGCCATGAAATTCTAAAATGGTTTAAATCTTAGGAAAAAAAATACAGCTGGAATTCTGAATCAGACCATTGTGTTATGATAGCACACGTAGCATATTCAGCTTTTAGTGTGCACATCATCTGATTTTCATTCTCACGGTTGCCAGCTCTTCAGCTCTTGTCTTTCTTTTTTTCTTTGTACAGTCATAGTTATGTCTAATTTTTATTACTATTTTACTTTATATTTTAGTTTTTGAAATATCCACCGTGTGATACTTCGAGTCAGTTTAGTTATGAATGATGCAATGAGAAAATAACATCCCAGTAAACTAATTATAAAAATTTCAAGTTCACAGTGCTTGGGAAAAGCTGCTTTTGATTCATACTCATGTGTCTCAACCTGTGCAGCGATGATACCAAGGGGGAAAGAGGAGATTTTTCAGATACAGAGAGTGCTTACTGTCACTTCTACTGGCGTTCATGTAATCTTCTCAAGCCCATATACACGGGGTTGCCATTGTCTACAGCCATTTGAGAGAAAGAATTATCTTTAAAACAGCACTGTGCTGTGTATTCAGTCTCACCATTTATGAAACTTATTCGTGAAGCGTTAACTTTTTCTTTTCATAACGTAATTATTAATGTTCCAGTGTTACATGTACAACAGACTTGGTGAAATGTCATGCATATAGAGCCTTCCTATTCAAAAAGCAGTCTAGGAAAGATAGTATTTGATTGATTACATATGAGTAAATCTACTATTTCGGGCATCATTGCTGAACATACCTTATGCAAAAATATTGAAATACGTGGTTCTTTTAAAACAAAGATAGGCCACAACAACAGTAATTATAGGAGTCTTTGTGCAGGTTCACAGCAGTACAACGGTTCTCTTTCATTTGATAATTACCTTGTTAAACTAGTGCCCAGCCAGCTCTGCATCTTTCTAAGAAAAACAATCTGCTCATTAATTCATGGCAGAGCCACAGCGCTCACCTTTACAATATTGACTTGTAAATTCAACACAGTTTTGTACTTTCCGGACTGAAGTAAGCAGCTCCATCTCAGATTCCCTTTGGATAAACTGTCGCTCTCTTTTTCCATTTTCTTATCTCTATTATTGTATTTTAATTTATGCCAATACTTAGTTGCCTGTATTTGGATGAGTTTTGCCCATTGCTACATAAATGGCAAGAACTGCCTGCTTCAATACAAATTGAGAGCATGGGACATTTTCTTCCCTCCTAACTTTGTTAAAATTGTAAGGTAGAACAACAGATACCAACTTTTTAATTCCTCACATATTTTCCAAACTTGGCAGAGATGTAGTTCATGTTGCAGAGATGGCAGATAACACAAGAATCTTTTAACAAAACATGCAAAAGTTTCCTTGGATGATGTGAGACAAAGTATAGTAGTTTCCTTGAATGATAGGAGAACGGTTACACATCCTGAAAGGAAAGTTTCTTCCTTTCCTTGATATTTCAAATGTAGCTCAGACTTGTTTTGTGGCACTGCTAAAAACTGTTGACAGACTTAGATGAGTGGAAACCTTTTTTAAAAGTTGCATTTTCTTCTTTCTCTTCCTCCAGATGAAATCTAACTTTCTGTTTGAGATCGTAGATGCCTGGTGCTTACTGAGAATAGCAACAGTCAGTTTTATCCTATTTCTGAACAAGCTTAAATATAGACATCTACAAAGATAGTAATAATGAATCTCAGCTAATATCCTGTTTATTCTTACGGTGCTTTTGTATAGATTCCTTTGCTGTCACTGAAGATGCTTTTATGATTTCTGTAATGTATTTCTCTTTCAAAACAGCACAGAAGCTTTCATCTGTCTGCCATCATTACTATTTACAATTGCAGTGGCACTAAAGACGATCTTTTTCAAGTTTCCAATCCACAGTATTTTCTCAGGCGCTTCAGAACTGCCAGAAGTTATGTCAGGGATAATGCATTTAATATAGACTATTAAATCTGATGCCTTGAATTCCTCAAGACATGTCAGGAGTGACTCAAGCTCTTATTTGTTTTCCCACAGACCACATGAGAGCATCCTTTTATTTGAAATGAACCCAATATTATCCATTGCCAAGAGTGCAATGAAAATTAGGATGGCTGAAAGGTCATAAGACACTTTGCTGAAGGTATTGCTCACCAGAGTCCTCCACCCAGTGCTCTAGACATGCTGCCAAGGAGGAAAGTCCAATTTTCTGCCTAAAGCAAAAGATGGATTGGGGGAGGTAGTGGTTTTGCAAAGTCCTTCTTTGCTGTTGCTTATTGTGACATCTTAAATAGTCTGTTCTTCTTTGTCCTTAAGTGGTGGTTGAGTACCCAGCTTGCTCACATGCTTTCGCATCCTGACCTTGTGCATAGTGTGAGAACATGAAAGTGGGAAAGGGCAGGAGAGGCTTGGCCTGCTGCATCACCCTGGGCAACTCCAAAGATGTGTCACACAGACACCCCAGAGTGCCTCTGTGCAGCATCTGGGGCTGCCTAATTCCCATATAGAGGAGAAGCTGAGCTGTATGGAAGCACCCTGCAGGTTTTCCTGTTCAGGAACTTCTTTGTGAATCTTTCTTCCTCTCCCCACCCGCTTTCACACTTACAGCTACACGGATCCTTGAAATGCTTTGGAAGCACCACTTCACGATGTCATCCCACCCAGCAGAGCCATCTGTTAAAAGGTGACTGCATGTGTCTAGTTTTATGGAGGATGTTTTTGTTTGTTTGTTTTTCTAATTTTTGTCAAAGAAAGAAACCTCCTACATGATTCAGTTAAGCCCATCCTTCTGTATCCAAACAGCAGTGCTTTCCTATGCTGAGCCTGAAGATCACTTGATTTCTTTTGAAATTTGGCGAAACTGCTATTGAAGTTCAAAGGGACACAGGCACTCATCTCTATTACGTTTCTGTAGGTAGGAAATCTTCATTTGGATTTAGAAAGATGCCACATTTTAGAGTCCAAGAAAATGTCTCAATTTACAAATATGACACAAAATTCAGTTGGGAGCAGCTTTATCAGAGAATCATGTGAGATGGAAGGGACCCTTAAAGGCCGTGTAGTCCAAGTCCCTTGCAGTGAACAGGGATACCCACAGCTGGATCAGCTGTTCAGAGCCCCTTCCAGCTTGACCTTTTATGTCTCTAGAGATAGGGCAGCCACTGCCTCTCTTGGCAACCTGTGCCAGTGCTCCCATACCCTTATCATAAAAACAATTTTTGCCTTATATCCAATCTAAATGTCACCTATTTTTACCTTGTCATGTCTGCAATGTTTGGACACCTGAGCTCCTCCAGTCTCTACTACTAGCTACTTGTGGCCCTCTTCCCATAGCCAGTGGGGTTCTTCTACAGGGCATGGGACACCAAGGAGCACTCACTGATACAGGAAGAGTGAGGGATTCTGATGGGTAGGCAATGTGGAAGGAGCTTAGAGAAGAACAAATCTCAAACAATTATTTTCTGTGTCATTTCTAAGATGTACTTGAGGCTGAATATTTGGCTTATAACAGATGTGCAAAGAACCTCAGCAAAACCTTGGTCCTCCGCAAGCCATTGTGTTTTAAGTAAACATCAAGATGGATTTTTTCTTTATGTCATTCTTGAGGGCTCTGAGGTATTAACTCTGGTGAAAGGTGATGCAGTGAGCTGGATGAGTATTATTCTAAAAGCTCTGAAATAATGAGAATAATGAGTCCAAGATGAATTTCTCGCTCTAGTATGCACTAGTATGTAGATGCTAAGAAGAAAAAGCAAATCCTCTGAGTTATAACTCCTGAATTTTCACTAAAAAATCAAAAGTTTTCTTTTGATCAACCTTTGTAAAGCTTTGGACAAGATGCTGGCTGGTTACAAAATGATTTCTGTAGCTCACTTCTTTTTTTACTAGTATTTACTTAAATTATTCCTATGCTATTGTCACCTTGGCCACATTTTGCCTGATTTTGGAGTGAAAGCACTGAAACACCTTGGGAACGGCTGTTTTCTCAGGATCAGCAAAATTGCCAAATACCAAGCCAAGTTACTTATTATTCTAAGAGATCCAATCTGATTTTAAGATCAAAGTCAATGAGGTCTCTGTAACCAAAAGCTGGAACACATCCATGATCTAAACGGGACCTCTTGGGAGTTATATATCACCATGCAACACAAAGCTGTTATTTTTCTTTTGCTGTAAGTGTTGCTTGAGTTGTAAGAATTCATAGAACTTGCAGAGCCAGAAGTCTCTCTTCCACTTTGGCATCATTAATCCTGCATTTTCTACAGCAAAATACAAATTAATTTTATGTAGCACAGAGCTAAAAATCAAAGGTAATAAAACCTTGCAAGTTAATTCTCATCTTCTACGGCACATCTGACTGCATCGCATTATCAGTGGTGAAAAGAGAGGTTCCTTTTCAGCACACAGTCTTTGTCAGCTTTTATCATATAAACTCTTGTTTTTATGAGGAAAATTACCATGCACTCATTTATTTTGTCTCCGCCACTTTTATCATCTTGTAGGTGAACATTTCTGTACCCAGTGATTCTTGGCCAGTAGTTGTTCTGGGACTCTGTGCTCTAACATACTTTTTTGGAGCAAGACTTTTCTTCTTTAATTCACAAACAAAGCACTGAAGGTAATACTGTGCAATGTATTGCATGCACTAAATAAAGATGCTGACTGTTGCTCTTATTTGTGACTGAAGATAAACTTCAACAAGCAGAAAAGGTCTAAAGGATGCAGCTGGCAAAGAAATTTATTATTGTCCACTCAGATGTGAATGTTAATTCAGGTAGGATTGGTTCCTTTACTGCCTGTCTTAAACAGGCAGTTTCCACAAGAGTCAGGGACAGATACTTGAGGTTACTGATGTGGTTGAGGGGAGGATTGCCGAAGGCACGCAGAGGAGGAAGATGCCACATGCACAGATGAGATGTGGTGAGGTTAGTGGCAGTGCCACTGCTGCATTTGAATGCAGACTTGAATATCAAGGCAGACTGAGAACAAACCTGTGGTGCTGAATAAGCTTGTCGTGAACATGGCCATTACTTTCACTAGGCATATTTTTAGCATGCAGGATAACTTTGGTCTGTATTTCCAAAGTTCTTACAGATAAGAAAGCCTCTCAGAGGCTGAGAGTAATTAAACATTGAATAAAAAAGGGCAGTGCTTTTTCAACCACGTGGCAATTGTGCACTGGATTTGTGAGGTTAAACTGTCAGTGATCCATAGCTGTCTCATTTTGAAAAGGAGAGGTAACCTGCGAGGTCCTTCGAAAGACTGAAGAACTTCCGTATGCTCTTTCATTCATATCTTTTTAGGTAATAGTGACAGTCTTTATAGATTGCATCACTTGTCTCCGTCTGTCATCTGTCTTTTAACTGGTAGGTATCCATATATATATGGCTAAGGAATGTAATTAAATAAATTATACAATAATTTTATTAGCTGGCACAAAGACGAACTTCTACACTTTTTCCCCTAGAGAAATACCATGGCATTTGTGTAGATGTGAATTAAAAATGCCATATAGATAGGGCCTGGACTTTGAACTCTGTTGAAAATAGAATATATCTAGCTGTCAAAAACAGTAACAAAAAACTAGACAATGAGGAGGAAGGTCTGTCATTCTGGCAGATTGAGCTTACATACATTCTCTGTTTTCTGTATCTTGCACTTTGCAGTACTTGGTTGTCGGGACGACTTTTATCAACCATTCAGCTGACAGAAGTCCATTGAAAATTGGCCTAACAGGGTGGGAATTGCCGTGCTGTGATTCCACAGGCACCAGAGGGCAGCTGGTAAAGGCTGGGTATCATTCCCCTCTGTGCTCATGTCAGGCTAAGCAGGTGTTACTTCTGTTTTTGTGTTATCTGATTATTCACTTAACAGAAATTGTCAAATAGTAGAAAGAAACCGACAGCTTCTTTTAGCTAAAGAGAGCAGAATTGACTGGAATGCAGGGTTTACTCCTTCCCTAATGTCATGTTTGTTTCTGGTTGTTTAAAATACATATCTATTTTCAATTAAGCTGAGTTTTCTCAAAAAGCTAGCTGTGCTGCTTCAGAAGCAAACCAGGCCTGAGACTTTGCTTTATATCTTCTAATGTCCAAAAGTGGCAACAGGCTCAGAGAAAATGGAAACAGGGAACCCTGTTTCCAGGACAGTGTTCTACAGATACAAATGGCTTTGATTAATAAAGTAGATTTTATTTCGGTATTTCATCATTTCCAAACTTCTGTGGCTACTTCTGAAGGGCTGTTCTTGTTTACCAGCACTTACAGATTTGCAAAGACGAAATGCTTTTGTGGGCTCATCTGTTTTCTGTCCTGTGCTGTTCCCAAGATCAGCTGCTGGCTGGCAGGGAAGGCACGGTGCCTTCCTGCTACTAAACAGCATGTAGGCTGTGTGTTGCCTTTGTGTAACTAGAGGAGTTCTTAATACATGCTAAATTAGTAGAAGCTGAATAGCAGGGTGCATTCTGCATGTAGCATGTACTGAAAATCGTGCACAGAGTTAATTGCTCACATTCTTCTGACCCAGGAGCATCAGCTCTGAGTGCAGGACTGGTTGTGCCCACAGTAAAGAGGCACTGTTTCCATGCAGCAGTCTGATATCTGTGTAGTATTTTAACTGCTGTACTTTTCTTTCTTACTCTTTGCATGTGTGTATGTGTATATTTTCAAGAGATTAAACTCATAATTTATTTGTATTTTTATTTTTAAAGCCAAGGCCAAAATTTTAACACAGTGTGAAGAGGGACATTGAAACCTCCTTCTCAGCACTACTAAGTTGTCAGTGTAACTTCCTAGTACTTGCCTCCAATGCGTAACAAATTGAGTTGAAATAAGGGAGTACTGATGATTTAAACTTTTGAGAGAAGTTTCATTCTGGAGGGGGAGGGGGGAAGTACCCCTTTAAAAGACAGAATTGTAGTGGGTGCAGCCTGAATCTGATCTAACATTTATTTTCTGTTGCTCTTACTCATTGGTTCAGGTGAGTTGCAAGACTCGTTTTAGTATGAGTCTCTCATTGCTGAATCTAAGACTGACAGCTGAGTGGCTGAGGAGAACTCATTTGGGTAGGTCTAAATTAGGTAATAAGAATGGGTTTGTTTGCAGGGAGCTGGAACTGGATAGAATCTCAGCCAAGCACCGAAATGCCACCCAGGTCCCACTGCCTGCTGGGACAGCACAGACACTTATCACCTGTGACCAGTTTTCTTGTTCTGGGTTACATATGGGGACCTGGGTTATATACAAAGAAATGACAGAAGCATCTCCACTCTGTAGCCCAGGCACCACAGTTCGTTTCACAAGGTCTCCAAAATAGAATATGGGATTGCAAATATTTGTCAGAACCAGTCTTGGCTATTCACTGATTTTAAACAATTGCACGACTGTCACACTGGGTCCCCGGGTGCTAAAAATCAATGATAACACTGGAGTACTTTGGTCATTGTTATTTTAGAAAATCCCTAATCAAAACAAGTGTAAGTGCTGATGTGTGCTCAGTGGTGGAGTTTTGTGTGTTCCTTGGAAAGATGATATTCCCTGGACAGAGAGGAAAGGATTAGAAATGATAACCACTTTTTAAATACATCAGCTTGCTCATGTGCGCAGTGTTTTTTATCAGCTTTACAGCAAAAGCTTCATTTGATTTGTGCAGGGATGTGGATAATAAGGAGAGAGGCCAGCGAGCTGATTTTTATAGTCCGTTTGTAGCTTAAACAAAGATCTGGGATTTTGCGGATAAAGACCAACTGAAATACAGCAGATTATGCAGCTTTGGATTTTTTTTCAAAGATTTGTAAATTTTTCCCCCACACAGTCTGCTTTTCCTGTGTCCACTCACTCTGCATGAAAACAGGGAGCTGTAAAACAGTATTTCTTTCAGAACTTCTTCAAATCCCGCTCTTTGACCACGGCTGATCCTTTGTGTTAGGGAATATCAGGGAATATACCACACTCAGGCACTGGTGCATTTGTGCATGGTCAGAACTCAGGCCACCATGATAAAAGCAGGCACCATCTCCACTGGGTGGATGTAAGGCAATGGCATGGTTCCAGGCTTCTGGGACACAGCTGTAAAGCTGGATGAGAGCTTCCCTGATCGATCTTTACGGCAGTGGCACGTCCGTCCCTGCCAGGAGGTTCCCCAGCATGGCAGCTGGATTTTCCCCCTCTTCATTTGATTTCTTGTGAGCGCTGTATGTTTTGTGCTTATATTGGGATCACCTGAATGCAAAGTGACTTCTGATTGCTACGTGCAGACTGCTGCCCAGGTCTTGTGCTGCAGCTCCTGCCTGTCTTTGCAGCTCTTGTGTCCTTGTGAAGCCAAGTGAGATGCCTTCTTGGCAAAGCTGAGCCTTAGTTGGAAATGCAAAGAACCAGGTAAATAAAGGCATCACAGAGGTGCTCTATGAAAGTGTTTGTTTTTTCTAAATGCATGGCAGGAATGATGAGAGGTAATGGCTTTAAGTTGCACCAGGGAAGGTACAGGTTGGGTATTAGGAAAAAATTCTCCACAGGAAGAGTGGTGATGCATTGGCTCAGGCTGCCCAGGTTGGTGGTGGAGTCACCATCCCTGGAGGTGTTCAAGAAACGTGGAAATGTGGCACTGAGAGACGTGTTCAGTGGGCATGGTGGGGGTGGGCTTATGGTTGGACCAGATGATCTTAGTGGTTTTTTCCAGCCTTAATGATTTTATGATTCTATGGTTCCATGAAGACAGACAAGGTGGAGAAGCACCTTGTTTATTCATTCATGTTTATATCAGGTTTATTCTGATGACGTTTTTTGTCCAGTGTTGGAGGAAGTGGACCTTTTAAATTCCTTTTCACCTTAGTGCAAATTTTAGTTTAGCTTCATTCAGAACTTGAGAAGGAACTGTTGGGCAGATTTATTTCTAAATTCTGGAGGAAACAAATACAAGAACAAGTTCATTTTTCCATGCAACCCTTGGAAAGCAAGCACTATTTCATCCACTGCATACATGACCAGCTGGAGATTCAGTTGACTAAAAATCCCCCTAACCACAGCAGAATCTTCAGGGAATATTCCCCTGGCAGAGGGAGATGTGTGGAGTGGCTCAGCAGTGCGATGCAGCGGGCAGAGCTCGGTGAGGCTCTGGGGGCATCAGGAAACAGGGGGGTCAACTGCAGTCACTTCTGAAACAAATAAGGGAATGCTTCTGACTTACATATTTCACTGATACACTTTTGATACACTTTGGATTTTCAGTGAACCATCCATTTTAATAATTTTTTTTTTTTTTTTAAATCTGGATTTAGCAAATTGAAGGAGGTGAAACAGACAAAACAGAGCCTTTTTAAATAAACTACAGCTTCTCATAGGAAGATTGAGGTGGCTGTCTGTGAGTTAGAACAGCGCAGGGACTTGAGCTCAGTTTGCTTTTAATAGCGAGACCCTAGTTTCAGAAGACTGCCACGTATTTTCAGTGGTGGTTGCAAATTTGCCTTCTTTGCCATAGCCTTGTCATGTATCATGTGCAGGTGACACCCTGATGTAGGATCCGTGAGGAAGGCTCAGACTGAGCGATTGGTCACTGCATATTCCATCTGTAAAGCAGTCTGGGTTCCTAGTAAGCTTGAGATGCTGGCTGGGTGTCTAAGAGTCAGGCTCCTCTTACCCTGTGCTCTCCTATTAGCTAGTGCCTAATCTTGCATCAACGTCAATGGGATTATCTGTTGCCAAATGCAGTATGAGTTAGGATAGCTGATGTATTCCTCAGAAGAATACACAACAGTATGTAGTAGAAATTGTTTTGAAAATGTATTTTCTGAGCTCCTTGACTATACATAAAGAGAAAAATCTCAGGAAAAAAAAGTATTCTAAACTTTCATACTGTTAGGATATACAGTTCCAAATAATCAGTAAATGTGTTGTGTTTTGTGGTGAGCTTTTGAATGGTACCAAGCTGTGAGTTTAGATCACGTTTAGTCCTCCTGCAGATGCCTGAACACAACAAAGTTCTGAAAGAGCTGCCTTTTGCGTGGCTGACTTTGAAAGCACCAAGGTGGTAGCAGAGCTGCTGCTGAAGGACTGAAGGGGAACTGCCGTCCTCAGTAGGGTGAAATCACAGAATCACAGAATTCCTTTGGATAGCTGTTCTTGTTCTACAGCACATGTCATGTTTAAGATATAGTGCATCCGTCATGAACTCCTCAGCTGTAGGGCAAAAAATTAGGAATGGAAGTTAATTTTGATCCATGGGAGGCTGATAAAATAGGAAGCAAACTAGGACTCTCTGATATAGATGAAAGAATTAGTATTGAAAGGGCAATCATGGTTGTGTGAGTCAATCCTTGCATTACTCTGGCTTTCATGCTGCTGGCCATTGAAATGCAGGGTCAGGTAATGCTGGATACATCTAGGGGATCTGATCCAAGGGGGAGAGCTCCCATTGAGATCAGACCAGCCTTAACAGCACAGGCTGCAGCCCTGGACTGGAGAGGGATTTGGAATGGTTTGGTGCTTACAGCATCAGATCAGGCAAAAGGTGTTTGGCTCAGGCCAATATTTCCTTTCTTTATTTTCTTGTTATTTGGATGAGAATGGCTGACTGGGCCATTTAAAGTGTGCCAACCATACAGAGGTTGCCCAAAGCCGTGCAGTGGTGGCAATCTGTTTTCTCCAGTGCTGCTTCCAAGTGTGCCAGTCAGCAGTAAATCATTTCTGCTGTCCTCTCGTGTTGTTTCTTGCATTCCATTGATCTGCTCAGCACTTCAGAAATGGTAGAAACATGACCTTTCCCATGAATTTTTAACATGAGGGCCTTTATCTTGCAAACTCATCTGCCTCTGCAAACCCTAGAGGATGAAAGGCAGAGGAGTGTGATAGGGTTGCGAGGTTTGTTAGCAGAAAGCATCCTGAATCTGGCAGAGATAGAACCTAAGCACTTCTTTATTCTTTTAGAAACGTCTAACAGAGTTAGGATTTTTGTTTTAATTTATTCAATGGAATTGAGTTTTTAAGCCGTGCTTCAACTTTCAAACTATACAACAGTTATTTCAACCCGTCTTTCTTAGTATAATGTTAATTTTCTATGTTTCAGTTTACAATTTGGAAAAAGATTTTATGATGTTCTGCTACTGTGCATCTATTTGACAAGATTCTGCTATGAAAGTTAAATGTTTTAACCCAAACTTATAGCTAGAAACGATCTCTGTTATTGCAAGGTTGTTTTGCAATGAATAGAAGCTGAACTGAGTAAATTTTATCTGTTGTGGAAACGGTCTATCATTGTTAAACCGACCCTCTATTATACAAACATTATTTACTATTATTTGAATTTAAAAGAACAATTTATTTACATTACAAACTGTAAATTTAATTTACTGTTAAACAGTTAAATTACAGCATTTCTGAAGCTAAGCTGCCAGTAATTGCATAAATATATGGATTTCTTCCCGAATGCTTTATACAATACATTATCAAAATGCATACATTACAAGAACCCAGAGAGGCAGTGCAATTCAACCTCTCCTAATTTTTATCTGAAAATCTAACCATTTTCAGCATTAGAAAGTAAGATGCAATAATGTATTCAGAGTGGAAGAACAAGGAATTCTGATGGCTTTCAGTGTCTAACACCCTCCTTAATGCTTCTGGGTTTTGATCCTTTAAGATATCATCTTGAAAATCATTATGAAGAAAAGCTGCTATAATGCATGTGATACAATGCATCTGGTGTCTGCCTTTCTGCATTTTTCTTAACTGACCTTTTTTCAAGTGCTTTAAACTCATAGGTATTTTGATCTGGTTTCCATAGTCAACAGTTTACTGACAACAGTTTTCATATAATTCACCAAGGTTTGGTCCAACAAGGTCTCAACCACTTTGATATCAATCTCAGAAAGGTTTTCTCAATCTTAACAGGAGCACACCTCTCTGTTCCCACTACCATAGCAAGGAAAAGAGCTCGCACCCTGCTGCTGAATCCAGGCAGGGAGCAGCCCAAGGAGCACAGGATAAAAGCTCTGTCTGAGGTACAGCATCCAGCATGTGTGAGCCCCAAAGTAGTGTGTCTGAATAGAGGCTCAAACCTTTTCTCACTGTTCATTCTGACATTCCAACCAGGGGCCTTCGGCATATTCTTCTGGATCGCAAAAGGTACTTTTCAGGATTGCCTTCTACCATATGCCACGGCGGTATACAGAAGAAAAAGACATGGTAAAACCATTCAGTCTGCTGGTAGGGCTCCTCAGCTGGCAAAATTGGTTTGCAGTGAGTTGTTAATAATTTTCAAGTTCTCAGTGGGACATTGCTGTTGGATGGGATCTTCATCTGTTTTCTTCTACTGTGGAATGTATAGAACATGCATTGATCTACTGCTGTGACACTTCATTTAAGTGGGCTGGCTGATGCTGTGGAGACCTTAAACCAAACATACCATGGCTGTCAGTTAATGTGGCAGAGATACAGAAACCTACTTTAAGTGATCAGTTTGCCCTCTCCCAAGCCTAAGTTCTCGCTATTTGCATTTACTTTTCTTACCCATGCATTCTGGGTCTGGCCTCGAGTTTTTCTGTTCCTGGTTGCACCTCTGTCTTTAGCTCTGTCCCTACATCAGACTGCGACTTTCCTTCAGCATCTGGATGGTGATACTCCTCCTGCATCTTCTTTGGATCAGAAGTAAGAATCTCAGTTCATCTTACATATAAATGGGCAATAGAATTTCACCCTCTTCTTCCATCAAAACTCGCCTACTGAAATCTCATCCTGACTTCCCATTTGCATTAAGGCCAGCTCCCATACCTGTCAGCTCTTACATTGCTCCACACTTTACAAACTGGATCCACATGTCTGTGCTGTACTGTCATGTGCACGAAGCAAATTAAAGTGTTTGGTGAATCTTTCTGCTTATTTAGTTTTTACATTATGTGGTACAGCGTGTTTGCAGAAGCTGTGCTGACAGATAGGGTGGAGAACATATACCTGCCTTGAACAATTAGGGTCTTATCATACACTAGTTCGCTGCGGGTTGAGTCAGATCTTCTCCTGCAGAGAGAGATTCAGTCAGTGATAAACATATGACACATGTTCTTGTAAGTAAACACACCTCTTCTGAGATTTCCATTCAGAGCAGCCTGGGTGCTGAGAGGCACCAGCCTGGCCAGATGGTAATGCCCATGGCTGTTATCCCACCTCCAGCCCCCGCTGCCCCATCCTGCAGCTGCCTGCTTCATTTGTTGTTAGCAGATTCACTGGGAAAGCCATGTGAGCACAGCACGGGCAGCTGGAATGATGCAGCTGTTCCAGATGTGCAAACTTCGTTTTAAAATCTGAGTAAAATACATCACCTGGAGCAGCAAGAAATGATTGTATCATTTTTAACACTACGAATGCCTCTCATCTGAGTTGTGCAGGCAGATTTGCCTGGTGCGTCTTGCTCTCTTGCTGTTTGCTACTGAGTTGTGCAGTACTGTGCCATGGGTACATCTGTGAAAGGTCAGTGTGTAATGAGAGAGCCGTTTGTACCTGATGACAGTTTTCAAACTGGAGTTTTTCTCTCTTAAACATTTCTGAAAGAGAAAATAAAAAGTCACCAAGTTTTTAAGGCCCTCCCCTCCCCTCCAAGCTGAAGCTGCCAGTAGGAATTGCCGTCACTCTGCTCACCCATCCCTAACCTTGAAATGTTTAAAAATAAATAAATAAATGGATTAGCATAAAATAATATAGTAACCCGCCGAATTTATTTAGTTTAATTTATGCTAATCGTGGCATATTGGTGCTCTGGCAGATAAAATAAAGCTGGTGGAGAAGATTGCATGGCGGAAGCTATGACAATTAACCCTAGAAATTATCACTCTGAATGTGAGTTCAGCTTTGCCATTGAAAAGAACCAGTCCAGCAAATTCAAATGTTAGCTGTCAATAATGGGATATATATCTATACTTACGTATTTTCTTAGGCATATCTATATTCCTGTTAGATATTCTAAGTTAAAATGTTTGAAAAGATTAAAATGCAACTTCAGTGAACTCAGGCTATCATGTTTAGGCTTTTATTTCTGGTATAGAATTCTTGTTTTTTTCAGGTTACTTAATCCACATTTTGAATTATAACTGTAAATAATGCACAATTTAATATTAGTTTAAGATTTCAGTAACATCAGAAGTAACAGAAATGAAAAGTGGAAATGGTTGTAATTGTTTTTAGTGATGTTTGATCAGAGTAAGCTATATGGGCCGTATCAGGCTACATCTGTCATTGCTGTGCCTTGGCTCTGGCAAGGAGAGGAAGCATACAGCCCATAAAAATAAAGAAAATGATTATCATAAGCAAACAACTCTCTGAGGACTGCTCATGTTCTCCAGTTCCTGTGTGTGCTGATTTGCTTTTAGATGTAAATGAATTTGGTCTTTTTTTTTTTTTTTTTTTTTTTTTTTTGCTTAAAAAATTTGTATAGCATCGACTGGATACAGAATTTTAGCTCTAACTTACCGGGGGGAGAAGGGGGAAGGGAAATAGCACTCCCTTATCCACCTCAGACCACACTGTGTAAGATAAATGTCAGACAGGATTTAAGTGCAAGCAGTTTTCAAAACAGCAAGATATTTTTGCTGTTTGCTAGGTTGGGGTTAGGATTTTTATTGTTTTGATTTGCTTTTTAAGTAATAGAACCACAGATTTAGGGGTTATGGCCAGGATTTTCCAAAAGAAATGCCTCAATTAGATTTTAATTTTATATATAACATAAATGGATGGCCTGGTTGCAGCACAGGCAATGAAAATCCCAGGCCCATGAGGACAAAAGGATGTGTTTTTTAGAGTGAATCTATTTGTTTTGCTGCTTACTTTTGCAGGTTTAAATCATATTATCCCAAACCTTAAAACAGTTCTCTCTTGGATACTGCCTGTAATGCCAAAACAAATGGTGGGGGCTGAGCCGGCAAGTGCCTCTGCGCAGGGAAGATTATGTACAACTTCTGCCAAGTACACAAAACAGACATGAAAACAAAGCTCATTTTTTTCAGATGCCTTTTGTTTGCTGTTATTATTTGAAGTGAGGGTCACTAGCAAATTGTCAGGCACAATTACAAACCTCTTAAGGGCTGCATTCCATGTTGACCTTGCCCAGTTTACGTTTGAACTTCTTGCTTTCAGTCACTTATAAGTTGCCACTGTGTTCACTTGGTGGGGTTAAAAACACTCGTGCTGTGTGCCTAGGACTCCTGCTTGTCAGTCTGAGCTTAAGCCATTTTCTGACTTGGGCTAAGATACAACATACTTTTTCTCTTCTACAGGGACTGAAGAGAACTTTCTCAACTGTAGGTGGAAACTTGAAATTTGGCATGGAAATAGCTCTCATGAAGAAGTGTTGCTGCTTTTTCTTGAAAAAATTACTTTTGATTGGACTGATCTGTAAGGCTTTGAGCAAGTGGAGAATTGTTTTTTCTTCTCTGATCTGGCAGGGTGTGCAGCAGAGGAAAGGCTCCCTGCGCATATGGTTAATTTAGTGTACGTGGAGAGGATAGTGCAGTATGCTTCTGAAAATAGGTAGAGGCACCTGAGGCTAGGGCTTTATAAACTATGAAGGACACACTGACAGAACTTTCAATTTGTGTGAAGTGCAGGCACTAAGCCAAAGGCTGCTTCTCCTCAGCTCTTAGAGATCTCCTGACTGATGCTCATAACACAAACAAGTGGGTTTTCCTGCAGACACATTCATGTTTCTCTGCCCCAGAGAAACAAAAGACAAAAAAGGCCTTGTACAAATGATTTTAACCTCTTACAGAGTTGAAATGTTGGTTGCACTGTGGAAAATCCAGCAGGCCTCTCATGCTATATACAGAATGATCTGGGTGGCAGGTTCTGTCAGATCTATCTCCTGCCACAGCTGTTGCCTCAGTTTTTTTCACTCTTAGCTAATAACAATCCCACTTCTAAATCTTTAAAAATCCATCTTTGGGTATCTTGCATTTCTATACTTTCTTCCAAATTTATTTTTTCCAGCCATCTTTCCAAGGACAACATTTCCTCCCCAGTCTTCTACCAAATGTTTTGGTTTTTTCCTGCAGACTTCCCATAGGAGCTCTACAGTCCTCTCTTCCCTAAAGTTTAAACTATTTCACTGTACTTGACTGCACAGAAGGGATCTGTGGTATGTTCTTCCTAGAGCAGCTTTTGCTGCCTCTGCAGAAACCAGCTCTCATGAGTCCTGGCGGCTTCTGCCCTGACTCCAGCTCCCTCTGCACCTCCCTGCCTTTCTTGCTGACTGAGCTCCAGGCTTCCTTATACGCAGCTGTGTCACCTAGCTGTCACTTTATGAGTAAATTTTTCAATTCCATCCCCCGTGAAGCGGCTAAAATTGTTGAACCCAACAAACTCTTAAAAGACCAGCTCTGTGGCAGGCCCATATGCTTTACACTGTGCAATTTTACTACATAAGGCACTAATTATAATTCTTCTGACAGGTGCTGATTGAGCCCCCCAAGAGAGGTCATTTCCAGGCTCACCATAACACTCCACCATCAACCCTGGCCGTACTCCCTGCCCATAGGCGAGAGGACTGACATGTTGGTGCTCCATGAGCAGAGCACCAACCCTTCTGTGTGCTGAGGTGAATAGGAGGATGACAGCAGAGCGTTACTGGAAGAAGAGGGCAACTAGGAAGAAATAACAGGATGAACAGCCTCAAAAGACAAATTATAGTCATCTTTTCTGGTCCTTCTGCCTGGGATATATAGACAGGGTCTGTCTGAGTCCAGGCTTCCCTTTTGTAGCTATTCTTGAGCAGTAGGGGGTACTGGTTGTTTGCATCCTCCTGTAGCTGTACTCTTTGGGCTATGACTTGTTGCTATGAAGAGTATGTCCCTGTGCTGCTGAAGAAAAGGAGCACCATTACTGACCCTGATGTTCTGTGGTTCGTTCTTTGTCATGATGTATGTCACCCACTCTTCCTCGCTGGGTTCTCCATCAATCATTGGTACCCATGTTCTCCCCTGTCTGGGTGTTCTATTCAACTCAGTCTATTCAACCCAGCCAGCTGAGCTGTGTGCTCCACCATACAACCAGTGGTTTCTGTTTTCATGTGCTACATCTCACAGTAGCTTCAAGCATTCTGCTGCTGTATCAGCTCTTGGCACAACAGAAACCTTGCTTTGAGAGTGAATGGTAGATTTCCCTTTGTTTTGAAACACGTTCAAAACCTTCACTCACCAGAATTTCCTCACAAAAAGCTGCAGCTGAAGATCAAAACTCCATATCAAGGGTAAATCCAACATTGATCTATCTATTACAGGATACAATTACAATTTTCATATTTCCTTTGCCTTTATTACAAAGCTGTTTTTTTCCAGAAATGCTGCCAAATAAACATAACCATTTCTGCTTGCTCAGACCTGTCCGTTGGCCGGTCCCAGGCAGATGCACCTCTCCTTCCCTCTGTCAGAATTAGTCCCTGCTGAGGTTTCAGACAAGGGTCTCTTTTCTTCCTGAAGCCTCTAACTGCCAGGCTTCCCCAGAACAGACTGACACAATATCAAAGCCAACTTGCTCACCACTAAATTAATTATGTTGTTAATTGGTTAACCAAGACAGACCATATGGAAAAAGTGCTTAATAATTGTGTGTTGGCAAGAGTGGATGGAGCTGGGCAATAGATGCACAAATTATGACAGTGGGACGTTTTCATTGTAAAACATTGAAAGATGATGTACCATTGTATATTGCAAAATGTTGCTAATACTATTTGAAACTACAGCATGCTTTGGAATTAAATCATAGACTCATAAGGACTGAACTTAGGTAATTTTGCTATTTCATCACTTTTTATGATGAACTCTATGATTTTAAGCATTCTGCTAGCTGCCTGGTGCAGAGAGCTGCCGTGATCCTTGAAACTGGTTCTAGCAAAAGAACCTGATGCCACTGTGAGCGTTTAAAGAAAAAAAAAAGACAAAACTAGAAAATATTTCCAAAGGTGAAACTAGAAAGTATTTCCAAAGGTAAAACATCTCCAGCAATGGGCTGCAAGAGAAAAGGCCTAATTAAATTACCCAAATCATTTTAGCCCCAGAGCTTGAAGATGTCAGTAAATAAATAATTGGTTATGTGAAGATTACTCTTTCCTGCTAATAGAGCACAGAAGAGAAGAAGCAAATCCACTAGGGGTTCCTTCTTTGATCCATAGCAGGTAATAAAAACACAGACAATACCACCAAAATGAAAAAAGAAATCTCCTTTCTTAGCTGTCAGTCTTCTCCTTTCTTTGGATGGGGAGAAGGCAGGTTATCACCTGTGCATGCATGAAATTCAGCCTTGTTTGCAGTATGATTATATAAATGGCACTTTATTAAAAGCCCGCCTTTATTCGCAGACTGTAAACTTAAAACACAGAAAAGTTCACAGATGGAGGTAAAATCAATATAACTTCAAGTATCACAGACAACATTTTGAAAGGCCCTCGTTTAGAGTGCAGTGAATGATTTACTGATAAGGTTCTTCACCTGATACATTCGCTGCTGATTTGCTATACTTCATCCATTAACATGACTGCAAAATGGGACAGAGAACTTGGTTTGATTCTGATGTAGGAGTATTATTTCAGCCTCTGAAAAAGCTCATGAACAGTGTATTTGAGAGAAATTTATACAAGAGGACAGCCAGTACTTAATGTTAAGCCACCGTGCTTTTTCACAAGCAAAACATGCTGTGCATTTGAGATGATTCTGTAAAATTGTGAACTGTGCTAAAATTCTTGGTTTATTTTAGAACAATTGGCTGCATAGAAAGTAGTGTGTAAGTGAAGGCAATGAAATGCTGGGTTACTGATAATGTTAACTACTTCTTATTTTCATTATATGGATTCTGATCAAATTATGTTTGACTTCCGCAGTACTACTAATAGTCATAGATTCATAGAATCACAGAGTCCTTAGAGTTGGAAGGGACCTCTGAAGGCCATCCAGTCCAGCTCCCCTGCAATGAACAGGAACACCACAGGTAGATCAGGTTGCCAGATCCAGCCTCGCCTTGTAAGCCTCCAGAGACAGGACATCAACCACATCTCTGGGTAACCTGCTCCAGTGCCTCACCACCCTCATTGTACAAGATTTGTTCTTATTTTCTTTGCATTACACGGACTGTAATGAGTCCATTGGCCACAAAACACAGTGCCAGCATTTCGTTGATGGCCCTCTGATTTCTTACTACTTCAAGTTTTCTAGCTTTCCTGGTTTCTGGCTAGTGTTCCTAGTGCTACCTAAAAGGCAACTGTCATTCTTCTCAGTGACATTAGTTTGATGTCAGATGCGACTTAGGCTTTGAGGTTGATGGGATGATAAGTAGCCCATCATTTTCCCCTGTGGGAGATAGTGTCTACAGTGAAGCTGCCTTTTTACATTCAAAGGTCTTGTCCAGTTGAAGGAGCATCGTGTACAAATGGGAATTTAGGTACACAGTTACCTTTTGCCCCAGCAGATAAGGAGAGTGATGGGGGACCTGTGACACAATATATACGTAGATTTTTATTCAATCATGCCTATTACTGTGAGTGTTTAAGCAATTTTTAAAATGCATACAGCTTTAGCTTGGAATACTTTTCTCCTTCATTAAATTCTTTTGCCACACAAATCAGAATAAAATCACTAGCATAAACTGGACAAGGGTCTTTATTTATACAGTCATGAAGAATTCCTATGTGGTAGGATGACAACAGATGGAAGTTCTTTAGAAATTCATTTCTGAAGAGCTTTTTAAGTGTATTCAACAGTAATACAAATTTACCCAATTTCAATTCAGTATTTTAAGTCTCTCATTTTACTACCTACTCTAGAGAGCTGAAAAAGTGAACTAAAATATGAAAAGAGGACATATAAAAACATTCTGATATAGTGCTGAAAATGTGATGGGAAAGATTCTTAAGATTTTCTAGTCTGTGTTGTGAAAATACGCTTTTTCAATTGTGCTGCTTGATGCATAAGCATCATGTTTGGGACCAGCCTGAGTTTTAACAGCAGAGACACAGTTTTCCCCAAGGAAATACTGAGTTTATCATGATATTGCTGCTAGACCTTTACTGCTGTTACCATTGCACTTCATGGTGACACTAGTGACCACCTCTGTTACGGATGTAAGATCTTCATGCACTAAGCTATTGTACAAAATTTGATGGGTGATGGAGAGAGGAGAGTGGGGCGACGAGGCTGTACAGTGCTTCATGACTGGCTTAAGGGATATTAAATCGACCTTAAATCCTTGCCAACCAGCTAGATGGATAGTGCACTGTTTCTGAAATTTGCAAGTCAAAGGGAGACAAGCCTAAATTCTTTCCACTATGAAACCCCCACAGTCCTCTGCCTTTCAGGCAGAAGCAAAAAGGAATGGAAAATTCCAAACTAACGAGCGCTTCATTTCTTTTCTGCAGCGCTGTGCTTAGAAAAATTGCACTCTTTTTTTTTTTTTTTCTAAGGCAAAGAAGTAAAATTAAAGTTGTATGACTGTTATAAATATTACATGTTCAGGGTATCAAGAGTACCTGGAGTTCTCTGGTTTCTGAGGGTGTTTTTGAATTAACCCTTTTATAGATATCATGATTTTGGAGAAAGGATAACATTCAAGCTTAGTCAAATCTGATACTGTTTGCTAAGGAGAAAGTATCCTATCTTAAACATGCACTGATAAGAGTAATAATTGTTGACATTTCTAGTTACACTTGTTTGTGTAGATTATATTTGTCTTGTAGAAATGGACGGTAGAGCACTGAGAGAAATAATGACTTGGCCAAGTTTACCTAACAAGTCAGAGGCAAAGGCAGTAACAGAAACCATTGTCTTTGGTCCAGGTGCTTTGTAATGCCTTTTACTGAATGTTAGTGTCAGGCTATGCAGAAGCTGGTTCCATGTTAAATACATGTGTATTCAGCAGCAGAAGGATTCAGGATATGGTGAACTTTTACTGAATTTCTCAATGGCTCAGACAAGCTTGCTGTCCTGTTTCACTGAAATGTTTAAGAAGAGCTTCTAACTCGCTCTTTGGGAAAAGGCATTAGACTATAGCAGCCAAATTTCTTGGCTGAGACTTCCTGAATGTGAAGGACCCATACAAGCAGGAGCAGAGGATGCTCAAGAGGAGGCTGTCCTGCTAATGCAGACACAAGCCTGTGAAACTCACTTCATTGTGAACTTCTCCTTGGCTGAGCACTGCTTTTGCAGGTGATGAGATGCTTCCAGATAGCTTTCTACATGGCTGAAGATGGTATCTGGCTTTCTGCTGAGTCCTGTATAAGTGGCAGAGAGACTATGCTCTCTTTTCACATACAACATATTCCTACATAAAATCTCTTTGCAGTTTAACCAACACCATCTAGATTACAGTGCTAAAGGATAAATTCCATCATAAGCCAAAGTAAACAAAGAATACTGCCCAATTCGCTGTATTCCTCTGATAATATTGTGGATAATTTCTAAAGCTGTGTTACTTCTCCACTGATTCCAGTGAATTTACTTGTTGGATCCAGCTGTTTTACCCACTCATCATGATACTTATCACACACCTTAGCATCTCTCTGCCTTCCTCCAGTCTTCATTTTGCAGATTGCTTGCATCCAGCAGTGTCAATGTTCTTCCATTTTCTCCATAAGCTGTCTTTGGGCTGGTTGATGTTTGCATAATATAGGTAAATGCTGCCCTATTTAAATAAATAACCACATTAAATAGGTTGTCAGGTAATAACAAAGATGATGGTTAATTATTGTTCTTTGTATTATATTTCGCGAGTGAATATTTTCTATGTACAGCATTATAAGACTATTTTATTGGAAACAAATGTCAACTCTTAAATTCACCATTCTATCTTCAATGCAGAAAGAATCAATGATCTCTGAGGAAATGTACCATTTTGGATAAGCATCAGTCACTTTACCAATTGTCTACAGACAAGAACAACAATAAGGAAAGATTTTAGATTTTTTATTTAATGCCTGTGGCATTTTGTAAACATTCCCCAACATGTATATTGCTTTAAAGCTGCTTGCTTGAAAACTGTTTTTACCTCTGACGACTATCTGATGAGAAATTCACATGTGCTAAGTACACCCATGATAATAATCTTATTTTTAGTCCTCCACTGAAGACACTGATGGCCTGAAATGGATTTGTGTCCTCAGCGCAGCTTCTCTGCCGTTATTTTTCCAGTAGATTTCAGTAGAAAGAAATGGTTAGAATGTTATGCAACAAGTATTGCTACAGTTTTGTTTACCAACCAGTCAGTGTAACAATAATCTAACAATAACAGTGGCAGAATGTGTAATAATGACAGTTTTTGACTGACAAAGGACTTTTAATAGGTAGGTGACTAGAGAAAGAGGCTGGAAGAAATGAACCGATTGACCCTCCTATATATAATCAGTGCCAGGTATGAGCAGTATAAATTTACCTATGTGATAAATTTGGGTCAGAAAGGAATGTTGCAAAGTTGTGGAGCTGTTCAACCCAACATCATTTAGATTTTCAGGTTTCTGGGCTAGCTCTTGCTGTACAGCCCGTGGAAGACCTCTGATCTGTATGTGCACATAGTTACTAGCTTGAAGACTATTGCTAAAATAATATCAGGAAGAGCTGGAGTTGAATCCAGGTATCTGCTAGAATAGAATTAACCGCCACTTTCCACTCGTTATTTTGGCATGTGTAGGCCAAATGAGGTGTGCCTCTATGACTGCGTGTCACATTCTGGTGGCGAGACCACAGCTTGGTTAGAATTCATGTATCATTTCTGTGTTTGTCCTTCAGCTGAAGAAGTAAAATGTTTTAGTTCTTGCTTATGATTTAGCTCAGGAAATGGCATACAGGGCATGGGTACAGCAGTGCTGATAGGTTCTGCTGAGCCCTCTGTTATAGTGCCCTGCAGGAAGAGGGGTCACCCTGCCCCATGGTGCTTTGTTGCCTTGCAAGTATTTATGTAGACTACCAGCAGCATTTTTTGCATTTTATCTGTCTCTATTTAAACTGGTCCATGTAGAAGACAGCAGCCTCCTTGGACCAAAAAAAAAAAACACCAACCAACCAACAAACAAACAAAAAAAACCTAACAAGATAGAGGAATCTGAACATAACTGATGAAAAAATGTTGGGGGAATCAATATGGATGCCACTCCAACAGGTGTTTTAATTCTGCATTCTTTCTGGTTAAGGCAGACTGGTAGAGTGGAAGTATTTTTGAGACAGAGAAATAGAAAGATCTGAGCCAGTGTCTAAAGAGAATGCAGGACACAGCCTTTGTGAGCTCCAAAAAATTAGCAATTACTTTTCAAGAAAACGGATTCACTGTCAGATTTTAACCAGCATGATCAGAACTAACTGCTTATAAATGATTGATCCATCTCCAAAACAGCACAAGCATTAAAGAAGACAGTATTTTTCCTTTTGTCACTTCAATCCTAATGTTTTGGTCTCATTCTGTTTCAGTCATTAAGGTTTTCTTCAGTAACCACTAAGTCCATAGTGATTTTCTTCATGTCACACGAAAGCTGATTCCTTTTCCAGGACTTGGTATTTAAGAAAGTCATCAACTATCATTAGACATACAGTAAAATGATTTCTAATGTATTATGGGAGACCACATTCTTCAGGGCACTGTAAATGGGGCACAGAGATGCTCTCAGTTGCAGGCCACCACTTCTGACTCCCAGGAAACAAAGGCTAATAACACAGAGCAGGAATTTTACTGGAGATGTGAAATGGCAAAACTGTACTTGCTGCATACAAATCAGAGATAAGTGGGGAAAATTAAAAAGCAAAACACTGATCAGGATCTTAACTCCTAATTTAATTTAATTTAATTTAATTTTAGTTTTGAGCTCAAGACCTAAGTATTTGTAACTTTCAGACTGGCATATTTGCCATAGTATAATGCCTACAGGATCTTTTTCTCCATGATTACTTTTGAGGTCTGTGAGCAGTTCCCACATCTCTGAGGGTCTCCACATTTGCATGTTTATTCGTGGAAGCAGATGATGTATCTTCTCCTTGAAAATTTGAGTGAACTTTGGTTGGTATTTGCAGATTTCCATCCATCAAAGCCATGCCACCAATAGTGGAAGTTACAGAATAAAGACCTTTATCTGAATATTTAGTGCTGAAGCTAAATAATAATTTCATTTATAAATAGAAAGCTATTTTATTTAATTACTGTGTCAGAAGATGCAGGTAGATTAGAAGAGTCTTTTTGATAACATTCTGAATAAATGCATAATGTTAGCAGGTGAACATTTTCTTTTTTCTACCACCAAACTGACAGAAAACTGCAATGCAAATGTATTCTCATAATTTGAAAACATATTCCTTCAACAGATATTGAACTTAAGGTGAAGAAGTGAGACAGATGTCATAGCTGTCTCTGGTATTTTATAATTAAGTGATGTTTAGCTACCAGGAAAATCTGGAAACATGGCAAAGAAATGCAATGAATTCTGCATTATAGAATGCAAGTGCAACTTGTTTAGAAAATCCTACTTTTCTCTAAGTTAGGTGAAAACAAAGACATTTTTATTTAACTTCTTTGTAGTACACTCCACTAGCTCACGTGTAGGTTTCTCATGATCCAGCAGTAATAACAAATGTAGAAGTATGTATTATTTTAAGAAATTAATATGTAATCTAAACTAATGCCAAGTTTTCTTCATCTTGAAGTTTTAGTAACGTATAAGTGGAATTTAGTTACCTATATAAATAAATTCAGATTTTTTTGTCTGACTTCTGGACATTAGAAGTTACTTCGCAGTGGCTCCTAGGGACTAACACAGCCTCCTAGTGTGGGGAGAACCTTCACTGAAGCTGAGGTGGTACTACTCATCCAATAGCTCAGGGTGTTTTCTGGAGACAGAAGTGGCTAAAGCACTTTGGATTCTGGGTTATTTCCAGCACGTGGAAGAAATGCTGAGGACTGTCATGGTCAGGTTGAGGAAAGTGTAAATAAACTTTAGTGCCCTCGTAAACGAAGTATCAGTCAAGTGCATCATAGGAATGTTTCAGTTGGTATGGTTGTTTGAAGGCCTTCTGGTCCTGTTTCAAAGCAGAACTGAAATCAAAGCAGAAGGTATTCTGAAAGGTACAAGTCTTGGACCTAGTCAAGGACAAAATAAATTTTCCATTATTAATTTAATTTTAAAAATATCTGTTTTAGTTTCTCTTTACAAAGAAAACAAGTGATAGTTCTTCCAGAAAATGAAATAGTGAGACTTGAGAGTAAGCACAGATTTCTGGATCCCAAGGCACACTCTGGATTACCTAAGTCTTTTCTCAGTGAATTCCTATCACTTTGTACATACAATTTGGTAGACTAGTGGTGTGAGTAATATTTCAGCTTTCTATGTATTCTAAAAGACCTAGGAGGAAAACAAGCCATTCCTTCTCATCTTATAGATATATAATCTGAAAGGCTGCATGATGTCTCTCCATGTAGAGACAGGAACTGAGTAGAGCCAGCTTACAAAACAAACTGCACTGTTTCTGCTCAGCTGTCCTGCCTATACACACATACTTTTTCATTGCTACAAATACAGTCTCAGATTTTGGTTTCCTTTACTGCAATCTAGAAATTGTAATATCAGATAGTTGGTCATTTTTCTAACCAGGTCTCTGTTGGCGTAGAAGTTCTGCAGCTTGTTGAGGCATTAGAAGTCCATAGGTAAGTATGGAAAGTCCCCATAACAAACACCTAGAGCAAGTTTTTAACAAGACAGCACTGGGTTGAAGGAGAAATAAAACTGAGTTTACTGATTTGACAGCATGAGCAAACCTTCTGCAGTGAACACTAATGTTTCGCAGTGAAGATTTATCGTGAACTCTCAATGGTGTTATGTCATACAGCTGAATAAGAGTACTCAGTCTCTTCTGCCAACGTGCTTCTGAGGAGTAGAGCTCCAGTTCATTTGGGTTTATTGCCGTCAGCTCTGCCAAAACACTGGGGTGGACCTTCCCCTTCCCTAATATTGAAGGAGAATGGAAGCCTGACATGGACAATGGGCTTGGACAGCTGAGGCCTTTTGCCGATGCATGTGAAAAGTCAAAAACATTTATATCAATCATTTGGAATGGTTTATTACTATTGATAGATACGATCCCCACTCTCTTCTCTCTCCACAAGAAAGAACTTCAGGCTTCATTGAACCCCTAGAGGATTCATCGTAAAAAAAGTAGAAAAGCACAGAGAACAGAAAAAGAGCTTAAACAGGGGAAAAAAGCAACTGGAAATGTTCCCACAGCAGAATATAAGCACCCCCAAAATGTCACTGAGTTATTCTCATAAAGAAGCTTAATGTAAGTTTTGCCACTCTTCATCCAGTGTTCATGTGAAAGAGGGGAAGAAAGAAATTCTGATTATACTGGTCATTTTGGTTTGCCTTTTTTAATTGATCATTCCCTCTGGAACATTCAGAATATTCAGTCCTTTTTCCACGCTTGCACAACATGATGGTTCCTTACTTCTATCTCCCATGAGACATGGGAATGGAATAGAGAGTGTTTTCCTCAGTGAACCTGATCTCACCTGGGATCTCCTTTTCTGTCTGTGCCTCTTTGCCTAACTTCTTGGCTGTGTATCTTCATGCATGGTTTTGAGGCCTGGAGGCTCAGCCAGCAGAAGGATATGTCTGCACAGTTTAAAGGAATTACAGCATGGAATGATTTACAGATATTTTCTAAAAGCAGTATTTTGTGGCATGCACCATCTTTTTTCTTTTTTTTTATCTTTCAGAGAACAAGTGAAGGGCTGTAGTAATTACCTTCAGTCAGCATAACCCTCAGCATTCATTGCTGTCACAGAATAGAAAAATATTTCTTCTTTGTATATCTGGATGCAATGTTTTCCACTTTTAACTACAGTATAAAAGGACAATGATTTCCTTCTCCACCCCCAGAAGAGTGAGAGATGAATGTTTAATTAGAGCCAGAATTTGTAATGTTCACAGAACAATTTTTTCCCCATAAGTGTCTGCACTGATGTGGATACCGTTTGTAGCTCTTCTCCATACATCCTTACTATCTGCTAACAACAGAGCCCTGCTGCAGTTGCTGCATAAGCAGTTTTTGCTTTTTTAATAAGGGGAAGGGAAGTCTTGTGGTTCATCCCAGTGGTGCAGTTTAAGAGAGAAAACAAGAAATGAGGCAAACAAGGGCAAAGACAAGATTCTTTTAACCCTATCACTGCTTTTGCCATGCTGCTGGACTTACATTGGTGATAGAAATTTTGGCAGAATGTACCTTACTCCTCACCACCCAAAGACATCAGCTGGATGCTGTCAAGTGACTTTTACCTGGCCGTTTTTTTCTCGCATTATTGGTCATTGCTTGTTATCTGTTTGAATGATTAGCTTCCTCAAGTTGCTGCAGGAAGGCAAAAAGGAGGAGGGGAGATTGCAAAATATGTCTGAATGGGATCAGCCCAGCATGGCAGCAGGGAGGGAAAACCCACTATAGCAAAAAAATAAAACTGGTGTGAGGGGAAGTGAGGAGAGTGAAGAACGGGACGCCAAATGCCTCCTTCTTTAAATCATGTGTAGAAATCAGCAATTGGTTTTTGTAACTTTTGCTCATATAAAGCAATTATAACTTAAATCATCCCATTGTTTTTGAAGGAGCTCTTTGCTGCTACTTGTGTGTGAAATGCTTTCCCTGGGTCTCCTGAAGCTTTCAGTACAGGGTGGGACTGCATAGGGTTGGGTTTTAAGGAAGACTCCTGAGGCAGATGCTGCACTGACCTGCACACTGTGCACCTTAATAGCCCATTTAATTGCTTTTCTCTGATTCCACTGAAATGGCTTACGGAAAAGCAGTGCAATGTTGCTGGGCATAAAATCCAAAGCTCACAGAAGGGTAGGATACAGGGAAGGTGTGATGTTCACGTTAATTCACTAATTCCAGTAAAAATGTAATACTTGGGAGGGAGGTTTATATGATCACAAGCATATTGCTGGAGTAGAGCTGCTGTAGTATCTCTTGTATTTATGGAGCAGTAAAATGTAGGAATGATAATATAAGCTTGAGCTTATATAGCACCTTTCATCGCAAAGGATCCAGAGGTGATTTACAAACTTAAGCTGTTGTATAGACAACACTTATAAAACAAAACAAAATTGCTGTTTTCTGAGCAATGGTGTGAAAAACTACACATTGCATTAGTGTTACTGAAATGATTCAGGCCATTATTGGAGAATAGGTAGGATTTTTTGTTTTCATATACTGAAAACTGGACCACAGTGTCCAGCTCAGGAGTGAACTGTGAAAGCTGTTTCAGCGTACCAAGAAAAGCATCACAGCTGAGGAGCAAGAAGTCCCTTGTTGTCCCAGAACCTGTAGGAGTGGTTCAGTGAAAGCAGTAGCACTGCCATCCCATGGAAAACACCAAGGATCAGGGCTTCTGGCCTACAGAGTAGCATGGGCCCTTCAAGATGCCTTTGACTTTTAAATTTCCCTCAAAAGTGCTGGTGGCCTACAATGTTGTAGTGAGTAACAGGGCTGCAGTGTAGGTCCCTGGGGAAAAGCAGGCTCTGGGTGGTTTCCTGACACCTTTTGCAAGGTGTAAGGAACAGGTTCTTCACCAGAGGTGTTTGAGCATGGAACAGGCTCCCCAGGGCAGTAGGCACTGCTCCAAGCTGCCAGAACACAAGTAGCATTTGGACAACACAGTCAAACTGCATTTGGGTTTTGGGCGGTCCTGTCCTGAGCCAGAACTTTGACTCAGTTATCGAATGGTCTCTTTCATCTTGGGATATTCTATGATTCTAGCATTCTATAATCTTTAACCTGTAGGAATTACTGTATTTTTTTTGTCACTTGCTAGACCTCAGACTGCGATAGCTGAAGAGTTCTGTGCTGGTCCAGCTGGAGGAAGGTTCCTGCTGACTGGGAAGGCATGCAGGAGCCACAGCTGCACCAGCTTACCAGTATAGATGTACACTGTGACTCATCTGCCCAGAAATGAAGGCAGAACACTAACATTTTTAGTGCAGATGGAAGCAAGTGGTGTGGATAAAGCTGAAAATCAGACATCTTAATTTGGTACAGACTGAAAGCAGATGCAGGTGAAGAGGGTCTCAGTTGGCTCCTAATCCTGGCCTACTGATGCCCAGGAGGAGTGCTGACAGTTTGTGCAGACTGTGCTTCTGCACTGTGCCTGCAAGGGAGTCTGCGGATTTCCTGCTCAGTTACCACCACATATTAAATGGAGGTTGCTCTCATCAGCACTTTCAGCAAGAATTGCATCTCACAGTCTGTAGAAATGTATAAAATACTCCACTGCAAACTGCTTGCACGAAGCTTGTGGAAATATTTAAGAGAAAGGCAGAGGAGCTGGTGCTTTTTGTTTCAACAGTAGATAACAGTTCACTTTTTTTTGTGCTTTTCTGTTATCCTGATTCATTCCTCACCCACCTAATCCATGCAATTTGTTTTGATGTAAAAGAAACTTCCCAGGTTGCCCCAGTGCAATGTGTTTTATGTATTTAAGGTTGAAGGAATGCATTTAGCTGAGTTTATGAAGTACTAATAAAGTACTCCACAAAGTAGATATAGACAAATAAATACAAAAACAAAAAAACCCACAATTTTTTTAAAAAGTTATGTTGATGCTAAACAGAGTCCTGCTAGGTCTTTGGGTGGTTCTGCAGTGATGTGATTCCCATACAATGTACCTTAAAACTGTATGTAGGAATCTGAAAGCATGTGTCTGTCCTGAGCTTATTCCAGTACAATATGAAGAGTAATTCTTAATGCAACTACAGTAATACAAACTGATCTGCATAATGGGATTTGTAGATTAAAGCCTAATTAGGGTAAGTAGCTCCTGAAAGCCTCCTCCAAAGTGCAGCTGCTCTCCCAAAAATGATCACAGAGTGACTTTTAACAGTCTTTTAACAAACAGTTCTGTATTTGGAACTGGGTAGAATAGGTATCAAAAACATCCTTGGTCTTGACATCATCGATATTTAAATCTTGGTTATTTTAAAAGCTATGGGACCACTGGAGGAGATAAATGTGGGAGGGTTTTTTTGTGTTGGTTTTTTTGTTTGTTTGGTTGGTTGGTTGATTTTGGTTGCTTATTTATTTGTGTGAGATAGGGAATTTGCTCAAAAAGATTAAAAAAAAAAGTTAAAACAATCAACTAAAACAATAAAATCCTTCTTTACACATGCCTGTACACAACTCAAAGTAGTCTTAATTCTCCCCCAGAAGATCAAATACTCTGCCCTGAACAGGTTGCTTTTTGAGCCAGGTAGAACAACAGAGGCTGTGCTTCTGTTCTGTTTTACCTGTCTTCTCTTTTCTATTATGATTTTTAGTGTTTTACTGAGTTTGTTTCTTATAAATGGGATATGAACCAACAAGACATGATAGCTCTTTCCTATTGATATACTGCAGTAGGACAACCAGCTAAAAACCAACCTGCCTGCACTCTTAGCTAGCTCTGTGCCCTGTCTCTTATAAAGCCATGGTGAGTGGGGAAGCTGTGCCATGATGTTGCAGGAGCGGTTCAGGTTGGATATCAGGAACATTTTCTTTCAGGAAGAGTGGTGAGGCACTGGAACAGGCTGCCCAGGGAGTGGTGGAGTTCGTATTCCTGCAGGTATTGAAGAAACGTGGAAATACAGTACTGAGGGACATAGTGGGCATGGAGGGGATAAGCTTGTGGTTGGACTACTTGATCTCAGTGATATTGTCCAGCCTTTATGATTTTATGATTTCTCTGAATAGGACAATAATATAGTTCTACATATTCACATTTTATTAGTTCATCAGATCAACAGAAGTATGCTTAATTTTAAGCATTTGGATAGTTACTTTGCTTAACTGGGATCTTGGTGTTTGGTTTTTATTCACTGTTTAGTAACACTATTGATGATATCAGTGGACATTCTGCCTCAGAAAATATTCACTACAGCAAAAATAAAATGTGAAGGTGTGACCCATCCTGTATAGACTTGAATTTGCTTGCCCCAAAAGGGCAGCTATGTGAAGCAGCTTTTGGACAACAGGTGGTAGTGGGTGGCAGCTCTATGCAGCTGAAATTACAAGGCAAAGCTACAAAGATGTAATATGACAACCTAAATTAGATTAGATTTTGGCAAGCTGAGCAAAACTAGCACCTTACTCTCCTTTTTTTTTTTTTTTTTTTTTTTTTTGAAACAAGATTCCCAATGTCCCCAAGTAACTATGGCCTTAGTTATTTCTTATAGGAAGACCTGCATGTCCAGGAGCAACAGTTGTGAATTAGAAGAGAACAGGGGGAATATAAGTAAAACAGAACAAGCAAACAAACGAAAAAATCTCAAAGCTTTTATATTTATATAAGTAGAGGACAAAGGTGTGTGCCTGGAAAACTAAACCAAATTCTGTATGTAGATCTGAGAAATGTTGTGCTGTTTTATCAACAGGATAGGGAAACAAGCACTTCGCTTCTTTGAATGAATGCTGTGAAGTGTTGTTTTAGAACAGTTTCTGGAGATTTTCTGGACGCTATCCCTCTCAGCTCAGCCTGCTGGGGGGGGGACATCTCAGCAGAGGACCCAGAGCTGTGGTCCTAGCAGTGAGAGCTTATTTGGAGCAAAATGCTTTGTTGATGCCTGTTTCACTGACGGCCAGTTTTCGTGGGAAGGCAGGGCCCTTGGAGACTGCAGGCACTGCTGTGCTGTTACTGACTTAACGCTTAGTTAGCAACAGACCGAAGCAGAGCTGGGAGAAAACTCAGCCTTTGCCGGGAGTGGTGCTGGGGGAAGAGCATCAGCTTACCGAAGCAGAAAGTCTCTTCTCGTGTGCAGTCCCCATGGCTCATTCAGCCTTGTTTTCTAACTGACTGGAGGCTCTTTGGTGCTGTTTAGGTCACAGCCAAGTAGGATACTGTATGGTTCTGCATCACCTGGCTCATGGTGGGACACAGCCCTGAGGGACGCAGCTTCTCTCAGTGTCCCCTCACTGGAGTTTGGCATACCACGCATTACAGCCCTGCCACATTGCTACTAAAGCCTGTCCCTTTATGTGGATGCTCCCTGCCCTCTATACAGATAAGAGTAGGAGTGCATTTCTCCTGCCACCTCCCGCTGTGGTTGTACAGCACTCAGCTTCTGGGATGCACAGAGGCTGCCAAATTGCATCCTACATCTGTTCCTTCCCAAATGCCCTTTTGCTAGGTAAAAATGAAGGCCTCATTATTGGCTGTAAGTAGGTAGTCGCTTAGGAAAACAAGCCCATAAGTAAACATCTGAGTGAACAAATTGGTGATTTGCATCTGCTTGTTCCCTGAATGTGTTCACAAGTGCTAAGAAGGAGAGCCAGTGTCTCCAAATACATTCACATGGCACTTCCCCACCGTGTACTTTTCCAAATGGGCTGTCTAGCTTTTGCAGCCAAGTGACAGGCAAAGATACCTGGAGGGAAGAGCTGAATGTATTTGATTTAGTAGTATGGAGGACAAAGTAGTGAGAGCACAAAGATTGCTTTCCTTCTGCAGTACTTCCTCCCAGACACAAAGTTGGCCATATGAAGTACTTTTTATGTTGAAAAAAATTCAACTCACTAATTCAGGATTTGCAAAGAGAACTTCTTTTTCTTATGACAGTTTATCTCTGAATTCTGCATTTGGACAGACTTTCCATTTTTCTGTTCAGTAGGTGGAAGTTTAGATTCAGGAACAGCATAGAATTAAAGGTGAATAAACTGTTAGAGAAACTCTTAAGGAATATTGACTTAAGTGGTGAATTTATGCCAAGGAAGTTAATACAAGCAGCACTAGGGGAATACTGATCAGCTGATTTATTCACCTCTTGTTTGTTCTAAGCAAAAACATATGTTTAAGGAGGAAGGCTTTCAAAGCAGGACAAGAAGGCTCAAACAACCAAGTTTCCTTAAAACCCTTGTCAAACTCATTTTCTTCGCTTTAAGTTTTTCACATAGAGATAAAAGAGTTTGAAGATACAAACACACAGCATAAATGCATTTTAAAGTACGTGTTCAATTCTGCATTGATGTTTATTATGGAAATAACATTGGATTCCAGGTTCTGCACTCCCCCTTTGACGGGGCAAAACGTAACTGTGTTTCTGCTTGCCGTGGTCACTGCTGATCTCCTTCACCCACTATGGTTAGATCAGAGACCACTGCCTGTTGTATTCTAAGTAATTTTCTGTAATTTGTGCTGGCTTGTAAGATTGCATAAAGATGATTTAACAGCCTATGATCTAAAGTGAGACTAGGCTTTTCTAAACTATAGATGCATGCACCCTTACAGGCACACACGTTGCCATTTGAAAAGGATAGGATTTTTCTTTCTCAGCCCTCTCTTTTAGGAATCGAGTCTCATCGTAACATTTAGATTTGCTGGGAGTCTGCTAGTATTAAAAATAAATGGGATCTGTTTTCCATTCTTCTAAAAACTCTCTAAAACGGAACTAATAAAAAATCCCAGACAAATATACATATGCATAGGCAGGTTAGGAACACTTAAAAAAACTTCTAGAATATAACCTTTGCCTAAAGTTATTAAATATACAACATCCACAACAAATCTGTCCTCTGGGCTGATTAAGTATGGACAATCATACATGTAGTTGTATAACCAATGAGTATACAGATGTATAGTTAACAACTATATACAGAGAAGTTAGGCTCATCTTCAGAGAGCGCATAGAAAAGATTATCATGTTGGAAAGAGACAATTGAAAATGAACAAAAAAGCTTATGCATGTCCTGGGCTCACAGAAGAAGACTCCACAAGAAGCAATCTCCAGAGAGAGATCCTTCCTCAGTGGCAGTCAGCCCTTAAATGGGGTCTAGGAGAGTTGCAGCCAGGCTCCACCCCTTCTGGTCACACAGGAGAATTGCTTTCGCCTGTGCTCCCGCAGCTGACTCACTGCTTGTCTGATCAATCAGAGGTTCAGGCCGTGATTCAATATTCCCACACACTTAGTCATCTATCAGAACAAACTGTGAAATATTTACATCAAGGCATTGAACAAACTTTTAAGCATTGTATTCTCAATAATATTTAATAGTGATTTTAGTGGTGATTGACTGTCAAACAAATAATCTCAGACAAACCAATAGTTAAGAGGGCTGCACTGTGTAAATTGAACTCCTTGTTATAACTGTGCCTTATGTGCATCTGTGAGGGAATGAGGTATTGCCACATCACCAACTATAACCCCCACCCGTGGGGGAATTTACATCTCTGTTCACTCACTCTGTTCACTGGCTAGAGTTTGAGTCTCTTCTTGTATGAATCCTTTGCATAAATCTGTCTTTATTTGTAGTTTTGCCTGTTGTATGCCTTCACTTACATAAAAGGAAAAAATAAAGGCTATCTTGTCTTCTTTTTACATATAGAAACATTAAGAAACATATTTAGCCATAAGCACTGGGAAGCAGGCATGCATTTCTCTCCGAGATTACATTTTCTTCATGTTTCAGAGAGACATTGTGGTTTTGCCCCAGAATTCATTACTGTAACTCTTTGTCATAGTAGAACCATACAGAGATGCCTGGCAAAGTGGGAGCTGGCCTGTGGGAGATTTTCCAGTAACCTTGTAATGGAGTGCATATGGATCAAACACTGGTGTATGAAAGCATCAGTCCGAAACTGTTGAGGGTGGTCAGGACAATAACTTCCGATTACAGTGAAAAGATTTAAACTAAACATTATGGAGAACATCCACGTGCTTTGTACAGTGCATCTCACTGTGAAGTCATTAAATAAAACTGTTAGCTTTCATTTAAAAGAAAAAGTAAATAATGAGTTGAGAAATATCACAGAAACGTACCTCAGGGACTGATTTTGCACTGTTTCAGGAAATGACCAAATGATATATTTATTCTTATTTCAGTCATTCATCTTAATATGAGCCAAACACTCTAAAACCTCTGATAAGGCACATGGCAACTCATTTTTCTGTATATATGGATGAACCCACCAGCATCATATTTTTATTTCTCTCTCTTCTTCCTCCCTCCCTACCTCCTTGCTTTCTCTCTCTGTTTCTCTGTTTCTCTCTCGTTTTCCTCTTCTCTCCTTTCTCTCTTTCTCTTCCTTTCTTTCTCTTTCTCACTGTTAAACCTATATACTCCAGAAGAAAAGTCTTTTTCTATTTAAAACAAAAATCCTAGTTGTAGCGGAAGTGTTATCACGGCCTGAACCAGTGATTGAGCACTGGTGAGAAGGCCGGGCCAACCCAGAAGAGCTCAGGTGTATGCAACACACCTGAGTGACCAGAAGGGGTGGAGCCAGGATGCACCCTTTCCCAGACCTCATTTAAGGGTTGGCAATGGAGGCAAGGGTATTTTGCTGAAGTTCTCTGAGGCTTTCTGAAGGTAAGCAGCTTCTTTCCTTTAGTTCTGTGTTTATGGTTGCTGCGTTTGGGCTTGTCATCATCTGCTGGAGTCAGAGAATTTTCATCACCTTATAGCGTTACACCCAGTGAACATTCAGATTCCCCTATTGGTGTGTTAAGGTTATCTGCATTAACTGGTTATCTGAAAGCTGTTTGTTGCATGTGCAGCTGCTGGTCATGAACTGGTTAGATCTATGAATGGAAATCATGGCACCAGCCGATAATGTCTGCATTTGGTAACTCAAGGTGGCTTTTCAACAAAGCTTGGTTCTCTTCTGATATAAATGATGGTAATATTATTTTCAGAACTAGGAATATTAAACCCCTAGTATTATTGAAAGAGGCTGTTCTGGTTGATCAAAAGCCATGATTGTAAAAATGTGAGGGGAAAGTTCAAAAAAAAGTCCTTGACAGAAGGCATGTAGAATCATTTTTAAAAAATAGAATCATTTAAAAAAAAAATAAATACAAGTAAATATAGAATAATTAGAAAATGTGAAACTAGAAGCAGTGAATTTAAAGTACGAGTTGAAAATGCATGTAGCGGGTAACAGAAGCTAAAGAAATTAATGAGATATAAGTAAAAATAGAATTAAAATAGTAAGAAAGGTTTTAGAGCTTATTAAGAATAAAAAGTCTAGGTCCATTGCAATATGGAGAATGTAAAATCAAGTAATATAGAAAAGTCAGGAATGTTCAATTAATAGTTCTGTTCAGTGTTTGAAGAGAAGATGATACGGTGGATGAAATGAGAAGTTTACCATCTGCAGTGAAAGTGAATGTGAAACAGTATCTTCTGTAATTAAATGCTGTAGGAAAAAAAAAAATAAAAACAACCCCCCCCCCAAAAAAAAAAAACACCAGAAAATACAGAATTAGAAGTCTTAAAGGAATTACCCAAGGAGCAAAAAGAGCTGAATCATTTGATTACTGAGTCGTAATGTTAAGACTGGACATGGAAAATGACCTGAGGAAGACAGCCATGATGAGAGTTTAGATGTCATAAACAAAAGCACATAAGTGTCCAGTGGGTAAAAGTTTAACTTAAACAAATTCAGCCCTGAACAATGCAGTTTTTCCATGTATTAAGGTAATTTAGCCTTGGAACAGCTCAGTAGGGAAGGTGGCAGTCTCATCTCATCATTGGAGACTCTAAAATGAAATGAAAAAGCTCTGTTTCCACTTGGAAAAATTCCATCCAGTATAAAGTTAAGGTCAGACTGGATGACCAGAGCAGTCCTTTATGACTACAGAGTGTATAAATTATGAATTAAACTCAAACTAATTTAGAAAATGTTTCAACCCAAACTAGAAACTAATTTACTGTCTCCTCCATTAGGCTCTTCCCTCTTATGATGTCTGCAGCGTAACTGCCATTGATTTTTATTAATTAATGGTACATGTTTCTAATGTGGTCTGTTCTGCGCCCAGTGATTACTCAGGTTCCCTTTGTGTTTCTGCTGTATACACAAATGTAATAAATAATACGTAAAAAAGGACTTGCAGTCAAAATACATCATGACAGACAACACGTGGGTGCAACAGACGAATAGAAGGGAGACAAAGGATGGTACAATGGCAGGTAGGACTGGAATATTTATATTGAATATAATAAGGATACCATCGTCCAAACGTGGCTGAGTGTACTGTGGGGGCTTTTCAGCAAGACCGGCTGCTCTAGCAGAAGGCTTAGAAGTACAATTAAAAGAACAAGAAGAAAATCTTATTTAGTTGTGAAAGAGCCAACTCAACATAAGAGATGAGAAGAATTCTATGAATTCGAAGAGCATATGCACAGAATCCAGGCCTATATAAATATTTTCAACATCCTTATTGGAGAGGATATTGACCATAAGGATGTTGACACCGTTAGAGAAGCTGAACAGAGTCATTAGAGTTACTCCTCAAAAACCATGCTTAGAAATGGGTGCTTACGTTCTGTAAATATATCTGAGCAATAATGTGTGTTTTATCATCAGCACCAAGAAAAGATGGAGTGCTTCCCCTACCATTTGAAGTAAGTTTAGAATAAATATGTAGTGAGAATGGCTGCTTCTAGTAAGTGCACTTTTAGACTGAGGAGAGTCATATTCCTTTCTAGTCACTTGTAAAGGCAGAGTGTTTCTAAACCCAGTGAAAAATGCCTTTCTTTCAAATTCTTAATACCATGTGGACTTCACTGAATACTTTTTGCATGTTCAGATGGTGTTTTTCAAGAATCTGGTTAATTTAAAAAAAGATAATGGCAGTAAATGACAATTTTTTTAAAAAAGAAAGAGGTAGTCAAAGACTAAATGATACAGATAACTATCATAAATATCCCTAAGAACAAGTTGTAGCACTTGGAATATAGGAGTATAGTGGTTTTTATACGTACTAGATACATACGTACTTTTGTACGTACTATACATCTCTGTCAATGACAACAGTATGTATAAAAATACATAGAATATGCATTATATATTTATAATTTATTTACTACTCTATAGAGCTATCTGAACTGACTATGATAGATAACTTAGTGAACTTGGTATTTCTGAGAAAGGGTCTCTGAGGGACTGAGGAGTATGATCTTAGACTATGTGTGATAGTTTGCAGTCTCAAACATGCATGTTGATGCCTCTAGCTTCATGCAGGACAAGTGTATGAAAGGTGATAGAATGTTTCAAACTTCTGTGCACCATCCCCATCTCACATGGAACTTACTGTGCACTGTATATGGTGCAGACTCTTTCTAGCAGTTGGTAAGCATGGGCAGAGTTTGCTTATATGCTCATATACAGAGTATTGTGTAGAAGTACGCATGCAAACTGCAGCGTGGATCACTTGAAAAGCAGAACTTATCTGGTGAGTGCAGGGAGCAGCATGTGAGTCTGATACCATTCCACATCAGTCCTGTTAAAGGCCCAGTGGTTGTTGTAAGGGGATATTCAAATAGAAGAAGAAAAGCTTTGTATAGCCCAACAAATGGTTAAAAGTCTTGGAGTGAAGTAGCATGTCTCTGAGGGAGAACAAAGGTCCTTCTGCTGCAGTAAGGCAAGACAGGCACCGACAGGAATTTTCCCCATGCTGAAAGCCCAAGCGTGGGCCAACAGCGTAGTTTTTTTCCAGAGGATGCATAAGTCAGTTTGTATTAACATCATGGCTTGTAGTCTTTGGCAAAGGACGAAGGATTAAAAAAAAGTCTTAATACGTTTCTCAGAGCCCATAGGTTTTTACATTATCATCTGTATACCCGCCTGCCTTTCTGTGTGCCTAGTTATCAGTCTTAGTGTGGCCTTCCTGTAATGCTCTGTATTTATAATTTGAGCTGCTTTTTTTGTCTGCTTTTTTTCCTGTAGAAATCTAATGAATGTATAATGCAAGCTGAGGTGTTTGTATCATCCCTGTAATTTGGATGCATTAACATACATTGGTGATGCACTTTCTTGCATTGTCAGGTACTTATTTGGAGTTATTTTATTTGTCCTAAAAAATTGGGTAGTTGCAATCCCAATGCAAATGTTATGTGGTTTTAAATTGTAATTATTTACGTAAGCAAAAATATTGATTTGAAAACATAAGTGACTGCAGATTGCTTCCGTTGCTTCTGACTGTTTGTCCTCGCCATCTCGGTTCTTAGACTGAGGCTCTTTTTATTCCTCTCTGTGAGGCACATTTCATATTGTATTACTGAGATGTACAGCTGTGTTTGGTAGCTCCATTCTCACACATTTAAGAATAGCCGTGCCTGATTTTTTTGAGATGGTGCCAATATTCCAAATGGCTTCTCTTTTGTTTTTGAGAAGTTAAAGCTTAATTTTGGCATTTATCAGTTCTGAAGCTATGTTTGGTTTCAACAGCTTTTTTCTAAGATTCATCATCTCAAATAATCCGCCGTAATTACAGGAATTTGCCAGGCTGTGGCAGATCACCTCACACACATGGTAGCTGAAGGACAGGCCATGAGGTGGTGGCTGGGCCCCTACGGGCTGCTGCCCCCAGTACATCCCCTGGCTGCCCCACACTATTTGCGGTGTCAGTGCACCCCACCTCCAAGGCTGGCTGATCCTCAGTCAGTCATTTGGCCCCTCATTGCTTGCTGTTCAAGCTGTGTGTCACAGCCAGTCACAACAGTTACTTCAAGCAAATTTTCACACTCTTTGGCTCAAACTGCTGGCAGCATTCCTAAAGACTCTGAGGAAATAATTCCACAAAGTGGCATAAATTAATGTGACTAATTAACATGATGTTAATTATTTGTAAATTGTATGTTTGGATACACATTACTTGAGAGGCATATGTTACATTCAGTGTTTACTGAAACAAGTGACTGCTAATCGCATCTCCTGAGTGTTCCTTTCACAACAGTCAGCAAATAGAGGCTTCTCTAAAAATAAAAATTGTGTCCTGAGGGAACTCACGAACTATAGCACACAAGGAAATGAGTAACTGTTGAAGAGTTACCTTCACAGTGGCCTAAGAAATATATTGGAGCCAGTTTTGTAGGTAGTAGCTACTTCCACCTCACATGTTATCAGTGTGTATGGACTTATGTAGCGTATTAGCAAATGTTTTTAAAAGAAGAAAAAAAAAAAAATATGGAGCTGATGTTATTAAAAGTTGTGGGCAAGGACAAACAATAGATTTTTTTTTTTTTTTTCATTCTTGTTCTTTTCAAACTTGGGAGTTTTGGAAATACTGCTGGAAGGACCATCTTGAGTTATTAGCAGTAGATGCGTGGCATTGGAATGGGAAGTTCCAGGAAGACAGAAATAAACTCACTCAGCGACTTAATGAAGTGTGGCTTTCTGTGTAAGAACTTTATATGGTTCGTTGTGAGCTGTGTGTATTCTGCAGCCATGCCTGGTAACGCATTCAGTCACACATTATGGCAGATCCACATGGGCTCTTGGGTGCTGTGGGTGGCACTGATGGCTCACGCTTGCATCTCTCTTTGCAAACAGGGAATTTGGTCTTGAGAAAGATGTGGACAGTGCTGAAAGAGCTTAACACAAAATCAGTAAGTCCAGTGTTGTGGTAGAACAGGCCACCATGTTGTCATGTTGTATAATTCCTTTATTACGTTGGTCAAGCTCCATTATTTATTATGTTTTTCTCATCAGTGCTGCTGGAAGGCTGTGTTAAAATACAAGGTGTGGTAGTGCTTAGAGACTTTTTTGTAATTCATAGATTATATTTCTTTGTGATTGCTTAGAGCTATTTTTTTGTCACATCAACGTTCTTTTTAAATTAAATAGTTCTTTTACCTCTCCTGTGTTTTCCCCTGATTCCTTTTACATCATATGTTTGAGACTGCAGGTCCATAGAAGCTTAATTATTTTAAATGCTGTGTTACTTCGTTGCCACAGCAGCTCCCAAAAGTCATGTACTGTCAAACTGCACACGTGGCAGTGCAAAGGGAGGGACCATGTCAGTGCAGTAGAAAGAGAGACAAAGAAAGAAAGGACAAGCATAATGTATCTGTGAATTACATCAGCACGAGCTGCCATGGTGCAACAACTTCAGACTTCACTTTTCCATATTGAAAAATTTAGCTCTTATTTAATCTCTTCTCATGACATGAGCCCACCCAGTCAAGACCTTTTCTTCTGTGGCAGTTTAAGTTCCAGTGTTATGTAGAGAGGCTGTGGCTTGCTGTACCCAAGGACAGTTGCCCATATGGCCTCCAGCTACTACTATGAAAGAGTGCAGTGTCATTTTATTCCAGCCCTGTGGGAATGTCTCAGATACCATACAGCACCTCACATGGCAATAGGCACTTGACATTTGTCCGCTTGATTCAAGACTTGCATAAGTAGTTGGTTTATGTGCACTGTTTCATCTCCTGCCATGAGAGGTATGTTGTTTCTGAGTAAGCAACCTTGATGCTACTGAAATAGGTCTCCATTTCTTGACCTATACAGTTGACAGCTACAGGAAGCTCCTTCTGTAAGATATGTATTTTAGCAGCCAGAACTAAAGATTCATGGTCAATACAGGAGAACATGCGGTGACTGAGGTGACTGATCTAGCAACCTCTGATGTACTTTACTGTGTGAAAAGTACAGATTTTGAGGAATGGATTCTCAGTCACCGTCACTGATATTCTACATATCAGGAAACCTTTGCGTGTTACTTTTTTCTTCATTCTACCATACTTCCTATTCTTCTTTCAATGCATCAAGACATTAGAGCTTCTTCACAAGTGAAAGGCTTTGACTTTTTAAGTAACACAAGTGAATAACGTTTCCCCAGCTTTCTTTTATGGAAAGTTTTATTTGAAAGTTAAAAAATTAAATCTCATTTGAGGCAAGCATCTAGCCTAGAAAACTTAAGCAAAATAATTTCAGCTCGGCAAAGACATAAGCAACTGAAACTGAAGTATTATATTAAAAAAAAACATTAAGCAAACTTAACTGACGCTCTTGTCTATAATAAAAATGTACGCATACATACATATGTATATACTCTATTTTCCTATATATGTAATGAATAATGCAGTTCATTATTTTTGGAACTGTGTCATTTGCAGTACTCTTTCAAGCCAGCTCCTGAATTCAATGGAACTCATTGTATATGTAAAGTTTAATACATGTGTAACTCTTTTGCAGGATCATATTCTACAATATTAATGCAGTATTCACATTATGAACTTGCCTGCCTAAAAATCTAGAATATTTTAAAATATGGCTGCATGCGTTGTGGCAATTAAATTACAAACTCTAGCATTCTCCATTTTCATGCTTTTTTTGTGTAAAATTGTTGCATTATACTGGAAAAAAAGACAAAATGTAATTTCTTTTTCTTTTCAACAATAAGTTGGTGTAGGTTTATAGTTTCTTTTTCTTTTTTTTGTTGTCCTTGAAGAGAAAGGGAAGGGAAGATACATTCAAATATGAGCTTTGCATTTTGTTTGCTTAGAGTGTATTTTGACATCTGGGTGCATGAATCCTCTCCTGGCGAGTCCAGGTTGGAAATCATACCTGCTGCTTTAGTTGGACACTTGTTCAGGAGGCTGTTTGGGGTCCTTTGTTGGCTTAGTTGTGCTTGAATAAAGAGCTTTTCACAAGCAGGTACCTTAAAAGTCTCTTTTGTGACCAGAAGTCTCATCTGTTTGAACTCCTCTGACTGTTAAGTTACAGGGAAAACTGTACATGGGTGGGTAGCTGAGGCTGGGATTTGGTACTGAAGTTATACAGGGTATAACTAAAGAAGTTATTTTTGGGAAGTTGCAACTTCCAGACACATTCAATAGCAACTAAGAGATTTATTATGCCAGAGTTTGCAGTGACTCAGAATTCTCCATACAATGCATTTTTAGATAAATGGAACTGTGAGTACTGGGAAAAGTTTTTGTTCTGTAGAAACAAAAATGCAGCTTTTTAAGGTTTTTCAGTCATGCTGAAACATATTAAGGCTTTTGAAAAGAAGCATGAAAGAGGGCTAAGAATTATATAGAAATAATGACTAACATCGGATCTTTAAGTTGTGAAGTCTATTTCAAATAGGAGTGTTTATTTATCTCCTTGTTAGCTGAAATGTTTCTATTAACATTTGGGTATTTCCTACATGTTTCTAACATTAGTCAGGCAATGACAGAAAACTATAATAACTCAATGATTTTGCAGGAAAAAAATAGTGTTTTTTTTTTTTTTTTTAATTAAAAAATAATGATCCTTCACTCACTTTCACCTCACTTTCAGGCTGGCAGTTGTTATTTGACTTAGATACCAATTGAATCAATTGAACTGACTAAGCCACCCTTTAAAAATTCAGAAGACATGAAGGTGGATCATGTGTTGTATGGCTGTGCTCTATCATGTGAAACAGAGCTCCTGCTCACAATAAAACAAAACCAAGTTAAGTTAAGGACAGGAGATAAGCAACAAATGGCAGAGAAGAAATTGCAATCTGCAGGCAGAATTAATCATCAGAACTGGCATATGGAGATATCACGGAAATGCATCCAGGGAAGTCCTATAGACTTTTCATTGAGTGTGCATGCTGAGGGCTGTGTGTTTCTGAAGTATCTCCCCAGCTGTGTAGACCTTCACATCTAACACCTTGTCCAGGCAGTAGGTCAGCTGAAGGGGAAGATTGTGGTTGTTTCATGGCTGCTCTGACAGTGCTTGAGTTTCAGAGAAGTTTCAGGCACTACTCGACTGTGACTGGTCTGAGGAAAGGACAGGCTGAGACACTGAGCAATCAGCCAAATGATGTGCACCTAACTGTGAGAACCTGGCACGGACCCCAGAGATCTGTCAGGAAAAAAATACTTCCATACAACCACTTCTTTCTTGTAATTTTCTTTCTCCTGGTGTCTGTGTTGATTGTACTGAAGACCCTAGATGAAGGACCTCTTGTAAGGAAAGACTGTGATGTAAGGCTAAAAGCCAGGATTTGGTAGTCACACAGATCACGCTAGAGTTTGACTATTGCTCGGAACACCAAGACACAACAGGAAAACCACATTTCTTTCTGAATTCCTCCCAGCTCCTCAGTGGTATTAACAGTTCGGTGTCTTTGGAATATCCCAAAAGAATCACAACTGAGGAGAAGGGCAAGAATCTTGTAAATTCTAAGTAATTTGTAACCAAAGCTAGTGCAGTCGCAAACTGCGTTGAGATTGTATCAAATGACACTACATTATTTGGCAGCATTGAAATAATTGCAGACACAACTTCTCCACCGTTTTCTAGAGAGTAATTTAAGTTTCAAAATGGTTGTTTTCTTTCCTTTTGTTTTATATTATTTAAAACTTCTATGTATTAACTTTTTGTACTTTTTAGCATTTGTTAGAAATTTTCAGCCTCTTTACAGCTGCAGCCATGAAGTCATTGTGTGTACAGTTGCACACATATGTACAGTTGCATAATGATGCAAATCATCCAAAGAATTCAAGTATTGAATTTCTAGGATGAAATAGGGTTACATAAGTAGGGCTACAATTCCATATCAAGTAAAGTCATCAAAACTGAAGAATAGTGACTAAAATATGTATTTTAATGTGTACCAAAAATCAATCTGCTTTCTGGAAACACTGCTGCCATCTCAACTCTAAGAGGTGTTTTCTGTGATGAAAAATGGTAGTACTAGATTTCCACAAGTCTCTTTAGAGTGTAAGCAGAAGGTTGCCTGCAGGTAAAGCTACTGAGAATAGACCCCGTGGGAACATGAAGGAATGAGGACAAACAAGCTGCAGGGGCTGGTGGTTTTTCTTTCCTTCAAGGTTGATTTGTTTTGTGGAATAGTAGTGGAAGAATCTCCAATAGATTTCAGGGAATCTTTTTCACTGAAGGGTCAGATTAGGCCACTGATGTTATCAGATCCTCTCTGGCTGGGCAAAGTGAACCACTGGTAGGTTCAAGGCAGCACCTTGGGTTCCGTATTAATCTTCCACAGTCCACAATTTTGCCAGTATATCAGGATAATAAAAATCAACTAAGGTAAAGTGCAATCATGTAACATTTTGACTATACATTACCTTTCTTCTAGGAATGTTTCTGTTAATAGGTTGTTCTGGATTCTACGTTATTTTTGGGAATATATGTGTCCCTTTGCACAGAAATAGAAAACCTTCACTTGTTACATCCATGGGCTTGTTCATCCCTGCTCTGCCTGGTGTGTGACATATGTACACATCAAAATATACTTCCCTAGCACAGCTGGTGTCACAGGGCAGAACGCTGCTGGTGGTTAAGAGCATGTATTTGTGCTGTGCATAAAAATAAATAAATAAAAATTAATGCATGTAACCTTTTCACCATAGAATCATAGAATGGCCTGGGTTGAGAAGGACCTCAAACATCATCTAGTTTTAACCCCCCTGCCACAGACAGTGTTGCCAACCACTGGACCAGGCCCAGAGCCACCAAGAACCACCCCATCTGTACATTGAAATAGGTTTGTTCAAAAAGTCACACGAATGTAAAGTTTAAATCCTAGCTGTTTTCTTATAAAAATGCAATAACAATGGTCAGTGGTCTATTTTAAGGATTTTAGTATAATACTTGCACATTTTGCCTATCCATTTCTGAGATATCTGTAATTGAAAGATGCCATTTAACAGTGCTGCAGTGTTGCTACTCGCTTTATTTGTAGTCCATTTTTGTCCCTAGATTTTTGGCCTGCAGTGGTTTTTATTTTGTGGTCTATTGTTGAAAACCATCATAATGGATACCAAAGCTGCAGTGGACAGCTGTAATTTTTGCTGACTTCTGTCTTGCTGTTAGATTCAGCAGTGCAGTCAGGTATTCAGCCCATGTGTCTTGAAAATGATTGAATATATTGCATATATTATATGTAAGCATATATTGTTTAATTAACAAGAGGCAGTGTTTGTTCTTTTGAACTTCACACTATTGAAATAGAAACACGATATATATTTTGAATTTAACATTGGCACTCCTCATACACATAATGAGAGATCGTATGGGGCAGCTGGTTTAAATGCATACAGAATGTAAACCCTCAGTGGACTGTTTAACTTTTTGAAACTGCACTTAATTTTTAAGTCTCTTGAAAGCTAAAATACTCACAAAATGCTGAATGAGTCAAGTGATCTTACTACAGAGATCATAGGAATATGGTATCTGTTACCCAGGATCCTTAGTACCTTACACAACATTTTGGGGCTTGAACAAAAGAAATTATTTCTTCCTATCTTATACCAATGAACCCCATTTTTCTGTATATGAAAGCCTGTGAAAATACCTTCAGCATCCATGAGCTCAAATTCAATTGATAAACTACTTTTTCACTAGAATATCCCAAGACGTTTCATTTGTCATGTTGTATGTTGGAGCTTATCAAGGGAATGGCACCTGATACTTCATGTGATTGAACGTGAACTGTGTGCTATTGTTGTGGTTTATACCACAGAATGGTTAACAAGGAAGGTGAAAACATCACCCAGCAGTTTGGCCTCTCTGCTTTGCCCATGATACGCTGCCAAATGTACCGTGATCCCACAAAGCAAAGGTAGATTATTGAATTTTTGGACAGCACTTTGCAGGTTTAAAGCCCAGTGCTAACTACAGTTTAAATATTTAAAGACTAAGTTTTCCATTGCATTAGATACAAATCTGTTTTCTGTCAACTTTCACTCACTCCTTCCTGGGATTTTAAAGAGAAATAGCTGTTAATCTTAAATCTATCTCCAGGCTGTGTGAGGCTCTCTAATGCATGATGTCAGGAGAGTTGCCACATACATGGCCATGTAGCACACATTCTATGTTGAGAATTAGTAGCCTGTTGGTTTTTTATGTTGTACCAGGAAGGCAAGCTCTTCCTCAGCTGGAAACTGTTTTTGCTGGCACTTTTATAAAGAGAAGATAGTATAGGTATTTCCACGCTTTTATCTGATGACAGTATCTATTTTAAAAGATTCTTTATACCCTTATTGATAATTGATAAATCAGGAAGGATGATGGCTATAATCTATTAATGAAAAATTGAAGGGCTTGGATTTCCTTGGAAAAACTTTGGTCTGCTGTCAAATGGATGTTGCTGGTTTACAACAGATACTAACAACACTTAATTTTCAGCTTCTCTTACTGTATTTTTTTTTTTTAAGAATGTTCTGAATAAAATTTTGGCTTAATTATGATTTGCATGGCTAATATGATTAATGTAGTAACATTAAGTAACACTTCTCACAAATATCCCAGAAACTATATATTATTCATTTATTTGTGTTTTTGATATTTACCCTTAGCATATCTATGCTGTTGTCTTTTCCTATTAATAGATCATTTAGTACTCAGCTGTAGAATAAATTCTCATTCCAGGAAGTACTTGGTGTACAAGATCAAATATTGTGTTCCACTCACTAAAGAATCAGCAAGCAGTTTTCTGTATTGTAAGTTGCTCATTCAAAATAGGAACTTGCAAAAATAATATTCATACACTTCCTATCTGTTTTGTGTTTTTTCCCTGTATATAAAAGGAGCAATTGGATAGAATCTGCCTGCCATATTAAATAGAATCCCCATAGAACATTCTTCTCCCCTAGAGAAATTCTAACGCTCACCAAGAAGTGCAAATTGTAGATTCTGCCTTAGTTTTTACCTTAAATCTTTCTGTAATTTATGTTTAGGTGTGTGTGGCTGCTCTGCTTCATTTTCTGTGCACATGCTTTTGGGCACTTAAAATTTACTAAATGGAAGGGAACATCAGATTTTGTGAGGAAAAATGTAAAATGGAAGTCCTGAATTCTGAGTTTCAAACTCCCCTGAGAGGGATGAAAACCCTGTAGAAACCCATCATTTTTTGTGATGATCACAATGCGTGTGTTAGCATAATACAAATTAAAGTAAAAATAGAGGGGTTTTTTTTTTTTTTTCCAGCATTTCTCCTGTTGAGTTTAGCTTTGCCTTCGTGCATGTTATAGTGCATCCCAGAAGGTCTTGTCTAATTTCAGTAACTAAATAATCTGGGAGCAGCAGCGTCTCATGGTGTTCTGTAATGATTCTGAGAAATCAGACAAAACTTAGTGGAATGATGATGTAGGAGCCCTGTCGCTGTTGTGAACAGATCATACTTAAATTGCTGAAACACTTCTATATTTTGTGTTTATATTAATAAATTCCAGAGTGAAAAATATAAATTAAAAATGTGAGCTTCAAACCTGGAAGCATGTCTCAGACTTAGCAGGGGAGGGGAGGAAACCACTGCAGAAATGAACTTTATTCATGTGATAGCTAGTGACATTGCACCAGAGGAAAAGGGTCATCACTCCTGAGCTTTAAACAGTCTTTTAAACATTCTACATCCAGATCCTTAAGTGATTTGAAGCTAAGGCTGCAACACTGACCTTAATGTAATTTTCTTAAGGGAACTGGCATACCTAGTGGTGACAGGTTTGACATATTTTTGACAGCACTGCAAACCTTTTGACTAGAATAGCATGTAGAGACCAGATTATAGTTTGGTGGCTCTCTGTCCTGTTAACTGACTACACATGTGGTTGTCTCGTGGCCCAAGCAGCTACAGCATTTCATATCACAGAATGTGTAGGGTTGGAAGGAACCAATAATGATCATTTAGTCCACCCCCACTGCTATGGACAGGGTCACCTCTCACTAGACCGAATTGCTCAAAGCCCCATCCAACCTGGCCTTGAACAATTTCAGTGCCTCCTGGCTGAGTTCTCATGATGTGACCATGAGTAAATACCTAAAAAATGCCAGGAAGAACTGGGCCCAGTGATGCAGGATATCTTCCAAAACTCTCTCCTCAGTCATATGGTAGCTACTGAAATTAAGCTAAAAGCTACCAGCCTTCCCACTATGTTGACTTATTTTCTAGCAGTACAAAACTCAATAATCTTATTAGAGTGCAATGCTAATCAGTATCACATCAAGTCTCTAACCAGCCTGGAAAATGAATTGCCATCCATTTGAAGAATAAAAATACATAATTTCGTCAGTTGGTTTTTCTTCCTAGCACTTAAAATAGGCTTTTGTTGTTATGCTCCATTTTCTACACGAAGCCTAACATATTGTCACAGATCTGTGCGTTTTTGACTTCTCTTCTTGTATTATGGAAGTGCACAAATGCTTAGTTTGTTAATAGATGCGGGAGGTTAGTTGTGTATAAAACACAAGTTTGTATAAGAATGATTATTTCTTACAACACAATATATTCTAAAGCTCTAAAACAAATCTACATGATAGCTTACACTTTTTCTTACTGTCATTTTAGATCATTGTTAATAGCTGATTTTTTTTAGTACTTTAATTTGATTTCTTGCCTTTGAGTTGTTGCCTTTGTTTCATTGGTTGTTCTGAAATAAAATTTCTTTAATAACTATTTTTCTTAGGAGGTAATATACTATGATTTCATTTTTTCTGACCTTTAAATCAGTTTTAAGCAACCACGATATTAGAACATTTGAACAAATGCAACAGATTTACCAAAGCTATTATCCAAAACTACACTGATTTCTAGAGGTGGAAAATGTGGTAGATCTGATATTATTTGGAGTTCAACATTTTATGGGAAATTACTTATCTAATTCAACAAGGTGGATGTTAGTAATGGTTTTGCAGAATGGAATAAAACTGAATAAAAAGGAGATGGCAACAGGCTGTGTTAAATGGAGAACTGTCACATTGGAAGGAAGATGCCATTAGAATTTTTCAAGGATCAATCTCGAAGACTTGACTTACTTAACATTTTAATTAATGATGTTGGCAGAAAATGTGGAAGTAGAGGAATGGAATTTGATGATGGCAAAATATTGTGAGGCATCATTAATATAAAGGATGATCAGAATGTTATACAGGAAAAAATGTTCTGACCTTGAGGACACAAGTAATAGAAAAGAGATGATATTTAAGAGTACAGATAGCACTTAAGGGCTGATAAAAAGAATTTCTGCTAGAGACTTATCAGTTGAAAATGACAGAGGAGGCAAAAGACCTGTGTGTAACAATCAGCCACAGAATAACTATGAGTCACCAATGTGATGCAGCTGTGAAGAAAGCGATCTGATCCTAGAAAGTATCAAATGAGATATTTCCTGTGCAGATAGGGAAATGTTAATGTTGTAGCAGTGCTGGAGAGATCTTATTTGAAAAAAGCCACCCGTTTTTAAGAAAGATGAAATCCAATGGGAACAGCGTTAGAAAGGGCCATAGGGATGATTAAAATGATGTAGGAGCTTATATTGTGCAAAGAAGGTGAAAGACTGTGGTTATTTAGTCCATTAATGTAAAGGTTGAGAGGAGAATGGCTCGCTCTTCAGGGGACGAAACAGCAGCATGGGAGAAAGCAGCACTTGACACTAATAAAACAAATGGATATGAGCAAATGTAGGCTGAAAATTAGAAGAGCGTTTCTAGTCGCCAGATCAATGGTGTCTGAGTCAGTAATAACCGTGAAGGAAGAAATGGACCAGTTTTAAGGCAGGGCTCAGTAAACTTGTGGAAGAAATGATATGGTGTGATTTGCTAACTAAGTAGGGGACTAACACTGCAGATTTATGAGGTCTTATGTTCTATGTTGCATTTAATCACCTGTTTGCACTTTGTATGCGACGCAGCTTTCCTAGAGCTTGCTGGTGTGTTTACCCTGAAATTGATATTGAACAGCAAGATGCAGCCTTCCTTTGAGAGATTCTCATTCATATCTAAAACTTTGCTTGGAAGTACAGAGACTTAAAATTTTTGTATTTAGTAGATAGAGATTTTCCAAAAGCTGATTTTCATTCTATGTAAAATTATGAAATTATTTATGTTAAGAATATCACAGTTTTGGCAAACTAAACAGTTTGGAAAGAGCTTCTAGGGGGAAATAAAATGCCTTTAATATCACTAAAATCTAGTCTGTGCTGACACAAGTGCAAATCTTTTAAAAAAAAAGAAAAAAGAAAAACGTGCTCTATCCATCATGTGTTCACTTCCACAAGTAATTTGCTGGAAAAGAGTGATAGTAAGTTTTAGCAAAGTAACAGGTAGAGTTTGTGTCAGAATACAGAAGGACCTTCATAGGGTATCCTGCGATATGAATTTCACCAGTGGAAGTTCCATTGTGAGTGTGCAACCCTTCTAGTAGGGTAATCAATGCAGAGTTTCTATGAAGCTAAAAATAGATGGTATATGAATAGTTGATCTCTTTGTGCTTCTCAGTAGCAATTAACTATATAGGAAAGTTTCCCTATTAAAAATATTTCTAATGAGCTAAATTATTTTTAGTTTTGAAATAAAAATAATGAAAAAAACATATATAAGGAAAGAAATGGGCTCCAGGGAACAAAGCAAGTCGGGGTGATGTAATTTCATCTGTGCAGAGGTTCTTCACATTACTCCCCTATAGTAATAGATTCTGTGGACTATGTCTTAATAGAGCTCTTTAAATGACAAACATTATTACTGAACTGAATTAGAAGAAAATTCTGATGGGGAACATTTTAGGTTTGCCTGGCACATGCTGTTGGAGAAGACTTGCTTGAAAAGGATTACAATTACAGAACCATCTGGGCTCTCTTCAGCCCAAACTGTCACTGCCTTACCATTGTCATGTTGCAGAAGGTTGTGCATAGGGTTCTGTAAAAATTCTGTTCTTCCAATATAAACATACTTTCCACAGAAAGTTGGAACAAAAAGAATGTAGTACACTGGCCTGTTGCTAAGCAGCAAAAAGAGGGGTATAAATCAAGGATTATATATATATATATTTATATATATATATATTCTCTGGAGCCTATATATATATATATATATATATATATATATATATATATATATATTTTATATATATATATATATTTTATGTTACCACGACATGTCCTAACCTCATTTCCTAATCACACAACTTGTTGTGGTTCTTATGTACCCATAGTATAGAGAGAAATGACATGAAGGCTAATTTTTTTCCTTCATTTCTTTTTTTTCCTTTTCTTTCTTTCTTTCTTTCTTTTTTTAAGATCTAGTGCTAAAGAGAGATCCCTGGTGGATCTAAGCAGGTTGAGATATTACTGGTTTCAGTGCAGTCCAAGGCTTTAGGCATTTCTGGTGTAGCTAATTAGTTCATTAGTTTTTGGGCATCATGTTGAAGTCTTCTGGGCCTGGGTTACTCAGAAATGGAAGGAAAATCTCACTGACAAGAGAGAATATTAACCTTAGAAATAAAACTGGCCTCTCTAGGGCATGAGGAGGTCAGCAATATTATGCCGGTTTGCAATGGCTGGGTTAGTTGAGCCCTGCAAAATAGGGGCTGCCAGGAAAAAAAAAAAAAAAGGTCATTTGAAAACATTACCAAGTAAGAATTTTGAGATGGTTTGCAATGACCATTAATTTACGTGCTGACCGTGTAGCTTATTCACTGAAGAAAGCATGGTTGTTTCACTGCAAAAGTATTCAGGTCTCCCTCTTGCTCTCCTGCAAACGCTGATTTGTGTGAGTAGTTTCAGTGACATGTATTTGTAAACTGTCATGTATTAATGACCTTTTGCTAATTGATTATGTTTTTGCAAGGATGTAATTTATGGTAATAATGTTCCCTGCATTTAAAAGCATATATTTACTGCAAAACTATCACAGAGTATTTTCAGGATACGCAGTCTTCCTGCTAACAAATGCCTCCTGAAATGAAGAAGAGCTTTTCTTAATTTAAAATTTCAATATTGAGATTATTTCATATTATTACATCTATTTAATAACCTCTTCTGGGTAGTTTCATATTTTCAAGGTCAAGGTTTTTTAAAAGGACTCATGGGACCCAAATTTCTTTTCACTTTTTTGTCAGAGCAACTGTGATGAAGCAATGCTGTTCTGCAAGTTGGCATTACAACAACAAATTATGCAGCAGCCTGAATTCATCAGCCAGGGCACGTGTCTTTTTCCCTGTGTGCCCTATCACTATATGACTAATAAAATGCTTATTTTTATTGTGTGTGGTCCAGCTTCAGAATAATAATCATTCTTGAAGATTGAATTAATGAAAAATCAATTTAGCGATCAAATATTTTCAGCCATAGTGGGTGGCTGAGTTAAGAAAGTATTATAAGCAGAATATAATTTGTTCAGTCATACAGGCAGCTGTTGAATTTCTTATTCAGACATCAATTACTACAAAATGGTTAGCTGAAATTAGAATGAAATAATGGTTGCAGATTACACTGTTGGAGCATGGTCACTCTTGGAAACAGCTCTCATCATTTAAAAGTCACCCACCCTGCTGTTTGCACTGGTCACCTGCCTCTTTGCCAGGTCTTCCTTTGGAGCAGGAACCATGACAGGGCTGCACTGTCTCTCTGTGGGCTTACACTTCCAGCAGGCTGGCAACAAGCAGCTATGGCTGGCAACACTTTGCCTTGCTCCTGCTCCATCACGTGTCTTGGTCTGTGAGCATGAGCCTTTGTTGGCGACAGAAGTCATCCTTTTGCTGCATGCTTGTACCTCTTTCATGTCAATACATCTGTAGGGGCATGTCTCTTCCCTGCATACAAAGCATAACTTTCAGCTGAATAATACTCTTTTACCCACCACTGTTGTGCCTACTTCTGGAATGGTGCTGCTGTTAAGTAGTTCAGCAAACATAGAATCGTGAAGGTTGGAAGAAACCTCAAAGACTGTCAAGCCATCCTCACCATGCCCACTGAGCCACATTCCTCCTCAGAGGTTTCTGTTCTGGGCAGGGAACAAAAAACATTCTTGAGCGCAGCAGGCCTGATTCAGGAATTAAGATAATGCTGGGGCTTAATCCCTAGGTAATGACATATCTTAGTGCATATGCTGTAGAATACAGTAATATTTGTAGGTCCTACAGTTACACTTCTTCCAAACTGTGTAGGTTAGGAACTAGACTGTAAGAACAGGATTTCCTGTAAGTGTTTGCAGTAATTTCCCATTTAGGTACCCATCTAAACAAGTGAAAATAATTTCTTGATTGATAATTACCTCTAGTTTACTGTGCACCATAGGGCATTACAGAAGACATAGGAGAGGCTTTGGGGCCCATCATAAGTGTGTTATTCCATTTTTGAGCTCAACTTATCAGAAAAAAAACAGGGACACAGTGACACAGGCCAAGTTTTTCCTTTTCATTCATGGTGCAAAGGTTTTTCACTACTTACCATCTTACAGTGAATTACCAGTTCACTTAGATATTCAGGGGTATAGGTCATTTGTTCTCAGCAGGCTTATCTGTTGCAGTATTTCCTGCTATCCTGTTTTGAAACGTTTGCTAGTAGCATACAAGTGCAGTGCACCATGAGTAAGTACCAGAAGAGATCTGATAATAACTCACTTGGCATTTTGAAAGAGGATGTGGGTTCAGGTGTGCTCCAACATTGCACTACTTCTGTCTTTTTAGTAGTTTTACATGTAGGCGTTTGCTATTAGGTGTTTGCTATTGTTAAAAGTGACAGCTACATCCTCCTTCTTAGGTAAGTCTTTTAGAAATAACTGTGATTTGTGTGTTATTTGCATATTTTAATCCATAATTTGCATATGTTAATTCACAGTGCATCACAGCACCAAATTGTGTGGAATGGAGTCAGCCTAAAGTATAAGAAGTTATAGGAAAGTTTGTCTGCTCAAGTGCAGGGTCTGTTTTGTATCTCAGCAAAGATTCAACTGCTGTTGACTCTGCCCAGGGGTCCTGATGGGGAGTTTCTGTACTGAAAAATTAGAAAGCAGAAGTAAATTTTAAAAATTTCAATATATATCCTTCAACTCTGGAAGAAAATCATCCCTTTTATTACTGTCTTTCATAACAGTAACTCTGTGGTACTGGATTTGCTCTTAATTTTTGGATTTGCTCTTAAAATCAGTACTTATTTCCAAATCCTTCTCAAGAAGTGAGGTCCAACTCTAGCAGCAAACCAGTATATGAAGTAAATATAACCATTGAGGAGTCAGGAAGTAGAACTGCAGTGTAGCGGAAACCAGATGACACGCCACTTTGTAGCATGGACTGTTGTGCTGTGGCAAGTAGCGATGCTACATGGTACTTGTTTGTTAGGGCGTTTTTTAAGGGCTGTCAGAATCAGCAGGGCACTCAGAAATATGCGTTGGAAGTAACATCCATTTTTGTTTCAAAAAAGTGTTAGGTGTGAAAGAACACAGTAGGGAGTATCTCCTCTCACGATATTTCAGTTGCTGAATATTGCAACAGATGACCCATACTGGAATAAGGTTCTAAAGGGAACCTGCTGGTATCCTTCTCTTCTGCAGCAGGCACATGGGCATCAGCCTCTATATTTCTAACAGGAGCAGATTCGTGCTACTACTGTCAGTGATACATTGAGGAAAAAATAGAAAGGCAAAAAGAAAACTCATATAATTTTCCATTACATGGGTACCAGTTTGATTTCAATAGTATGGATCATCCGTCTTGCAGTAGTATACCTCAGAGGTTAGCAGGTATGCAAGAAGCCAATGATTCTTTCCTCCAACATAGCTGATGCTGCTGGCAGTCCAGTTTTTATTTGGTGTTTCAGCAAAATTCCTGCTCAGGATCGTGCTTAATAAAGATAAGGCATTAATTCCTGGTAAATTGAAGAGATAAATGAATAGGTGTTGGAAGAGCTCTCATGATTGTCATCTCTGTATGCCCATTCATAAACATCTGCTGGCAACCACCAAGGCGATGTTTGCTGAAGGCATGTCATCTCAGTGTACCATAGGCACTGTAGTTAATTTGGCTTAGGGTGCTACCTTTCAAATAAAATCCTATAGAATATATGAAAATATTAATAACTTCTGGAATGCCCTGAGAGACAAAAAGGAACATCTCTCTGAAAAAAAAAAAAATTAATTAATTTCTGATCACATTTGAGTTAAAATTTACAAAAGCAAACACTTTTTTTTTTTTACACTGCTAAGAATGTCCTTCTTCAAGTATATTTTGTAGCTCTTGCTGCAGTAAACAAGAATGTTGCTTTGTTAGTACTGCCCCTTGCTCTGAAGTCTTATCACAGTTGCATGAAAACCTGTGTTCTGAAATTCAACCATTCTTAAGATTCTGCAATTTTGGGTGCATTTATCACTATCCAGAACATACAGATCACTGTTAGTGTAACAAACATACAAGTGGCAAACACAAATTTTTCAGTGGGAAAGTTTTGGGTGACTTCCATGTGAGTGACTTCCATTTGTGCTCTCATTTGAAGGACACTGAATGGAGCAGACAGCTTATGAAATAGGAGAGTAAAATGTGAATGGGATGATATACAAGTGATGAAACTTGGGAAATAAAGCAGGCAGAAATACCAGAGGAAGAGTGAAAGTTCAGCTGTGCTCTACAGCATCCCCACGCAGAGCAAAGGCTTCCTGTGAAGTTGTCTCTTGGGGGTGTATCCTGCCATCTGCCTTGGAAATGGCAGCTTTTTAGGAGAAATGAAGGGTGAGAAATGTCATTTAGAGCCCTTACTTGTGAGTATGCTGTACATCACCTCACTGGAACAGCTCCAGGAAATGAAGCACTATTTTGCTGGCACAGCATGGGTATGGGAGTTCCATCCCAGTAGGATATTGCATGAATGCGTACGCAAAGAGGATCAGCTAAAGAAAATCAGGATGACTTTGATAAATGTTGATTCTACTGGGAATGGGCATATACTCGGGCATGAAGGACACACTGTAAAATAGGTTGCTACCTTCCACTACCTAAAGGGGGCCTACAGAGACTCTATCAGGAAGTATAGTGATAGGTAATGACTTCAAACTAAAAAAGGGAGATTTAGGTTAGGCATTAGGAAGAAATTCTTCATGTGAGGATGGTGAGGCACTGGAACAGGCTGCCTAGAGAAGGTGTGGGTGCCCTGTCACTGAAAGTATTCGAGGCCAGGCTGGATGGGCCCCTGGGTAGTTGATCTGGTGGGAGATGTCCCTGCCCATGGTAGGATTTGGATCTGAATGGTCTTTAAGATCCCTTCCTACCCAAACAATTTCATGATTCTCTGATTTTCTTTCATGCATATAAGTCCCTGTATACAGATACTACTGTTTCAACTGCAGTACTGGGTGAGAGTCAATTGTAAAACGTGGCAAAATCAAAGCCTGTGATTGTGTTGTATCACACATTCAGTGCGGCACTTATTGGCCACCAAGCCCAAGGGAGAAGAGTCTTTAGTATTGCACTGTTGCTGTGAATTGTTTTCTACATTCATACAATTGTTTTCTACCTCCTTCTCTGGAGGTATTCAAGACATGCCTGGACCCCTTCCTGTGTAACCCACTCTGGGGAATCTGCTTTAGCAGGGTGATTGCCCTGGATGATCTCTGGAGGTCCCTTCCAACCCCTTCAGTTGAGTGATTTATGCACTCCAAGCTGCAGCTCAGATCATCAGTGGCAAGCAATTGCTATCCATTTGAAGCCTCTGAGGTTCTTAGAAAGGCAGGAAACAGCTAGAATTTTAGACTCAAAAACCTGAGAGAATAAACACTCCTGATTTTTAGCACTTCCTAACTCTAACCAGATGTGAGATATGCAAGAATAACTTTTTCATTTATATGCTAGCTGTGCTGATTTAGGAAGAGAGGGATGGGAAGGCTGTAGATAAAGCATTGTATATGCAGGAGTGCCAATCCAAAACAATTAGAAATATTATGTTCAGTCTGGGGTTTGTGCAGAGATCTGGGAGCAGCTTTTATTCATGTCTGTTGCTTTCCTCATGCCTCACTTTGGGCAAATCTTCTTCCCTCTTCTTCCTTCCCTCTTCTCTTGTAGCGAAATGACAGTTTTGAATTAATCCAAAATGTTACTGGAGAAAATATGCAGAAATTGTTATGTACCATTGAGCAGTTTCAGGGGAAAGCCCATTTTTTTCCAGGGTATATAAGCTGTATGTAGTATGCTTTATTGACATGATCCAGATGAACAGGGAGGGTTTCTGATGTAGCCTCCTGTTCTGCATCGGTGCCACGCTCCTGCTCTGCTCTCAGCTCTGTAATCATACAACTTTACAGAAATGAAGATAGTTTTCTTCCATTCTTCTTATTATTATGCATGCCAAATTCCAACTGTGGAAATGGGGATCCAGGAGGAAGCATGATTTTGTCCTTCAATCACTTCTGAAGTTAGATCAAAATTAAGAGGGGAAGAAGTAATTTGAAAATATTCATGTGTGAGTAGTGAAAGGGAACTGAGCTTAGAAAGACGGTGGTGGAGAAAATGTGACTTAAGTATTAATTTCAATTAGACTTCTGTGTATTAGATGCCTCACCACATAAAAATTTTCAACTGGCATTTTCTGATATTCATTCCAGCTCGTTTTTCATTTGTCTTGTAAAAAAGGTATGAATTGATTCTTTCCAAGTTTACTATTACATAGTGCTAGGCTTTGTAAACAAATAAGTCAGCTTGTTATTCACTACAGTAATTAGCACACACATTTGATTTCATGACAAGTTTGCAATGCTCCTGTTAAAGGAAACCTTACCTGTGAAACATGAAGAAATGATTTGAAAGACAGGGAAATATTTCAGATTTGTACATGTAGAGCACCATTTTTGTATGCTTACATTGCATAGTTGAGTATCGCTGTTTATTTAATTCCAAGAGTCATGTTTGACTATAACAGTTATAAAAAGATAGCAAATTAAATTTGTTTTCCCACTTTTGGTAGGAGATTTTGGAGGAAAAAAAAAAAAAAATTAACTCATCTAAGGAATATTTTGAATCAGATAGCTATTTCCATGCTAAGATATCAGAACATCGAATTACCAGTCTGGACTGCTCTCATTGACGCCAAGAGGAATGCTTATTGCCAGCACTGTAACCTTATCTGCATAACCTATTTGCAGAAAATTAAACGTTTCCCCAAAACCTTTGGAGAAGAACTTTCTACCTTTGATTATTTTAGTTCTATATGAACTGAAATGTTCCAGGAAACATTTGTGGATGAGTTTCCAGTCTGAGATCACAAAGTTTGCATAGCTTTTTCTGTAATTAAATAAGAGCTGTTAGGCTGATGTTTGGATCCCCAAGATCAAGTTGTATGGAGGTATAGTTAGGTATTGGTAGCTATGACTTCCACACCTAACTGAATTCTAGAATTGGATCCTTAGAATTGGAAGGGATCACATCTCTGAGCAAGATGTTCCAGTGTTTCACCATCCTTTTTCCCTATATGCACCCTAAATCTATCCTCCTTAAGCATGAAGCCATTTCGCCTTGTTCTATCACCACAGACCCTGCTCAAGAATTTCTCTCCTTCTTTCCATAGCTCCCCTTAAGGTATTGAAAGGTCACTATCAGGTCACCTAGCAGCCTTCTTTCAGCCTGTCCTTGAATGCAGCCATCTCTTTTGTTGCTTTCCACCTGCAATTTTTTTTGAGCAGGTATGGTGGACCAGGGCAAGAATGGTGTCCCTCTTGTCGTCCTTTATTTGTTGTTTCTTTTTTGTTTTATTTATTTGGTTGTTACCAGGCAGAGATTTTGGTGTGGGTGGACATTTGGGATGACCTTATTGGTGGCCATATTTTATGCTCAGAAGGTCCCTGAAGCTGTCCTTACAGTGGCAGATCAGGTTTCTCACAATGCCTGTACATGCAGTGGTTCTAGAAATCATAGTCAGTCATTGCAACAACAGTATATCAAGAAGATGGTACAATGGCACTCTGTGAAATGTGGAAAAACTGTGTCATATAGCGAAAATGACACAAAACATAGAAAGAGGTTATTGCAGTTTCAGTACAGGTTTGTTGCAGCACTTATTACAGATGTTGCCTTTTTCCAGTTAAGAGCATTCCACATTACTTACTGCATAAAATTTTATTTAAAACCACATATAATGTGTGCTCTAACTGAGGATTATAAGCCTGTTACATTGCTTGCCCTTTTCTGAAAGTGGTTATTTATTATTTGACATTATTTTGTCAGACAACTGATTTGTATAGCTGAACACAGGGCACTTGCCTTCTTTTTTAAGGATAATAAACAAGCAGTACTTTTAAAACCAACAAAACACTTTTAAATGGTAGAATATTTTCCTAATGATTGTGTCTAACACGTTGAATACCTTTTTACTTTCTCTGCAGTTAGCTTCCATTAGCTTTAAAGTGAAAGAGAGTGGGAAAGCAAGCTTTACTGCAGAAAAAAAGGAAATCAAAGCTAGCCACCGACAGCTTTTTGAGAAAGAGTGTTCTGGTTGTTATAAAACATGTATATAACCGACAACTGATATTATCCACTGGTGAGATATTGTTCATACGTCTGCAGCATAAAATTACGAGAAAAATCATGCTGGCTATCAATCCACATGTGCTCATTGCAGTTTCAGGGTTTTGAGAATGCCTAGTGTATCTTTTATCATATTACTGTAACCCCTCACCCCCCACCAGTTGTTCACACATTCTCCCACCATGCTGTGTCCCCTTTGATGGACAGGTAAACACATTTCACCTCTAGTATTTTTAACTTGAATGTGAGCCATGCTGTGATGCTTGACCGATTGCGATGAGCATGAAGTCCTGTATGCAGGAGAGGAACAATTGTTCTTCACATCACCTGCCTGTGGGCTTGCATCTTGCCATGAAGAGTCTTCCAGTGCTGAGGAGCCCAGCTCTGCTTACATGCAAAGGCCTATATGAGCCTGTCCACTTCACACACTGAGCTGACCAGAAACCATGTGGCCATCCACACCTGGCTCAGAGTCCAAAATAATATGTCCAGCTCCTTCACAGGGCTAGCACATCATGAAGGCATGTAGCTTTTGGGTTCCCTGTAGCATTAGCAACGGAAGTTGCTATCTGCTTACAACATGTTTAACAGACACACTCATGATCTATCAACTCATGTAAGATGTATGTTGCTGCTGATTTCACCTGAGCATATATCAGGAATTTTAGAAGTGAAAAGGCAACATACGATGTGCTGGCTTAGTCACTCACAACTCTTTTAATGCTTCTGTGGGTTAAAGGGAGATATACATTATTCAGATCAGTACTTTGTCAGTTGTTTATTCTTCATGCAAGCTGTAAATGTTTCATACTATTTTTAGAGCACACGTAAGACTGTTTTTCTTGCTGCTTCAGCTTCCCATCTCAGCTTGATTCAGGGAAAACAGTGGAGATCAGGAGCTGTTGGGATTACGTTTGCAGACATCTGCCTTCAGAACAACTTTGTGCCAGTATGCATGATACAATAGATGTTGTTGCACACTTGCATGCAATTTTTAGCAAAAGATCCCCAGTAAAATAACCAGAATCTTTGTAGGTGGTAGTTGGGGTGGTTCCAGTGACTTGCTTAATTTTTGCAGAATGATTTGGGTTGAAATCAACAAGAGATTGAGTAGAACTGGGCAATATGTGCAACCAACAGAGACATGCCATGGACAGACAAAAACCCATTTTCTGTGGCAGCTACGCTTGGATGTTGAGCTCTGGGTTCTGCCCCAGAGAAGCGTGGTTATCTGTATGAAAGAATTATGGCAATATGTGAGAGTATGGCCAATATCATTTTATCTTAATGTCATTTTTCCTCTGCTTTTATGTGATTTTTTTGTTTAATGCCATGTTTAGTATTCTAGTGGGTCATGTGAAGTCAAGGGTCAGAAGTGTGCTTGATTTAATACAACTGGATGTTTTGCCTGCTTTTTGTCTCTTCCTTTTGGTATTCTGTCATTTGAATTTTATGTTTTTGCCTTTACTTCTTCAGACGACTTTCCTGGGTATCATTTTCTGTGTTGTGCTGGTCCTTTATGCTGGTACAGATTGCATTTGTTCATCTAAAATGCCTGTCCTGCACAATTTCCATCATTTTTACGGTCTTATATTTTGTCATTTTCTGCTTGAGTTTGGTTGTGGTTTGTTATATTTTGACAGTGGTTTGTCATACAGCTGTGAATAACCTCTTTGCTCTGCCTTTAAAACTTTCTTCATTGCAGTTGTTGAACAAAGTTAACTGAAATGCTCTTTCTTCAAACAATGATTAGTATAGGCTGTATACAGCAACCAGACAAACTACTTGTTCTGGCTTATTAGCATTCTAAGTGCAGATTTTTTTATGCAAATATAAATATTCTCTTCACTGAAGTATCTGTGTATGGACTTTTGCTGGAGAATTATGATTTTGATTTATATAATATGTGGACATTTTATAGTTAGAAGTAGAGCTTCCTCATCTAAGATAGATCTTTTGTCTGTGAAATAAGAATGTGGGTAACCCCCTCAAACCATTTGCATTTCAGCCTAAGAAATCAGCATATACTGTGGCTGCTATTAAGAAATTGTGAATTTTTCAGTGTCAGGTAAGGGTCTGCTCTTTATTGCTAGAAACCCAGTTCAGATTCCTAATGTAAACCTAAATTAAGCAACAAACTAAATGAGCTCTGAATTTTTATTTTATGATTGGTCTGTATGAAAGAGAATTGGTAGAATAAAGGCATATCTATACTGGAGTGAGGCCAGCAAAGGCACATTAGTGACTACAAGTTGGTGGCATGGGCTGGACAAGGAGAAGCTGAGAGGGTTGGGACCATGCAGCCTGGAGAGGTTGGATCTTGTCAATCTAAATAAGAATATGATGGGGAGTAGATAAAGAAGGCAGAGACAGAATCTTCTTTGTGTCACTCAGCAAAATTCATGAAGTTCCATTTAAACATAAGAAAAAGCATGTTCCTTGAAAAGTGACAAAACACTGGCATATGCTGCCCAGAGAGGTCATGAAGGCTCCATCCTTAGAGATGTTTAAAACCCAGCTGGACAGTGTTCTGGGCAACCCCTATGAGTGATCTGCTCTGAGGGGGCTGGACCAAATAATACCTGAGAAGCCCTTCAAGCCCAGCCGTGGGCTGTACTCTGCTGGAAGGGATTTTGGGCTCTGCCATTTACTCTCCACATTCCCTAGTCCCCAGGTTCTCACTCTTGCGCTGAAATACTCTACAGATCTGAAGGCTCTGAATTTTAAAGCATGCAATTCCTTAAAAACTTTGCTAGGGTGCTGATAGTATAGTATGGAAAAGGTTGGGAGGCTGTAATAGGTAGGTTGGCTGAGTTCCTTAATGAAAAACTAATCTGTTGCTTTCTTGAGACATAGAGCTTTTTATAGTTGTTTTCTGGCTACTATCACAAAAATGAATTATAGTAAAATATCTCTTTTCAGAAAGATGGATTTAAGTCCGAGTTGCAGATTATGGATCTCTGAGAGTAAGGGTCATAAAGTCTGGAGAATTAAGCTGAGCTCTCATTGACATAAAGTTTCTGTTACCTGTTCTTGACTCAAGTGTGTTTTAGAGGATTGAAGTGTTAGTTACAGACTACAAGAAAAGGAAATACACTGTCAACTGAATCAAAATTATATAGGCAAATACCAGGATAAAATGGTGTTAGAAAATACTTATTGGAAGAAAAGGAAGAGTCTAATCTAACAACGCTTGAATTACACAGGAACTGTAGAAGAAAAAAATGGACATGTATAATTGCATATGTCTTAATACTATTGGTTAAAATTTAGTCTGTATGCAGTAGTTTTGACATAAGAATAAATAAGATAATGCAGATATCGTGGATCAGAAAAAAAACTAAACATGGGGTTTGAGTGTGGGAAGGATTCAAGGCACTCAGTCACAGCACTGAATCCCTGTTACTCATCTTTGCAGTTTTGTTAAAAAATGAGAACAAAGGCAAAATCATCAGAAACATTCATTTTTTCCTAATTGCCACAGAATACTAGGGAGAACAGTAATGATAAAAACAAATCTGTATGGACAGGGGAGGAATGAATAAGCAGCTGATTTTACTTCTCAAAAATTTGTACTTTATTAGCAATGTGGAGGTAACACTTGTAAACGACCCTCCAAACTTTATGGAGTTTCTAAACTATTCCATCTGCAGATTACACAGATATTTTCTGAATGTAAAATACCTCTATTACTATTAGTAGTATACTGCTCTTAATAGTATACAATAGTGTATTTACCATTACTTGTAATAGTTGTAATAGTTTTAAAATCATACATTTTATTTTATTTAATACTTTATTTGTATAAAATACGGGACTTCTCCCATAAGATCAGTACAGATCAAGCGTACATTATAACAGTTATTCTATAAGTAGTCTAAATGATAGAAGCCCAATCTTAACCACTAGACGGAATAAAAAAGGATGGGTCTGTGTGTGCCAGATTCTGCCTTGGACACATGTGGGTGGTTTAATCAACGTGGCCCACACATCTCTGAAACAGAATTTGGACTTTAATTAGACTGTCTTTTCACTGCCCTTCAGCTTTTCCTGGGTATTGACAGATTCATTTTGTTTGGGTTTGAATCCACTCACCAGAAAAGGTTTTGTAAATGTGGATGGTTGTTCACGTGTACAACTTTGAGACTCTTCCCAGCTTCAGTTCTCTCCTTTCCCTCCTCCCCAGTTTTAGCAGAGCTGCTGAGCAAAGTCTAGAGAAAGTATGCATCTCAACCCCCTCTGCATCCCAACCAGGTGGGTTGCATCTGAGAGGGAACACCTGATGTGATATTTCACTGAGACAAATCTGGGCAAATTCAAACAAAAGTAGGGACAGAAGGAGAGCAATGACATCACTCTATAACTCCATAATGTTTTGCTTTTTGTGCATTCATTTATTTTGGTTACAAATGCATGCCTAAATGACTGCGCCAGCCTCTGGTCCACACAGATGTCAATTAGCCAAGGCCAGAGATGTCAATTAACAAATGACAGTAAGCTCAGGCTTTCTTCTGTGGTGCTCAGGAAAGCTCATTTGCGATCAGTGAGAAGTCATCTCCAGACTTCCCCAGCCCTTAAATCTGGCTGAGGGAAAGTTGGTCTTAGAATTGCCATTTAATTACTGAACCCCAGCTGTGATAATCTCCCAAGCAAGAGGCTTCCATAATCTGCCTGGAGCTGTACAGGGCATCTCAACTTTTTGGTTTGGAAGCCAAAAAACCTGCAGTCCCAACCAGTGCTGTTCACCAATCCCATCCTTGTAATGTGTTGATGAGATAATCAGCTGCAGTCAGTACTACAGCTTCCAGACAGAGCTCATTTAAGCAACAGGCACAGTGTCATTTTTTTCATTCTGTTGCTGATTCTTTGGAACTTTAGAAGGCTTTTTATATTTTATGCTTTTATATTTGTGTCTGTTTTACTGCTTATTTTATATCATAGCTCTAATTGAAGACACAGGACTTGACAGGCTGCAAAAAACAGTCTGGAAGCAATCAAACCAGTATTTTTATTTCTTTGGTTAACACTTCTATTGTTTGACTTCTATACCAATTTGGCAGTTATCCTACATGCTGTGTACATATATGCTAAAACGAAGTCTCTGCTGCTGAGAGCTTGTACTGTAAAGGCAACCTTTGACAAGTGCATTGAGCAAGGAGGGTTTTGCTGTCGAGCCCTGCTTCTGCAACAGAGGCCACGAACTTGCATTCTATAGAGAAGGCATTGAGAATTTGACAGCATATCTTTCACAAAGGGAGGAAGTATTCTTCTATTTCTAGCCCACAAATAATACCCGTTTCCTATGAACTAAAAAAACATGTTTACTTTCGATTTTACTTGAATCTTCCTTAGGAAAAACAAAACAACAGTACCACCACCACATGGCATGTGGTGGTACCACAATTACGTGGATTGGATTAATTGATTTCTGGACCACTCATGTCCAGGGAAGTGTCAACTTATCTACCCATTAAATTTCAATTCTAAAATTGTACTTAGGTCTCTTATCCTCTGGAAATGTAAATAGAGCCATGCGTAGCCAGGCTGTCACATGAGTGAGCAAGCTGAAGGTTTGGCATCCCAGCGAGTAACAGCCCAGTAGTTTGTGCAAAATAATCACTTCAGATACACCTTTCTTATAGACACCTTCATATAAATAACCGTCATCACCCATTGATAAATCTAGCTGATCTTTGCCAGTTTTCTTTGTTGTCTAGGGATTTGCTAGCACAAATGAAGCAAGCATTAAGAGGCATCGTCTGCCTCTCTTGGGAAGGAGTATGTCCTCAGATACTCAGTTAAGGATGAAGGATGCTGCTCAGGACAAAATGCAAAGTAGCATTATGGGGATCTGGCATTAATGCCTGAGTGCTGAGGGAGGGGTAGGTGAATTTTCTTTCTAGCTCACAGTGTGTCCAATTTCTTATAGTGCAGGATGTTGCATTTCACTCAGTGAAACAGCCTGTACTGGATAATAGCACTGTAAGATTCTGCTAGTGTTCTTGCAGATGCAGGTGTGAATCTGTGTCTGCTTTCCTAACCCTGAGTGCTGGGCTCAGAGCTTCAACATCTGCAGTCATGACTTCTCTAATCTGTTCTTGCAGGCAGATGATATAGCGTCTATTATTAATACTGTTTAATAAATCCTATTAAAATAACTTCTTTCAAGTTACTTATAATTTTGCCAAACTTAAGCCAATAAAACTGAAATTGTGGTTTATTTTGCTTGTAGCTAGTTCTCTCTTATCTAAGTCAAAAATGATTTCTGTTTTTGAAAATGAAAAAAAAAAAAAAAAAAACAAGAACTGTTTTGTCCATGTTACAAAATTATTGCAACTTTTTATTTTCACATCCATATGATGTTGTGGAGCAGGATTGCTTACTTTTGTGGCAGGGGTTGCCTTTTGTCCTCCTTGTGTAAACCTGACTGAATTTAGCAAATTTATTAAATTTATGGATCTTTGTGGAAAAAGACACCATTCTGAAGTACTCATCTGAAGCCTCACTGAGTTTGACAGCTGAAATTTTCAAGACTTTCCTGGCTGGACTCAAGGCTCTGTGGACTCCTGGATTTTTCCACTGCAAACCCCGTTTCCAGGCCCTGATGTATGGTCAGCCAGTGCTGCATGCGAAAGCAGGAAGCTCTTCCTTCTCCGGAGCTCCCGGTCAAGCAAGCGGCTTGACCATAGCACTGTCACTGGAAAATCCAGGAAGAAAACTCTCTCACTCCAATGAGGCATTAGAAGCATAGAGGAAAGAGGGGAAAGAAGGCAAAAGAAGAGAGGGACTAAACCGGAAAAGAAATCTGATGGCACCGAAGTGTGAGAGTGGACAGAAGTATTAACTAGAAGGTGAAAGGAAGAAGAGGGAAGCTGATTATGGGAGGGTTAGAAGTCAGTAAGAAAAACATGGACAGTGAACAGGGAGCTGCTTAGTTGCATGGAGGGCAGAAAGAGATGCTCTTACCTTGTCCCTGGCTGGATAGAATGCTGAGCAAAGGGAGGAGGGATGGAGTCGGATAAAGCAGAGTGCAGAAAAGTAGGAGACAGAAGATCCTGGGGAAAAGTACACAAAATTCAGAAGCAGAAGAAAGATTTACACTGTAGAGGCAAGGAGCTTTGTGCAGCATGGGTAGCTGGGAAGGGCACTGAGAAAGTGTGCATGAAGCTGGCATTTGGGGGACAGCGGAGGAGAACAGGGAGACTGCAGATAGATAGTGTGGTCCCCTTTAGGTAAGGAGAATGAGGGATTTGGGGAGCTACAGGGAGATTAGTGAGCCTGCCTAAGCAAGGAGAACAGACTATGTGAGGAGGGGGGGAAGGGACAGGGCAGCACTGAGAGATGAACCGTGAACATGGAAGATAACCTGTGCGTATAAACTGACCATAAGATGGGAAAGAGAAAGACCGTGAGGGTAGGGAACAGGGAGGCTTAGGGGAGAGGGGGGGAGGATGGGTAATAAAGAGCAGAGCTGAGAGTGCTTGGATATTCATACACACAGTTATGTTCTGGAGGAGAAAACATCAAGAAAAGCCTTTTGCACTTAAAACACAGAAAGTTTGTGGTTACAAGGGCTTGTTGCACAGCCCTTTGTTGTTCTTGGAAATGTCTTCTGCATAAATAAGCTGTTACCACTGTACAGAGTCATATTTATACTAGAAAATAAGTTATCTTTTTAAGCCATGAAACGCTTCAGGAAGAGAGCCCAAGCCTTGGATTTGCTTCAGTCTTCTGTAACAAAAGCAGCTCAGTGAGCTGAGGACCAGCCTACTTGTTAGTAGGGTTTTGTGACTGTTTCTCCTGGAGTTTATGGTAGTGTATGCTAGAAACTCACATGAGCAGCTTTTCCTTTTACAGACAGAGTCTGCATGGGCATCTGTAGATGAAAATGAGGTTCTGTGGGGCACCACCTTATGTGCAACTCTGTTCCTCCTCATCCTTTTGGCTCCTCACTGCATTATTCACAGCAGCAGATCCTGGTGGCAAGAACAGACAGTGCTTAGTAGGAAAAATAATGAGATATTTAATGTAGTTCTAGCCTTCTTTATTGTGTTGTAGCTGCAGTTACAAGGCTAAAACCAGCACCATATGACTATGCTACTTCAGGAATGGTCTATAAATGCAGTTAAAGAAGTTTCAGGATTTTATGTGATGCCTAAGTCACGTGAATAGAGGTTTATCACAATCAGTAGGAATACTGGATTTTCATATCACACATTTGCTGCCTAGGATGATTAGCAGGAAATTTAATTTGCACTAATTAGCCTTAGGGGAGCAAAAAATTAACATGATGGAAAAGTTTCAAGTTTTGCTATATACCATACCAAGACGGAAAAATTTGAGTTAAAGCTCGAGTCTTATGCTGATACACTGGACTTCATTTTCTCTAAATTGAATTAAAAGACTGCAGAAAATTAATACATGCATGGCCATGGTGGTGGGTTTTTTAGGAGCTTGAGTTGTAGAATAGTTGTTCAAAGTATTCATTGAACTGTCAGCCATATCCAGCGAACACAGTATATTTTAATCCTTAAAATTATGTTGATATCTAATATTGCAGTAAAAGCTTTAAGTCCTTATTTCCTACATTTGTGTATTTTCCTTACATAATGTGCATTATAACTGCACATTGAAATACTCCACATTGTAACACACCAAGCAGAAACAGCTTTCACAGAAACCACTTCTGTGAAAACACCATAGTTTTTAATTTACAACACCCACTTGCAAATACATTTTTAGGGTCAAGTGCCCTTGTTTGTATGCTGGCAAAATTCCTATGAAAATAAGTTCTTCAGAAATTACTCTGAAGGGTATAAGAGAGACATGAGTCACCTCATAGTCCTGGTAGATAAGTAAGAATTAGGAGCTAATCAACTCTAATTTTGCCTGTTGGTGGTGACTTTTCTGTCTCATTGTTCCAGAACATTTAGTTTAGATCTCTCAGTTTTTCCCTCTGAAGATGGAGGTAATTTTCATGTATCCACCTCTCAGAATTACTGTGGATTGATTAATGCATGCAAGGCAATGACTCATTCAGTATGGAAGTATTGGTCTATTATAAAGTAAAGTGTTCTTTCATACAAGCTTGTGGTTGCATCCAAATTTATCTGTAAAAAAAGCAGGTGGAAAGCATCGGTTGCATATGAGATAATTGCCTTTGATACCGGTTTTCTGCTAGTCTGTGCATCCAAAATGCATGCCATGCTCACTATTACTATTACTTACTTGGAGAACTCAGTACTTGAAGTCCATGCTCCTGAGGACTAAGAGTGGATATAAGCTACCACAGACCTTCCAGCCTGTGGCACAAATACACTCAGTCTAAAGAGAGATTTCAGGTAGACTCTTTGTTGGCAATCGTATGTTGTATAACATACACTGTATTGCATTCACAGGTTTTTCTTCACTCTCCAGACTGATAGCCATAGCTGTCCTATGCAGTCAACGCAGTCAACAGTGTGTGTGCGGCTGTATATACATACACATGTGCACACATGCAAACATATTTGTGTCCACAACTACTCTATATAAATGCACTTTGCCTTTTTGAATGTAAAAATGCATTTCTGTAAGTGCTCAGCACTTGTCTTTATACATTTATGAGTAATATCCAACTTTCAGTCATAATTGGCACCATGTGGCTCTCTGTATGATAATTACTGGGACAAAAAACTTGCAGATGGTTTCAAAAGTGACTCTAACTCACCATCAGTGTAAAGAGAGTGAATAAGATGAGATCACTCTCTCTGAATATCAGAATAAGCTGTGCTCATTGATTTCACTGGAAGCAGGCACAACTCATTTCTACAGCAGACAGAAAACATGTATTATATTACTTAAATGAAAGTTTGATTTCATTGCACTTAAATTTATTCATGTTCTGTTAGCAAATAGTTGAAGATTTTATAACCTAGATCATTTGCTGAATTCTGCTTTGTATTTTCCTCACAGCAATTGGAAGGACCCTCATTCCTCGTTATTTTAGCACTGTCTTTGAAGGAGGTGTAACAGACCTGTATTACATTCTCAAGCACTCAAAAGAGTCATACCACAACTCATCCATCACAGTGGACTGTGATCAATGCACCATGGTCACTCAGCATGGAAAACCCATGTTTACCAAGGTAACAGGGAAGACTCAAAAAAGCATGTTGTTTGTTTTTGTTTTGTTTTCTTTCTTTCTGGTGTGTATAAGAGTGAAAAATATTGGCTGTTGCATTTTTCTGGTAGACTGAGATTATTTCTAATACTGAAAACTCTTGAATCCCTTTAATTACTATTTTCTGTATTCATTACATGACTGGAAAATTTTGTGGGCATCTTCTGCAATTCTCCCAGAAAGATTGCAAGAGAAGCACATAATGCCAGGTTTCTGGAACTAGCAGATGTACATGAATTAAAAGCAACCTGCCCATCTCCTTTTCTCTTGGCTCAATTTTAAAGCAACAGTGAGATTTTACATTGCTTGGTGCCTACCATTTTGGGTGGCTCACTTTACACTTGATACTCAGTCTAAGGACTGTAAATCTCTGGGAAAAAGGTGATTTAGTACAGTAGGATGCTGGTCCAAAGGGCAGGGAAGTCAGTGGAAGGTCTCAATTGATTTGAGCATGGTCTGCGTCAGGCAGTTAGTACATATTGAATTTATTTGCAACTGATAGTGAACTGTGGAATATAGTGAATTATATTATCTTCATGCATTGGCTACTTCAATTCTTTAATTAAAGTGAGTGTTGTATATTTATAAAAACAGTACCAAAAAAATTGGAAGTCCAAGTCAAAATGAAAATCCTACCTTAAAAACCAGTAAACTGATTCTGAAAATGGAAAGGCACACTTCATAATTTGACAGAAAATGTTTCTTTTGCATCTTGTACCTGTTCATTTCTGTGAACATCAATCTTCACATGGAAAAAAAGTATAAAAGAAAAGGTGCATCAGGAGATAATCCACCCATATTGCCCACATCCTACAAAACTGGGGAGGTTTTTGAGTTTAACAAAGCACTGATGTTGACAACATCATGCGTAGAGGCTGCGTGGCACATGTTGTTTTAGCATTTTGTGTCTTCTCTGACAATTTAATTCCTCCTGGTGTGGGACTTAAAGGATAGGGAGAAGAAGCCACCAGTGTGCAGAGTGCTGGTGAGCTGGGAGGTGTGTATTTTATGGCATATTTGTTCCAGCTGTCCCATTCCAGCCCCCTGTGGTTTACACAGACGCAAACATGGAGATACTCCTAGATGGCACCTCTTTCTTCCCAAGCACTGAGGTAGTAGTTGTCATGGTTGCCACATGTAGAAAACATGGAGAGGTGCAGGGAGGCTGCTTTTTTTGTGGAGCTGCTTTTAAAGAATGGGTGGGTTTTTTTTTTGTAATGACTGTATGTTAAAATGGCTGGATAAGTAATACTGTTGAAATAGAAGACAGCATATAGTGGAATAGAGGAGAAAAGAATACATTGCTCTCAGAAATAAGTTAGAGCCAAATGCTGTCTCAGCTGTGTATGTGTAACTTCTAGCAGAGATAGTGAGGTCATGGATCTTGAACATAAAGGTAGGCTCTAACTCCCACAGCATTGCTGGAAGAACAGAACTCTCGTAAGCAGCGCTCCAGCTGACTGAGTAGCTCCTCACATGATGTCTGAATTTGACCCAGTGAAAGGGTTTTTTTAGTGCAAAAATACAAATAAGCTATTCTTGTTAATAGCTATTTCAGTTTCACAAACAAATTGTAAGCTACAAATTCACTAGCATCTAATATAATGGGCTGGAACAGTTCTCATCACATATTGAATCAGGAATCCGCAGCTGCATTTTATTCATTTCAACATTTTCTCAGTTAGAGCTACTCACTGCATACTGCAATATTGGATGAATATATAATACGGCATTTCCAATTTTTTTCAAACAAATGTGGCTCGAACATGCCTACCAGTGAGGATACAAATAGTTCAGCTTGTCTTTAGAAGGCTGTTGTCTACGTTAAGTAAGGCACACGCTTAAGAACAGACTTTGTCAAGTTATAAATGAATACAATTCATGGCATGAATTAGAGTGGCAAAGGAGAGGCCAAAGCCCTGATTACCATGTTCATTGTTTCTCCAAGCAAAGGAAAGAATTATGACTATTTCCAATACTCTGATTTTGAGTGTTTTCCCAATTTCATGTATAGCCACACTGGTTTTCTGCAGTTTGTGGTTTTTATAGTTCCTGATAGCTGTCGCCAAGGTTGAGCTTTGCTTCCACTCTGAGCACCCACTCAGGAGCACCCACTGGTGGGCAGGCCTTCTCTTGTGCTCCATCAAACTGATTTACAAGCATGGAATCAAACACTCCCAGTGATTTTGGCCCTCCAGCACATTCCAGATTTGTAAAAGCATCAGATTTCTTTTAAAGCCAGGTTTGAGAGATGGCCATTAACAGAAGGGGGAAGAGTTTTAAAAGATACGCTGTGTCACTACTGTAAGAATCCAAGTGTTATGGAACAGGAATGAATTTATTTATTATAGATGCAGGCAGTTGAATTTCCTACAGTTAATAAGTGCAGCGAAGGGGTTAAAAAGCTATTGGTTAGTTTGAGAAACGTTCTTTTTTAGTTTTTTCCTGGCCTAGTCTAGAGCAACCACGTGATATGCTGAATGCCTGCCAGCCTCTTTCTTGTTGATCCTCCGGAGACCATCTGTGCTGGGGGCATTGATTAGAGTGTGTCTGCTGGGATTACATCTTTTCTGTTGCCATGCCAACTAATCAGCTGATTTTGGTTACCACAGAAACAAAATGTCAGAGCTCACAGTACGGTAACATGAATTCAGCACAACAGAAAATGTTTTCTTAATTGGAGACCCTTTTGATTTTTTGGATTCTATGTAAAAGGTAGCATTTAAAAAAAAAAAAAAAAGCCCATTTAAAATAAGAACTGCACCAATTTTATTGATTAAAAGCAGTGTGTAAAATTCTGCTCCACAAAAGGAAATTAAATTCCTTTATAAGATGTATAAATTTTTACCACGGTGATATGAAGTATGTGTTTCAGTTTTTCTATTAGAATTTGTTAATGCTAGTGCATAAAACAAGTCTGTTAAGAGCTGTGGGTTTTTGAGCCGCAGAAGAAACATTTGAGAAGCCACAGGTATTATTATTAAAAAATATTTTAAACCTGAAGTATTTTCAGTTAACCGGTCGGTAATCAGGAACTTTGGCCTCAGCACAGTAATGTTAATATAACAGAATGCTTTTCTTCTTGTTTTGAACCTTATCTGCACACATGTGTTATATCTCTGGGTAATTCCTTATCATAGTACAAGTGATGTGAAAACCAAGATCAGGGTCAAACAACAGCGTAAGTTACATTAAGAATTTGAAGGCTTCACTGAGCTAAGCTAAAAGGGGCAGAGGAGAACCTGTTGCAGCATTCTTCTTCATAGGTCTAGAGTAGTTTATCTGTATAACATGCCTGTTAAAGTTACTTGTGTATTTTTGTAGAAACAACCATGAGAAAAAGCCATGATAACATTCATGAACTGCGAACTGGAAAAGCCACACATTGCCAAAGCAGGAACTAGTCTGATGTGAGCAAGGGTTGTAAAAAGGCTCAATGGCCTCAACCAAATCTAGGATGGCTAGTTGCTCAATTAACTATTAGTTGTTTTAAAATTAAATTTGCAAGAACCTTTTCTTTTAAAAAGAACTGTTACAGTATGTCTCCACAGTATCTCTGCATCCTGTACTTTGAAATTCTGCTTGGAATAGGAGTTGTAAGTCTAAGCGTTCAATTAAAAGAAATCAATAGAGGTAGCTAAATTTTGCATCAGGCCTCGTTCATGTTTTCCAGGGTGCCCCAAGGCAGGCATGTATTTTGCACCTACTTCTTTTAAAGAAGTCCACAACTATAGCTTTTTTTTTTTTTTTTTTTTTTTTTTTTTTTTTTTTTTTTCCAAATACAGTTGCTTAAAAATCTTCAGTAATTTATTTTATTCATCATTTCCAGGTAGTATCCCCTTGCTGCCTCCCATATGTATCTCCTCCTTAGATAAGAGCTCTCACAGTGCTGCAGGAGCCACTGGCCATAGATGCAGCTCCACTGTACCCTCTGGCTCTTCATTGCTGTCCCACCATTCCATGAAAGGGCAGCATTAATAAAAGTAGGTAAGAAATAAAAGAAAAGTAAAAATGAGATAAAAAGATAAAAATACTTGGAAAATACTTGGAAAAGAATGAGAAGAAAGGGAAAAAAAAAAAAAAAAAAAAAGGATTAACATCAACCGCATCCATTCAGGGCACCCTGTACTCCAAGTGGATAGGAAGGGAAAGTTTATGTGCCCATCCAATGTGAGGCAAGATCAACCTAAGAAAAACTGGGAACAGTGGTCAGCAACTTCGCATCAAGTGTGCACACTTGGACCTCAGTCACCTCCATTGCAAGGCTGGGTCGTTAATTAACAGTCCTGAACCAAGAGAGAAAGAGAACTGATGCAATACATAAGATTTAGTGAAATGCTATGAAATCTTTAGTATTATAAGGTACTATCTGCTCTGCAGTAAGGCCATTTTCTCACATTTATTTTTTCCCCCGGTGAGAAAGAAAAATAATTAGTCCAGCTCAGGTGAAGAATAGAATACTGCTCTGATATTTTTGAATGTTGTTTGGTCAATGATACAGTACTACTGCAAGCAAAATTCCTGGGAATTTATGTCATGCATTTTATGTATTCTAGGTATGCACAGAAGGACGTCTTATCTTGGAGTTTACTTTTGATGATCTTATGAGAATAAAAACATGGCACTTTACTATTAGACAGTACAGAGAATTAGTCCCACGCAGCATTCTAGCCATGCATGTAAGTAATCCTTTTTTCACTTGACCTAATGCAAAGAGATGAGATTAGGTTTATGAAGAACTCCAACAAATTTCACACCCAAGGCAACTAACTGTAAATATTTTCTTCTGCATGCAACTACATTCATTATGAGTTTCTTCATTGCTCCTTCCTGTCTCAGTGCTTCATTGTTGCCACTGTTGCTATATTTCCATTTTGGTTTAGCACAGTTTTGTTTTTAATCCCATTTGGTGGTCTGTATGGTTTGGGCTGAAAATCTGTTCATATTGATATCAACTAAACTAACATCAGTGGATTTCCATCCTTTTAGATACAAATTTTCTTGGTCTTTAAATTAAGCTAACTAATTTTACCCTTATGTCAGGCAGAAAATAAATAAATATCACATCTTTACTCAGAATACTTCAGAGTTGTAACTCAGGTCTTCCCTTCCTAATATTTCAAGACTTTTTTTTATTTGTAATTGAATGAAAACATACACAATGGAACATTAAAACTTTATATATTCTACAGGATAAAGTCAAACTATAATAAAGTAAATCACTGAGGGGAATCACAGAATGGAGTGTTATTGCTACTTTCAGTTCTGCATTGCAGAAGCATTCAGATTAGTAGCGCTCCATATGCAAAATTAATTACAGGGCTAAAGTGTTGTAGAGGGTAAGAATACAACCCAAATATACGTCCTTATTTTGACATCAAGTTACTTGGATATCCAAAGTTAAAGATACATATTTTAGAGAAGACTTTTAAATAACTTAAGCAGCCCAGACATGGAAATACTGTTGGAAATATTTTCCTCTATTTCTATCCCTTTCTTTTCTAGTTTTTTGTTTGTTTGTTTGCTTGTTTTGTTTGTTTTGTTTTTTTTGTTTTTTTTTTTTTTTTAAGAGGGTTCGACTTCTAAACTATTCAACAATATCCCATTAAATAATGATGGCTGTGGGCACAATTTTATATTTAGGGAGGTTGCGATTCACTAGAACCAGACTAGCGAACAACCAGCAGGTACTGTAGTAATGAGATCAATCTCATTCTAAAGCAGAGGCTGGTTTCACGGGTAAAGCTCCTGGCTTGGGTCATAGAAGGACTGTGCTCATGCTTTTCCAGTTTCATCTGAAGTAAAATAACCTAAACCAAAAAGGTTCTCCAGCCTGTGCTTAGCGCCTCTCACATGATTAGGTCTGTTAGAAAGTGCTTTGATGAGTTCTCTGCTTCAATTTCTCATACACAAAAAGAAAGCAATACCTTCTTTACTTCTGCCTTTATCTGCTTACTTTCCTTGTTTTCCAGGGAACAAATGAAAGGCTCAAGGTCTTACAGGAAGCTCTTTGTGAAGTGGGTGGGAGGGGTGCTCTACTTGTCTGTGCCCTATGCATGACCAGACCTCCAAGGTATATTACTTGAATGGTTATGGACAGGAGGAAGTATTGGAAAACATTCTGGTTCAGTTCTTTAAGGTTTTGCATTTTCCTGTGCAAACAGAGCTCTGTAGCTTATGGCATAAATTCATTATCAATAGGAATGACATCTCTCTTCAAAGAACCTTCCCCACATTCCACCAAGTGGATAAAGAAAAGCAAATACATGAAAAGCAAAGTGAAAATTCTTTTTCTCTCTGTTGTTTAGGCACAAGACCCTCAGGTGCTGGAGCAGCTGTCCAAAAACATCACTCGAATGGGTCTGACAAACTTCACCCTCAACTACCTCAGGGTAAGCATACCATAGCCAACATTTATTGTGAGCATTTTTTACAAGTTGCTGTTAGCTTTGAGTCAACGTAATGAGAGCAGAGCCTGTGTCAGACAGGTAAGAGATGGACCTAACTCTTAGCAGGAGTGCAGGAGCCTGCAATAAAGATGTAGTTGCTAATAATGCAGCATTAAAAAGGATAAGAAATTTGTCATGGAATTGAGGGAATGTGTGCACAGTGCTGTATTTTTGATGGTATTACTTCTCATCTTTGACAAAAGGATTGATTTTTTTCAAGCAAAACTGTTTCACTGTTCCTGAGAAAATGGCAGCTTGTTCTCATTAACAACTGCCTGTCTTCTCCACCTCTCCACCTCTGAGCAAACACTCAGCTCCAGTCTGGCTGCAGCAGTTCCTCAAACCAGTTCTTGTTTCACGTGCTTCTGGGAGCCTGAGCTCCCTCCTCAGCCTTGCATTGAATTGAGTGTGGTTTTTTTTATGATTAAATAATGCATTTGTTCCCATTGCTTTTTGACCCTTGAAGTGCATTCAAAGTTTGTAAGTTTATTTTTATTTTTCAGAGTATTCCCTGGTGTGGGCTTACAATGCATACACTGAAATATGGGTTCGTAGAGTTCATTTTTCAAGGTTAAAATTAAGATTTTTCTCATTCCTAAACATGCCATTAATAGATAAAATAGGGCAGATAACTCAATAATATACCAAGCTAACTTGCCCAAGAAATGTGGTTTTATTCCTTCTAACTGTGTAATAATTCAAGGTGCTTCTTGAAGATGACAAGAACACACTAGAAAATGCAGGGGGTTTTTTTCAGCTGAAGGTAGAGCTGAGAACCTGTATTGCAGCATTTTAGCTGTGCATTTTTCAGGGCTGTGATCCTTGTAAAATATTTCCTATGATGAAGTCCTATCCCAGAGTGTTTTGGACTCCAAGGAGGAACCGTGTCAGGATGGAGACATGGTGAGATTTCTCTCACTGTGTATGGCTTATAGACATGCTGTAGTTTTCCTTGCTCTTCCAGAATAATAAGCCTTTGTTGGGTAGCTGGTAGTTTATGTGGTGCTGGCTTAGAAATTACTGTTCAAATTATAGTCTGAGTTACACAGGGCGGATTGGCTGTAACTGAAAGAAGAATTTGTCGTAAAACCTTGGAGGAATAAGGCTCTGTATTAGAATTTCCCCTGTAAAGTCGAGGACAGTGCGTCTATGTTGTGTATATTGCATTCTCTCCAACATCTCTTATCTAACTTGGAGAGCTATGGATTTGAAGAGTTGGCTATTTGCACGTGCCGATAGAGACAGGGCAAAGGGGAGCGGTTTTAAATTAAAAGAGAGGAGATTTAGATTAGATGGTAGGAAGAAATTTTCCACTCAGAGGGTGGTGAGGCCCTGGGCAGCCTGAGCTGGTGGGTGGGAACCCTGCCCATGACACAAGGCGTTGGAATTAGATGATGTTTAAGGTTCCTTCCAACCCAAGCCCTTCTGTGATTCTATGATCTCACAGCTTGGTATACTGGAGCTGTCCTCCAGAAATGGCCACCAGGGCTCCCTCATAAATCGCACCACATTTTGCATTATGGCAAACAGCAGCAAGCAGCTATCTTCAGTGGACTATTTCCATGTTTTCTTTCAGTGTTTTCCTACGCCACAAGATATTGCCTGACTTTTGAGGTTTTTGATTCCCTTAGCGTGGCTGGACACGCCTGTGAGTGCTTGGGCTGGTTCAGCATATGCTCTCTGCAGGGCTCAGAGGGCCAGGCCAAATTTGCAGCATATCCCTGTCCCCATTCCCTTCCCAGTCCTTTGTGACATGTTCTGCAACTGCCGCTCGTGATGATGTGCACAAGAAAGGCAGAGGCCCCACTAGGATGCAGCCATGCCTCACACCCACACTGCTCCCATCAGCATCAAAAAAATGGAAAGGAAGAAAGTGGGGGAGGGAGGAAAAAAATCCTCAGGAAAAGAAAACTGGGATCAAGCTAAGCACTGAGGAGATGAGCACTGAAGTGAAAGGGGATGAAAAGATGAAATCTTACTTTTTTTTCTCCTTCCTTACTAGTTTAGTTAGCTTAACAGACAACATTAGGTCTCTGGGTGCAAAGCTTCCTCTGGCTCCTGCTGTGGAGATTCCAAAAGGGTTGGGCTTTTTTTTCTTTTTTACAAGCCAATCTTTGTACCTCTCTTTCTTGCAGGGAGGAATTGATCATTCTGCTTTTTTTTTTTTTTTTTTTTTTTTTTTCAGACGTTCAGCTCAAGCTCATATCAGATGAAATGTTTCCATTTGATTTACTTCTTTCCAATCACTTTCTTCTGTTAATTTTAAAATGAAAATCCTTTCTCAACTCAGAATTGTAAAATTGTGAGCTAGAAGTATCTCGTAAATGCACAGAGGTTTAAGGTGTTTTCTCCTTTGTTTAAGCCAGCATTAAAGGATATTTTATCCAGTCTTCCCAGTATTTAGTAATTAGTACTGTTACATGTTTCTGAATAAGGTTTTCAGACTAAGCATAAAAATGATTTCCTTTTTTTTTTTTTCTGCTGCACACAGCAAAGGCTTGCAATACTCATAAGCAAAAACTTCACTGATGGGCAGAATTAATCATTTTTATTCTCCAGTGTGCACACAGCAGCAAGCTGCGCTGCAGTCGCTTTAAAGGCAGAATTTAAACTTGGATTTCAGATGGTTGTGATATAAAGGCATAGCCTGTATTTTTTGCACTCTCGACATCACAGAATGCTAAATCATTGCTATTTGGAATAATTGCAGTTGCTGGCATGTTAACCTCCATTCCAGAGTGCCACATGCCTGTGGAGCCACAGCTTTGGATGTGTGCCCTGTTTTGTCTTCATTTATTCGGAGTAAAGGTGCTCCACACAGAAAAACATTGATTATTTTTTTTTAATCACATTTAATGCAAACTTTAAGTATTTTTTCTGGAATGTATTCCAGAACCTGGAAATGAATTATTTTGTCCTGTGTCGTTTGCCAAATGCTTTTTCTCTTTGTTTTCTCTGGCACTGTAGAAAAACCATAGGTTTCCTTCCCTTCCAGTTACTAGTTTGTTTTGTTCCAGCATAATTGATTACCTCATCAATGGGGTCAGCCGACTTTGCTGTAACTGCTGAATAGAAGCTGAACAGGCTGTCTCAGAAATAATGAGCAAAACCTTGTAGGTTTTAAATTAATATCAAGCTTTTTAAAAGGTAATTTTTCATCAAGTCATCAAGTATTACAAGATATTACAAACCATCAGATAATAAGCCCAAGACCTGTATCCTAGTCTCAGTCAGTACAACTTCAGGAACAAACAGGGATCCTGTACAGAGTTGAAAGATGGAGATAACATGCAGAAGACCAGTTTCCACCAAGCTACGATGAATTAGTCCACACACATTATCTTTTTATTTTTTGTCTGCACAGTTTTCTTGTTGCTCTGCTATTTTGTTCTTCAGCATGTAATGTGTTTGAATGTACTCTCAATAGCAGATATATGCCAGCAGCACTATTCAGTTTGGAGCTCAGAGAATTCATGCTGCCTTCTATAAAATGATTTATTCTCTCAAAATTTCTCACACGATAGAAATGCCAGCCCCTAATGCCAATTAGGCAGGACTACCTGGCCTGAGCCTTGACGTACAGCTGTATATTGCCCAGCAGGTTTCCAAAATTTGTTTCTCCTTTCTTGTATTGAGTGAGTTGGAGTGATTTCTTAGAGCTGTTACCAGGGTGCAGATCCAGCACCCTCCCCATGCTGTGGGTCTGCTCCAGCAACTGCTTTTTTGAGTCAGTGGAGCCCAACCTGCTTCTGTCCTCTCCAAAGGTAGAGCTGGTGCAGCACTTCCCCTTAATCCCACACGGTGCATTTACCAGGGCTTATCAGAGCTACAAATTATCCAGTTTGTTTTCTGTACAAGCAGTAATGAAGCATTACTATTGCAACATAGAACAGTATTTTCTGAATCCTCCTTTTCACTAATTTAGCTTCTCACTAGACACTCAGATTTCTTCTGCTAGGAGAATAACATGAATTATTTAATGGGATGCAGTTTTCTGAAGACAACACTCACATTGCAATCAATCCATTTGTAACTATGTCCAATGTGCGTGCAAAATTTTTGTTTGCGTGTCCAAAATGGACGCACAAGCAACAGTTTTAATGCACTGGGAAATTTGTTTCTCTAAATATGGTTTCATGCATGGAAAGGAAATGAATCCAGATCATTTGAGTGTTAGTTTCCTCCTAATGTGTTTGTGGCAGCTAACTGGTCAATACTTAACAGGAGTTTGTGTATTTTCAGTGAAGAAGGAGAAAGATTATGTGCAAGCATTGTTAAGGATGCAAAGTCAGGTGCTCTGGGTAAAGAAATGCTGTATTTATAGTCACCCATGCAGCACTAAGCCATTTCCCTGTGTGAGTAACGTGATGTTGCCATCTTTTGACTACAGTGTCACACATGGTGATTTCCTTAGAGCCCCTGGCTCAGGCAGAGTACAGGAGTGCTAGCACCCATTCTGTACCAGGCACTCCAGTGTTACTCATTTCATAGAATCATAGAATGTTTTAGGTTAGAAAGAACCTTAAAGCTCATCTAGTTCCAACGCCCTGCCATGGGCAGGGTTGCAACCCACCAGTACAGGCTGCCCAGGGCCATCCAACCTGGCCTTGAACACCTGCAGAGATAGGGCACCCACAGCTTCTCTGGGCAGCCTATGCCAGTACCTCACCTCTTCCTGAGAATTTTCTTCTACCATCTAATCTTAATCTCCTCTCTTTTAATTTAAAACTATTCCAATTTTTCCTCTGTCTACCCATGTAAAAAGTCTCCATCTTTTTTTTTTTAAATAAGCCCCCTTTAATTACCGAAAGGATTCCGTATGGGATTTTTGCAGTGTCCTTGTAGCATCTCTTCTGCAGATGTTAATGGCTGTGTAGCACCTACACATGGAAGTGCACTGTCACCCCTGCTTGCACATATGATGTTGAGGTCACTTGGGATCAGCTAACTGGAGGTAGCCATTCAGAAAGAGCCAGGGCCTCACTCTGTAAGACACTTGCTGTAACAAAACTGTCAGCATTGATCAGTCTGCTGTCTCATGCTAGCTCTGTAGTTGAAAGGGGAACAGATGAGTGTTTCTGGGAACACACTGATAAGAGTGCTTTTCCCATGACTTAGTACCACTGTAGAGCTGGGCGTCAGGAATTTTCTTAGAGCAGCATTTGGTTACTCTAAAATCTAAGCTCATCCTTTCTTCTTCTGTTGCTTCCCACTTCGTTCTTCTGCCACATTTTGATGGCTTCAGCAGATAAGCATGAAGCCCTGCACATAGAAACTGCACTGGCTTTGTTCTGTGCACATTTGAGGTGTCAGAGAAGCAGAATGTCTGAGCGTGTAGCGTGATGCTGTACCTTAATGAATAGGAGTAACAAGTTCTGTTAAGGATTCACAAGCACTCAGAAGGACAGGTTTGGGATCATTTAATCATTCTGGGGATTTTCCTAATGAAAGCTGTCAAAATTTTAAAGAATCCTTAGAACCAGAAGCACAGCATTTTGTATACTTCCTACAGATGGTAGAATTTTTTCAATATGAGACAGCTGAGCTTGGGGCAGATCTCCCTGGGAAAACATGGTCAAAATCAGAGGGTCTCACAGAAGGATTCAAATTCCTCTAACTGACTATCCATTTTCTATCTGTGCCAACTATAATTAGCAGATTCTGCCAAGGCTCTCTGGTAATGTAATTTCTTGTGTTTATTTCAGTAATGATCACAGTGGTTTCTTTTCCTCTATTTCATGCATTTAATATATTTAAGACAATGTTATATGTTACTTTCAGAATAAAAAATGAGAAGAAATGTGTTCTTTGCAATAGCTCATACAATCAAATATCAGCTTTTCTCTTTTCTTAATAAAGATATGACATCACAGAATGTTTATAAAATAAATTATTGTGTCTAAACAGAAGAGAATAAAGTGATAGAACAGATTGTTTTAGAAAAGAAGTGACCAGGATGGAGTGAGTGGAATGAGGCAGCAAGGATGGCAAAGGTACAGGAAAGTGGAGAAAGGGGCACCAACTTGGAAATATTGTGAAGGGAAGATGGAGTCTGAAGTTGCAGAGTTAGGGCATGACTGATAATGTAATACTGATATCGGTGACAGTAGTAGTGTTGTGCCTTTCATCTGCTGATCCCTAAGCATTTTATTGAAACAAATGAAGTGTGTTATAAATGAAAGAGTTGTGACTCATCAAAAGCAAAGTAAGATGTAGCAAATCCAATTGCTTTTAAAAAGATCAGATAACAATTTTAAGCCAGACTTTGGACCAGAGAGCAATGAGCCAGTGTGGTAGTGACTAACCCAGTTTCCTGTGGCTCAGAAACAGGTTTTAGTGTCTGTGGATAGCAGAAATTTTGGATGCAAGTTAAAAACAGGGAATGGAAGCAGAGCTTAAGTGATAAGAGAAGATATTGGGACTTAAGCAGAAACAGCAAATTTTACCCATATTCTAGAGATGGTAATGGCCAATCTTCACACAAAGGGTGCTAACAGAATCATGAGTTTCAGTTCAGAAAGATGTATTGTGTATGAATACAAGCTAGCTACCATGCCCACTGGATATATAGACCATATGACCTTTGAAATTAAATTAAGCTCTGCAGTAATGAGAAGGAAGGATGATAGCCAACCATGTGAGTCCTCGAAGCATCCATGAGTGAGAAATCAGAATGAAGTTAGGTTGGAGCATTTTAAAAATAAAATGTTAGAAGGGTAAAAGGGAGAGAAAAAGACAAATCATCAGCCATATAAAAACAAGCCACAGGATTTCAACTAATAATGTTATTTCAGAAAGGAAAAAAGATGAGGGGAAAAAAGTCCAGGAACACAGCTGCAGGCTCTGTTTTTTGGAAGACCAAATTAAAGCCTGGACTAATATGCAGTGCAGTCATAAATAATAATAACTATTAATTAAGTTTAGGAATGAGAGCTGCAGAGGTATGATTTGTATGAAGACCTGAAAACACCAAAACCAGCTTCTTGTTCAAAGCAATGAAAACAGCAAAAAATTTTAATTAGTTGTTGAATATTGAACATCCAAGGGTGTTCAGTGCAAATTGTTATGCAGGGAGGGGTGAGTGGTTGCAGAGGTCAAGAAATAGGCTTTAACACAAAGCCTGGGGTTCAAATCTTTGTTCTTGGAAGCGGTTGTCTTAGGGTCTGAAATATTGATTTCAGAAAACTTCCGGCAGCACTGTGGTCTGCTCTCTATTTGGAAAGTGAATCCAATGTCTCCCCCATGTTTTTAAGCTTCAAAAGGTTCATTTTACAAGTCTGTTTATTCTGATATCACAAGCAACCATGTTATGTGATCTTTTCAGTAATTTTCTCCAGATAGTTAACCTTACTGGTAAGCTTGTTCCTTCCGCTTCCTCTGACAATTTCTGCATCGGTAAAATGGTATGACACATTGCCTGTTTCCTTTGACATATCTCAAGGTCAAATTTGACTTTTCCACGTTTACATGGAGGTTTGCTTTGGGCATTTGAATTTGATCCTATTTCTAGGATGCTCCTATAAAACTCTTATGTTTTCTGTGTGATACCCTGATCCTTGTCTGTACAGATGATGCCTCCTACGTTCTGAGTCTGCCATTCAGAGTCTGTCCATATCACCACTCTTTTTCTTCAATAAACTCACCATATTTTTATTCATAACTGAAACACTAAAAAAACAACAACTGACTCTAAGAAGTAAAATACAAGCACAATGAAAGAGAACAGTAGTCCAGCACTCCTGTGATTTTTACAGGTTGACTTACACAATGCTAAATTTTTCTTCCAGTCCCTTCCTGTGCACTTTGCAGATGCTCAGAGCTGCAGAGTTAGTTGGGTCAGGAGACTGACCTGATGGAGAAACTCATCCAGCCCTTCCTCCCAAGTGATGATCATCTTCAGTAGCTCTCTCAGTGCTACTCATGCAGGGCAGGGATGATTTGTATCATCTGGCTTCTGTCTGGAAGTTAGACCTCGTCTGCAAATTTGTCGCCACTGAAGGGTTGTGTGTGTGTGTGTGTGTGTGTGTGTGTGTATAAGTGGAATGCAGTTTTACCATAGGAATCATACTGTAATTTACCAATTAATTGCACTGATTGAAAATACTTTCTCTTTGTGCTCACCTTTTAGAAAATTTTGGTAAACTGTTTAACTGTTCAATACTGTATGTACACATACATGAATATTAGTGTTTATCTGGTGGTCATAAGTGTGCAAATCTGTGCACTGCCTTTGATTTGTAAGCCTACCTTCTGTTCATATTAATGGATATATCAGCAGGGATACCTAATTAATAAACAGGAGGCCGTGATTTTGCAATTACCTCAACTACGTTAGACCTGTAGGATGTAATCTACAGGCAGTACTGAGAAGAAGTACTGAACCACCAGGTCTGTACTGCTGCATACATGGGGCTTGTGAGCAGTATAAGCAGAAGTGGTTTCCCTCTGTTTTGCTTAACTTCTAGCATTGTGTTCTGCACAGCTAGAAAATGGTGCTATACTAAATATTTCTCCCTGTCCCAAATGGCTTCTTTAATTCTCTGCATTGTTACCTTTTTCCTGTCAGTGTTTCTACCTCACCACTGCTTCATAATAAAGCAGTTTGTTAATCAAAGAACCAGTCTTAACATCCATTGAAGTCAATGGGTATCTGTCCTTTGATCCAAATGTCATCTCATAGTTTTTCATTTATTCAGAGGTCTTTTATACCCATAAAATCCAATTTATCAAAATTAATTTCTCCATTCCCTTGGGCAATTTTAGCCATGAAAATGCCATGCTGCATGAACAACAACAACAAATGGTTATTTTTATTGCATTTTTGTTGTTGTTTTGTTTTGGAGTTTTGTGACAAAAGAAAATTAACTTGATTTAGCCGCAGATTATAGTTCTTAGGTGAGCCCCAAGGAACAAATATCAACTTAGGGATCTGACTTGAAGAAAAGGTTTAGGAATATAAAAGAATGAAGGAAGACAAAAGAATAGTGCTTTCATAGCAAGAGAGAGAATTTTCTCATTTTATTAATCATTCAGGCAAAACTTAGAGCTAGTTTAATTAAAAGGCTATGCACCATTTCTACACAAGATAAGACGATTTTACATAAAGTAAGTATGAAGCACACACAAAAAAAGCCCGCAGCATATTCCCTAGCCTGATTGCATAGCATCTCATTTATGAAGCAGGATTGGACCCAGCCAGGTCTGGAGCAAAAGCTCCAAGGAAAACACAAGCACTATCTAAAGAAAATGGTGTTGCAATTAAGCAGAGATCACCGCACTCTGTGGAGCAGATCTGGTCTCATGCTTCATGGCACCAGCCTCAATACAGGTACTGTTACTCCATCTTCCAGAGTGTGTAATAGATCCCAGATCCAGAGGAAGGTGAAGGTCTAGAGACTTCCCATGCAAACTAATGAAATTATAAAATGGAATAATCTTCTGATTGTGATATGCAAATAAAGGAGGTAAAGTTTCAATCTGCCACAGCAGAGCTTTCCTTTTTTCAGCTTTTGACAAGATGTGTTAGAGCTACGGTGTGCTGTAAAATATTATAGTCTATTTTAATAGCAAGTATCTTTCTTTTATAACTCTCCGTATTCTGGTGGTATTCCAGTGTATCCTTGGGTGTATCATTCCTGTTTTTCTTTTCTAGAGTGTGAGGTGAAATGTTCAGCCATACAAGGGGGAGAATATCATATATTCTATTGCTATGACTTTGAACAATGTAATTTTAAAAATGAATTAATTTTATGAAAATACAATAAGAAACATTAAATACATGAAATGTGAAATACAGCTAGCTCATCATTATAGCTAATATTATAAGGAGAACAAAAAATTACTCAACAAAAATATATATTCTTGGAGTCAATATTATCACCAAAATCATATTCGTACCACTTATTGTTTCTTCTGTGTACCTTCTTGGTGGCTAAATGTATCCTGAAGACCATCTGGTCTTTTTTTTTGTCAGCTGCTTCAAATTCTTCCTGGGTCATTATCAGGGTAGCTTGGTTCCTATAATCTTACTTTAATATTTTGATTCCTACTGTGGACCACTTTGCAGCCTAGAATAAGCTTCCTGTTGCTGTAATAGACGGTAAGGAAAACCCCTGCTTCCAGTGACACGGCCACACAATAATTTTGTGGATTTCACAGCAGCAAAGGACTTACGGATGCTGCCCTTGTCTAACCTCCAAGGCTTGTTCCAAGCTGCTGCAGGTCAGCCCAAATCTGTTGAGATGATGGCAAGAAGCAGTGCACTGCTCAAGGCTCCTCTGAGTCCAAACCTAGAGGGAAAAGGCTACCTCTCTTTTAGACCACAGAAACAACCACAAAACACAAAAGCCTCACAAGCTTTTCAGTTTTTCATTTTTTAAGTGACTACTGCAGCGGCGACTAGGAACATGAAGCAAGAGGAAAAGTAGCAGAAACAAAGCCTACCCACATGTGCCAGTGAACTGTGGCCCCCCAGAGCAGGCAGAAGTATGCTGTCTATGAAGATGCTCTCAATTCTCTGCTTATGCTCTCCTCCCACGTTTCTTGCACCAAATACTTTTAATGACCGTTTCCTTCAAGAGGAAGGAAAACCAGAGAGATCATAGGAAGGGTCAAAATATAAAACAAAATACTTTTTTAACACTAATTGGTTTGGAGTGATACTTCGGGCTCTTTTCTTTCTATTTCCTTTAAGTGAAATTAAAGAAGAAAGCAGCCTTTTTTTCACCTGCCATGTAGGCAGTTACTGGTCCTTGATAGCCCCTCCATTTAAATGGATGTTGTGGCTGCTTAGTACTTCTTGAGATGGATGTGTCACACCACCTTTTAACCCTAATTTATATTCTCAAACAAGCCTAAAGGGATCTTACATTTTTTAACTTACAGTGTTTGATTTCATTGTTCAAAGTTTTGTTCTTTTATAGCTTCTTTCTGGACAAGAATTAGATGAGAAAGATCTTCAGAGGATATCAAGTACAATATTGTTGTTGGTTTTTGGGAAAATCAGGGCAAAATAGGGAAAAAAAGTACATGCATTTAATATTCTTAGAGCTTGCTTTGACAAAGCTTTTAAAAGGTGACCTGCATAAAAATTTCCTTAAACTGCTTTCTTTTAGACATGTAAACATATACTTTCCTAAAGCAATTAATACATTTTGTCTTTGCTCAGCTTCTTACTTCTAAGGTTGGAACCAAGTTCTTAAACCTTCATATGGATACACACCAAAAAGCTATTTGTCAGTACGTGTAATCGTGGAAGGTGATGTATACAAAGGTGAAAATACCATTTGTCATCACAGTCTAGCTTAAGGATGATTTGTGCCTTGGGAATAAGGCAATACGGGCGATTTTTCTTCTCATTAGCTACTTTATTCATATCTGCAGGGGCTGTCAGAAACATGCATTTAATAACACTTAGCAATCTGTGTGTTAATAAATAAGTCTTCTTGAATCTATAGAATATCTTAAAAGTCATAGTTGTGAAGAAAATGCCTTTGGTGATGAACAATTTGACCTCTCAATTGGCACTCAAAAAATAAAGAAATAAAAAATAAGAAAACCAGAATTAATCTATGATGACTTCACTGGTTTTTACTTATCACATAGGTATTTTTGCGTAAATAGAAAATTGTTTTCCCCAGTTTTAGTTAGAAAACAAATGAACAGCAGCAACAACAAAATCCACAACTATAAGTTGTCCAGTTTAGACAGGTGTTACTGAAGCAGTGGGAAAGTCCAGGGAGGTGCATACGTGGTTGGTTATCAGTATTAAACACCTTGAATGAATCATCAGAAAAACTGGATGACTTCAGCTACCCAAGTACAAGAACATGCATTGCCTTTAGGCTATTGCAGCTGTTATAAAACAGAAATAATTATCTTGAGAGGAAAAAAAATCAGCCACATATATTCACTAATATATATGTTTATGACATCATTGAAAACATGCCTAAAAGTTTTAGGATAGTAAAGCCATTTTCTATTGTAAATTGTGTCATGCCTGCTCATACTTTCTGTAGCCTCAGAAAATCTAGGTCCGTGTGCGCTCTCACTGTCACAGTAATCTTTTAAAAGAATTTTATTTTTTATTCTAACTACACTGTTGTAAGAGCTATCATCTCTATTGCACATGTGAGGAGCTGTAAGATCCTCAGAAGCACATAAAACCCATCAGAATGAGAGTATTCACTGCAGCCTTCAATTAAAACTTTCAGTCATCAGCTGGAGTTCGTGACTTGGGATGCCACAGGCACCTGTGCCATCTTGATTCAAATGTTTTGTTCTGTTTTGTTTAAGGAATGTGCTTTAAAGGTTTGCTATCTTGATCATAATTTAATAATTGTGGTATAAGCAAGAGAAAGACATCTAGATGAAGATTTAAATACAATGGGTATCAGTAATATATATAAAACACCATTAAACCTTTTGCTCATATTGATGGATGGATTTGATGTTCTTGAAGGTCTTTTGCAAACTATTCTACAATTCTGTGAACCAGGCAGCTGTTCTTTTGTTTATTTTTGCAGCAGTGTTGGCAGTGACCAGTGTGCCTGGCTTCATCTAGCATAGAAAACCCTCACCCAGAAATCTTTGATGTCCTCCTTAGCCTGAGGAAGTTCAAACTTTCATGTGCTGAGGCACCACATCCAGGTTCAAAAAATAGCCCTTTGAAGGCAAACAATGTGTGGGAGCCAGAAGAGGGTCTGAAGAGGAGGCAGACCGTCTCAGCTGATAAGGGAGCATCTCTGACTAAGAAAGGATTTCTTTTCCAGTTTTGGCTCTCAAGATCTATTTTTTTCTTTTTATTGAAGAGCCATTGAGTGTCATGTTGGAGTAAAAGTACCAGTAGCTGCTCTTTTCTGTGCACAGCTTGTATTTCTGTGTACTAAAGCCATCCAAATCTGTTAGGCAGACTTAAGATTCCATTTGTTTATTCAAGACCCTCAGGTTATGTCCATTCTCAATATATTAAACAGCATCCAGGAATATTATTAAGCCCCTGAATGCAATGTCTGTTCTCCCTTAGAGCAGTCTTGGCCTGCTTTTTACCCATGCTGACTCTCAAATAATGCAGGGGAACAGTTCAGGAGTTAGTGTGACATAGAGCCCATCACTGGAGTGCCATTTGTAGGTAGTGTCTCTTGTTGCATGAGGTTTAACATCAGGAATACAGGGCATTCCCTGCCAATTGGCCACGTTGCCAGTGCTGGCACATTTCATTTATTAGCATTGATGCAGCTTCAAGGAGTTTAAGCACAGAGGGTGTCTATACTGAATTTTTAACATGTATGAATACATGCTGGGTTCATCTCATCTGCAGCAGGTGAAATGCAGGTGCCTCAGAAGGACTTTATGGATCACATTCTTGAGTTGAAGGCTTGAAAGTGCTTTTGGGTCTTTCTTCCTTCCATCCTTCTGTCCTGTTTTGTTCAGTGATATGACCAAGATTACAGAACAAGTATGAGCTTGAAGACCATATCTCCTAATTTTTTTGCCTCATATCTTTACCATTGTTTCATTCCTAAATTCTGTATTAAAAAAACATGATGTATGTGTTTGTTATTTCTCTGTGTAGGAAAATGCTACTGTTCTCCTGCGAGCTGAGATCTCAGCTGTAATAACATTAGCTCTAGAAATGGCAGTCTCTTTTTTCTCCCATCCCATATACACTGCTAGTAGTGAGAGAAATACCTTTGCTTGTCCCTCTGAAGGAGACCAGCAGCCTTGGCTGGAAACAGGCATGTAGAGGCCAAGCTTCAATGCACCCAAATGGTGCATTACACATGTTCCAAGATAGGACGACTGTGCCCAAGTGCTGCAGAAAACCCCAACTCTTGGAAACTTACATCTGAATCTACAAAACAAATCTAAAATCTGAAAAAATGCCAACTTGACTTCCTCTGGTTTTTAGATGCATATTTGAATAAAGTAAGAATTTATTTTGTTAGTTTAGCAAACTCAGCTTGCTAAGTTTAGCAGGTTTCCTCCTTTCTGAGGTGGAAGTAGAACTATACTACAGAATTGTTAAGTGTAATGTTTTATTATGGTGATGTATCCAGACACAGAACACAACTTGACTTTCAAACTTCAAGCAGGAGTTTGCAGTGCTAGCAAGTAGGAAAAGGATATTTGTACATGCAAGCTGCAAGTCTTATCTGGGCATCGCTGAGAGATAGTAATCTTGGGACCTTATGACGTTATGTTACAGAGATAGAAATGAAGGGTAACAGCAGTTGTGTGAAACTTTGCACAAATCTAGTAGAAGATCAGATGGCTTGTTTTTAAAAGGAGGGAAGGAAGACTATTTATTTCCTCCCAGAGGAACTTCTACAAAGCTATTGTCCTTATCAGAAGAACACCTTTTTCCTGAATGTTATCTCTCTGACATTTGTTCTGTATAACCTAATGAGGGCAGGTGGAACACCATGGAAATGAGTTATTGTTGATTTAATACAATTATAACTTTTGTTTCAAAGTTGGTGTTTTGAGTTTTCGTTTTGCCTGTTGGTGACCTTGGGCTATTTCATAGTCAACAGCAAGATACAAAAAAATGGCACTACTTCTCATTCGTAGATTGCTAAGTGATTCAGTTATCTAGAAACTGTAGCAGAGTTTCATACATACATACATAGCTTTTCTTCTCTGAGGAGCAGAGTGTTGCTTGATCTCCCCTCCAACTGCCTTTTCTGCATAAGGAAGGGGTCCAGGAATCCCCCTATGTATAATCAATGAATATAAAGATGTTGTTACGTTAGTATTTGTTATTATGAAATAAACAAGAGATTTGGCAAAGCAGATTATAATAACAAAATGAGAATAGATAGAATACTTACCTGCATCCTGGGCTTACTGCAAAACTCCAGAGAGGGGGTCTCCAGAAGAGATCCTTTTCCCTGGTAGTCAGCTCTTAAATGGGTGTAGGAGAGGTGCAGCCAGGCTCCACCCCTTCTGGCAGCACAGGAGAATTGCCTTCACCTTTGCTCCTGTGGCTGACTCATTGCTCGCCTCTGGTGATCAATCAGAGGTTCAGACAATGATTCAACAGTTTCCATACACCCTACAACATGATTGGCAAGAAGACAGCAACAAGATGGGATATGCTGACGTGAAGCAGGAAGGGGCTTCCTTCTACCAAATGTTTAGAGAATGTTGCAAACCAGGTTGTTCTTTAGTCTTAGCAGTATTGGCATAAGAGTGTGGTCCTTCCAGAACAAAGAGGCTTGCAATGATGGCCAGGGACTGGGAATGAGCTCAGCTATGCCTCTGCTCCTCCTCCCATGACCAACCTGTCTTTGTTTGCATTTCCAGCACTAAACAAATAAGTGCAAGGGGACGTGAGGCTTGCAAACATTCACTATAAGCAGTGAAGCCTGGAATTTAACCTTGTTTGTATGTAGGGATAGCCTCTTCCCATCTTGGCATTGGAACAGAGGTATGTTAAATTCCAGGTCACAGAATGTGAGATTTTTGAATACCAAGGCTCAGGGAATACTTGACACAATCTCTTGAATCCTAAATGGCTGAACATCCATGGTCTGCTTTCATGACACTAAAAGTTTTGCCACTGCTGATGTTTTTTCTTTTCCTGTTTGCTCAGTAACTTGGGGAAAAGCATTCTCTAAACTCCTAAGAAGTGCTTCGAAGCAAAGATTTGTTTTAAAATACAGTATAAAAAATAAAATGGAAAATAAGAAGAAAAAAAAAAAAGCAAACTATATCCACAGAGCCACTCCTTGATACTTTACATGTACGTTTGCTTTAATAGCAAACCCTGAAGGAAGGCAAATTCCCAATGCTGCTGTTCTGCCAGAATCAGGGGACAGCTTCTATCCCATTAGGAAGAAAAATTGCTTCAGCTCTGCCTATCAGATAAATGATCATCCTGAGGAATTCCATCAGGAAACTGCTTCTTCTAAACCACCTTCTCCTTTTCACCATACTTGGCTACTGGGAAAACTAGGAGAGTCATCCACAGAGGGAAAGAAATCTAAGTGTAGTATAGGAAGAAATTTATTTTTCTCTGTTGTCATCTATCCTGGCTTTCAGCCAAGCAGATTTGGTCCCCAGCTGTTAGATAAGCTTAGTTATTAATCCCCATGCAGTCCAGCCACAGTGTGCTTCTGGAGACAGGGTGGTCCCCAAGAGCTCCTATTGAGTCTGGACCTGAAAGCCACAAGCCTCCACACGACTATCAGGCAGCCAGTCTCTGCTCTAGAGTGACCATTCTGGGGAGCTGAGATGATCAGCTCTAATTGCAGCTAAAGATAGCTTGTCTTTAACAAGCCAACACAGTTCTGGCTCAGAGAAAAGCTCCAGTTCTTTTCAGAAGCCAGCACATGGTCTGACAGTCTGTATCAGTGTCTTAAGCAGCATTTGTCCCACATCACCAGCTTCAGCCACGTTTCTGCCCACGTACTGCCTATTCCTTTGATAATTTTTCAGACATTGGTTATTTTGTTCTACCGCCACACAAACAGCTGAGCTTATGCAGCACAGGGATCAAGCACGGTGCTGACAGTCACCTAGGAGAGAGCAGTCTTACAGTGTAACATCCTTTGGATTTTGTCCTTACATGGAGCTTCCATGTGATTTCTTCTAGACCTTGCTTTCTGGAGGGAGAGAAGGGAGAGAAGACAGTCAGAATGTGTTAGTGTCTTTGAAACTGGATGTTCCTAAGTAGCAGTTTATTCAGTGTTTGATGAGCCATTCAGTCATAGGTTATACAGCTGGGGACAAATTCTTGCAGTCTTCTGCTTCTCAACAGGAATTCAACTCATTTCTCCACTTAGTCAGGTTGGGGAAAAAAGGGCATATCTAGGGAATATAAAAACCTGCCATTTCTCATGTTCTCCATTCTGTAAACGTTTGCTTACTTCGTGGTGCAAATACCATATTACTTCCCAGAAGCCAAGGCTAGAGTTCTTTTATTTTCTACGGTACTAAGAATAAGCTTAAATACAAGGGCCATTAAAAAGCATACTCCTGCCACTTTGCAGGTCAGTTGTGCCTGCAGAGCAACTGATCCCTGTGTCTCGATCAGCTGGCTCGTGCCATAAGTCTCGCATACTTTTCCCATTCAATCTCAAAACATTTTTAATGTTTGGAAATCTCTGGCTTCAGGAAATTTCTTAGCAAGAGTTTCCACCTTTCAGCAAAGCTGATTCTTAAAGCTGTGAAATTCTTCATCATCTGCTCCCAGAGTGAACCTGTGTGGAAGAACAAGATCAAACAACATATCCAAGGACATACTGCAGACAATTCACAATAATAAACTGGTTGCATTAGTCTCAGAACAGCAATTCAAAGGATCCTAGGATTAAGCAAATACTGTATATGCCAGTTCATTTGCACCATCTGCTGAAATGAGTATCAGAAGGGGGAAGGATAGTAGGCACATGGGACTGTGTGTTGAAATACATTTGGAAAAAGAAAATTGTTTCAGAAAGCTATGAAAACAAAAATCTGGATGCTTACAAGTTGGCAGCCAGGAGAGGTAAGGAAGGATGATGTCATTTCATTGACCTCAGAGACTTGGTTTTTTCATTTACCAGTTTTTAAGAGTGGGAAGGTTGTGGAACTTAATATTGTTTACTCTGGAGTCTATTTTGCACTCATTAGGAATTTCTGTTTAACTATGAAAAACACAATTACAGAAATTATTATACACAAAATAGGAAGTAAGGATTTTTCAAATGTTCTTGGATTCTGTGAGTGTACACAATGGCTTAGATGATTAGTTTAGAGGATGCAGTTGCTTACTGAAAATGTGTTGCATCGATCAGAATGAGTGACAGGCATTTAGATCCTTTAAGCTGATCTTTGGATCAGTAATGTTACTGAGGATGTTTTCATGTAAAATGAGATCAAAAGCTAAGAAACTTGGTTTTTCAGGCACTATTGTAAAATGTGTGTTAATCAAAAGATGATATTGGGTTTATATGATGTCAAACATGAAAACAGTAATATAAGGGAAAAAAGATCCCAGTATTCCAGTAGTCTGGGAAATGCAGGCGCATCTCTCTGGTATGTCATGTGGCATATTAGCATATACCAACCCATTTCAGCCACTGAAAATATGTATTTATTTCTTCTCATTGATACTGCTTAAATATTAGATGTTACATTTTTTTCCCTTATAATATAAATTGCTATAAGAAATGTAATTTAACAATCTGTGCAAAAGATAATGGCTGTGCAAGTCAAAAGACAATTGCAAAGAAGTTTAGCTTGGTGATAAATGTCTTTCTCTGTGAGATGATGAATAAGAGCTGCAAACACAGCCCACTGTTAGATTCTTTTCTGATTTAGACTCTGAATTAGGTGCAAGAAAAAAAATTCCGTGCTCTTTCCTTTAGAGTTGAATTAGGGCTGCATTTTGGAGCATGATTATAGAAGAGTTCCTTAAACAAATGCAGCCGAAAGTAGTAATTGTTTAGACAGTTTCATTTGCAGTTCTCATAGTATCAGAACACCTCAAAATTACTGGTAAGTATCACTAATTCATGGCTATGTGGTGTTAAAGAACCTAATGCATCAGCAGAGAATAAAGTCTGGCTTTGTGTATATCATAGGCCATTATGTGTTACTGAATTACTGCCAAGCTGAGCCCAGTGGTTTCCATTTCGCAGGGACATAACTGGTGTTTGGCAAGAGCAGAAAGTATTCTCACAGTACACATTTTGAATTATGGAATTTTTAGTTTCCTTATTATATAGGTGGGACACAGAGTAGTTCAGGGAACCATTAGAAGGCCTTTCTGCATTCTCTACCACGAGGTTATTTTCTGTGAAAAAAACAACATGAACACCACAGGAATCTTAAGGTCCCAGTAACTCCTTCCTCGTAAAACTGACTTCTCCTAACACTAGTGGTGATAATGAGAATTTGATTATTGTTCTGTGGCTTGTGTGATATTTTCAGTCCTGGATGAAACACACTAAAAAGTTGTTCTGAAGACAGAGGATACATGACTGTGATCACACTAGCAGAAAAGTTCAAAATCCACCCTTGTTCTCTGAAACCACTGAACTGCCTGAAGAAAATTGATGTGTTGGTGTAGGCAAAATTACCCAAGCCGTGTACTAGAGGTAAAATTTACATTGCCTTGCTCACATGAGAAGATGTAGATGGTAAATGTTTCTATAAATAAATTATTAAAAGCCAAATGTAGTTAGAGTTTCCAGGGACATTGTGAGTGCTCTGGAAATTGCAGCTGTGCTGCCCCCAGTGGTGCTAGCAGCACTGCACCCTGCCTATGTGCGTCAGAAGTGAATGGATAGTGCTGTCTGCATGCAGTCAAATTTTGGCTTCCCAATCCAGAAACATAGGCTTGCCCCTTAGTCAAGCCCCTCTTCACCTCAGAAAACAAACAAGACTTCCCAATCACTGTGGCTCTACACACTCAGCAGTGCTCTGTCATGCATCCTGTGGGCTGCTGGATGGGCCTTGCCCACCTCACCTGAGGGGTAGATGCACCCATAATAGGGCTGCAGGTTCATTCTCATCAGTACGGACCCTTTGTGCACAATATCACAAGCAATATAAATGCAGCCTGGATCAGATTTGAGCAAAATCACATTTCTGTCAAATTAGCAGAGTGTTTGTCGTGCACTTAGGACTGATTTTGGTGGTAGCTGGTCTTGTGCAGGAGTGGAAGTGGCAAGTGATACCTCGTAAAGCAGGAAGCATAGCAATACAAAAGTAATCTGTTGGATAGTTTTGAGAAAAACTTGAACTGGTCAAGTTAATTTCTGCAAGAAGAGCTCTCTGCTTCATGGTGTCCAGGAGCCTTCCTGCTAGCGTTGGTGTATTGGTGAGCACAGCTTAGATGCACAGATATCAGCACTGGGAGCAGTGCTGCAGTGCAGTCGGTAGCACTGATACACACACTGAAGACCTTTTTCAATATTACTTCTCCAGAGAACTTCAAATAAACTGATGAATCTGAAAGACTTCCCAGAAAACACATTTCCTTTTCAGCTAGCAGCTCAGTTATTCGTCTAAGTAGTCTGTGGATTAAGTAATTTGATAACCTGAAAGGTTTCTTTTTGTGAAACAGTTGTGTGCTATTGCTCTCTGATTTTTCCATCTCACCTCTACAAGTAGCCCAGAAATTCAGAGCAGGTATATCAGGCACAGATCAGACCTGCCATCAGCTGCACCAAAAGCTGGCAGCTGCCTGGGAGTTACTGGTGCACCTCAAGAACTGCAGCATGCCATGTGTGTGAAAGACCAGGGAGTGAAAACAAAAACAGGGAGATGGTTAACAAGACTAGTTCTTTTCCCATTTGCTTTGCAGCTCACTTCTTTACATATGTGTTGGAAAGACAGAGCATGGATCTTTGTCATTGAACATCACAGAAAATTAATGTAGGAGAGGCTACAAGGAGGTACAACACCACGTGCTCTAAGGCCATTGAACAACCCAGTATCTAATTTATTTAGCTAACAGACAGGCTGGGACATCTGATTTTTCTAAGCAAATGGTAGTGGCTGTCACTTCAGTGCTTCTCCACCTTTCCATCTCAGAAGGGGCTGACAGGATGCCTGCTTGTCCCCATCCGCCTGCAGACACCAGCACTGGTGGCCGGCTCCCCCCCCAGACAGGCACTGGGTGCCCCTCCCTAGGGCCTGCATCCCCCTCCCTGCCCAGGGTCAGCAGGGCTGCCAGACAGTGCCAGCACCACCTGTGATGGCCCCATGGGCTGACGAGATGCAAACATTCAGGAACAGAGGGCAGCGTGTGCCAGCTTACACCTCCCTGTCACATCCAGCCACCTTAAATCCCATCCCTGTTTTTGTACAGACTCTGACAGAACAGCTCCATTACAGTGTGTACAGGCAGAGAAACAGTATTGATTTTGCTGTGCCTGAATGGAATTCTTAACAGGAAAACAAACCTAGTGCTGATTTTTTTTTTTCCCTTTGACTTTTGTGTGTGGGTTTCTGTACTCACCGTGTAGGATTTGATCCATGGGAAGTACAGAGATAGAGCTTGATTTTTAAGATGAACACAACCAAGGCTCCAATCAGAGCAGACACAATTTCAGTATCACTAAATAATTTTGCACATGTATTTAAATGAGGTGTAAAATTAATACTCTCCTTCCTACCTACAAATCGGAGAATCAGATGGGCAGTTTTTCTGCATTTTTCTAGGGCAGTTATCAGGAACCATACCCTCCTCTTTCAGCATTACTAAAAACATGAAAAATGTACCTGATATGCAATTCACTGGGCTAAGCAACAGCTAGTCTTATCTGAAGCATATCATGATGTTTTTGAGGATGTTGCTGTGCCTGAATTTTACTAAAATATGATTGTGAATGCAAAGCTTTAGGTACAGTATATGCTAGTTGTGTTACAAATTATATTCTTACAAAGACAATTTTTAAAGCACCATTAACACAAACGGTATCAATACTTAAAAGCATCAGTGGCTGATTGTGATAATACAGCTTCGCTATAGTGGATGATCTATGAATGTAAGCATTAAATGCTCTCTACTTTAAAGTCATTAATCCCTACTTTCTTTGAATATGTTTAATTAAAAAGTTCAATTTTCCAGTAATTGCTGTGTTTATATAACCCTGAAACGGAATTTTATAGAGGCACAAGGTCTTTTATGTAAACATCCATCTGTCTACCGTGTAACTGTGCTGGGGCAAGTTTTGTAGATTGGGTGAGAAGTGGAGGGATTATGGATGACTGTGTCCCTGTAAGAACTGTGAACTTTTGTCCTCTGTGTGAAGGCTGTGCAGGATTTTTGCTTTCATAATTTTGGTACCAAACAAGGCAACTGCAGAGTCAGTAGGAGAGAAAATCATGAGACAATGGATTTAGCATCTAGCGGAGTTGCTTATTAGTTTATAAAGAAAAGCTCCTGCCTTAGTCTTTTTTTCCTATGTCAAGCCTTACCCTGCGAAGTATTGTTTGCTTCCTTCATTGTTCCTTTCCATTTGAATGCAGAATAAAGGAAACCTCAAATGCATGTATAAAATACATATACATGTATGCATATATGTGTGTTTCAGGCTGAGAGATATTGCTAATAAAATAGAAAATATGTTGGCATTAATAAGGTAGGCATTCAGAAAGTATGAAAGAAAGACATGGAAGTTTGTCAGCTTATTAATCATTCCATTATAAGTGGTGTTTTTACTTTCGTTGCTCTAACATCTAACCACAGTTCATTGGCTAATGGCCAAGCTAGCTTTTGCACTGGCACATTACCATGCGGTGCAGTTCTGTACTTCTCTTCCATTTATTAATGCTGCAGACTTCCTACAATTCAGGCTAAAAATAGAACTGGTTATGTGAAAAACACTGCATTTGTGCTTGAGCTGCAGAATAGAAACAAGAGGATTTTATGTGGACGGGGAACAGATTCATGACACAGAAGAGCTAGCTGCTTATACTCTGGAAAAAGCCTCATTTCTGCATGGTTGTAAATAAGATTAGAGTTGCTACATACACATTAGTCGGAAGGATGAATCATATTTGTGGTATTGCCTCAGTATGTATGAATCTTCATGTGTATCTACTGTATGAAGGAAAGCTGATTTCTTGTACAAGAAAACCTGAAACTAGTGCAATGTAAAAAAGCGAATTTGTAAAATGAAAGGCATGTTTTGTTTTGTAGTATAAAAGGTGTCCTCATGTGTGACACACGTTTTGAAGTGTCCTCAAAAAATTACATACTAAACTCAAACTTCAGCTGCACTCCTGCATTTTCAGAATTGCATTTTGGCCAGGCGTAACCTCTGCTATTGTTCTGCTGTCAGTATCTGGAAGGCAGCATTTGCCGTCTGCAGGCCATTTCACCACAAAAACATTTCTAAACTTATTTGCAAGTTGTAGTATAGCTGCCTACTAAAAACCGTGAGCATTCAAATGCAGTCCCCATGCTTTTGATCTTTTTTATAATGCTATGATTTGTTTCGGATCAGCAGCAGTTTGAGCAAGACAAACAGCGTACTGGTTTCCATCTGAACCTAAGGGAGCTGCCGGGGACATAGGTGAGGAGTGATAGTGGAAGCATTTCATAGTCAAAATGAAAAGCAGCAAAACTGATAAGGTCTCATTGTTGCACAAACAGAAAAAGCTAACAGTTTGCATATCAGAAATATCAGGTGTTAGGATTTGACTCAGAACTGCTGAATACTGCTTGTTTGCCTTTGGAGAAATAGAGAGGAAGGAAATGTCAGGCAGCAACATCACACATGATAGCGATGGGAGATGGCAAGTGGGGAAATAGACTTTTCCTATGCTGTTTCCTAAAGATACTGTTTGGGCTGACTGTGAAGGTAGATTATTAAGGAATAGAGATTATTAAATATCTGCACTTGGCAAATTATGAGAGGAGCATCTCTTGAAGAGTACAACAGTCTAAAAATTTGCTCTTGTTTTGTCCTTAACTCAGTACTGTGTAAGAAATAAAACTGTTGATTGTTTTAGGAGAAGAGGCAATAGTAATGAAATGAGAATAAATTACAAGCTATATCATTTTTGAACTATCTAGAGAAAATGAAATTAAGAAAGCTTTCAAATGTCACATGCTTTACATCAGGCCACTGAATCAGTGAGGTAGAGCAACAACTATTGGGTAGCTGTGTCAATTCATGAGCTACAATTGGATGTAGAAAAAAAAAAAAAGAGATTAGTTCCCAGAACAAGGCTCAGGTAAAAAGAGTTTGATCCAAAGTACTCAGCTCGACCCCTTCATTACTATAGACCAACCTTAACCCTCATACAATGGTGGAACACCATCCAAATACTACATAGGCTGAAATCAACGAATCTGCTCCTATTGACAATAAAAATTATTTTTGTCCTGACAAGCGTTCTGAGATTGATACTCACTGCTATACCAAGTACAATATAAAGGATCCTGTAATGAAGTCAACATGATGACTTTTGCAATACAATTTAACACTAATGTTAAATCAAATTATGAAGATGAATTTTATGGACTCTCTTAAAACATTTCAGAACTCAGATCTGATGGGGGATACATATACTGCCTACTGATCTTTTAATATACAAATAGCTGGGAGAGAGGAATCACACAATATGATAGCCTGTACAAGACTTCTTGTTACAGTGCAGATTTGTGATGTGATGTATTGATCCCTTCCTGCAGTTGGGATCTCTGCTCAAGGAGAAGGCTCAGCAGGTTGACCTCACTGTGAAATACACAAACTAATTTATATAATTTGGGTGAGGCCAGATTCCACCAGGAGGTCCGTAGCAAAGAGGTAATGAATTATTCAAATTCTGGGTTTTCACAGCCTTCAGACTAAGCCTGTCAAGTAGAAGGTGAGACTTCTGCAAGTTCTGTTGTTTTCATTAGCAGGACTACAGCAGCCGGATGCAGTTTGTCTCTGCCATTGGGATTCTGATAGTACATACTCATGGTATGGAAACCAGCCACCCTTACTCAACCTCATTTGCCAGCTAGGAGAAAACAAACTAGATAGCCTCCATTGTTCACTTTGGTGAACAGTGAAGTAAAAAGAGGCATGAGTTCATCTGGCACAAACAGTATTAAAAACTCACAGGACTTCCACTGAAGGAAAGGTTTTTGAGAACATCTCATTGTATAGAGGGTGATAAGAAAAAAAAAGACATTTACTGAAAGGACATTATTTTGATAGCTGCGTAATGAGAGAAAGGGGGTAGTTTAAAGTTGCAAAAGTTAGTTGCAAAATATTTAAAAAAAAAAAACAAAACAGTGTTATTAAAATCAGTATTAAAACTTAAAAGAAGGTAGCATAAATATGAATAATAAAGCCCCCACTAAACCCATAAACTAAAGATCCACAAATCATAGATCAAAATGGAAAAATTAAACAAAATATCAAATAAAGCAGTAACAGTTACGTTTACCAGTAGCTTGAAGGGAAAAAGCAATGACTGCTAGGCCTTAAACACTTATTTTAGAGCTTAGGAGAATTGCAAAACAGAATTCATTCCAGCACATACTAATAAGGTGTTCGTGCTGCCAAAGAGGTAACTAAATAAGGCAGATGTCAAGCTCGTCTCCACAAATGCAGCTTTAGCTGCTGCCACACGGAAGGACAGAATTAATGGCCAGGAGGGCTAGCAGTTACCATAGTCACCTGCACTGCTGTGGGGTGCTTGGAGGAGAGGGCCCTGATGGAAGCTGCTAGCTGATGGATATGTTAAAAAAGAAAGGAAAGGAGAGAGAGAGAAATGAAATTGGGATCCAGCGCACTGATGAGAATTAGCTGCAGCGCTGGGCGTAGCTGTGTGCTGTTGCTGTGTGCCACTTGCACACAGTATTTGCCTGGAAAAATACATTTTGTAAGCTTAGCCTTACCTGAAATGAATGCTGCTTCTTTCTGTTCTTGCTGTTGCTGGGAATTGAAATGGCTGCAGATAAAGAGCAGTGTAAAAACATGATGAGCTATGTAGCTTGGGAGCAATTGAGCAGCTGAACACTGCATTATTGAGAAATCATTCGCTACCTCTGGGTGTTAGTGAGAAACTGGAGAGTCCTAGACTGGCATTCAGGGCAGAGCATAGGATGAATAAACATTACTGATGCTGAGTATTTACTAGCGAATGCAGCACGGGGCTTCTGGAGTTGCGTGTCATCCGACTGCATCTTGCAGAGTTAGCAGGACACAGAGACACCGCAAATTCCAGAAGCTTTGTGGCAAAATTGATCTTTTATTGTTTCCTAAATAACTAAATTATCAGTGAAATGAATGACATTTTGCTTAATGTGCAGCAGGTGATCTGCATAGCAAAACAGCCATATTTTCAAGTGACAACACATGAGAACCATTTAAATACATATCAGATATATCAGTAGTCCACAAGGGACTTGTAGATCACTACGTTAAATTGTTATTTTCATGTGCATACCTTACTGTTGCCAAATTACTCCTGGTTTAGTATTTTCTTTCTTATCTACTTGAGATAGGAATCTCTTTAGAGCGAGAGCCTCAGTAGTTTGTAAAATAGCCCTGTATATCTCTGGGTTTTTATAAATAATAAATAATAAGCCCTAGATGCTAATGATCATTAATATTGCAAGCATTAAGCTGGAAATTCTAACTCCTAGTTTCTTTGGTAATTGCAAGTATAAATATTTCTTGACTCAGCATGGTGAGCAGTCACAAAATATGGAACCTTACCCTGTGTGGAGTGATGGCTATTAAGTATATCCCAGACCAGTAAATCTCAGGCTATGGAACTTGTCCCAGAATCTGCTCTTGCTACAAAACTATGCTGCAGAAACTCGTCCCACATTTTTTAAAACTAACACAAAATATCCACTCCATATGGTTTTGGAGACATACTTAAAATGTGAGCCAAGTTCAAGCTGATACAGTTCTGTCTTGCAGAGCTCTGAACTAGTATACAACAATTTCTTTGAGAGGTGCAGTCGCATTTATCTTTATGAGTTTTTAACTCAAAGCCTAAAGAAATTTTAGAGACAAACCTTTTCATTGCTATCTGTTTAAAGTAAGCGTATTTAATTTAAGAGTAAAGACAGTGTATGTTCCTATACCATGTTTACAAGCATTTTTTCACTGCATGAAAAAAATCATATTATTCTTTACCTATATAGCAAAACCAAGAACTTCCATCTGTTTACACATTGCCAATTTAAAAGTCTTTGGAACAGAAGGATTTGGAAAAATTGAGGAAACAGTAGTCACAATAAACAAGTCAGGGAATAGCCTACAGTATGGGACTGTTTAAGCTATTGGAATTGAGAGCTGCCTGTTTATTCGGGCCCAAGGATCGTCTGAGGCATCGTCACTAAAATAAATGAATTTTGACTGGATTTTAAGTAGCCAGGTTCAATGAATTACTTTTATAATTTAAATCAAAGTGGCTACTGAATTTGATGCTTGCTACGTTAAGTTCTGCAACATCTAAGAATCGGTAATTTATTTAGCAAAGCTTGACATGTACTACATGGTTAGGTTCCACATCTTAGCAGGAGTGTATCTGGCCTCTTGAAAAAGTGAAAGCAGGTAGCAAGATACATGGGAATCTCAGAAACAATTATTTTGGCTTAAGATGTATCATGCAGGGAAAGAGCATGCGTGTAGTTGATCCACTGAAATGCTCTGATGGGAGAGACTTAAATTTGTCTTGACATTCTGGGCAGGAGCTTAGAACAAAGCAGAAACAATCCCCTCCAGAAAAACAAGTATGTTAAGAAAAGAAAAGAAAAGAAAAGAAAAGAAAAGAAAAGAAAAGAAAAGAAAAGAAAAGAAAAGAAAAGAAAAGAAAAGAAAAGAAAAGAAAAGAAAAGAAAAGAAAAGAAAAGAAAAGAAAAGAAAAGAAAAGAAAAGAAAAGAAAAGAAAAGAAAAGAAAAGAAAAGAAAAGAAAAGAAAAGAAAAGAAAAGAAAAGAGCTCTTTTGGTTCATAAAAAAAAAAAAATCCAAACATTTATTTTTTACATCTCCATGTTGTTAATGGAAAACAAAGATAGTTTTTAAGATGAAAATGTTCTATATTCACATGTGATTCTTAAAAAACACAAGCTATTTTTGGCAGTGTGTTGCAAGTCGGCCAGTGAAAGAAGCAGCAATATGTTCCTAGGAAATTTTCATTCCTCCCTCTGTTCTGCAGGAGAATGATGCTTCCATTAATTCTGAAAAGTGAGCATGAGCAGAGAAATTTAAACTCTGCTATAAACCTCCCCTGTTTCTAACTCCAGAGAATGAACTGTATTCAGGACTGCAGCAAAGCATTATTGTTTCATTGCCATAATGCCAGGAGTACAGAGCACAGTGCCTTGGCATTGCTCTTGCAAGTCAGACCTTCAGGTACTGCTCTTCTACAGTTGCTGAAAAAATACCTATTCTGTGTCCCTTCCTCACTGCAGCTGTATCAGTAATATGCCATGGGCTTCCAAAAATCTGTATGTGTAGTAATCCATAAAACAGCACGCAAAGATGTTTCAGTTCTTTTCCAAAGTTCTGTTCTGCTGAAGTCAATGAGACCTTTCCCAGGGAAATACACTGGGGCCAGAATGTCATTGGCAGCGTTAACTGGAGCTATTGTCTTTAGCATATGTATAGGGTATGCAGAGGAAAGGCTGAATCTCAGCACAGAAATAAAATATCATTGTGCTCAGTCTTGTTAGTTAATAATTCTGAATCTCATGGAAGAGAAAAAACTGAGCTCTGAAAGAAAACACTGGACCCCTTCAAGGCTGCAGCATCTCTTCCAGGGGTAGTTTCACCATCAACATCCTACCTGAACATTAGACAGTGACTAACATTCCTATTGAAATGTTGTCACTTTTATGAAGGGTTGTAAATCTCTGTGAGCTCTGGCTATTCAACAGTTTCCATAGTTTTCAAATGATTAATGCAGGCATTAAACCAGGAAAAGTTTCAAGCATCAAAGAGTTAAGACTAGATTTCATAAAACTTCAGTGAAGGCTCTCATTGCCATTAGGTTCCTCTCTGGTTTGATTCAAAAATGCTGAAATTACTTCATCGTTCATTAGTGTTTTTAAGTGTCATCGATATGAATTTTTAGATAATTCTGTTATTTGCTTGTTGCTAGTGAAACTTTTGCTTTATATGGGCAAAACTGCTAATGTTGGGAAGATACAGTTCTCAAAAATGGCTTCTTTTGGTAGATGGGGACTCATTGGCTGTCCTGTGCCAAATGTGTTTTCGTTTTTAAAGAAACTGGCGTGATGATTATGTCAGTCTCACCACGTAAGTATTGCAACACTCAAGTCTGAATTCTATTTAAAATGCAAAAGGCATTGAACGACTGAAACGATGCAGTTCTTTTGTGTTCCGTAGCTTGTGTGGAGGGGGAGAGCTTGTTAGCTGGGTCAGCTCTGCCACCTGCAGCTCAGAGCTGGCAAAACTGCAGCATCCTCATCAGGAGTGTGTCAGACCCTCACTATAACAATTGGGAAAGTTCTGGTGGAGACGAGAGGCTTCCCTGAGAGTGCACATAGAAATTAAATTAGTGATAGGATATGTAAGCTTACGTATGCCATGCTAAAGTAAGGTAGAAGAGAACTTCCATGTGGGTCTTTCTGCTAATCCTTACTGCTATCTGAACAGAAATCTCTTCTCAGAATAGAACAGAAAGCCAACATCAGAACAAAATTCACAAAGCTGAATACATTCTTGGTGTGGCTAGAGTGATCTCTGAGCTGAATCTGACCCCTTACTTACACAGGCAGATTTTGGCTCTGCTGATAACTGAAGCACTACAGGAAATTACATGTGGATCCATATTCTCAGAACCCTCTGACTCCTGTCTGCAATGCCTCTGGTATCTCCTCATATAACTCCCTTCCTTTCTGAAACCTATAAATTCTAGTCTTCTCCTCTAAAAAGAAAAGTCATTACAAAAATAAAATAAATCAAATCCTTCCAGATGTGTGCTTTACTAATGCAAAAAGCCATGTGCTTTATTATGTTCCCTACTTTCACTTCCCTGAGCCCCAAGGGTATAACATTACCATTTTCTCAAGCTGGATCTGAGCCCTGTAATTGATGAATTGTCCGTAGGATCCATGTGGAACTCTACCAAATTCACTGATACTCCATACAACACCAAAATGTATGCATATACAGTGCCCAGTGTATGCTGGGCACCCAAGAACATAAACTTCCCATGCCAGCGACTTCTTGCACTGTAAAGAGCTGTAATCCTCTCTAGGACCAAATCCTGCCCACAGCTCTTCACAATGAAACTGCAGCAATGGTCAGGTATCACGGTGATGAGTTCAAATAGCAGAACATGCCTGGAAACTAACTCTAATCATTTTGGGTTATTAGGAGCCATGTTATCTCAGTATCTTCTAGCACTGCAGAGGGAAAGTGTATTCTCTACTATGATCTTTGTTCTTACAAAGATATTTCAAAAGCTATTAAGGAGCATATCTTCTCCTTTAACCTTAGACTTAGTTCCATTGCCCAGGCACTAAAGACAGCTTCTAGAGTCTTAAACATCCACAGAGAGCCTTGTGTCTTGGGCAGCAGGAGAGATCAGCTGAATCAAATCCAGCATCACCTATGGCATTTTAGCTGGCACTAGACCCTGTTTGCAGCCAAATGAGCCCCACCTCTTGTGTTGTCTAGGTGTGGAGCATGGAAATGTCTAACTTCGTCTTGCCAAGCACTGCTATTAGAAGTTCTGGGTCCCTAGAAATTAGAAATTATTCCCATGATCATACACTGTCACTGCACTGAAGTCTTCTAAGTCTGTAGGGTATTTTTCTGGGTGACTGGTTCTGAGCTGTGCAGAAAATGCTTGCAAAAGGGATTGGTTTTGTTGGTGTTCGAAATATTATTATTATAGTGCTACAGTAAAAGATTGTACATTTTAATATTATCCAGTCCTTGAAAAATGTTGAAATAGATATTTTGAAAAGGAATCTTAGAGTGAGACAGGGCGATCTGTGGGGAATAGGCAGTCAAAGCCTCGGGCTTCTTCTGTATGCAAATGAATGTAGGAGTATGTAAAACATTTTGTTAGCTTTGTTTTAAGAAGTCGCTTTGTAAAACGATACAGTCAGAGCTGTCTGCCAGCTGCCCTGCTCATCAGCAGCTGGAGGTAGCAGGCACCAGAGCTCAGTCATGGGCAAGTGTCCCTGCTGGAGCAGAGCTTGGGCCCAGTGGCCTCTCTAGATCCCTTCCAGCCTTAGCTGTTCGATGTTTCTGTGGTTTTGGCCAACCCATATATTAAATGCATCTTCTCCCTGCATTTTTTGTCTATATCTTTGCAAAAAAACAAGACACAGATTATCATTGGCAGGTACCTCAGACTTAGGATCAGACCAAGGTCTTTTCCTCTTTCAGGGATTTAGTTTTGAGTCACATTACCTTTTGGGCAGGTCTCAAAGGGCACAGAAAAAGACTGTGAGATTTAGTATCAATCACCGTTAATCTAGTTCCCTTTACATTTGTGTCCAATTCACATGAGCTAGATGCATTTAAAATGGACTTCTCACTGTAGAGAGCATTACCCTTTTATTATTCAGGCATCCAAAGCTGACCCTAGAATTTGTTTCTCCCTCTTCAGAGGGAGAAACTGGTTGAGAATTCCCCAGCCCCAGAACCAGAAGAGAATTCATGCGAGCCTGAATACCTGGTGTAGGGAACCTGCTTTGGCAGGGGGCTGGACTCGATGATCTCTGGAGGTCCCTTCCAACCCCTACAATTCTGTGATTCTGTGATTCTGTGATCCAGAAATTGATAGTGTCCATGTCCCAGTGCAGGGGCCCCAGTGCTCAACATTTTGAATCCATGTGTGTGACGTCAGTCAGGTCTTGCTATGTTTTGGATTTGTATCCAATTTTAATCTTGTGTTTGAAATGAAAGCAATTGTAGGCAGGCTCCGCCTGCTTTTTTAGCCTAGAGATCCACAGACAGCAGTGACTGCGAAGCTCTTCTCAGTGCACATTAGTTTGTACACAATAGGAAACAGCACTTCCAGATGATAAAGAAGAAACGTTCTCTTTGTTGCCAACAATAAATATATGTAGAAAAGTAAATGTGTCATGTATAAAGTGTCCCTAAGGAAATCTTGGAAGTCCCTTTTAGTCCTAGCAGTGTTAGAGCTCTGTGAGTGAGTGTTCTGCCCAGGCTGACTAGTTTGTTAAGAATTATCACAGCTATCTTTTCCATGCTAGTTAGTATCTGTGCATAATGAGACAACTTAGACAACCCTGCCAGAAACCCAGATTTTTAAAAACCAAAGCAATAGTGTCAATTACAATCACAAATGCCTCTCTTACACACACCCAAAACTTCAGGTAGTGCCTGCAGGTTACAGAATAAATTGAATAAGAACTCAAAATATATCATTTCTTTCACTGCATAAACTGAGTCCCATGTGCATTTTAGAACCTGATACTCTTAATTTTTGGTAGACTGTTGTACCAGAGGAAAGTCTGAGCCCAGTGTGCACAATCTGATAGCGGCTCTCTGTCTATTACCTTGCAGATGCTTGTGTACAAAAATATATGTAAAAAGCCCATGTAAGAAAAAAAAAGTCAATGAAGCAATTGCAGATTCAATTTCTGCAGTTGGAAAATAAGTAATTCCTCATTCTGGAGCTCTTCATTCTGCCTGCTGCTTTATGTTATCTGTTTTAACTGCTGTTAATGAAAGGCTCATCAGGTGGTAGTGCCAATACGTAACAATATTTAGATGCTGAATTCATCTCTTTGTCCTCATGGCAGCTCCTTTTCAGCTGTTTTTCCTGCATGCTTGGAATCTCCATCTATACAAATGAGAGTGAGTATGCATGGGAGAATGGGACAAATTTTGATCAGCTATGCATCCCAGAGAAAGGAATTTGCTTCATATCTTACATGTTTGTAAAAGCACAGAAGAAAACCTCGCCTGCTGAAATAAGTCCAAGGTGCACCTTCAGCAAGACCTACTAAAATTCAGTAAGGAACTGCTGCACAAAACAAGAGTCAAATTACATTATCCTTTTTTTTTTGCAGTGGCCATTTTAACCTCTGCTAATTTGACCAACTTGTTGCCCTACTCCTATTGGTAAAAAGCCAAACCTTCCCCTACTCTTAAATGCAGTTTTGCTTCGAAAATACCTCTGAAAATGACATGTGGGATCCATGTTTATTCTCTGTCAGCTATTTCTTTATCAAATGTGCTCAGTTAACAAGGAAGGAACCTTTTCTTCCTATGCCTTGCAAATTTCAAGTAGAAGCTAGGGGCCAATACAGATTTTTTTTCACATGTAGGATAACCCAAAACCAAGGGTTTTGCATATGAGAGTAAGTTCTTGGTTACATATGTGCAGTTCTGTTCTCTTCTGGGGCTTTGCATAAGGTTTAACTGATTGAAAATGATTCTGTGGTGATAAACAGGAGGGAATAGAAACCAGCCCACTGTCCTTTATGCTAGATCTACTGTGCTAACAGAAGCAAAAAGCAGTGAACAGTTATTTTAATTATTAAGTGAGCAGATAGAAAATATATAAGAAGCAACTGTTTTTGGAGAGAGGGTTTGCTTCAGGAAATTTTCAGCTTCAACATAATAGAGCATTCAAGCTGACAAGGAAAATAAAATGCTTTTTTTTTTTTGGAAATGTCATTAATGTGATGGGAAGAGAATGTACAGTCCTCATAACAAGAAGAGAGCAAAATTATTTGAATTATTTTGCATGGAACTGAAAGATAAAAGCTTGCCTTTACAGCCCTCATTCCTGAGAACACCTTATTGTGGGGTGCAGGAGGTCAGAATATCACTGTGTGTATGTTTGCTATACTGGAATGATAACTTGCTGTGGGCATTTTATGATTTATTAATTCATCTTTGTAACTTTGCCAATCAAGCATGAAAATCTGTGTAGTCTGAAAGACCAGAGTTGAAGTTTATCTGTTTTTATTTGGTTTTAATACTTGAGATGTCAAATAGTGAGCAAAAGTTTTCTCAGTTCAGAATTTTGATCCTGCAATTGCAGTGCAGATTGAACTGAGCCATATGAGGCATGCTGTGTTACAAAGGGCAAAACAAACAAACAAACAAAAAAGCCAAGGATGTACCTTCCCGCTATGTAAATACTAATCCACTGAATCTCTCGTCAGATGAAATCATTCGATTTTGATTCTTTTCTTCCAGTTGTGTGTAATACTGGAGCCAATGCAAGAACTGATGTCAAGACATAAAACTTACAATCTGAGTCCTCGAGACTGCTTGAAGACTTGCTTGTTTCAAAAATGGCAGAGAATGGTGGCCCCACCAGGTATGTTTGATTTCCAGTATTTTATTTATTTTATAATTAAGAGAATATAAGAACACTGAGAAATTTTGCTGCAAATCTACTTGCAAATGGAAGTAATAGCAATTAGCATTGCTCCAGAATTATTCTTGAAAATAATTCTGATTGTCCATGATTTCAGTGTGATGCAACAGTGTGAGGCAAGAACAATAGATGCAAACATTCAAATGCACAGGATATAAATTAGTACCAAAAAAGTGTAGATAGAATGCAAAGTGCTTACTGACTCCATTAGAATTCATAGTTTGTGTAATTTAGCTTCCTGCTGTGAGTCTGAAATTATAGCAACAATTCATAACTAATTATCTTTGAGACCCATATAATGCTATTTACAGGCCTGGACCTAGTCTCTTTTCTCTTAAACCTCAAAAAGTAGTTCTCCCTTTTCTCAGATTATTAAAGTTCTGTGTATTTCAGATCATTCACATAGATGCCAAATGCAAATTTTGAAAAGCGCAGCTGCCATCTTGATAGAAGTTATGTAATTGTCCTGACTCGGTCTAAGTTTGGAAGATTCACAAAGAAATGGCATTCAGCACTCTTTAACATGTTGTTTGCGAGTGTCAGTTGTAAAGATTAAGCCCATATCAGAATTAGAAGGAAATTACATGCTACTTGCTCATAGACTGTATCAATAGCAGCCAGCAGGGCAGAAGGCTTGTCCCTTTGTCTCTGGCTGGGGCAGCTGAAACTGTGACTACATCAGAACAGGACCTGGATTTTTGGTTAGCAAAACTCTTAGCAAGCTGCACAGCGCCTTTGAATTTCCTGATTGTTACCATGATGCTCCCACTAGTAAAATACTTTCAAATATCTTTATAGGTAATCTGGAAAAATGAACTTTGTCTATTACACAAAATTGAAAGCGGAAACCACTGGCTTTGGTTCAAGTATTATTCTAAGGTTCATATCTACTACTACTACTATTACTACTGGTAGTAAACTTGTGAATTTAAAACAAGGTAAAAAAATATTTCAGCGCTTCTGAAACACTTTACAATATCTACCGTTGGGTTTGCTTCTTACCCTTCTATTGCAGCAGAACCCACAAGACAACCGACAACCAAACGGAGAAAAAGGAAAAACTCTACCAGCAGCACTTCAAACAGCAGTGCTGGGAACAACGCAAATAGTACCAACAGCAAGAAAAAGTCAGCTGCTGCAAACCTGAGTCTATCAAGTCAGGTACCTGTAAGTCTCACTTTCCTTTTAGGCCTGAATCACTTACAGTGCTTAAATTCTTTCTTTGTAAAGAAGGTGCATTCTTGAGCAAAACTGTAACAGGCAAAAAGTAACCTTGCATAGTATGCTATGGAAGCTGGAGAATTAGTGAGGAGGTGTGAAGAAGCCATTCTTCAATGCATCTTTAATGACCAACCCTCACACAGGGCTATCCTGAGCAGTAGAATTGAGTTTTCAGCGCTGGGGCCAACTCACCCATAGGAGTTTTTCCAGTGGTGGCAGGACTGAACTGGGCTTTGTGTTTTCAGTTGTAGTCTGAGCATTGAGAGTGTCTTGAAGATGTCCACTCACCCACTGCTAAGTGAGAATGAGCCCCTGTGCAGCAGGGTTACCATACCTGAGCAGATTGCTCATCTTTCTCCATTAGAACCTCATCTCTAATTGGTGATGAGTTCAGTTGCTGAAGTAGAACAAGTTTTGAGTAAATTTGCCTGCAGATGTTATCTCTATATCAAACCACTCCATTTACAGAAGGTAGATCCCTTTGAATATGGGTCTGTTTATTCACCCTGCTAGCTGCAACTGTTGGCATCCTAATTAAGTAGGGAAACACCAAGTCATTTCCTGTTGTTTTAATGATATCACATTTATTGCCTTAGTCACAATATAGGGGTAATCTGACCCTGAATTGTGACAAAATGTGGCTTAATCAATAAGAAGATAGCTCATGCATTTTAAAACTAGGGAGATTAATTTGGTAGTATAGGAACTATAAAGTGGTATCTTGGGGATAACATGCAGGGATTTTTATTGGATTTCTGATCAGCAGATAGGAAAGAGCGAGGTCTCTTCTGAAGCTTGACAAAGAATACAGGCCTTTTGTCAGCGTGAAGCAGGCACTTCCTAGAAAACCTGAATACCCAGATGAAAAAGAGGACTAGACTAACACTAGTGAAATGAGATGAAGGTTTTTGTTTAGCAACCAATTCAGCAATCCACTAGCTTTCAACAGCTTTGAGTTTCCGTACATTAAACTCATAATTTCTCCTTGTCGTATTAAAATTTTCACATGGCTCCTATGTCTAGAGTCAGATTTTTTCCCTAACATAGGCAACTCCGGGCTTTTCTGGCAGCACGAAGCAGTCAGAATGTCAGCTACCTGATCTGCTTATGGCACAGCCGACTCTGTCTCACTGATTGTCTGCCAGAAATCCCTTTGGATCAATGATCAACCATATTTACAAGAAAACAGCAATTTGGTGTAAAACTGAGCAACCTCCTGGTTCCCTGCTGTCTCCAAGTTTGAATGTCAGGAAGATCACTTTATCTTGGCTATTCTCTGCCCTGAGCTTCATTCAGCACAAGCAGAGTCTGACCCCTGCTTCTCTGAGGCCTGCTCTCCCGGGAGAGGTGTTGTTGACTTTTGTTGGCCTTAGTGGCAGCCATGTGTACTCATACATTTGAGTGTAATTGGGCCCTCTGATAGCTGTCTGTCCCTCCCATTGATACTCAAGCTGATTCAGGTATTCAGAAGCTACTCCTGACAGATGTAGCAGTCAAGGCTGCTCTTCCTGATGTTAGTTATGTTAGTTAGTTAGGATGTTAGTTGAGCATCTGAGACATCATGATGAAGTTCATCATGGCATGAGGTATGGATTTTCAGTCATCTCTGATTTTTAGGAAGCTGAGTAGCTTTGTTTTTTTCAGTATTGTTTGTTTCCCATAGCAGAATAGTGAGATGGTCCAAACTCTGCTTTTATGGAGGATCAGGTTCCATTTTTAGGACTCTTCTGCTTAGCACAGTGGAAAATACTTAGCTGTTTGATTTGACATACCAGCAGTTCTTCCCATCTTCCCCAAGGCAAAGATAGCAAACCAGATGGAAATGATTTTTGGGCAAATCTGTAGGATAGACAGAACTCAAAATAATTTTAGTGGTATGATATTTTGGTGTAAAACTATTCAACACTTTTCAGTTAAACAGGGAGATGTTACTGTGTTTCTTCAAAATTATGCATTCTTTCAAGCGAGCCTTCTTACAGCAGACATGCTATTGCTGCTAAGTTAGCAGCAGACAGCATTAACTTGCTTTCTGTTTTATAGAATCACAGAATGGCTTAGGTTGGAAGGGTTAAAGATCATCTACTTCTAACCCCCTCCCATGGGCAGAGTTGCTACTCACCAGCTCAGGCTGCCAAGGGCCCCATCCACCCTGGCTTTGAATTTCTCCAGGAATGGAGCATCCACAGCTTCTCTGGGCAGCCTGCTGCAGTGCCCCACCACTCCCTGAATAAGGAATTCTTCCTAACATCTAACCTAAATCCCCTCTTAGTTTTCTTCTTGTCCAGTCAGTATCAGATGTTGTTCAACCTATCTTCATAAGAGAGATACTCTGTTTCGTTCTCTTAACTTTGCCTCAGTGAATCAGTTAGTACTTAGTGGTTTATTTTCCTTATATGCAATTGAAGATATCTTGAAACATGAGAAAGCTTTCAACTTCTGAAATCATTTGCTTTCCACATTAAAAGTGTTATTAGGGAAAAGGAATGAAATCACTGCTTCTGTCCACATGGCTCACATGAACTTAGCTAGTTCCAGTTCCATTTTTCCCATCATCATTTCTGGAGAGCCCCAGAAATGAGCTCATATTTGTGCCACATCTGCATTAATATGAAATCATGTAGTCCAGATGTAAGCTTTCTCTTTTTCTCCAATGATTTCTTTCCAGCAAGCAAAGATAGCCTTTCCACCATAGTAGAATCTAATTTCCTGTCCATTTTATGCTTCTATGTTGTTTTCTCTTTGATAGTAAATTAAGCATGGTTAGAGAATGTTTCCTTGACCTCTACTCTATGTAATGTTTCTTGATTTAGAACATTAATAATCATTCAGTTTTGCTTCTACAGTAATGCTGTGTACACTCTACGAAGTAGGTGAACATACCATAATATTCTCTCATCCAGTCTTCTCACTCACACCATTAGCTTGTGTTTCTGTAATGAGGTTTTCACTTCTGGAAAGGCAAATTGTAAATTTTCAGGACAGTGACTTGGAAGCTGCTGCTGAAGTACGGTTGGCCATGACAAAGTTTGAATCTTCAGACATTTCTCGTTTTCTCCATAGCACCTTGCAGATCTTCAGATAAATACATAGTGCTAAGCAAAGTTTGATATCTAGCTGTATTCATCTTATATAGCTGCTTCTTCATTAATAGGAGGTTCTGCCATTCCCTCTACCTGTGTATTTTCTGGTCTGTTCTTCAAGCAGGGACCGTAATGACAATACAAGTCCAAGCCCAGAAAGAGAAATCATTGCATTGTATTTCCATGTGTAGGTGAGTTCAGTGCTGCACCTTGAAGTTCAGCTGCTGAAACCTAATCAGTCAGTATCATTTGTCCCTTTTTTTTGCCTTAAATTTTTTAGCACTTTGACTGTGCTGACATGTTCTGATACATCTTTAATGACACAGTCCTCAAAATTATCTTAAGGGTCTCTGACAGTGGGTAGATATGCATGTTCCCTCTCATCAGTAATTTCAACAGGGTCAGTCTCATGCTGTCCTCATATCTCTAGCTTTTTTATACTTCCTCAGCTCTGCTAAATAAAATGCAGTGTTTTGCCCTTCTGACAGTCACTTGCACTCTATTGTACTTATTTTTCTTTATAATACGGCTTCTGTGATTATGTTAGATCTCATACTATTGGTTGCAGACCTTCAGCATCTTCTCTTTTCAATGGGACTATTTCTTCTCAAATCCCTTGTTTCACACTTTTCCTTCATATTGGGAGCTTTCTTCAGACAAATGTAGCTAGCCAGTGTGCTACATGATTACACTGCAGAATTCGTGTAGGTTGGCCTTTCAGTTGTTCAGTGATTCTTTTGACTTGAATCCATAGATGCTGAGCCAATATGCTGCAGCGCATTGGAATCAGAGCCAAATGCCACTGAAGTCCATCCAGGAGCATAAATACTGAGATATTTCTCTCACCAGCAGTTTGCTTTTCTCAGGCTCCCATTGGTGTGGATTGGGTACTTCCAGTGTTTCCACAGATGTACTGCTTTTTGTTTAGAGTGTAGAGAGAGTCGACAAAACAAGGATCTGGAAGCTGTCCACTCATCTGTCTTAGTCTCAGTAAATTCCATTTATTAGAACTGTTCTCAGGTTTGTTCCTGATCTTGATCATATCTAATTTTTGGAAAAATGTCAACCCATTGTTACTGGGATTACCTTTTTTCTCCAAACAGAGAGCAAAGATAGGCAAGACTCCTCCTGCAAGGGTCATGCAAAGCTTGTCTTTCTAATGTTATCTTTCCTGTAATTTCAAAGAAAGCTAGTTATCTAATTTGGATGAGTCATCATTTATCATTTACACTTTATGTATTTCCTCTAATATTTGAAGCTAGCTGCAATGTTCTTCCATGTCTTTGCTCTGTTTTCTTGCCTCTTCACAGACTGAGATCTGATTTCCTTTTCCTTTTTTTTGTATTCTTCTGTTTCATATGAAACTGTATTTTAAGACCAGACTCTTGTATGCAGACAAGTGCCATGTACACTGTGATTTGTGGATTACAGGTATTTGATGTCCATACAGAGATACACATTAAAAATCACTTTCAATTAAATTTAATAAAAACAGTTCATATTGATCCATTTTAATCTACTTGAATTTGGAAATTTGACAACAGTCCACAACTCTTGCAAATTGTAAGAACCATTGCTCTAGAATACTATAGAACTAATAGGTGGATTTTGCTTTCCTTTACTGATGAAGATCCTGTTGCATGTAATACTGTAATCAAAAACCCAATATCATTTCTGTTGAAAAGAATAAAGCATCACTACATGCCACTAAGTAAATCAAGTGTTCTTTGTTACATCCAGAGTCTTAATTAGAGCCCCCTTGCTCTCTTTAAATGAGTTACATACATCTATAATCTCTATTTCTCTTTGTAGCTCTTTGTAAGCTCCTCAGAAAGCCAAATCCATAAACAAACTGCTAACGTGAAAGGCAGCAATACAATCTCTTACATGTTTCAGAAAAAGGGGGTAGGTTCAGGTGCTTTGTAATGGATGTTGTACTATAGAAGCTGCAGTTCTAGGGCTAGAAGATTAGTGTCAGAAATTATACTGTGTCTCAGAACAGTGCAATTCAGAATCTAAGATTTTGCCTTAAGCAGATGAGAGTGAGCAAATTGGTTTCCAGTTGTTGCACTTTAAGAAAAATGTACCAAACAAAACCAGAATGTCAAGTTAACAGAGAGGACTGTGATGAGATGTGAAAGATAGCCATTTTCCTCTAGAAAGTGTTTACTCTGAAGCCTAATTAAAATGTCAGTTCTGTTTCTACAGATCATTTCAACACAAATGGCAGTCTGATGTTTTATCTTGGAGATAGTGACCATTACTATGGAGGGCAACAGTGGGGCTCTAAGTAATTAATATTTTTTGTGGCAAGAAGTTACAAAGTCAATTATTAAAATAATCACCACTAAAACTAAAAAAAATAAGGAAGAGATACCTTTCTTCTTTTTACTTTGCACTTACAGATGTTCTGGCTGCTAAAACTTGTACAACTTTCAGTCCTTGTAGTGTGAGGCTTGTTTAAAACTTCATAGTTTCAAGTGTTTTTAGTTATCTCAGGCTTGTGAAGCACTGTTTGTGTACTTCTGAGGACTGTGACACCTGAGCTGGGTTACATATTAACAAAGCAAATTAACAGCAAAACAAAATAAAATACAAAGCAAAGATTGGCATTTTACATCGTTCACTGTAATATTTTTTTTTAACCTCCATATACAAGTAAGGCATTGATCAGTTACAGGATTATCTTTAAAATCCCAAGTTAAAAAGACAAGTTATGTAACTGGGTATCACGGAGCTAAATGTTGAGGCTAGGTACAAAAAGGTGGAAGCCTGAGAAATGACGGGTCTGTTAAATAGTAGTGCTTGCATTTGAGTTGTGCCTGAAGTGATCTGTGTGTAGTTTATGTGCATCAATTTAAGTTTGGAGAGCAATTAGGGATATTGCAGGATGAAAGGTGTGACATAAATGAAAGCTGCTTTGTGGTTATAATATAAAATAATACATTTATATTGGATACTGTAAAACAGCCACTGCATTATTTACAGTGCTTCACTGTACTTCACTTTACTATCGTGAGACATTCCTTGACCAAAAATGTTGTTTCTAATCACAGAGTAAATTAATAAGATTGAGTGACTACAGTCTAAATCTTTTTTTAAACTAATCTAGTCAAATATGTGCTACCATAACTAGGCCATAGCAGTGTTTGCTGCCGTGCAAGAGACTAGGGTTTAATTCTTGGATTCTGCTTCTCACTCCATGAGCAGGAGCTAGGAGCACTCCAGAGCTGCAGCCTCAACCCTGGGAGGGATGGAGCCTTGTGTCATTCAACAGCAGTGACCCCCACTGGCCAATTTAAGGAGAAGCATTGAGGGGCTCTAAAAGGAGTCACTTCCAGTCCTCCTCAGAGGTTGGTGGTCATTGCACGGGAATTAGTGAGTGGAGGTTCAATGGGGTACACTCGGTGGGGTCTTCAGCTTTTCAGTCTGAGGAGCAGAATCCTCTCTGGGGAGGAACCAGCATGTGCGCTTCCTGAGAAAGTATTTTTGCCTGACATAGTATAAGCAGCAGGATTGTCAAGAATATACATATATAGAGATATATATATATACCTTTAATGTCCTGTAACTAATGCTGTGATATCTGTTTCTTAAATAGAATGAGGGAAAACTCAGCTAACCTCAATATAATTGTAGTTTAATTCCCAGAGAGAGAGAGAGAGAGAGAGAGAGAAAGACTCAGAGGCATGGAGAGAAATATAAGTGCAAACTGTCCTCTCAGTGGGTGTCATTAAATTAAGGAATAATGTTTGCAAAGAGCCTGAGAAATTAGAGATGGAAATAGTTACAAGGTCACTGACTATCTCCCCACTGATGCACAGACGTTCCCTACTGCAGATTGAGGTTTTTCCCAGTCCACTGTGAGGAGACCCAAGCAGTGAAGCTAGCACTATTCTACTGGGGTCATTAATCCTCAGTCTGCAGTTCTCAGCAACAGGATTATTGTCTTATCAGTGGGGGTTACATTTTCATTTACTTAATGTCATCTTAGTGCCCTAGTACTTCAGATTGGCCTAAACTGATGATACTCTTCCTTTCAGCAGTAGCAGCTATTAAGGATATTTACCCCTCCCAGACATTTGGTCAATGCAATATACAGTTAATTCTTCTCCACGGCCTCCCCAGCCAGCTTTTCTAGCCCTCAGTTATTTTTGATGCACTTCTCTAAGTCTCATCCAAGTTGCTGACCTCTTCCTGGTATGGCAACACAGAGAACTTGAGGCAGCATCAGGGTCCATGCTCACGAGCATTGAAGTAAAAGGAGATGTTGCCACCTCGGTCTGTGATTCTGTATCTCAGTCACTGCGGTCCTTTTTGCCTGACATATCACTGCACGCTCCGATCCAATTTGCTCTCTGCCAGGTCTCTTGTTGTTAATGCTCTCACAATGCATTGAGGTCAGGTCTGCTTCAGCAGTGCACGTTATACATTCTCTGTTGTTTAGGGGGATGAAATGAATTAGGAGAGACTTTTGGTTATAAACACCTTTGTCTTTTAAACTTCTATGTTGCAAAGCTATGTGTGTTTGATTTAACAAAGGATTTTATGGATAGGTGGAGTAACAAAATGTAGAGAATGTAAAAAGATATCATGCAGCAGCATCCATCTACTCACAAATTTGTCACGTAGCACAGGCTGAAGATGTGATATAAACATTCTTCTGTAGCATGTCAGCCTTTGCTAAGGGATATCAAGAAGCAGCATAAATAGCAGTGATTTGTATTGTTTTGTGGGGAATTAAGTATACAGAAGATTTTAACAAAAAGCATTGTATGTAAGCATTTGTCTTCTGTTTCCTTTTCACAAATGCTTCTACATTCATAAGAAGGAACAGATCCTTTAAAATATGAATCTGTTGTTCTCTAGGATTCTGTGAAGGGCTTTTTAAATCAGCAGGTACAAAGCTAGACATCTGGAATGACTGCACTTTAGCCAAATGTTACCTGATGCCCTGCCACTTGAGCTGCATGAAAATATGCATCCCACATACTTCTTGTAGTGGCTAGCACAGCAGCCTAATTTTCAGAGAGAACAAGAGAGCTCTTTGGCTTTGCACCTTTGCTTTCCAATCTCAAGTTTGCACCTTTCTATCCCATGCTGGTTAGGTTTACTGCAGCAAATCTGCGATGCACTGGAGTAGGCGGTTTACTTGTTTTCATGGAAGGACAATTTGTACCTAAAGCAGTGGTTAGATGAACCCTTTCTTTCTTGCATGCTTCAGTTTTTGATGACTACTAGCTTCATCAGTGTAATTATAATTAGCCCTCTTCATCTTCCTTTTACGGTACCAGCTGGACAGATTGGTCCTCTTACTGCACAGATTGGCGGCAGGGTTGCCTACATGGAGTTAGGTGACAGGCACCATGAAATAACAGATGGTAAATTCAGGGCTTGTTGGCAATCAGCAGGTTTTTGCTAATGACTTAATTAGCTATGCAAATTGTCAAATCAGTGTGAACATTGTTTTTATCGAAAACTTTACCTAAATTAATTACCATAATTAAGTAGCAGAATGTCAAGTATATTGGATGCGTAAAAGGGCTTGGCTGGCTAAGGATAAGAGAGTTACCATCTTTATTAGAGTGCCATGCTCCACATTTGAAAAATCTAAGGATAAGAAATGTGGTTTCTTTAAAACTAGTTTTAAAATATGCGTAGCAACTGAGAAGCACCCTGGTGCCTTTCCATATGAAATGGCTCAGAAAAGAGAGGCTGAATAAAGCCTAAATTCCTCAAGCAGGATGTTAAGGCAGTTTCATAGCCTGCTTGCTTTCCTAAAAAAAATTGAGTCTACCTGCTTTTCTGTTCTGGGGCTCCTGAGATCCTGAGCCATGAGCACACAGCTAGAGAGATGTTGTGTTAATGGTATTTCACTTAAACTAGAAAGAAAATGTAAGCCTGTCTCCTGGTTCCTACTGTGCAGGCACTTTTAACTCCGTTGTTCAAATATCACAAAATTAAGATATGCAAATTCTCTAACACAATTTTTTTAAGTTGATTTTTTCTCTCTCAAGGTTTCCATATAACAAATATTGGGTGCTGTTCACAGGATGTGATGGTGGTGGGAGAACCAACTCTGATGGGAGGCGAATTTGGAGATGAAGACGAAAGGCTTATCACTAGATTAGAGAATACACAGTATGATGCAGCAAATGGCATGGATGATGAAGAAGATTTCAACAATTCACCTGCACTGGGAAATAACAGCCCATGGAACAGCAAACCTCCTGCTAACCAGGAGACTAAATCTGAAAACCCCACACCACAAGCTTCCCAATAGGTTATTCTGCAGCAGTACCCACTGCCACCTATGTCAGTGGGTTATTAATTACTGTTTCACAGCATCCTTCAAAACAATTTAAAGAAACCTTTCAATGGATACAGTATCTATTTCTAACCTAAATATATCTGATTTTTTTTTTTAATTGGAGAAAAATCTTGTATAAGCTTCCATATACGTTTCCTGGAAGCTTTCACATACAACATGATACTGGCACTGACCTCAATTAAAATAATTGAAAATTAAATAGCATCTCGTGGCAAATTTCTGACAATGCATTCTATTTTAGGGGTTGTTTTTTTCCTCATCAAACAATGGCCATATTTTACCAAATCATCAGTGCTCAGGATCTCATTAACGTAACTATGTAAAACTTTTTACTATTGTAATATATTTTCTGCTTTTCAACTTGCACCTGAAATTTCTTGTTTCAGAAAAAAAAAAACAGCTTCTAAGGAAAAGTAATTTAAAGTAACTTTTGTTCTTTCTTTGACTTTTCTTTCATTGGTTAATCATTTAAAGGATCCAGCATTTTTAATTCACATGTAGCTGATGGCAGTAGATACTCTTTGCATCATTTAATGAAAATACTGAAACAAGAAATGTCTTTTTTTCATCAAAGACATGAGAAATATTTTTATGTGGAAAAACACACCCAGTCCTATGAGAGTTTATGCTTTGTAAAATTGCTGTTGATCCAGATATTTTAAAGCCATGTAATCCATTAACTTTGTGGGCAGCTTAATAAATCTAAAACTTTTGTGTTTTTATTATTGTATCTGAGTTGGCTTTGTTGTTATTTCTTTTCATAGTATATTTCTTGTATAATATTTTTGTAAAGCCCTCAAACCTTTTTTTTTTTTCGTTTTGTTTTGTTTCACTTTTTTTGGATTCCAGTGTATTTATGTGAAACTTTATAAAAGAAACTAATTTTTTCATTTACATATTAATATGTTCAACTCATCATGTAAAGACACAGTGAGTCAGTGTGTTATATAATACAACTGTATTTTATGTATGCTTTGCCAATAAGTGTGCCAATAAACTGTGTTAACAAATGTGATCTTCTATACTGCATTTACAGTTCCTTGCGTGCCAAAGTCATACGCCCGTGTGCATGATCATGCACCAGGAATGTCTGGAATTAGTTTTTCACCAAATTACAATTTTTTCCAGCAAAAAGGACGGGGTGTAGTTCAGGTGTGAACCGCTTGCAGCTCCATTTCGTTAGCTGCTCTTTTTTTAACATTAATGATGTGTAACAGCACAGGTCAGTCAGAAACAGCAGAGAGAGTCAGGCACGAGGGAGTGCGGGGCATCCAGCAGGAGCACCTCCGCCCTGAACTTGGCCTCCCTCGCCTTCCGTGGCTGGGGCTTATCAGAGCAGGGATTTCCACTCTGCTGAATTCTGTCTGATGGTTTTATGATGAATCCCTTGACTGGGGCTGGGAGGATTTTGAAAATGCTTTTTTTCCTTTGCTATCAAATCAATTGTTCGTTGGGAGCAAGGCTCTACAGCAAGATCTCCAGGCAGGGGCAGCCTGCTCTGAGACAGCCTGGTGTGCACGAGCCCCTCGGCTAGGGCTGGCAGCAGAGGGGCACACACCATCATCCCCAGGCAGTTGTGACCTGCGAGTTGCTCCCTACAGGTGGCCATACTCACAGGGAGAGGAATTCCTGGCACACATCACTGAATATACAAGGTCCTGCCTTTTATGCAGGATAGAAACGTTTTGCTTTTAATTTTATTATGCTTTTTATACTACAGACATTACAAAAGTACCTGAACAACTCCTGGTCTTTTTTGTGATTGTTTTATTTTTCTGACTTTACATACATTCTCCAGAAATGTGTCCCAAATGTACATGCCTGTGTTTGTAAGCATGCTGTTGAGGATGAGACTCATGGAATCACTGAGGTTGGAAAGGCCACTTGGTCTAGTGCAGCCATCGACGCCTCACCACCATACCACTAAACCATGTCCCTCAGTGCCACATCTCCCTTTTTCTTGAACACCTCCCAGGGATGGTGACTCCACTACTTCTCTGGACAGCCTGTGCCAGTACATCACCAACTAAGAGACATTCCTGGTTTCCCTAGGATCTAAACTCTCAGCACATAGCTACCTTTAGGGTAGAATTTATAACTGAATAAATAATAACCGTGGGCTGGGTATACCAGCATAGATAGCAATGTTCTTCCTGCACAACTCTTGCAGGGTATAGGAAAATGCAGGTCTATCATTCAGGGACTGTATCAGCAGTGATTTTTTCCATGTAAATAATTAAAGTCACACTGTATTCCATTAAGGGATCACTGGCTCCTATATAGCTGCTATAACATTACAATTATACACTGTAATTCTAATGTTCAGAAACACTAATCATTCATATTACATTTCCATGAGCGCACTCTAAAAGGCGTTCCTTATTATTAATCTTTCAAGGCTGGCACTACTATTTCAATTTTTAGAAGATTTATGATGTCATATTACTCCTGTTGTTTCAGTAAATAAACATAAGAACGTTTGAAAAATGGGTAACAGACTCCTTAGAGTGCTGTCCTTGAATTAATCTGGAAGGGCACTTTTTCCATATCTCCTCAAAAACCCACTCTATAAGCTATCAATCCACCCCATTGTGGTTAGAGTGAATAACAGATGGAGCTGGCTGATTTTATTTATTCACTTATTCATAAAACTGCCTTAATGGAGTGCTTGGCTATGCACAGCAGATGACCACGCGGTTTCTTCATTGCTGCTTCCTCCAGCCCCACGTGTTGGATGCTGCGTGGGCTTTTCTTACCACGTTCCAATGGTAAACTCTTCAAGAAAGACCCTCTGGTCCCATGTCCTCCCATCTGCTTGTACCCTCTTCTGGGGAACATTCCCTGTGGGCAAAGGGTTAAGCTATAGCATTTCTATTAAGTATTGGACTTTATGCCTTTTGGTTGTTGGTTGTTGTTTTTTTTTTTTCAGTGACATTGTGGTTGTTGTGGCTGCTGTGTGTTCCTTTACTATTTCATGCAGAGAAGGGGGAAAGGTGACTAAAGATCATAGTGAGCTGAAGTACCACGTCCATGAGAGCTGAGGCTGAGCTCAAAACTGAAAGCTTGACACCAACAATTAATTGTGCTGTAATCTAATCTCACCACCCACAAGAACATTGTATCTCTTTCAGAATTTGGAAGGAAATAATGTTGTTGGCACTTTCCTCTGGGGAGCCTTGCAATTATTGAAAGGAGGAAGGAAACTTATCTCGTGATGCTGAAATACTTTCAAAGAGAAAGCTCTTGTTTGCTTTACCTAAATGGAGGGAAATGCTGGCTTTGAGAAGTGCCCTCTCAAATCACAGGGAGGAAATTCTGCAAGTTTACTTAGAAAAGCAAGATCATATAATTAGTAAAGTGAGCGAGTGAGAACTGATAGCTAAGCTGGATGCTATTACAAAAAACTTGGACTGTGTTAGAATCACAAGCACTGGTACATCCTGGTTGTTCTTTGAATTGCTTTGTTCTGCGTGTTCTTTTCCTTGGGTCAGCAAAGCCAGCTTCTCAGGGAGCTCCCAAACCACCAGTCACCAGCCAGTCTCACCAGCCACCCCTCATAAGGACATTTAAGTTCTTAAGGCTTCTTTCTCTCTTTTTGCAATGAGAATAAAGAAGCAGTATTTGCAGCTCTGTGGTATATTTCAGGAAGGAGGCATCTTTACCATCTTTGCATCGGTATGTGTGAATGTAAAAGCTTCATAGGTAATTCAGTTTGGAAAGGAGCTCGAAAGATATAATAGTCTTGAAGTACGCAGAAAAGGAAGGGGGAAGGAAACTACTGAGTGAAAAGGCAAAATATGGGGCACTGCAGAGTGTTCTCTAGTACTAGGATGGACAGAGGTTCCTTACCTTTTGCTGCAGAGCACCATTAAGGGAGTATAAATGATGGAACCAGCTGTAAGAACAGACTAAATTTTGCAATTTCATGGCCTCCATGAAAAATCCCATTTTAGCAAAGACAGGATGAAAGAGAAAGCATGAATGACTGATATTCAAGGAAGCCCAGTTTTTGCCTAATATATCCTGGAGAAATTGCTAATGGAAATTGAATAGTTCTGAAAATATTTCCTGAGACTGCAACTCTGATCGAGTCCTATGGTGATATATTGCATGTCCAAATTAAAGCTGCCCTGGGGCACCAGTAACCCCAGTGGCTGGTTTTACTGTGTAGGGCTGCATGATATGTACGTTTTTGCTTTTTGACAGCATATTTCTGTACAAGGCTAAGGCCCAAATCTTCTCCTATGTTAAGAAGAGCTACTGAATATTTAACATGCAGAGGATCTGATGTTACTCCAGCATGTCGTTGTGCTTCTGGTAGGAGTCTGGTGGTACCCTAGCATTACAGATTGGCAGATGGTAACTTTAGCTTGAGTCACTTTTGGTAGTCTCCAAATTTATGGTCCATGCTGCTATGTTTCATTAGGAGATATTAATTACCACTGAATAGTCACAGCACTAAAATCTGTTCTAATTTAGTATGTTATTATGACAGCAACTAGTACCAGTGCTTTCAAAGGGAGAGGCTTTATTAGGAACAGAGATAGAGCAATCTAACTGCAAGAGCATTTCTTCTCTGACCCTATGATTCACTTTTGAAATAAAAGAATTACACCCCATACATCAAGAAATAATTGTAATGGGTCTATGGGTAGTCTTAATCTATAAGCACATTTTAAAACACCATTATGTACTAAGGATGACATCAGAGGAGAATACACTTGTGCTTACAGAGTCAAAAACTTGATAAAAGCACTCAGCCATAACAGAGCTCAAACACTTCAGTTCCCCCAAGAAATTGCACTTCCATCAACTTTACAGAGAGCTGGATGAAAACAATGAGCTTTGGTTCGGGTAAGTAACTAAATGTATTCCTGATAACTCAGGTGCAGAATGCAATCACTGCCCATTAGCAGGGGAACGTGCTTCAGCTGAACCAAATAGATGCCCACCTGGTGCAACTCCCTTTCTCTTTGGAACCCAAATTTAGGACCTTTAACTCCATGCTCGTAGCTAAGGTCTGTATTTCTTCAGATTTATTTTCTTTCTGAGTTGAGGTTTGGTTTGTTTGGTGAAAATTTGTACTGAAATCGAGGATATAAATATTTCTCAAGTGTCTGGAATCTTGCTAGTTAAAAGGTGGCATGCAAAGCAGTCATTAGATTGTATGGGGGAGCAATATTTTATATTATGCTAAAAGGAATTCTGTCTCTTGAGAGTTTCAAGTTGTGTGTTGCCCTAGTTTAGTTAATAGTTCTGTCTCAACAACTCTGAATTAATCTGAAATAGTACGTACAATTCTGTACTGAACAGTTATAATGTATAAGGCTAGTGTCTCCTTTGTAAGTACATTAGGAGACATTTTGGCAAGTGCTTGATATGAAACAGGCATTTAACACTCCTAATCACATTTGACTGCAATTCTCATTTCATCACATAAAGTTTCATCTTCCCTCAGCGATCTCCTGGGGGGTTGGGGAGGGTCTGAGTACTGGAAAAGCTTTTAAGAACTGTGTTTGGTGCTTTCAAATGCTGGTTTGGCTCTTTATTTTTTATTTTTTCCACCAATTCAATTTTCTTTCATCTCTCTTTGATAGCTTATGAAAATTTGTTTGCCCAGAGTTTTTAACCTTCCACCTTCTTCTGGCTATGTGTAAAAGAAAATGCACACAAACCCATCAAAACTAAGGTGGGCTGTTCCTGGACTGCCAAGAGAAATCAAACCCAGTAGACAGTAGGTGTGAAATTTAGGAACTGTGGTGGATAATGGGGCTTGTGTCTGTCTTCAATAGCAAACTCCATTTTGAAGGGGAATTTTCAGCTGTTTTCATTGAAATCTCCTCTCGGGTTTTGCTAACCTTCCAAAGGGTGGTAATAAAATGCAACTGACTGGGACAGATGTCTTTTCATAGAGGTTTTTCACCAGCTCTATGATGATCTCTGCTCTTAAATCATGCGCACCTGCGATGTGCATTGGGTGCAGTGTGACAGAAGCTCAGATTCTAGCAGTGGGGCCTGTAGCCACTTGTCCCTAGATTGAGATCCAGAAACTATGCTGTGGTTTCCCAGCCTTGTATCACCAGCTTAGAGCCACTGCTGCATCTTACAACTGCTTCCTCCACTCACCTTTCTGTCAACAGGGACAGGGATGTCAGCTTGGCTTTGTTCAGCACATTTCTAAGGTTTGCTGTTACTTCAGCCTTAGTGCAAAGAGAAATGTAACCTATTTAGGTTATCCTAAATCCTTTTTTCTCTCAGAAAAATCATAATATTTAAGTATGTCTCTATTTGTCAAGCCAGAATTGCTTTGAGAACAGCCTAACTCACAGATTTCAAACAGCAGTGTTTGGTTTTACTGTTGATGTCAGCAGACAACAGATGACCGGTTTCTCATGAGTTATGGAACAGTGGCACTCTGCAGGGAGTCAACATTTGCAAGCTCAGGATCACACAACAGAGAGATGTGGACTTTTGAAATGGATACAGTTGTCAAAGCGCCTGTGATGTCCTTGTGAGCCATGCTGTGTGCTCAGTTCTCAGGTACAGATAGGAGCTGTTGGGAAGGAAGGAGGGGCCTGTATGGTGATTGCCTTCAGGAAGTAGCAATCTGATCCATGGCCATTTCTAACAAAAACACATGTGAAGTGGAAAAAAATTGCAACCAGTAACAAAGGAAACATCTCAGAGATGGAGTCATGGAGGCCCAAGCATGGACGTTCATAGGCAGGTCAAGACTCAAAAGGAAAACAGAGAATTGAGAGTTTTTAATCATCCATGATAAGGCAGGTCATCACCAAAATTGCAGAATTGTGACAACGTCCTTTAACTCAATCATGGCAGGATTAATTTGAAATAACCTTTGAGGTAAAACAAGCCCAAGCAAAGGCAAGGCCTGCATGGAAACCAGCAGAGCCACTGGGTTGCACAAAGCTTGGCTGGCTGCCTCACTCTGTGAAATACACAGATTGCTAACTCTACAGAAATGTGTGTACAGAAGTGGCAGAGATACACTTTGAAGGACATGTAACAATACAGATCACACAAAGCATCAATTATTCCATCTTTCTCTTCTCCTCCATTCTCCTCCTGTTCCCTTCAATATGTAAAAACAGAGTAATCCGGGAGAATGATAAAGAGTTGTAGAGCTCTCTCTCTCTGCTTAGAAGCATGCATCTCTGTGTGATCTGCTGGTAGATGTGATCAGGAGTAAACAGCCTTGGCTGGAGTGTGCCGTCTTGTGACCAGGTGGTTTTATTGTGTTTTCAGGTTATATGGCAAGTTAGACCAAGTCCTCCCTTTTTGTAATTCCTAATAATAGCCAGCTTCCTAAATTTCCTATCAAATATATGTTGTTGTCATGTTCTATGTAAACAGAGAAAAGCTTTAGAGCTAAGACTCTTATCAAAAGCAGGAACAAAGCTGGTTTGACTTGTAACATCACAGCACTCCGTACCAAGTGGTGAGTTTCTCAGAAAGAGTGGTGAGGAAATGGGCTGCCCAGGGAAGTGGTAAAGTCACCATCTCTGGAGGTGTTCAAGAAAAGTGGAGATGTGACACTGAGAGACATGGTCTAGTGGTAGGGTGGTGATGGGTTGATGGTTGGACTAGACAAGCTTAGTGATCTTTCTAACCTTAATGATTCTATGGAAGTGAAACTTTTGTTTCTCAAAGCCTGTTTGTATTTCTCTCCCTCCTGTCCACTTTGCTGAGTGCTCAAACCCTCATCTTGCCATGTTTTGTCACCTGCTGCCACCGTGAGCATCTGCAGCTCTGTGCTGAAGCCCCTCTGTGCTTTACACAGCCCAAGGCATCACGAGTTAGTCTTGAGCAAAGCCATGCCAGTTTGTGTCCCTTTGTTAGTGGTATTCAGTGCTGCCATGCAGGTATTTCCACAGCTGTGAGTTATTCAACATAGACTCCTACTGAAGTAGAGAATAGGCTGCAAATAACCCACCAGGGAACAATTTCTTAAGTGCTAGTCATCCAGCAAATTCCTTTATTCTCAGTTTTTATAGTAGGATTATCCGATGTAGAGGATATGTCCAGGTTATAATGTATTTGATTATTTATTGCAGTATCTTGTGGAGCGAACTCCATTTTAAAGCAGACAGGGATTATTGGAACTAGACAGATGTGATGTTAATTTCCAAAACTAACCTCATTTTCTGTGCAGCCTGTGCTATTGCTTACACTCTTGAGAATATCACTTTTCTGGTAATTTTTCAAACCCCCAATTGTTTTCCTACTAAGCCTGCTTCAGCCTGTAATTTCTGTTTCCTGTATCTCTTCTTCATGAATATTCCTATTTCATAGTAAAACACTTCCCTCCCTGTAACACCAAATTAATTTCTTCTCATGGAGGAGGGAGGAAGCTCTTTTTTTCTCCCATTCTTCACTCTCCTTTGAGGTATGTTTTTAGTTCTAGAAAAATCCTTAAATCAAGTGTTACCTGGTTTAAATCTCTCATTAAAACACCTTGCACACCACTGAATGGGAAGTCCCTGTTCTTCCCTTCCTCCTGGAGTTTCATGCCTCATTTCTGTGTGTGTGATGCATTTCTGAGCATGTCCTCTGGCGGTCTGGAAAGCGGTAGATTGTCTATTTTATTGATTGATTTATTTTGCTACATGGAAATGCCTGGTATTTTGAGCTCCCACAGTGGCTGCTTAATTTATTCCCAGAGCAAGCCCTTGCTAGGCATGTCAGAAGCACAATCCTGCCTGTTCTTTCCAATCCAAGGGACTTGCTGTCTCTTTGTTGGTATGGTTGTTACTCTCTCACTCCTCACCCCCAGTGGCAGCAAACAGCAGGAGTTCTCCTTTGGCCATTCAAAAGGCTTCAAACTGCCCAAGGATCTCTATCAAGGGGCCCTATTTCTCATAGCACATGGAGATGAGCAACATCTCTGCATTCAGCTTCCCACTTGCATGGAAACAACCTGTTTTCTGGGACTTCTGCCTGCACATTTCAGAGAAGTCCACTTGCATGAGGCTAGAGCCAGTGCCACCGTGCAACATGCTCAGCAGGACACACCAGTTAGTGAAACCTCAGCAGATGCTCTGTCCCCCGATCTGCAGCTCAGCCTGCTTCTTTCCTCTGTGTGATGGAGAGACATGTTTTGGATTGTATATTCATGAGGCTACTCCATACTGAGCTTATGCATTAAAGAGCATTGCCTACAACTAAGGTCTTTTTTTTAATTAATCCCATGCATTTATGGAGATGCATGGGTGTGGTTTCCAAATGCTGTGTGCAGTTTTTATTTGTGTGACTTCCATCAATTTTTTTTTCCCTCTATAGAAACTTCATAAATCTTCCAAGTGCCGCTTAACAGTGCTAGGATTTTATTCTCATCATCCCTCTTTTTTTTTCTTTCTTTTTTTTTTTTTTTTTGCATACTATTCAACCAGCAATACTCAGGGCTTTTCTTAATGCCTTCCATCTCCTCTGCACTGCTGGGAAGAGGCCAGCCATCAGCAAGCAGCAAGTAAACAGACAGCATGCATTTAGTGCAGTGATGGGCACATATGTTTTTAGTGAAGAGTTTATTTGCCAGAAGAAAAGTAGTTTAAGAATTCAGGTCAACTTTTGGTGAATCACTTTGAACTAATAAATATAAGAGGTGAGGACAGAAAGATTTCACAAGTGCAGAAGTTCATATCAATTTTTATGAAACAAATCAGCTCTTTTTAGTAGAACTAGACTGCTCCTGTTGCCAACAGCAAATGAAAGTAGGAAGGGGATTCTCTCACCCCAAACCAATATCAAAGCCAGAGATATGAAATTCTTTCCCTTTAGCACCCATCTTCCCCACTGCTTACCCTATCTCTCTCATGCCATGTAGATGAGCCCATCCATTACAGACTTTCACAACGCTCAGTCCTTCCTACCTTGTGCCCAGGATCTAGCAGAGCCATTATGCATTCAATGCCAGGCTGGATGTGGCTCTGGGCAGCCTAGTCTAGTGGTTGGCAACCCCGCACGTAGCAAGGGGTTGAAAGTAGATGATCTTTGAGGTCCTTTTCAACCCAGACTATTCTATGATTCATCCCACACTTCTTTTTCTAAAACTCTGCCTGAAGTGCTCCTTATCCAAATCCACCTAGAGCTGCCCAATCTCAGGCACCTCCACAGAAATTCCTAACCTCTCCTCATTTCAGACGCCAACCTCAGAGCAGGTAATTGGCTCTTCCCTGTTGGCTGCTTGTGGTGGTTTCCCATAGATTGGCTGCGGAATTCCACAACACTGCTTTCTCATTCCCCCTGATCAGAAGGAGAGAAGGAAAAATGTGATGAAAAAGGCTTATGGACTTAGATATGGTCAGATGGACTCACCGATTTTATCATCACAGGCAAAACATACTCAGCATGAGAGTGATTAATTCATAGCCAACTACTAAAAGTCTAGAACGGTGAGAACTAAAAGCAAACTAAAAGCTCCTTCTACCATCCTTTCCATCCATTTTCTTCTGCCTTCTCCCCCTGAGCAGCACAGGCAATGGGCACTGCAGTCAGTCCATGAAACATCTCTGCCACTCCTCCATGCTCATAGAATCATGGAATGTCTTGTGTTGGAAGGGACCACAAAGATCATCTAGTTCCAAGCTCCCTGTGATGAGCAGGGTTGCCAGCCACTATATCAGACCACCTAGGTGTCGGAACCGGCGGGAGAAAAGATACGACCAAGGGCTTGATCAAGCATTCTCAACCTTTAATCAGAAGGCATCGTTATTTATTACAGCGTATAATGAGGCTAATACGTATTGCAAAAGGCGAGCTCCTGATAGGTCGGCGCACGGGTAGCTGATACAACCGCTGCAGCATTCCTACGGTCAGCACCCCCAGTTCTGCATCCTGTTATTGCTTCGTGTTGGTTCCTCATAATCCTGCAAGGGCACGCTGTCCTTGATGATGATAGGTCAGCAGGCTCGTGTTTATGCCTGGTTATTTTAGTCTTATCAGTGGGATTGTGTCAACATGACCCTTTTCTGCAAGCCAGCTTTCAGCAATGCTCTCCACACCTAGGAACCCACAGAGCCATACAGCCTGGCCTTGAATGCCACCACTCCATCCCTATTCCATATGGGGTCCTTTTTGGAGCAGCTGAACTGGCTTTCTCTGACACAGGCAGCTTCTGGGCCCTGCTTGCAGAGGCCGCCCCTGAAGTACCCTGGATGCCAATGCTTTTCCATGCAAACTCAATAAACTGCTGCAGCTTACCATACCCATCCACTGCCTTCCAAAAAAAGCATCTGACTTTGCTCCAGTAGTGAGTGAAAGACCCCAGGGAGCTGCTGCTACAAACACCAAAGGTAGAGTTCAATTCAGACAGGACTCCGAGTGCAGGGAAAGAGAAATGGCATGAGGGAAAACCTCATGTCCGTAAACTATGTTTCAGGTTTGATTCACAATAAGTTGAAATATAATTTATATTTTGGGAAAAAAAAAAAAAAAGAAAAAAAAAATGCTCTTAACACTGAAGTTGTAGAAGAGCTGGATTCAGTCCTTAGTCTGTATATAATGCAAGGATTGCGCTGGGGGGAGAGTGATCTCATCTTCTCCTGTTGTGAGGTAAAGATGATTCCAATTCCACTAGGGCCAAAAGAGAGTGTATGGCTCCAGGAGATGTTGACATCCTCCATAGAAAATCAGTGCATGCCTCTGCCCCACATGAGTCACAGGGAGCATTCAAGATCCAGTTTCATACCACATAGAAAATACTATTATCCTCTTGCCTTTTCAGGTGTCATTGGGAGCACTCTCCCTTCATCTACTGTCTCCTGACAATCTTAAATTTGGCTTTTATTAAAATAAATAAAGAAGCAAGTCTCTGTGAATTGAATATGTTTCTTTCAAGCATTCCCTGAAACTCTGGTCAAAAGTAAAACTCAAAAATCTATTACTAAATTTAATATATATATATTTTTTTCATTTTAAAAATTGGAAAATGACATTACTGAGAGAGTTCAGTCTTGTGTTCTTGCCATGAAGGGCCGTGGTCATTTTAGTGCCAGCAAGTCTGAACCTGCCAGTAAAAGAAGAATGAGTTCAAGATGCTCTATAATAAAGCAGAAATTTCCCCCTGGTGTAGGCAATTTTGGTAAAATGAGAAGCTGTGGCCTATAGGTGTTAATGGCAACTTACTACTACAACACTCAAATATATCTTTGGCTTTTCATGTTGTGTTCAGCCTGTGCAGTCCATGGCAGCAGCCAGCAGTTGCAGATATTACAGCGTCAGATATTTCAATATTTGCCCCTGTACTTGGCATTGGTGAGGTCTCACCTTGAGTACTGTGTTCAGTTTTGGGCACCTTGAAACAGGAAGGACATTGAGGTGCTGGAGCAGGTACAGAGAAGGGCAACAAGACTTGTGAGGGGCTTGGAGAGTGTGCCCTCCAAAGAGAGACTGAAGGAACTAGGGCTGTTCTGTTGGGGGAAAAGGATGTTGAGGGGAGACCTTACTGCTTGCTTCCAATATCTGAAAAGTGCTTATGGCAAGACCGGGGTTGGTCCCTTCTCACTGATGACAGGTGACAGGACGAGGGAAAATGGCCTTAAGTTGAGCCAGGGTGAGTTTAGATTGGATATCAGGAAACACTTCTTTACAGAAGGGGTCGTTAAGCACTGGAATAGGCTCCCCAGGGAGGTGGCTGAGTCACCATCCCTGCATTTGTTTAAAACCTGTTTGGATTTGGTGCTCAGGGACATGATTTAGAGGAGGATTGTTAATTAGGGTAGTATGGTTAGGTCACACTTGGACTTGATGATCTTTAAGGTCTTTTCCAACCTGAGTAATTCTATGATTCTATGATCATAGAATTACTTGATAGTAATTCTATCTCTTGATAGGCACCACAGAGCTCCTGCCACAGATTTGAAGAGATTTATTGATGAATATATTGAATAGCATTACGTATTTGAAGACAGTAATGACAAATATTGATGTGATGGACACAGCCTGGTGTTGACAACGTCAGTTAGGATGTGTCAGAGCAGTTTTTATCCCCTGCAATGCCTCCCAGTTAACTTTGCAGGTCCCTGGCCAATTACAAAGCTCCCCACACCCACTGAAACACCCCAACTTTTGCATACCCCCCTTGTTTAAATCTCATCTCCAACTCACCAAATGAACACACCTGTAGTCTAACTGCTGGTCATTTAGCAAGCGACCTCATTTAGAAACTAACCCCCTCTGTCCAATTATTCCTTTTCTTCAGTCACATGTCCTTATGTAGCAGCATTGCTCATTTATATGCTAATTTTGCTAAGTCTACTTCAAAGGGAAGAATTGTTTGTTAAAAATCTTACACTCCAGCCTCAGTTCAGACCATCTCATTATTTACCTGCAAATTTAGGGAGATATGGGTAAAAGCTCTGTTCTTTTATGATCTATTGTCAAGGTGATCAAAGGAAACCATTCAATACGAAGATCAAAAAGAGTCTGGCTCCCAGCAGCCCAGCAGCTGGCTCTGCCAACTCCAGAAGTCCACAACCTCTGTTACAAATGAAGACTGATTTTACTATTAAATAACTTTTGATTACAAATTGGAGGGAAAAAAATACCCTTCACGATCATAGTCTCTGTACTAAGGTGTTAATGAAACTGGGTTTCAAATCGATATTATCTCAATTATTAGTCAAGGAATAATCACTATGTATGTAGTGTCTCTACTAATAATCCCCAGATAATGAAAAATATCCCACAGACATAACTAATACTGCTTGATAAATTGCTGGTGGCCCACAGCTAACCCAGATTTTCTTTTTTATATAGATACACTGCTCAAAGGATTTTTAAAACAGGAGCTCACACACAAAACTGTTTACTATTTAGAGAAGCCAAAAGCACTGACTGTAAGTTGAAGAATCAAACTGGGACACCTCATGTCCCACTCTGTAAAGGAATTATGTCAGCAGTGTAACACAATGTGAATAATGAACCCATGCTTTTCAGGGCTGACATAATTCCTCAGCCTAAGGAATTTCAAGAACCTCAATTTGTAGAAATCCTATTCTTGCAGTAAAGATAACCCACAGAAATTTTTAGCTTTGCCACAAATATATGTTAAATAGTATACAGTTTTCCTTAGAAGAATAATGTGAGAACTAAATACGTATAAACTTTCAGGCTTTTATCTTCCCTTTAAAGTCAACATGCTGTTATTCAATATAATGTGACTCTTTTCTACGCTATGAATGGCAACAAGCAAGAGGCTGTGAACTGCAGTGTATTAGGGGGCTCCATATGGGGACATAAGTATGTTTCGTGTTCTGAGATATTAAATGTGCTTTTTTTTTTTTTTTAAATGAAGTAATTTGGTGCATTTCTAAAAATACACTGAATTCTTCTAAAAATATTGAGCTATATCTAGAGAAGAGCAGCTTCCAATGCTGTTAGGAAACATATTTGTCATGTTGTTCTACAGCTGTTCTGTGTGATTTGGTGGTGGTATGTTGTACCCTGTCCTGTCAGTCAATAGTAAATGAATACCTCAGCAGGTCGTAGATGACTTTTAGTGCTGTACTCATTTGGAGCAGATCTAAAGCTGATGTTTTGACCACTTGTTAGTATTAAAGGTCTGATGACACTTTACAGCAGAGTTGGAGTGCAGGTTTTGGTGTCCTGGCCAAGTTCCAGTACAGGTAATTAAATTCTGTCTATCTAAACTTCCCCCTGTGGCTTTCCTTGGCTCAGGTATTCTTAATTTCCTGTCTTAAAATGTTCCACAGTGTTGCAGTGGTGCTGTTAAATACTTGTCAGGTTTCACCTCGGCAATGTGTGAGATGATTCATACCTTACAGATTTGCAGATATCTGCACGTCACTACAGCCTATGAGACCTGGAGGAAAGGTAGAGTAGAAATGACAAGATGTCATAATGACTATTTCCTCAATTAATTTTCTAATTTCATGATACTTCAGAAAAAAAGCCCTCTCTCCCTTTGTTAATGAAATAAATTCCTCTCTCCGTCGAACCTTTCATTTCTTCCATGCCCAGGCGAGAAGATAGCAGCTGAACAGAAGCGTGCAGGGCTAAACGAAAACCCAGATCCCTGATTATGCCAGCACATGAAGAAAACCAAGGCCCATATTTGAACTGCTGCCTCACCAGCAGAGCAGTCAGAAACACATTTTTAACTTTACTTAGTCAGAGGCTTTGAGAAATTTCAGTTCCAAATCAATCCTTATGCCCTGAAATCATGCTTAGGCTATTTTGTTCTTTTATTTTTTTCTTAAAATGTAACAGCAAAGCACTGAAATAGTGCTGAAGGTGAGACCAAGTGATTGTGGGCTTTAATTTGCTCCTTGTTTTGCCATTTCACTGACAGCTTAAAAGCTAAACGAATTCTAAATCACACACACATCATAAAAATGAAATACAGCTTCCTCTAAACCCTTGTTCAGCATGGTCTGTGCAAGTCTGTGTTATTTGACACTCCTTCGTTATCTGCCATGTTTCCTCCTTCTTATAGTTTGGTTCAGCACTGCAAAACTTCTCAAACTTCTGGAGCTAGTAAAGGTGCTTCAGATATTCAGTCTCTCACCAAAAAGAAGTCAGGAGGTGAAGAAGTCTTCATTAGGAAAGAGAGGAAGGTTTTTCTATTGGTGGATTCAACCCACCCTAAGTCCACAGAACACCCTAGAGATGTCTACCTACCTGAATCTGTTGCTCTGATAAGAAGAAATGCCAAGTGAGGCTTTTAACTTCAGCATTGCTGTTCTGTTGCCTATGGTGAAGGAATCACCTCTCTATTTTAATACAAACAGCATGTCTGTCTACCTTATGGTATGCTTCATGTATTTATGACGAGGTGGCAAAAACAGAAGAGTAATAAGACGGAGAGATTTCATTCTAATACAAATTTCTCTGTACTCCTGCTGTCATGGCTTTGTCTTGCAGGCCTTGCTCCAGAACTGGATGCCATCATGGCTCGCAATGAAAGCTTTGTCTATCTTGTCTGCTCCTGTGTTACTGGCTGTCCTTTCTGCAGCTGTGTACTGATGAGGGGTAAAGAACATTTTAACTGTTTTTAAAGAGAAAGCAATGCCAGGTGTTGCTAATGACAAATACAGATCAGAAAAAGTGGGAAACAATGCCATATTGATTTGAGATAGCAATATTTTGAGGAGATACCTGATCTCTTCTTGATCAGATCTAAACGACAAAACGTACACGTCTCATGTCTTTGCAGAAAGCAAATTTTTCAAGTCTCAAGATTTCCTGAAATGTGCTCAATTAGGCCCTAATCTGGAAACCTGGAAAGGATTATGTTCCCAGGAACCGCTGGGCTGTACACTTGGAGAAAAAGAGATTCTCTACCCTCCTGAGCTAAAGCAAAGTCAAGGACAATCAGTGTTTCTAAAAAGCCAAAAAGTGATGGAAGGTATGGCGTAGGAAGTTCCAATAAAGTCGCGGTCAGTTTGAAAGTCAAGAATTTTCACTTTCTCCTCAGTGGATGCAGGCTGAGATCCTTTTTTTCAATTGCACAGATCCTGCTGCCTTTAAGCATAGAAAGTTCCCATTTCAATCAATGAGAGCTGTGCATACTTAAGAGCCACTGGGTCGGAGTCATGAGTATCTGTCTCTGATTGTACAACACATCAGCATTCTTATCGCTGATTAAAGGAACAGACATCAACAGCAGATGAGACCTTTGCACAAACCAGATAATGACACCATATCAATATTTTCCTAATATGTGAATAAGTGCTTTAAGGAACAGGGCACACAATAGTCAAGAAAGTGAAGGGAGGGAGATGACTGGGAAATTGTACTGACTTCTTATTTAAACACAAAAAGGAAATATTAAATATTAAATCAAATTATTAATACTAGAATAAAATATGTTAATTTGACACTTCGCCTTCTCTAAAGCAGCCTGTTACCACTTGCCTTGATATATAATCTTACACTAAATGTGATTTTTTGTTAACACTTTTTGATGTGGAATAGCAGGGATGGAAAGATTTCCTTATTGTCAGAGAGGCAAGTTTCCAGCCAGGGATGCATGATGTGGTCTCTGAAGGTAGCCAGCAAAGGAGGTAAAGCAGGCATGGCTATTTGGTTGCTCACCAGTGAAAAGTGTCCTCCCCCACTGACTTCACTCCCACGCTCTTTTAAGCAGTTATGAGATCCCTCTCAGCCTTATCTTCCCCATACTGAAGAGTTCCAGGGCTCTTACCTTTTCCTTGTATAGGAGATGCTCCAAGCCAAGATTAATAAAATCTTTGCCACCCTCCACTGAATTCTTTTGAGGAAACCCTTGTTATTTTGGAAGTTTGGAGCCCAGAACTAGACTCCAGATGTGATGTCACCAGGTCAGAGTGGAGGGCGAGGAGGGCGAGGAGGGCGAGGATCACCTCCTGCGACCTTCTGACCACATTCTTTTTAATGCATCTAAGGGTCCCATTGGCCTTTTTGGCCACAGGGGCACGCCACTGGCTCACGGCCAGCTGAACACCCAGGTCCCTCTCTGCAAAGCTTCTCCTGAGCAGGTCAGTCCCTGACCTATACCTATGTATGCTCATTATTCTCCTCAGGTGTAGGACTTGCCCTTGTTGAATCTCATAATGCTCCTCTCCAACCAAGTATCCAACCTGTCCAGGTCTCACTGAATGGCAGCTTATTTTCTGGAGAAATTATCAGTTTTTCTACAATTTAATACAGCAAGAGCAGCCTTTGCTTACATAATTCTTCCTCCTAGCTTGGGATGGATATGTGATGAAGGAACATGAAATCATCACCAACTCTGTGTTCTTGTTTTTCATTCCTCTGTAGCAGCCATCGGTACGGACACTCTTTATTTTCTGATGAACATTTTGTAACTACAGATTCTCTAAAGACAGAACTAGGTAACAGTGGCAGAGAGCTGAGTTATCTGCTCTCTTGTTTCTAACCATGACATATACTAATCCATTTTCTGTCCAGTAAATTGACAATTCAGGAAGTCTTTTTTTATAAAAATTATGTTAGTGACAAGAAAATGAGAACTGATTAAATGGACAAAGCCAGTATTTGAGCCAGACTCATGGAGAAATAATGGGGAGGACTCGTTGGTTCTGCTTGGACCCACTCTGAGCAGAGGACTGTCAAAGGTCCCTTCCAGTCTATTGCAGTCTGTAAGTGAAGAAAGTGGGATGGGGAGAAAATGCACGGACATACTTTTGCAATGGATAGGCCTGCCCCAGATGTTCATGAGAGACTCTAGATCTCCCAGAAGACTAGATAGAGCTCAGCAGGGTTAGATGAGTTGCATTAGTTCCAGGTTATAAATATATAGTATCAATCACAGAATCACAGAATGGCCAGGGTTGGAAAGGGACCTCAAGGATCGTAAATCTCCAGCCCCCCTGCCACATGCAGGGCCACCAACCTCCACATTTAATGCTAAACCAGGCTGCCCAGGGCCCCATCCAACCTGGCCTTGAACACCTCCAAGGACGGGGCATCCACAACCTTTCAATCCATCAACAATTAAGTAAAAATGCAGAAGGGCTTTGAAGTTCTTCAGATGAGCACCTGATGTCTTAAAATGATAGCCAGGTAGCTCCAGGGAACTTGAAGGTGCCCAGCAACAATGCAAGGATAGCCCAGTCCTTCCCATTCCATCACCAATGATTTCTGAGAATTCCTTAGTCCTATCAGAAAAATGGTTATGTATCAGCATTGTCTGTAGGAAAGGGAGTCTCACATCTGTGTTTTTATAGTAGAATTTATAATTCTGTAAAGCACTTCACTGCTTGTGGAACACATTGTATGAAATAATAAATAAAAAGAGCTTGGAAACTGCAAGACAATCTGCTTCAAACCTAAGAAGACTCTAATCTTTTCATGCCATGAGGATGTCTTTTCTATATTCCCTTCCTTGGGATGTCAATGATATATTTTTCCAAAGCATTTCAACAATTTGACTGAGACCCAAGGGGAAATTCTGGATGCTTTGTGGTAGAGTAATGAGTCAGAAAGTTTTCCTGCCAGGGATTGAGAAATGCCTGACCTCATTTCTGAGAACACTGCATGCAAAGAAAAAATTTTGCCCTTAGTGGAATTCTAAATGTTTAGTGTAGAGTTATGAACAGAGGGCAATAGCATCCCTTTTCAAAAATCAAGAATTTGTGATTATCTTTGTATTTACTTATAGAAATATATGTTTTACGTTAAATTTAAAACTTGAATGGCAGAATTAAAGTTGTTGGTTTGCATTATTTTAAATGAATGTATTAAAATGAAATAAAATCAAAGAGTTTTCGATAATTCTTTATCAAATCCGTAGCTTTGACCTAGCTGCATCTTTGTGTACATACTCAAGTCATCAGTCATAAATCTGGGAAAGCTGCTGGAGGTCCTGCAATTTGCACCAAGGCAGGATGAGCCATATCTATTGCATTTCTAGCAAATATTTATCTGATTCCTTCTTAAGGACCTCCAGTGTTGAAGATGCCCTAAGCAATCTATTCCCAGTGCCTAATCTGAGTTGTCCTTGCTCCAAATGTAAACAGAGCATTTCTCATCTGATGTGCTATAGAGGACAATAGGCACATATTAGCCCTGTGGATATGTGGAGCAAGTTTTACGGAACTGGTGGCTATTAAAATTTCATCCTTTCTTGCTTTGCTTGGTTTCCTTATGTTTTTATTGTGCCTATCTCTGTAACCAACAAAGGAAGTATTACTACTGCGCCTAAGTAAAATTACATACATAGCTTTCAATTTTGTATTGTTTGTTTCTTCTGCAAAAGATCCCAAATTATTTAGGCACACAGGAAACCTCCATGGCAACTCTTCTTTTGAGTGACTGACTAAATGAAATCCCAAGTGCAGGCAGCAGGCTGCCTTGCTTTGTTGGTTTGCTTTAAGATTTAGTTCAGCAACTCCATAAACAATATTATTCGCTTAAATTCCATTTATTTGCCACAGAACTGGTTTAATTGGCTCCATCAAGGTTTGACTGCCATGTAATCTTGGTATCTGGTCATCAGACAAATATACACAAGCGTGCATAAAAATCTACAGGAAACTTACCAAAGCTGGTAGCTTACTGACATTTTCTTTTTGGTAACTGTATATGACATTGTACAAATGAAGCTCCCAAATCCTGTATATATATTATATATATATATATATATAAATAATTTTATATATATATATAATTTATATAATTTTATATATATTTTTAAGGCAGTGAGCACCGTCACTACCTATAATGAAAGTCAGCCGTTTTATCCTGGAGACTAATATAACTCCTGGCCCTGGAGTTTGAACCCTATCTCTCTCGACTGCCAGAGCATTCTCATTTTTCAACCCTGCTGAGAACACATCTACAGCACATTTCCTAATTTTTATCATATGTCAGTGTGTTTTGCAAAAAGCAATTCCTTTTTTTTTTTTTTTTAAATAAAAATAATCAAATAAACCACACAGCAATGAATATATATTTTCCACTTTTTTACCTTACTTGATCAACTCATTTGAGAAGCCAGTGCTTATTTTCACAAGAGTTAGAATTTGTAAGACTTCAGTCAAAAATTTGACTTTTTTATATCTTATTAAATTTCATGTGGGTTACGCAGAAAATAAATTACATACAACTGTACTACATAAGTACCATTGCTGTATTTTTTTTTTCTCTGAGCAATTTCTGAAGGCTGTATAAATCATCGGCTAAATTCTGCCTCCCTACCTCCAACCTCGCTGAGCCAAAATCCCATTAAAGTTAACTTTAAGATTTGGCCCCATGACTGGATCAGTATGGGAAAGCCTGTAATTTATAAGGCCATATCCAGTCTATTATACTTCTGGAAAATGTGCAGAAATATATTTTTAAGAGACATTTCTCTCCAAGTTCCTAAAAAAGCCTGTGTAATTTCAGGGAGGCAATCTGATGGACAGATTTGTATGAATATTTATACAACTAATAACAGAGCCAACGCTTCTAAATATTTTCTAAGAATATTCACTGGAGTAAAACAGTGAATGTGTTTTGGCTGTTTGTCCTTTTTCTATTTACTTCCTTTGAATTTTCCCTTAGATGAGTTCACAGGCAGGAGTGTTGAAAATTCCCGTGAATAATGACACTGCTCACATATTGGTTTTAAACTCGTAGCTCTGAATATTTTCATTAGAAATCTCTTTTCATTTGTGAATAGAAATAATGATGCATGGCAAGTGATACTTGGAAAAATCTTACGTTTTAGTTTTGTTTAGTTGAGTATTTAGAAGATGAACTATTACAGGTGATCTGAGAGAACCTATTGAAACAGTAATTTCCACTAATTCAAGAAAATTATAAAGTGTCTTCAGAAAATATACAAACAGAGAAAGGTTAAATCAATTAAGTAGGTTATTTACTGCAAAATACTCATTCAGGCATAGAAACTAACCCTGAACAGATGTACACAATTCTGATGCGTTCTTGTGGTCTATTTGAAGATAAATGAAAATGCTTAATGCTTAATATCAAATAAATGCTCTTCAAAATGGTCTTTCAGATCTTCAATCATTACCAAGAAGAACATGTGCAGTGCAGAATTAAACACTACAAATATATGTGTTTTAACGGGCAATACCTGAATGAAGAAGTCTGTATTTCCAGCATGGGAATTAATAAAATCCCACGTATGCCTAATCTCAAGTTCTCCATAAGTTTGAATTTTGATCTCTGTAATAAAAGCAGTCCAGTATAATTTTGAGAACTATCCTCGAGGCCATTCCAATTGCAGCTAGGTCCCTTCAGCCCAGCTCTTTTCCAGGGGGTCGTCTTAAGCCTGGCAGAGTTCCCACCAGTGGGCAGACAGCAGGCAGATGAGGACCCCTAGCTTACCTCTGCTCTACGGTTTTGAATAAGGAATGAAAACAGATTGTGAAAAATGTATCAGTAAGTTCTGTTTCTCTTGCTACTGCCTTCCAGTGCAATGGGCATGAGACTAAAGTTTTTCTGATGAATGGGAGACAAGGACTCATTTATGGGTCTGGCAGAAAAGCTGGCATTGATTGCAAGAGTCTATTGGATCCATTAACCACAAAGCATGCTATAGATTTTAGAAGTCATGGGCTGTTCAAGCAATGGACATTTACTACAAAGTAACTACTTTACTCATGAAAGTTTTACATTCTTATGCTTAAACCGCTTGCATATGTAGGTGTAAATCATCCGCTTAAGTGTTCACATAGTCTGCAATTGTTTCAATGCCCATCACTTGTCAGATGTAGCTGGTTATTGCATTTTACAAGCACTAATATCTATGATTGATGTTTATATGTTCTGATTAAATTTACTGCTGATTAGTTGATCATTACTTTGAACAACAAGAAATTATATTTTATTACACCTATTTTATTACACTGATTGGCACTCAGTTTACAAACTATGGCACCAATGGGAATAATCAGAGCTAATTGATTTCTAAAGAGGATATATTAATTACATAGATGTAAGGAAATGCAATGACTATTATTCTGTTTTAAAACAAACAAATATGAGACTATGAAGAAACATCCAGACCCTACAGCAATCCTTAATTTCTACACAAGTGCATTGGCCTTATATTTTTGATTGATCTGCCTCTGTAATGGATCTTTACTTCTGAGAGCTTCTCTTCTGATTCTGACTGAAGATCTGAAGAACTATGTCTTTTTTGATTTTAAGTTTAACACACTGCTTTTTTCATTTAAAAAAAAAAAAAAAAAAAAAAAAAAAATCTCCTAATGGGAGAAGTAATTGTTTTGGTTTTATGTTTTTAAAGCTTCATATCTTCTGGATTAAGAAAAAAACGATTTCAAATAACACTGTTATTAGTTTTAAATACATGAGTAAAAATGAATCAAGGACATAAAACACAAAAGTAGTAGAAAAAAAAAAAAAACTTAAAGCAATTAAAAACCTCTTCAGAGTCCTTACTAAAAATCTCATATATCTGGCTTCCCCTGCCTGTGGGTGCCAAGATGAAACATTCAACTAATTTTGCAGCTTTTAATACTAGCTTACTGGTTTTTGGTTCATGATTCTATTACATCCCTACTATCTGGTTCTCACATGTTGATATCATCAGTGCCATTGGCCCTAATTCAACAAAGCACTTGTGTCTGTGCGTAAATCCCTCTGACATCCATATATGGTTGCACTCTGTAGAATGGGGGCTGCTGTCATCACAAAATTAAACACGGAAAATAACTAGACTCAAGACTTTCATATGTGTCCTGGAAACCAGCAGCCGTCTGTGTAGAGTTCTGCATCCATTTCATGCAGGACTCTCACTGTGATCCTGCAGGTCTCTGCTGCATGCTCAAGCTGCTCTGAGCGTGTTGAGATGCAGCATCTTCTCATAGATGCAAACTTTCCTGCCTTTGCTTCACACATTCACTCTCTCTCTCATGTTTTCTCTTTCTTTGAATTTGATGTTTTGCAAGCCACAGACTCAATCCTGCCTTAATGCTTTCTGGAAGCCACTTGTTGCAAGCTCAGGATCATATCTAGCTGATACATCAATACTTTCTTTAATGCTTTTGCTCACGTTTAGGTTTGCCAGTGAAGGCTGAAGTGTTTCTACTTAATATACACAGAAGGACCTTTTAAAACACACTCCAGTTAGAGTGTAGCTGAGAGTTTCTTATGAGCACATGCTCCAAGAGGAAAGCCATAGGCTCCATCCTTAGAGAACTGCTGGCTGTCTTAATGCCTCTTCAACATGATTCATACAAAAGCACTTAGGAATATCAGTCTGTCCATGTGTTGTTCACCAACTTTCCCAGTTCATGCACGACCAGCAGCAGCAGCCCATTGGTGTGAATAATTTATGTCTGGGGGAAAAGCATTTTTACGTCTTCATATGTTCACCCATTAAGCGCAACTCAAAACCCACAGGAATGCACAGAACGTCCTGGACTTCACCAAGCTCTGATATCCTTAAAGGAATAGAAACTTATTATCATACTCCAGTGCTGCAAGTGAAAATAGCTCAGGAAAATACTGTTTCTAACAGAGGATCTTAATGAACTTAATACTTTTTAATTATTTTAGCACTGTAGTACTGACCATAAGATAGATGCCAACCTGGCAGTACAGTCATTACCTGGAGCTATACTTTAGCTTTGCAGAAAGCTATGCTTTAGCTTTGCAGCAGTGCGTGCAGCATGCATTCATTAAAACATGCAATTCCAAAAATATTTTATTTTAGATTCTTCTCTTCATACTAGTGCAATACTCACTGTGAATAAAATTAGCTCATTATACATTGATAAGAAGCTTCTGAAGTAAGGATAATGTTTGTTTGTATGAATCCTTACCTCAACTCACAAAAGTTTCTTTGTCTTTACAGTAAAATTGGAACCTGGCTGGCCTCCCTCCAGTGTTTATTAAAACTCTCAAATTCCATATTTCAATAAACTCTTGCTTTTTTGTGGTTGAAATTCAAGTAATGGTGTTTATCCATCAGCAAATACTGCATAAGTGATGGCAAAAGATAAAAATACTCTCTCAGTACGTCTACAGGGAGTGTGATTTGTCTCCAGATGGACTGTGTTGTTCCACGATATGGGGAAGGTTAGGCACTCAGGCATAGTTTGGGTATTTTAAGAGTGATTACTCAGAGATAAAGCATCAAGTAAACAAAATCTAAAGTAATCATTACATTGAAGAGGAAAACTCACTGTTGACAGTCCTTGTCAGACTACTGGAATATGCACAATCTCATAGCTCTTTCAAAAGTGGCTTGCTTGGTCTTTTGAAAGATCTCTTGGTCTGCTCGTATTCTAGTTGAACAACTGCTTTCAACAAAGTTGTAGTGTTTCTGGAAAGTCTGAGCAGCCCTCAGTTAGCATTCAGTGGTTGTCAAGCTGGGAGATGGCTTGTGCGCAGAATGGGCAGACGAGGAGCCGCGAGAAGATGCAGCCTTCCCAGCTGGATGAAATCTGACAATTAGCTACAAAATCCCTACGTGTCTCAACAGGGCACACAGAGAACTCATACAAGTGAATTTTCATAAGCTTAGAAAAAAGGAACAGCATCAACATCAAACCAACCACACAGGTCAGATTTCATCTTCTACTATACCTACAGGTATGGTAGAGGCCTTTTCTTTGAAATAAGTAGTTTTAACATTAGAAATAAAATCTTTCCGAGTCTTAACTCTGACAAAGCCTGAAATACTGATTCTCAAGCACTCCGGAAAATATCAGTCGGAGGCAGAAGAACAGAGAATTTCAGTCTGGCTGAAGTAATAAAATCACTTAATGGGCTGAGTACTCTGCTAAAGGTGATGGTCATGGGCCTGAAGAACTCACAGTTGCAAAGCCAAACACTGAGCAGTAAGAAAACCCTAGAATTGATGTTAGATGCCAAACTTTAATTTGCATCCCTCTGTGCCATATGCGGGCTTTAAACATATGCTGACTTTTTTCTTTTTTTCCTTCCAATAAAACTGCCATCTTGTCCAGTGCCCAGCATGAGCAGGGCTCATGAGAATGTGGTGGGGGTCTGAAGCGAGATGTTGTCTGTCCTTGGAAATGGCTAACTTCTGCTTATTGACATAAAAAGTTTTTAAAGCAACCTTCTGAGGCAGACATCCATGATAACAAGGTACAGCAACCTGAAAGGCATCTCTAGATCTTAAAACAGGTCTTAAAACAGGAAAGTCAGAGGAAGCATAACAGCAGGGAAGTCAGCAGTAAAAAAAGAAAACATTTCTTCGAATCATCTCAAAAACAAAAATCTACTATATAGGAGTACACATGCACTTTCTAACTAGCAGGTTTGTTGGTAAAGAAAATTTTATACTGTCTTTATAGTCACACTGAATATGTTTTTTAGCCAGAAATAACATTTTCTGAACAGTTTCTATTTAAATAAATGAAAAAAATGTTTTTCATAAAACCAAAATGTGTTCAACAATGTCAGGTTTTTTTTTTTTTACAGATAACATTTTGGGTGTAGAAAGAAAGAAAATATTTAGTTCATGATTATTTCACAAACATCTGAAACCCAATGGCTTAGGCTGCTGTTCTCTAAAGGAAATGTACAAGAAAAATCACAGATTTGGAGAGGTATAGGTTAGAAATTAAATGTGGCACTTTGGTCGGCTAAGGTACTACATCAATAGAATGGCCTCTACCATGCTATTTTCTGTCTTTATTGAAACAAATAGACTGGAGAATGTTCTTGAAAGTAGGCTGTCCTAATGGAAGGGGAATGCATGTCTTGGAAAAGATACTTTGCATCAAACCAGCTTTATGAACAAAAGCTGTTTCCTTGCAGAGGTATTTGTAATTCTTGTTATTTTATTATGAGTGTTTTTTTCCTCTGTCATGACACAGAAATAGTTAACAGCAAACTTTTGAAATCAGATTTGAAAAGCTTGATGAAAGAGCCTGATGTTTTGCCTGATTTTTCTTTTCCTCTGCGGACAAAGGCCTTGAATGCTGAAGGCTGAAAAGCCTATTATCACTAGAAAGAAATGTAAGTAAACAAGGCATTACAATAATGAATTCTACAGTACATGACAGGAAGGCAAGAACCAGCTCTGTGCAGCAAGCAGTGAAAGATTTGGCTGTATCTTGGCAATTTTTCAAAAATGATAACAATAAGAGGTTTTGTCGCTTCAGACATGTAAATCAAAAGGATATTTCAGCACTAAAAATGATATGGAGAGTTTCTAACTGCTGACCCCAAACCAGCATTCAAAAATAGATATTAAAACTAAGAAGCTATAATCCTACAGGCCATGCACAGTCAAACCTGAAGAGCTAAAAAGATTGGATTTTTAAAGGCCATTTGAAATTAGGTTGGCAATAACTACCCTTATCCACAGGAGAAAGATTTTTGGTATTCAAAGTTAAGATGTGATAAAAAGGAATAATCCAAAAATTATACCAGGAGTATATTTCAAAACCAGCATTCAAAATGGCCTGAAATTCCCCGATCCTGTTCCGAAATAAACAGCAAATTCAGTGGCCATGCAGACGGATAGTTTGGACTGTAAGGACTCTATGAATTGCATGTGTAGGAAGTGAAAGTGAGTAGAAGTGAGATGTGAAGATGGAGAAATTTGATATTTAGTCTTGCTACAGTGCATTAACAAACTGTGCACATGTGACTGGTGCCACAGTGATTTGGCAGATTAGAAGGAATCTATTCAAAACTTCATCTAGTGATAAAAATTTGCATGTTTAAACTCCCGAAGCAGAATAGAGTGCCTGTATATGTGAACATAGAAATGTAGTACAACAACCTCTTGATGGTGACTTGTGGCTTTTGCCCTCTCCACATGATCTGTGAGCAAGAAGAGCCCTCACTGCCTCCATGCAGTATAGTTCTTAATGCCACTGACAGCAGAGTACTGCTGACTTATCTGGGGCATCCTATGGGGATGAATATTGTCACTTCAAGAGACATATCAAAGAGCAGACAGGATTGGACTGAGCGCTTGTTCTTTCTAGGCCCAAACTACACATTCATACCAAACAAAAAAAAAAAAAAAGCAGGAAATGGGGCCTTAAGCAAGACAAATAATGCACTCAGGTGAAATGAAATCTTACTGCATATAGGATGTAGGTATTGCCACCATGCTGAGGTCAGCACTGTGCTTAACAGCCCACAGTACAGCAAAACAGACAGACCCTTTGCTCCCACATTAAACTGAGCAACTGTGACAGACTTTCAGCTACTCTGTGACCTCCCCTGTGGGATGTGCTCCTCTGAGAAGTTTGTCAGAGCCACATTTGGAGAGCTAGAGTACAGTAAGGTCAAGCAGCAAAAACACCACAGATCTCAGTTCCTGACTTTGTATTCTTCTGCATCAAACTGCCCCACAGAGATGAGCCCCAGAGATTCTTCTTGACAAGCCCTATGCCTGAAAGAGCAGTATGGAAAAGTCAGCAGGTTTAGGTATGACCAAGTCTGTGAAGAGTAGTTAAGATGATTTATCTTCAGTGAAGAAGACCTGCAGGAGAAAGAGTGATGCATTGTGATACACACTTCTCTAATGAGGAGTGGAAAGCAGTAACATTCCAAGAAGAGGCTGAAAACCCATCTTGTAAAAATTTCCACAGGATTCAGCAACCAGGCTGTACTGTGAAGTAAGCAATGTTAAAGAAAGTATCTGGGGCATGGGAAAAGCTTTCCCTCTTGACAGGATCAGATCAGGCTCTGATCCAGGCTTGGATGGATCCCAACCTGGAAGCATTTATGAGCAGCTCAGCCCAATCCCCAAAGCAGAAGCAGCCCAAGCCTGCTCCTGGACCAGCAGTGATGACACATTACGACTACGATTATTAGTCCCACCACAAGCTCAGAAATTTCTGTGAGTTCTTGTGTGACATAGCATGGCATGCTTTTATGCAGCTACAGCTAGTTTCAAGCAGAATAGAAAAGTCTGAACATGTTGTGGATTAGTGCTTCCCACTGTTCCCTAAAGAGCCAAGACCATTCAGCAATAAGATCACCTACAGACCAAAAATAAGAGGAAAACTTCATTCACTTCTTTAAGATCACGTAACTTTATAAGAACTGTAACACTAGTAACATGAGACTTTGTCAAGGTCTTTGCCATGAATACCCTTTAAGTAATTGATGCCATTGAAACTCTTTAGCCATCTAGATGGTGAACCCAGTGTTTTTATTCAATTACTGTATTTGAGTTAAAATACGGGTGGTGAACTACAGTTCCCAGACACATTCCACGATGTTCATGCTTAGTAGGTCACAAAATCATTTAAGTGTTATTGTAAAACTCAAGAAGGCTGCGGGGTGGGGAGTGGCAGGGAATGGGACGAACGAGTGAGAACAACCAGACCATCTTGGACAAATTGCACAACGTTCCACTTGCCATTCAAGATTTACTAAATGACATTTATCCAGAGAATACAATGTTATACAGGAATGACAAATAGCACAGTATGTTATGGAAAGGAATTCCTCAGCCAGTTAATTTATTTTTCCAGAAAGGGAAGGAGGCTGCAAAAAAATCGCCATTGGACAGCTTAGTCCTAACGTAAGAATGTAGCTCTTAGGCACAGTGTTATATGCATCAGGTTGCTTACCTGCAGAAGCTACCAAGTATGTTGCAGAGTGGAAAGCATGAAATATGTGTTACTTTTATATTTTGGTGGCTATAATTGAACCATTTTATTTCCAGCCTGGCAACATGAACGTGAAACATGGCAGTTTTGTTGAACATTATGCCCAAGACAACAAATTATAATGTTGGTTGTTTTTTTTCACTATAAACCTTTTCCTAGAGATATTTTCCTATTGTATGAAAGCCCTTTGGCTCACAGTAAAAATTCCCTTTCTGACAGAAGCTTCATCTGATGCCTCCTCAGGTATGACCCAGTGCGCTAAGTTTCTTGGCACACTTGTGATATATTTCATGCCTAATATGAACACATTTGATAGGTATGCTCCCTGTTTACCACAGGTTTGGTGCCTGGTCTAATAGCTAATTCTGACTACCTCAAATAACAGTGTTTTTTAAACTTTTGCTCAGCTTCTCTTTTCATTTTTAATTGTCATGGGCTTAAATTACACCTCTCTGTTTCATATATCCTATTGAGTTACACTCCATGCAGCTGACCTGAGAGACCAAAACCATATTAGACTAGATGCTGTGCAAACATCAACAAAGGAAAAAAAAAAAACAAACATAAAGAATAAAACAGAAATGGAGAAAGAGATGCCTGAAGAAATGTAATGCCAACAGGCTTTTGTACATGAGGCCTTCTCTTGGAATGTTTTAGAAGGTAAGTCTGTCTGACAGAGTTAGTCTAGAAGAGATGAGAATAAAAGAAAAATCGAGACAAAAAGAAGTGAACCAATGTAGCTAGGAGTGACCACAGAATGAGATGTGGTTGGCTAATCACAGGAAATGCCCTCATGCACCTACATCCACTGCCTGAGAAGCTGTGACAAAACAATACACATACTTGCAATATTTGTAACAGCGCAGCCTACATTAGATGTTTAGATAAGGTACTAGTGATTCAGTGGTGAAGATCTACATGCCCCACAGCAACAACCTTTGGCTGCTGAACACAGGAGATTGTGGAGGCCCCCACCTGCAGGGCAGAGAGCTCTTTCTCATACCTCAGTGGGCAAGATGGGATACATGAACTTCTCCCTAAGCAGAATACTACTGCCAGCTTTGTGGATGCCAGAAAACTCAAACTTCAAAGGATCTTCAGTTCTATATTCCAATAGGGTAATAAGTATTCCTTTTTTCCCCCTACTATTCCTTAGACATTTTCAGAAGTTCTCTGTGGATATCCATACTTACATAATCAATTCATAGCTAAAATTCATCAAGGAATAAAGTATAGGTGTCCCATCAACAATTCACTATTGCAGAAAATTGTATTTGTTAAAATTAGAAAAGTTGTTGAATATTGATGCTAATTACTAAAGTTGAGTATCTGTGGTAAAGTGATACAGACTCAGTCATTAGAAAAGAAAAATTAAGCATTTGAAACATACTGGTTTCCAATGACTATTGAAATTCAATATGCTATCACTGGAATTATTTATTGATCTGCTTAACAGTTTTACAGACCATTGCAGCATACTTGTTAACATCTGAAAAGCAAAGCCAAACCAGCTATCTTTTATGTTCACTCCATCTTACACTGTGACACATTTCTTGGATAAACTATAAGCAATAAATTCCGTGCTTGCTGCATGTTTTTGAAAAACTATACAATCTATGGAAGCATCAAAAATAAAATCTTATAACACAGATGATGCCTTTCCCATTGAAATTCCTATGGTTTGACTTGCAGAGGAATCTTGATGTGCGTTTCCTCTGATGTTAGTAAACAGTATGAATAAATTCTCAAACTGACTTAGTCACTGAAATACCTTAGTCATAGATGACTGCCTTCCAACACCTCTCTCTGCCTGATTTAGGAGCTTTTAGGAGAACACTTTTGGAAGAAGAAAGAGAAGCTTTATCAGATACAATTGCATTTTAGAGGAAAAAATGAGACTCAGAAGCCAAAGCAGTTGATTTGCAGGTGCTGCTGCTGCTGCTCCACTTCATGTAGTCACCACCGTAGGAACCAGAAAAGGTAGAACATACAGAACACTAGCTAATTAGCACAGACAAAACCAAACTTTTTAAATCTCTGTCCCAAGGGATATTTTTATATATTAATCATAGAATGTCTCTAAGAAGAAAGATCACAGAGATTTGAAAAGGATGGAATAGCCAAGTAATCTGACTATTCAAAATGTGACAAGCTTGAGTTCAAGTCAATTCTTCAGATCATGTAGAAAAAGAATTTGAGTCGTGGTCTTTCATGTTCCTAGTGTTTACTCTGACTGCTTAACTCCTCTGGACATGCACACACAATCTCTCACTCATCCACTCCCTTCTTTTCCTAAAATGTTTTTGTTTCATACTTCAGGTCTACTGACAGCCTGTCCTTCTGTTTCTATGCATAGGTTGAGTTGTTGGCTTTGGCTCTGGGCAGCAGTAATAGCAAACTTTTAGAAGTTTCTAAATGAATAAATAAATAAATAAATGGAAATATTTTGTTGTTAGTGTAGCTGACTTAAGATGGATTGAAATCAAAATGAATTGAATGTCAGTCTATGAAACAATTTGATTCTAAAACTATTAATACTTGATTCTAGTCCTAGAACTGTAGGGCTCCTGTTATCTCTAGAATAATTGCTAGAATTTCCCCATAATGTTTTTTCAAATTTTAATAGAGACATCAAACAAAAGTTGAAAGATGTAGATTAATTAAGGTTTATAGTCCAGTATCTAAGTTCCTTTAAGACACATGTTGACTGTCAATTAAATTGCCATGCTTTCTTTGACTTCATGAAAGATATTCCTTGAGATAAAAACTAGGATAGCTGAAAATGGAAAGCTTCATGTTCAGAACTATAAATTTGGGAACAAAGGAAAACAAATTCTTTGTTTAACTTTCCATAGTTGCTCAACTGAACATTTTATCTGAGGTGTGACACCACTTACTAGCTATTTATGTATAATATCTACATTGTAATATTACATGCATTAGAATTAGAAAAAAACAGCTTGTAGGTGAAAAAAGATTCTATTACCCAAGTTAGCTAATGATGGATAACATACCATCTGTATTAGATTTGCTAGAAATTGAAGAACATGAACTTCAGGTGTGTATAAATCAGAGGTTAAGTATTTCACCTTTAAATCTAGTATTAAAGTTAAGGAGAAAATCCTGTGAAAAAAAAATGAGAGATGAGTCACTGTAATCCATGTGGGCAGGATTTCACCATCATCTGCTTCTCAGTGCTGGTGCTCAGTCTGTACCAGAAGGTAAGACCTCCTCGTTCAGCAAACACCTTGTAGTGGCTTTTACTGGAGCTTTGCACCAGAGCTGTGCTCTGTAGCTGTGTTGGGAAAAATGGTCAGATGAACTGCAGCCAAAGAAGTTTACTCTGGGATCTGAAGAAAGAATAGCTGGGTAGGTACACACCAAGTTGGCCTCTAAATCTGAAAGCATGTGACTGTTTGTCATAGTCTCCAGGGAATGATTGATGAAAGTAGCTCTGCATCATCTTTTACTTGCAGGATTTGATAGTCTTCTGGTAACCTTACAGGTGTGCAGGTCCCTTACTGTTTTTCTGTTACAGTGCCTATCTACAAATTGACCAGAACTGAGTTCTCTGAATTTCAGGACACTATAGTTGACAGAAAAGATTTTCCAATAATGAGAAAAACTATTTCCATTCTCTCATCAGCAAACATTTTCAAGTGTTGCAAAAGCTACATAGGAGTGCTCTGAAGGTTTAGGAAGACTAAGCCCTGATTGATTAGCATTAATGATTTATAATGAAGGAAGCAATTGCTTCATTTGAGTCTCGCATTCATGCAGGATTTCATGAGGAAGGCAGGTTTGGAACTAAATGATATTTTAAAATGTAAAATTCAACAAAGTGGTTGCAGATAAGTTTGAAGTAGCCATGTAGGCTCTTTGCTCTCCTTCAATTTATTTTGAAAAGCTGCATGCTTCCCTTGGTGGACCAAGTTTTGTGTCAATGCATTTGAATATTGTGGGGCGTTACAAATATTGTGAGATTGGGCTGAGCTGCTGGAATACAAGTGTTGATTTCATGCCGTGCTTTGCAATAGATGTGCCTTTGTGAAAAGCAGTAAAAATTGGTAGAGATGGGATACAAGTAGCAGTAAAAAGAAAAATGTTGAGACTCTTTCTTTTAAAATACATCCTGCAGTTTAGCTATAAAGCTCCTTATTTTTAGAAAACCAGTAGAATTGTTCAGGCTCTGCCCCTGCAGTTTCAATAGCAGTCTAGTGCTTTAAAACCACGACCTTGAAAAGAAAGCGTTTACATTGTAAATGTACTGGCAGTATGTGGACTATTCTATGAGTGAGTATCCAACTGCGGCAAAAAGTTCAGAAGCAGATTTTCTTTATTCTGAAAGGCCTAATCCGTGGGGCTTTTTTTAGTGGTAAAAGCACTTGGTTCTAATTGTGACTTCTAGCAGCGAACCTGTGTAATTCTTAGCTTTCACACAGCCAATTAATTCTCCTGAATACGAGAACCATGAATTCTGATAGGTGTTGATACACAGCATTTCTGATGGTACAATATTCTACAAACAGAGGGGACCTCTCACAGCTGGTTCTTCTGCCTAAAATGCAGCATCATCTCATAGGTTGTGAATGTATGAGGGTTAAGGATGTCTGGAATACTTGAAGGTTAAGCAGAAAATAACATGTATGGTAACACAAGAATGAAGTGTGACTTTTGAGGGACTTCCTGCTTCCAGGGAAGCATGCTGGAGGACATGTGGCAGAGAAGAGGTTAAGCACAACTGTAAGCACACTGCATCAGGGCCAATTCACAGTACAAAAATTCTGTACAAATTTTTTCCCCATAGACAAACTCCCTGGAAAGTATAGCTTTCTTTCACCTAGCCACAGTGTTACTGGGTTCTTTATTCTTTTATGGAGTCTCAGTCACAGCTCTACAGTTTTGGAAGATTTCTGTTTTTAGTTGAAGATCTGGAATTTTTATTATGCATGGAAAAATAAGTACAGCTTTCCTAAATTTACACTTCTCATCCTTTAAAGACGAGTGTTCTGAGCAATAATAAATAAATCTGTTAATCTGTGCTAAAATTAAATTGGTCATTTAAAGAAATTTAGCATCTGTTCTTTGTTGCAAATAATCTTAAAACAACAGATTATCTCCTCTCTCAATTTAGTCAAAATTAATTGAAATCTTTTGCACAGGCTGTACTTGATGAAAATAGTCTATAATTAAGATAAGTTAATAATTATTGTTTTATCTAATTGTTGTAATTATATGGGAGCCAAAGAGGATAAGGTCAATAGTTCAGTTAATTGAAGTGGAACCACATCAGAGATCAGACAGTCACCATCCTCCTTTACTGTTGGTTTTCACCAACCAAGGGCATTGATGATTCAGTGGGAAGAGGTAGATTAGGCATGTCAACAGTTACCAGTATATTTTTGGTACAAGTCTCACTGGTTGAATCTGGCATAAATGACTGAAATATTATCCCCTTGACTCTCATGTCATCACCCAACTTTCATATTGAAATATCTCTATCAGGGAAACCAAAGCACCTGCAGGAGATCCCTTCGTTTACAGCAATACTAAAACTGTGTTAGAAAAATCTAAAGAAGGTATTTTGTGGTCAAGATCTAGATATTTCTTAGTTGGTCCTCTCCCACTATGTAGAATGGAGTAGCTGATGAAACAATTAAGAATAAAAACATTCTTAATTATGGGCATTTTTCGTTACTTTGCATGAAAGGCTTCTAAATATGAAGTTCTAGAGCAGTCTTGTGAAAATCTGAGATTGGGCCACCATCAGGATAGCAGCAGAGAAAGTCATTACCGCTGCACAAGTGCTCATGTCTTTCAAACACAGCAGCAATACATCTTATGCTTCTGAAGTATATGATTGCTGCAGCCTCCATCTCACAGCTGGATAGTTCAATATCAAGCTGATTATACTCTAATGTCAATGGCAGCTTGATAGTTATGTCCAGGGACTCCATTTGACAAGATAAATAATCAGGCCAGTGTATACTGCTCATTATGCACTCAACTGAACGTCACCTGCAAGAATTCATCAAGTAGAGCCAACAAGACACTGTCTTCCTAGCATTTGATATCCTGGAGTAAAACTGTGTCAACTCAAAGGTGATGGTTCTTCTTCAGCACAGCCATCAAACAGTCAGCAAAGACATCAAACAAATGATCATAGAAGGTCATGATCTTGCCAAGTGTAACCGCCTTGCTTACAGGGAAAACACAAATAACTATAAATTATTAGGATTTGATGAAAAAATTGGGTTAGCCAGTTCTGGAGTTAACAGTAATTAATTTTTTTAAAATGAAAGCATCATTCTGTTCCTGTGATTACGAGATCTTAGTAAAAACAGGTGATTCTGCTTTTCAAGTGCTTAAAATTATGAAAGTCCTTGTGTCTTGCATTTGAAAATAGTTTTGTTGGATTAATGATTGTTTCCACGCCGTCATTATTTTGAAAGTAATTCTACAGAAATATTCATAAAGAGTATGAAAGCTTACTTTCAAAATATTTGCTTTCTGCTTGGTAGAACTGAAGTTCCAACAATGATGCTGCACCTGTACCTTTGTATGTGGGTATATGAATAGGGTACAGCACAATATACTCCCTGATCTACTGTCCTCTCTGAGAGCATGTTTATGGGGACAAGATGATTACAGATAAGCTCCAAATGTCCAAAGCATGCAAACATCAGTCCCAGCTACCCTTGTAACATACGGGATGAGTGTCCTTTTAGGAAGTTTACCGAGAAATCTTGTCTGCAGGCTGTTGGCTACGCCATGGCACTGTACTGGCTAAAGCAAAGCAGCACCCCAGATATCGTGCCATCCAAGCTGTGGACACCAACAGGGCATAACTTGAGCCAGGTCATGGGGGTACCCAGAAATCCAGTCTGACCCTGCTTTTCCTTGGCTTTTATGAGGCTTACAGTGCTGGTATGAAGAGCCCTTATGATGAAAAAGCAGAGTAGAAGTAGCCTATATCCACAGGGGTATTTTGAGAAGAGCAGCATGTTTCCATTGTTCTTCCCGCAGCTGAGATCACAGGCTTCTCCTAACGAAAGTAGCTGCTGGCTGTATTCATAATGGGGATGCTATGAAGGCATAAATAGAAAAGAAGAGAAGAAAAAAGTCGTTTTTATTTTTAAGCAATCAGTGAATCTGGAACTAGAAACATAAAAATGCCCTTCATTACAATAATTTAATTATTTGGTAATGTCATTCTACAAGATAGCAAGGCTTCCTTGGATGCCTTTTCTGCTTCTAGTAGCATTTTCTATACTTTTCATAGAATTTTACCTTCCTTCTGAATATTAGATATTTGTGGTTGGTTGTTTCTCTTTAAACATGGCTTCAACAAATTTCTTATTTCTCTTCAGGGTGAGTTAAACTTCATTTCAATGCAGTTGGTCTTCTCCTTTATTTTGTCAAAGTTTATTTTCTGCACTGAAGCATATACAGCTAGTCTTGCACAACTAGTCAAAAACAACAAACAGGTCATATCATCTATGTTTCTGTCCCAAAGAAAAATCCATTACACCTATGTCATTCCTGCAATGTTTCCAATTTATTCTAAACAACTCTAATGATCAAATTACCACATTCTCATTAAGTTATTTATTCCAGTAAAAAGGAAAAAATGAGATTGTATTAAAACAAACAAACAAAAAAAAACCTATCACCATATTTTTGCAGTGGACTCCTTTATATTAATGCAAAAATTCTTTAATCTGAAAATAAACAACTTTGTCTAGCAGCTTGTTCAGGGTTGGTGCCTTCCCACTCACAGAATGAATGAAAAACAATCACAACTTTTGAGCTGTACAAGCAATTGGAAATCCCTTCCCCTCATTTCAGTTCTTCTAATTCTAGGAGCAGACACTGCATATCTGAGTACCTTCACGTCTTTCAGGGTGCTTCAGAAGGTCTTTATGGGAAACATGTTAGGCATTTATGTGGGAGACAGTTTGGAGGTATGATTATAATGACACTATGTACAGCATCATGGTGTATTTTGAATTAAGGTCTTATAATTTCATATACTTGATGTTTTAGTCATGTTCTTTAACTGAGCTATATTTGAGATCTTGGCAGTGATCTTTTGAATCTGGGATGCACTCTGCTGTTGCATGCAGTATTGCTTATGGAGGAATAGCTTATTTACATAGATGGATTTTGCTGCGTACTGCCATCTTCTAGATGCTCAGCTCATCCTTTTCTGTATGGTCACTGGCTGTGACCTCTGAGAGGTAATGCTGTCTTCTCTATGCATTGGTACAGCTGTAGAACAACGTCTCGATCCTTTCACAGTAAGAGATACTAACAGAGCGTAACTAAGGCAAAAGCAATGACAGTGTAACATCAAACACTGTTTTGTTGATAACAGTAGCAAACAGCGGTGGGTGCGTCAGGTAAACAGGCAATCTCATAAACAAATTTCAGTTTCAAGAAACATACTGAATTTCCTTTGAGATTCACAATACAGTGTTTCCATATTTTATGTTTCATAATAAAAAGGTTTCTGCAAAAATCTTGATGCAGATATATCAAAATTTATTTGTTGGTGGAGTTGGTGGTGGTAGATTTTGGGGGGGGGGGAGGGATATTTTTGGTGATTAGTTGGTTGGTTTGTTTGTTTTCATGATAGCTGGCACAGTCCCTTCATTCACTCTCCTGCCAGCTGCTTTATTAGTCATTTTAACTGTCGCTAAGCAGGGCTAACAAGCCACCAGAGAGACTGGCTGAAAGGGAAGTTAAGCAGCTGAATGGAATGCGGTTGGAAGAAGAGGGGACCATAAAACAAATACTCACAAAAGTTACTTAAAAAAAATCTTGCTCTACTTTTTAAAAAAAAATAAGAAACACCATGGGAATCACTGGGGTGCTTGTTCTTAGCCCTGAAGTGCAGAGATTTTATTTTCTGAAAGCCTGCACACCAACAAAATTGCCTGTACTGGAGGTCTGAGCAAGTAGTGCACATATCCTAGGAATATATTTCTCTGCAAGTTTTAGCAACCAAAGCCTGCATAAGTTGCTGTTATTGTGCAGAGCCAAAGCAGGTGAAATTAGGGGGAAAAATCCTGCTCCTGTTATTTCTGGATTACCCTCACCAACTGCCCGCAAAGCACCCACAGATATCACAGCATCTCTGCACTGCTAAAATGTGTGTGATCTTTGCTTCCAGAGTGCAGTCAGAAGTCCAAAGGCACTTCTGGTGCTGCAGAGAGAGGGTCCTGATCTTTTGCATGGTGCAGTGTGCCAAGTGTCTTAACTGCTCATTAAACCCACTCTAGTAAGAGAGGCTTGAGAAAAACAAGTTCAGCACTGTGAAGGACAAGTTCTCCTAAATCTCCAAGGCAGAAAGGTACCTCCCAGTCCCAGCAGAAGGGTTCAGATGCAGATTATCCTGCTGCTACACTCGCACAGCCGATCACGGCTCCAACATATGTTCTTTGCTTTTTTGGCTGGAGTTACAGTTGTCTTTCCCTTCCTCTCCTTCTCCCCCCACCCCCTCCACCCTCGCTCTGACTCTCACAGGAGCAATAAATGCCAGTAGTAAATATTCTCAGCCTTGCAAGGATTTCACTAAATTAACGTTCACATCCAAGCTTTGGGCAACTTCCTGCGTTCTAAATGGGATCCAAATGAAGGTTTTTCAAAGTCTATGCAGTATAATAATAATAAAAAACATATCTAAATCATTAAAATGAATGACAGCATTCCCTATACCAGTTCTGGCCTCCATAAATTATGTATAAAAGTAATCTGCATTATATTAGCAAAAGATAAAAATTAGAAAAGGGTGAGAGTAAAAATGTCTCATTTTTCGATAGCACAAAGAGAAGGTTCTGTGCTCCTGAGCTCAGAGCTCCATCTCGTGGATGACAGTGAGTGTGAAGCCATTTCCTACTTACCACAATATGTTTTCTTCACTTCCACTCGTTAGGAAAGAAAACCATTACGAGAATAAAAGCTTTTTACTGAACAATAACAGCAAACCAAAAGTGGTAAATCAATGCAATACCAGCACTGACTGTACGTCTTTACCCAAACTCCATCTCATTAGAATCAAAGGATGATTAAATCTCAGAATGTCCTGCATTGGAAGGGACCCACAAGGATCCTTGACTCCAACTCCTGGTTTGTTGGGTTTTTTTTTGTTTGTTTGTTTGACCGTGTGAAGAGGAGCCTTGTGCTGCTCTTGAGCTCAGCTTCACTCACATGCAAGGATGCTGCTCAGCATCCTCTGCCCTTTATCTCCTAGCAAGCCTTACCTGACTGACAGGCAACATTTTTTTTGTAATTTCTTAACATCTGTGGTGCGCTTACAGGATTCCAGTCTACATATCTGGTTAGCATTATAGTCTAATTCATTGCATTGTGCACCTTTCAATACTAATGGTTCCCATGGGGCAGCACTATCTCTCCAAGACACCCTTTGAGTATTTATGAATACAACCCACTTCTCTTAATAAAAGAAGAGAGATAAAGCAATATAAAAACTAGCTTTCCTAGCAGTTGTGGGTTGGTTTCTTTTTTTTGTTTTGTTTTGTTTTTTGTGTGTGTGTGTGTGTGTGTGTGTGGTTTTTGTTTTTTTTTTTCCCAGAACACATTCCTTAGAATCTGAGATGCTTTAAATTTAACTGTTGTTTTCTGGACACTATTAACTAACAAAGAATGCTTTGTTACAGGCAGCAGTACAGTTTATGAAGCAGTATCCTCCCATCCACTGCAGAATGCAGCGAACTACTGCGCTGTTGCACACTTGTGTTACAGCAGCCTTGGCTATGTGGACATAGCCTTGGCTTTTAGAAGCTGTAGACTGGAGTGTAGAGGAATGAGACAACACTGAGAAAGAGAGGACAACAGTATTTCATCAAAAAGAAGCTCATTTCCTTCCAGGAGCAGGCCATACAGAAAACAGACACAGAATGAGCATATCTGTGAGGTTTTTTGGGTTGGCACAGCCACGTCACCCTGGGTACGTACCAGCAAGGTCTGCACTGCTTCTCCCAGCACACAGGTGAGACTGCAGCCCGAGGCCTGTGCCTGGTGCTTGTGAAACCAGCCCAAAGAGAGGCCAAAGTGAAGAAGCTTACAAAATTAATCTTGTATACATGAGATGGGATATAACGTTAGTGTTCTGTAACATTTACACTTGAGGCAGAAGGAAGTACAAAACACTATTTGGTGGATTGTTGCAGTTCAATGGCCATCAGCTGTTCATAAATCAAGTGCACAGACAGTCTGCAAACTGCCTTGCTGCCATGACAAAGACACAGTGATTAATGTTTCCGTTATGGATTAGGGAGGCACTGAGGTAATATTACATGTAACTGTGAGATGCTACCTTTTTTTCACTTCTCAGCTGAAGGCCAAGCAAACTTTAGTCAATGTTACTAAAAATTAAGCTGCTAGGAGGCTGTGTATGCTTTATAATGTACACATGCATTCCCTTGCTATAGTGTTTTTTTATTTTTGTAAATTCTGCAACTATTATTCATTAAGTTTATCAGTTCTTTCTTGCACATATTTCCTTATCCTGTGCTGTTACATAGGATTCTGTACTGGCTGTATTTTACAGTATGTGTCTATGTAATTCTTTCCTCCTCTGAGGTGCTTTTCCAGACTTTGCAGTGTGCATCAATCCAGCATCTACAAATCATCCAGTCTCAGATTGGAGGAAAAAAAAGGAATGGATAGAAATTCCCCAAATTCCTCTGAAAGAGAATAGAAGGAGAAAACTGAAGGGCTCTCAGCAGGAAGATGGCAGTGCCCTTTCAGAGTGGGGCACATTGGCACTGCCAGAGAGATGAGGAGGGGACATGGTGAGCAATGCACACCTGGCTGCCTTGAGTTCAGTGGCACTGAACTCTGGTTTGCAGAGGTTCTGCGCCTCTCTGCAAAAGCCCAGAGGATTCATTAACGGGATTTGCTAATCTCCTTAATTGACTAAGTCTGGAGAAAAGGTCGCTGATGCTGCTAAAGCTAATATTTGACTTGGGATTCCCACGTTTGAAATCAGACTTATGGTTTTAGTGTTCTTATGCAGAGCAGTATTTGCAAATCTGTTGTTACCCATAGCACCTGACACCATGTGGTGTCACTGCAATAGCTTTAGCTCATCTGCTGTCTGATGGACAACCACATTCCAACAGAAACTGAACAATATTTGTTGGATTCACTGTTTAAAAAGAAAATAAATAACTGAATCTGGAGACAGGACAAGGGGAAACGGACATAAACTGCAGCATAGGAAGTTTCACACGAATGTGCGTAAGAACTTCTTTACAGTGAGGGTGATGGAGCACTGGAACAGGCTGCCCAGGGGGATTGTGGAGTCTCCTCTGGATATATTCAGGTCTTGCCTGGATGCCTACCTGTGCAACCTGGTGTAGGGAACCTGCTTTGTCAGGGGGTTGGTCTCAATGATCTCTAGAGGTCCCTTCCAACCCCTACAATTCTGTGATTCTGTGAAAATTTAAAAATCCAATCTATGGATTTTACAGATTTTAAAAAACAGTCTATGGTTCCATTTGCCATGGAAAGAAATAAATGAAATGGAATGAGCCAAACTGCAAGATACACCCTTGTGTTAATGGGAAAAGCCATTTACTGCTATTTTAGCAAATTGCTCAAGAGCAGAATCTATGTAACACATTTCCACACTTTCTTGTAACTGTAGGGCAATTGTTCCTTGTTTATCAAAAGGAACATAATGTTCATTTCTGACAAGAGACTAGTGTCAGTGGATGAACTCTTTACCTGATTTTATTTGGCTTCACAAAGCAGGTAGCTGTTGTATTTTCATTAACCAGTGATACCCGTCAGGTTTTCAATGCACTGTGGTACGTGCATCTCACTGTTTGCCTGCTTAATTCTGCCAGCAGATATTCTATGATGGCTAGAGAGTAGTGCAAAGGACATGTCACCAAGTGCTTTGAAATTTATTCTTATACCTCTCCTAACTATTCATTAAGAATACATGGACTGATCTGCCATGTCTTTTACTAGACTTCAACGGTTCCAATTTCATGAAGCACATGAAGTTCCATGACAAAGGTTCATCAAAGCGATTCGCATTCTGTCTTTATTTGCCTTGGTCAGTCGTCAATTGACTTTTTAGATATGTGAGACTCTTCTTCATGTTCCGCTGTTATTATTTATCCATCGTCCCTTTTTCTCATACAACAGAGTACTCTTTCTTTTTAACCTTCTAAGGCTAAAAAATCAGAAAGAAAATCAAGACTGTTCATAACCTTACTGGGATTCAAAATTAAAAATAACATTAACAATTCTGATTTTACCTCTGGTAAAATATTAAAAGAGAATTTTAATTCACATTGATATTTCTTTGATATGTTTTTCTGGTTCAGTAGGTTTCAGCTATTCCTTTATAAGTCTACATCAAGATTTTCAGTACAAATATTTCTTTCAGACTATTCAGATTTTTACCATGATGAACAAGCAATGCGATTTGCCTGAATCTCTATATGGATAAACAGTTCTTTACTCCATAAAAATTACAGAAAGTGTTGTGACAAATATTTTATTTTTTTATACAGTTCTAGCTTCTTCAGACACTCATAAAAAGGATTTACACTAAGTATGTTACAGTTAACTCATAGTAGGGGTTCTTTACAAGGCACGATTCTCATTTCAGATGTCTCTCATTTGAGAATATCTCTCTATCTTCTTACACAGGATTACTTTATCAAGTCCTGCTGTCACCCAAAGGCTCATCACTGCAAAGCTGAGGGGTCTCAATTCATGGCTCTGCTTTAAATAGACTCTCAGCTTTCCTAGGGCATGGTATCCTCTCCTTAAGCAGTAACTTACTGAAATATCCACAGCAAGCACCAAATGGGTTGGAAGGATGTTGAGTGTACCTTTGCCATTCTTCTCACTGCTGAATTTATTAGTGATTTACTATAAGGAGAATGTACAGCGGATAAAGAGATGTCTTTTAAAATGTTGGCAATGAAACAGAGAGAATGAAAGATAACTTTTCTCAGAGAAAGAGGACCTTGCCCTCAGAAGTTTGTTTTCCTGAGTTAAATACCATGCTCTGCTGGGTGGAGCCCCATTGGCCCCTGCCTTTTGCATCTTCCATAGAATTATAGAATATCCCAAGTTGCAAGGGACCCAGAAGGATCACCAAGTCCAAGCTTTTCCTACTCTTCCTTCCCCTTTGGCAAAGATGTCCCTTTGACTCCATGGGTACTGATGTGACGGGCTTGGACTATAGATTTTCATCCTTATTTGAGAGGTGAAACTACCAGTGTGATTCAAAACTATAAGTGCCAAAATCTGATGAGAAAATTTCATCAGATATGTTTTGACTGTTGTGACTCAGTCTGAAAGATCTCAGGTGATATCCTACATCAAAGAATACGGAAGCAATTATGAAGCCACAGGTCTTTAGGGTAACAATCAATGAATGATCAATAAATACAGAAGCAAGTTTCCTGTGATGTGAAACAATGGCTCACAGCATAAGGATATCTTAGTGACATATATTGCAGCTTTTCTCATTAGAGCTCTTGGTAAGGCGTGCCCCATGATTAATGACACATCATTTATACAGCATTACCAGCAGGCAAATAATTCTAATTACCAATAACATTAAATCACAATCACTATGCAAATAATTTACATAATGTAATGGAATATCTGGTCATTACAGGGCAAACAAATCACAGTGTTAACTGAGGTTAGTCAGTTATCGCAGAGTAAATAACGTTAGAAATTAAACAAAGCCAAGCTAACACCAGGTTTTATCCAGTTAATAACCAGTAAGTTTATCCCTTGCAAAACACATCAGACCACGTACAGTTACTAAGTACTTTTGGTGTCTAATACAATAGGGACTGGAGATATCACTTAAAAACATCCGACCAAACAGCATGCAATTGACTAAGTGGCTGGGGGGATTGGCAGGGAATCTTACTGCTTTTTGTTAATTCATAGGGTTACGTCCTGAGATAGGGACCAAGGGATCCTGCTTACCGTTTGCAGGATAAAGCACTGTGGCAGTGAAAACCAGTTCAGAGGAAGCTGGTTTGTGCTCATGTATTTGAAAGACAGCTGTACAAGTAGCATTATTAAAAACCTGGCATTAATCTACATCTATTAGCAGAGTTATTTATGACCATGGAATCAGATAATGTTCTAATCTTGCACATGGGGCATGTAATATGCCAGAAATGTGGTAGGGTACAGAACAAGGAAGAGAGCAGAATATACAGGAGGTAATAATATATCTTGAAACAGAGAGCAAAAGGCAGCCCAGAGAATGCTGGATTACAGCAACTGGGAAAATACAGATGGGAAGACAGAACTATATACTTGACTAAGGAGAAGAAAATATTAGATGCTGGGGAGAGGTAAAAGGTACAGTCGTTTTTCAGCTTTTCACTTTCCTGTTGAGAGGAAAGCAGAAGCAGACATGGCTGTGAATAATGCCTGAAAGCTAACAGATGTATCTGTGAACTATAATACAGACATTTGGTTTTTTTCTGAAGAGAGATTGCATGTTATTTGCTCATTCTCATTTTCTTTTGTCTTCTGAAATCATAAAGCAGAAGAGGTATGTGGCTTATACAGCTGCAGACCCAGGTACAATTTGTAATTTTAGGAGCATTAAAGACTTTTTCATTGGAGAAGGTTCTCCTCATGCTGTATGACACATTGATGTAACCAATGAATTCCAGTTAAAACTTCCATCCATGGTAAACAGTGGAATCAGAGATACATCTTTGGTTTGGATCAGTCCATATCCAGTGCTGCTCTTGCAACTTGTTTTTGTTTTCTCAGTGTCTCGGATAAGTCCATGCTAGGCCATGGGCAGATGTCCTCCTCAAGATTCCAAAGTGCCTTTACCACCATTACTACGTCCAGCTGTTTGCACAGCCAGCAGCTGGAAGCTGTCTCCATCACTCTGTTCCTGAAAGGGACCTTGGGTGGTTTTGTTAAAATGCTTCAGGCAAACTTCACCCTGCTAGCACAAACCACTTTCCTCATCTGTTTAAATTAACCCAATTGTGGTTGACTGAAGCAGATTAGCAAATGCTGACAAGATTCCTCATGGGGACAGTAATCTCTAGTATAAGCAAATAGCATACAGCTTGGGGGGAAGGGAGAATGTTTCTAATGGGTACAGCAATGTGCTAATGTCTGTCCCTGGTCTTATAGAGCTTTCTTGAATAGCTGTAAGTGAGTGAGTGTACCAAAAGCAGGCTAGACAAATTTAGGTCCATAAAAGGGACAAGATGTATGGTGCACAGGCTTGGGTTTTGGTATGTTCAAGTACCTACATAAATAGTTTAGTTTTCAAATGTGCTGCTTAGTTTCTTCCCTTGCAGAAGTTAATGTTAGTGGCTCAGCTCCTGTGGGACCACCAATTTATTCAGGAACCTCAATCTTTATTAAAGTGCCAGTTTTAATCTCAGCTTTGGAAGTTTTTCTCCCGTTCACAGACCTTCTGGGGATTTAATAAATTCTCTTTAAAGGAATTTTAATCTCAGTTCCTTCAGTTCTATCATGATGAACAATATTTGAAGTATGAAGCAGGCTGGGAGAGAGATCAGCTAGACCTATAGCAGGTATCCAAGGAATTTTTGCAGTAGTTCTCTAGGAAAGCATTGAACTTATCTCATGCTTTGTGACTAGGCAGTAGAGAATTGTGTTTGCCAGTCTGGACATAATAGCAAAAGCGTGCAAGGTGGGACTGAATGATCTAATTTGATAATAAGACAAAGTTGTGATAAAGGGCTTGAATTGGGTTGAACAGTCCTGTGCTAGCCTCAGAATATTTATGGTGTATCTCCTTTCTAATTATGCCACTATGAGCAATAAGTTAGTCTTAGACTATTTGCAATTCTAAATTAGAGTCAACAGCTGATAACACAGCTGTTATTTAAAGTGTAGCTGTGCACTGATAAATTCTGCCCATGTTTAGTACACCAGGAGTTAGATATAATACACAGCTGTGGTGTGGGTTGTGAGAGTCACTTGTGACCACATGGAGAGATCACTTACAGTGGGTGATGCAAAACATACCATGCTTGTCTTTTTTAACTTGATGACATTGTTAGCAGAATAGCTGTAACACTGCTAGGAAGTGATTTATGGAAACATTGCTGCATCATCTCTGATCTACCTATGCTGCATTCAGGCAACATAATCTGTACTAGGTAAGAATAGTTATGCTGAGTTGATGAAAACGTGATTGTACAGTACTACTATGTCAATTGTACTGTGCTTAATATATCAAACACTTAGTCATTTTCTCACCAGAAAGGAGTTCTTGGTCTTCACTCATGTTTATGCGTTCTCCTTCTTAATCTTAAAGTTGAGGGTATTACTTCTTTTGTTTTAATTTAAAGCTGAACAAAAGATGGGAATCTCACAAAAAGTATTTATTTGCTGACTTCTCTGAATCTGGGCAGAAGAGATAGTGTGTGATGGATTGTATGGAGTAAAAAAAATAACATCATTTGCCTCTTTCAAACTGATATGGCAAAGAGAACATAAATGCAGCAGCATTAAGGCAGCAAAGGAGAAAGAAAAGTGATAACTGGCTGTAGAAATATATAGACTGGCTGTTCTTATAAAAAGTGGATGCAAGCTCTGAGCTATGAAGGAGAGAGCTGGAATGAAAAGTAAGAGAAGACTTCAGGTAAGCTTCAGGTTATCAAAGGAAGTAAGTTTTATGGAAAGGCAAATGCAAGCAGAAATGGAAACTTTCACCAGTCTTAACTCAGGAGAAGTATAAAAAGCAGAGCAGCCTCTTACGTTAGTGAGCCATTGGTCTGAATTGCAAGCACTGCCAACTTTCAGAACAGTTAAGAGAAAAGATAACTTTAACAAACATGTTGTGAAGTCAAGAGAATGAGAGCAGTGGGACAGAAAATACTACTTGGAAGCCAATCACAGTTCTGATTGAATTCTTTTTTCTCTTTCCAAAATGTTGTTTGTCTTAACAAAGAGTATTTCACTATTAAACATTATCACTAATGTCTGTGGTCTATAAAAACTGGAATAAGCTTAGCAACTCAGATTAACAATAGATTAGTCTGTTTTCTAACACATTAAAAATACATTATGAAAGTCTCACTTTAGATGCAACTTCATGGCTGATAATAATAGGTATGTTACTTAGCAAACAGTCCTATTTTGGTGCCCAAACTAGCTGCAAAGTCAGAGAGGCTAGGAATCAGCTCTGTGTGCTTTTACTCACTTTTGTAAAGCCAGCAGTTGACACTGAACAAGTCAAACACAGTCCAGCCTTCCCCACTCAAGCTCCAATGAAAGCACCAGAGGTAGAAGTTCCCCAGTTCTTCTGCCCAGTTCTTCCAAGATGTAGCGCATCCAGGAGCAGCCCAGCTGTGTTTTGCCAAAAATGCTGAGATTCCCAGATGCTGATGTAAAGAAATTAAAATTGTGGAGATGGCTTCAAGTTGCACATCACTCATTAGTGTAAGAGGACTCTTGAGGTATCTATTAGGTACAGAACGAAGGAGGACTGAAGAGCTCCCTTGGGGAACAATACTAAAAGAAGGAGAGATTTTAAGGCCATGAGACAGGGTCTTAAAACATTAAAAGGTACTCAACCTAGCTTCCTTACCACATAGTTTTGGATTCTAATCATCAAGTACATTAAGAAATTTGGAATGCAGATGGTGTATGGGCTGTGTATTGCACCATTACTCCTCTGATAGATAGAAAAAGCAGTTATTGCAAGTAGCATTTGTCAGAGCAAACCTCGAAAAAAACGGGACTGACAATTACTATATATTCAGATTCAAGAGACTTATTTCCTATCTCTGACACAAGTCCTAAATCTCTACTCTGCTGTTTCTTTCTAAGCATCTGTAAATGGTAATGTATTTATTTTTACTTGCTACATACAGCTCAATAATTTAAAAATACCTGTTTTTGTGGCATCTGGCTTCTTTTAAGACTTTCCTCAACACTCCTTCTCTAATGCAGCTTCTATCTTCTGTGTCACTCGCTTAACTGACCTCTTTAAGCTGTCTGAAACACTTTCAAACACAAGGACATTCACTCTACAAGTGCACGCTATGTGAGCAGCATGGCAGTTCTCAGATACATCATTAAATATATCACTGTATCCGCTTAGATTTGTCAGATATATGCATGATGAAATAGAGATGTTACATGCAAAATCTGTGTACATAAACCGTGCATTCTATTCTGCAGAATGCAACACAAAAGCACTGCATGTACTAAACAAATAGCTCCACCTAGTTTCTAAGCAGTGTTATTTCTTAGATCACAGCAGTGATGTACAATTTGAATGAAGCTCAAAGGGAACAACAAATTAATATAGGAAATACTTAAAGTAATTTAATAACACAGGGATGCTTCAACAAGCCTTCTCACTTTTCCCTACACAAACTTTCAGACTAGATCAACTATGGCAAATTCTTTCCGTGAGCAGTGCTTTCTTGCTGCAGGTACACTTTCCTGGGAAAGAATGAATCTGCCAGGCTTCATCAGTGTTAGAGAGAAATTTAGACACACTGAAGTGCAATGGTCCTAAGCTAACATTTGAATCTGGAGTTTCAACTCAGCAGGGATTAAGAAGAGGTCTTTGTTTTCCACTCAGGTCATCCACTTCTCTTCCATTTCCTTTCCTGATAGGAAATGAATTCCTTTCTGTGCATGAGCCCCTACATCCTCCATGCTCTCCCCTATTTCAATTCAGGCTACATCTAAGTCTCACAAGGTGTTATTTACATTACTTTGCTAAGATACTTCACTATCCATGTGTTTATGTAACTAAAACTTTTCTGAGCTTACAGAATCTGTTGTGTCTTTACCTTCAGCAAACGCTAGACTAGACTGGACACAATCTCCCAAATTCTAGCCAGCAATCTGCCTGAAAAATTCTTTTTAGACTTAAACACGATCTACCCTACTGCTCATCAGGTTTCCTTTGCTCTGGAGCTTGATGATCCCTTCCAATCCAAGCCATTCTATGATTCTATGATAACCATTTCAGATTGTCATTGATCAGTGGTTTGAAACTCATCTCTAAATTTTAGGTTAATTCATTCTTGGACAGTTTATACCTCTTTGCTCTGTTGGATGATACCTGCTTAACAACTTGGTAGTTCCACTCCCAGGTGGTCAAGAATGCCTGGTAAGCAGTAGTCCTCCAGCATCCTCCAGCTTTGAAAGTTGGTTTGGTACTCCAGAAACATTAGAAGTTAATATCTACTCTATCATCTAACCATTACCATACAGGCAGCATGCCTTGGCATGCAGAACTTCATCCTAGAAGAACCACTAAAAATGGAGGCCTTTCAGATTGGTTTTACTTTGTACTAGCAGTGCAATGCATAGTACTGCATATCTTGCTGTGCATTCAGCAGCTACCTGCCACTCTTGCTACTAGCTCTCATTTACTCTTGGCTTTGAGGCTCCCCATCACCAACCTGCTGTACAAAACATAATATTCTATAACATTCACTTATACGGCCTTGAATTTCACCCCCAAACTAAATGCATTTTCCCTTTGTTAAAGTGAGGAGAAGGAACTCATAGGTTGGTTATTATTTAATTTGCTTCCCGTTATTGAAAGAGAGCTAAGTCTCTTCTGTACTGATCTTTGAAGAAGGGCTGCCTACCTGGTGTATCTGTTTACCCACAGGTATAAACTAATTTAATGGATCTTTACAGAAGTTTTATTCTCAGAAACTTTCATGAACAACAACTTCACTGCACTTAGTGAAGTAGACCATATCTATAAAGGCCAAACACTTCACAAATGACTGTATGCATAGAAATACTGCCAAATATTTTCTCTGTTCTTTCCATTTCCCTGCTATTGACTCAGAATGTAGTAACTATGTAAGAACTGAAGGAGTTTTTCCAGAGCGTCCTCACTGAACAATACGAGTCACATTTAAACAGCTTATTCACCCTATTATATGCCAGCAGGTCATATTTGTAGCCACAAGGTGGCAGCATAGAATAAAAAATTACAGATGCACTGAAGGTGCTGCTAATGCATGTTAGTTTAATTTCACTTTGATTCTATACTATGCATGGTGATTTTAGCAGTGCCAACAACATTTTACCCTTTGTGGTAAATTTATTCAGGATTTTCCAGAAGCGTACTCATCTTTTTATTCCACATTTTCCTATAGAACTTCAGGCTTTTCTTTAAAAATCTGCTTACCTTTGGACATACTTCATAGCCAATCTTTCAAAGAGAAACAGTACTTGGAAGCCAATAAGAAAAACAATTTATATTCACACTGGTATTATAGCACAAACTGCAATAATTCAGCTGCTGGCGAGGACTCTTCTCTGGCAATTATTTAGATCCAACAGAAGTCTACATTAAAAATGAAATTTATATTGAATTGAAAGACACTTCTTAAAAATCACAAGATTACGTATAAATATTGGCTTGGGCACATCTGCACCATTGTGTAGTGAACAGGGTTCTGATCTGAAAGTCCTTGGGGCTGAAAGGACAGCTAAGAAATGTCATAATTAAAAAAGAAATACACCATAGACATTTTGAGGCCACTGCAGCTTTGTTCTGTTCCTGCAGTATAGTGGCCTAATGTAAATGTCTGCCATAACTCATCCTGTCTGCTCACTGCTCCCCAAACGTGCAGGAGTCTTAATCTCTAATGTCAACACAGAATGCCAATTTGATATCATTATTAAAGACGTGGATTCAGTAGGCCATGTCACAGTGTTTCCAAAAGGCCCACATAGAGAACATATACTTGCAGTTAGAGGCATTCCCTCGCCACAGAAGCCATCAGTCCCTGCATCATTCTCCTATTTCAAAGCCCACAGAGAAAGAAGAGATGAGGGGCTGGGTGAGAGCCCCACAGCCAAACTTCACTCCCTGACAGCTGCTGCATGGAAAGCTGCCAAGGGGACATTGAATATAGGCTCATATAATTGCTCAGGTTGGAAAAGAAGTTAAAGATCAAGTTAAAGTGTGACCTAACCAAACTTACCTAACTCTAACAACCTTCCACTAAATCATGTCCCTGAGCACCACATCCAAACAGGTTTTAAACAAATGCAGGGATAGTGACTCAACCACCTCCCTGGGGAGCCTATTCCAGTGCTTAACCATCTCTTTTGTAAAGAAGTGTTTCCTGATATCCAACCTAAACTCACCCTGGCACAACTTAAGACCATTTTCCCTCATCCTGTCACCTATCACCAGTGAGAAGAGACTAACTGCTCTCACTGTAAGCACCTTTCAGATATTGGAAGAGAGCAGTAAGGTCTCCCCTCAGCCTCCTTTTCCCCAAACTAAATAGCCCCAGTTCCTTCAGTCTCTCCTTGCAGGGCACATTCTCCAAGCCCTTCACAGGGCAACAAGGCACCAGTACCTCAATATTCTTTCTGTATCAAGGTGCCCAAAAGTGAACACAGTACTTGCACAGCTTTGTTGGGGATCCTTTTGTGCTTAAGTGGAATACTCTTCCGATATTTCTTTGATTAGTGGTAACCATCACTGTATGGTCCTTTAAGGATTTGTCATAGTGTAATGTAAAAAATCCATCCATGTTTTGGATAAATAGACAAGCACCACAACGTCTGATGAGATCACTATTTGCTGAGGCAATATTCCATCTCTAGCATCTTACCTTCAACTCCACTGATTTCTGAGGAGCAAAGAACAAGAAACCCTGCAACAGACCAGGCTGAAATAGAAAGTGTTCCTATCAGCATATTTTCCTAATGTCATCAGTTAAAATTTGATTTATGTCCAAAACAATGGAGATTACCCTTGTCACAAAACTGAATCTTTATCAATGCAATTCAGAATATTAGATCTTCATTTTCCATTTGAAGCTGTTGTGTAGCATAGTTGCATGTTGTTAAAAGAGCTTTTCTCTCTTGACTGAATATCAGTGGTGAAGATAGTCTCTGCTTTTCAGAAGAGTTTCTATTATTTTAATATTGTTACTTCTGGCAGGCATGATTACACAATTTCCAGAGGTCAAAGTGAACCATCGCTAGCTTGTATCTGAGTGCTTATACAACACTGACATGAATGATCTTAGATACCACCATGCAGTTTAATTAAAATAGGAATACATGATTCTTGACAATAAATATTATGCTAGTTATCTAAATTATACAAAGAAAAATAAAAAATATGATTTTCATTTTTGGTCACAGATTTTAAATCCAAGCTTTTGTTGGTAAAATGAGTATATAGTCTTCAAGAATGTAATTTTCTAGAACTGAAAATCATTGTGTTGTGGACACTAAAGGTAATCCTGCGTTTGCCTGTTGTATCAGCAACATTCACATTCATTTTGTATAGTGAGGAAGAACGCCTTCTTCCTAGTAAAAGGCACCTTGCCCTTTTGGCTACTTGGGTGGACTGATAAAATATGTACGTAACAGAAACTGTTTTGTTACCTCTCACTATATTCCTATATCCCTTACTGCTTTTCTATCTACTTATTCGTCATTATGATAACTTGATTTATTACTGCTGTAATCTCCAGCATAGACAGGAAAATTCTTTGAGCAATATCCTGTGCTTTATTTGTATGGGAGATATGATGAATTTATATGACAGTGCATCAACAACAGTTAACAATCAAGCAAATGAAATCCAGATATAAAAGTTATGATATTTGCTGCACTGTTTTAGAATTTCAGAGATATTAACAGATGTTTCTGAATTAGGCTTCACAGTTCTGAAAAGATGCCATAAGTAATAAGCATCCTCATTTTATATATAGGAAAAATGTATTCTGGAAATAATTATTCTACTTTCCACAGAAGGAGCTTGTTGACTCCCCATGTTTCCATAATAAACTTTCCTACTCTCTTCATATTTTAAATGATCATTCATAAGTCTTCCAATGCAGAAAAACTCCTTACTTAGCCCTCTGGTTGAGAAGCAGATATACTTTCCATTTGTTCCAAACAGACGACGTGGCTTTTGCTAAAATAGTTTACATTTTGTTCTGTGCATTTCATTTCTAGTTGGATTCAAATGTCAACAAATTGATCCTTGGCAAACAAAGCTTTCCACTATGTAATGATATTTCCTCATTAAACTAATTACTTCACTGTATCTGTTGAAATATTGCTTTTAAAGTAATTGGAGACTTACATATCCATGTTCTTTATGCAAATTAAAATGCATAGCTATACTTAGTAAATGGGAAAACTGCCTAGGAGTTAGAGTTGTTCCCAACCTGGAAATCCATTTCCAGAAGAGAAATTCAGTGGTTAAGCCGCTCCTGAATTTAAATTAAAATATTTAAGCCTGTGTGGCTAAAATTACACTCATCAACCAGGATCAAAATTTCTGAATACAAGTGACTTCATTGTAAAACTGCTTGTCATCTACAATTGCCTCTAAACCAATAAGATTTGTCATTGCTCTCACTTTCTCAGAGCTGAATTATTTGCTCAATTAATTCCTTGAAGGTTTATAGAAATCAGACTTTGTTGCACATAACTACTGTGGTGCAGTAGTTCAGTCTATTTCATAACTTCAAAAGGCAGGAGGCTTCTGGCATCACAGCGATAGAATGGTCACTGCAAACAAATGGTCGTGTGTAACTCTCTCCCAGGAGTTCAGTTATTTTCCAGAGTTAAACATTCAACTCCTGGCTACCCCTTCAGGAGCATGATGTGGCCAATCCTGTGGCCTGTTCAACAGGGTGTATACCAGCTCACACAGGGCAGCCTAGAGGTCTGAAGGGTCAAAGCGACTATTCAGACAAAGTTTTAAAAATGTGGCTACTGAGAACATGAACCAAACACAGCCAAGAAGGTGACAACAAGATCTTCCATTGAAATACATTGTAGAAATGAAAGGTGAATTGGCACCATAAGAAAATCCTAACTCACACAGCAGCAGAAGTCAGGAACGTGTTGTGACTAGGAAAGAGTTAACCAAAAGACATACTTGTTCTCCTTTCTTGTTAATTCCCAGGTTTTAATTAAACAATACCTACTCTTGCTTGTATACATCATGGTTTCCAAATTAAATGTATATCGTGCTCTAAAAGTAAGGACATACTCTCTTACTGGAACTGTGAAATATTAGTACGAAACAAGGTGTGCATAGAGGGCTAAAGTATATTGCCACAAAGCGAAGTGTGCAGCATGCAGTTAAGACAACAGCTCTGCATTCATCCAAGGGACAAAGCTCAAACATTGTGTTTCTGTTTAAAATATTAATTCTCAAGTTTCATTTTTAATAATTTCACTTATGGAAAGGGGAGAACAACTGCTATGAATTGTGAAATATAGGAGTACTAAGAGAGAACTGAATGTGCCAGCTGGGGATATACAAAGGAGAGAATGAGTCATATAACTTCTGGGTATTGCCAGTCATTTGGAAAGGGGTCGTCCTGACTGGGCAGGACTGCAATTATTAAAATTGATGTAACAAGCATTTATTCCTGGGTTGAAAGAACGAATGATCTGCTAGCAGATCATAATGATCATAAATGATCTGCCAGCAATGCTGTGTTAAAGGTTCTGTCAGCAATTATATTATAGGGATTTATAACAGAACGAAAATAGTGCATCCTGATCACTAAAATAACTCCAGAGCCAGAGTTTGTATCAAGTTATCATAACTAAGCAGCTGACTAATGCCCACAAAAATATCTGTATGCATGGGAGTCATCTTTGTGCACGTCAGTTGGGTGATTGCTTGTGTAGGGTGGGTTTCTGCTTCTAAACATCTCGGTACAATGTATAGGCACCTGAGTATGAGAAAAAGCATTTCAGTGTTTAGGTACTCTAAACAAATATGTGAACACCAGTGCACACCTGTGCATGTTTTTTAGGCCAAAGCAAGCCATTAGACTGTAAAAGACTGTAAAGAAATTAATATTCATACGGTTGAGTAAGAAGTTAATCTAGCACTTCACAGTAAATCCCTGTAACAGAAATGCTGACGGTACTTTAAATGCAATAGTGTTAAGAGACATCATTTACAAGGACATTTTCTTAGTCAGCTGCTAGCAATTGAAAATGTGCTTTCGTAAGATTTTCCAAAAATGAATATATTTCACTTGGTTAGATTAAAATTTTGGATTCTTTGACCAGTTTATGGTTTTGCCAAGGCCTATGCACTGGTATCTTCAGTGTGATCTAAGTGGATGACAGACAGATTTTCAGGTTTTACTCATCGTGTCCTTCTCTGTGTTCTGTCAACTATTAAGCCAGCTTTGGTGCATATCATTTTTTGTAAATTAAAAAATCTCACAAGAATAATAATTTTAAAATGGAAGGGAAAAACATGTTTAGTTAATGTTTTGCTTGTTGATGCAAAGGTAGGGCAGGTAGGGTTACTTTGCAGGAATATCAATCATTTTCAGTATGACTGCCTACATTTATTATCTGCCAGGGCTCAGAGAGCAATCCCAAACACATTCCAGTGCATCTTGTTACTCATCAAGGTAGAGCAATACTCCTGGAGTTTCAAGTGGTGATTGGATTTGTACAGAGCTTGCCAAATTAAAATTGCCTACTTTAAAATAATAATAAAAAAAACCCTTGAAAAAAAAGGGACAGAAAATTTAGAGTTCCAATTGACAGTGTACTCTTATCTCACCACGCTATCACAAAGGGTCTTGGAGAAAATAAGTGACAAAAGAAATCAGTCCGTCAATGCCGTGACTCTAATGTTGATAGACACAATTTCATATATTGCTAGATATCGATATAAATATAGATATAATGGTTTGTGAATACATCAAAAAACCATGGCTGTACACAAATATAGAAAAGATCATACAAACTATGCTGGCATTAGTGGAATGAATTCAGAGTTGAACCTGATCCAAACACCGCAGTCACATTTGAAAACTGAATTGTAGGAGTTAATAACTAAAGTGATAACTAAAGCAAATACCAGTCTCAAGGGAAGACAATTATTCAAAAGCGTAGCACTGAACACTTGCCTGAATGAGACTGGCTAAGTGTTAAAACAACACTTAGATCCTGAACTTGATTCTGATTTCAGTATTCTGTTGCCATACATGTAAATATATGTGTTTATATTATATAATTATTTATATTATATAATTATATAATATTAATAATTAATAATTTAAAATTAATAATATATTGATTATAATATATAATTATATAATATTATTTATATTATATAATTATTAAAACATTATCTGCCTGTGTGAAGAGCAGTTCTGAATAAGGTTCTTTACCTTCGCAGTTTTGTTCACATTGGAATTAGATAATCTGCACGTATTATAGCACCGATTCAATTAAACAAAAAAAAATTTTTCTTTCAGACATCAAATAATTCAAAACCCAACCCAAACTTATGACAACTGTATAAGTCCACTTGTAAAGCATGACTTAATTTTGACTTACAATTGCTAAAGGTTTGGACTCAGAGCTGCTAGGTATATATTTGTAAGCAATACATATCTTCTATGTATGTTATGGAAAGTGTATTTTCATGCATAACTATAATTGCAAAATGGGCCACAATTTTCTGAAGTAACCTAAACTGGGAATCCCAGAACAACTTAACTGATATATCCAGTCCTCCAGGAGGCTAAACATTTTTGAAGAACACATTGCTAGTGACTAAAATCAGGAAAGCCCTTGCCCTTATGTTTAAATCTAACACATCTGAATTCTCTCCTGAGTATAGATGCTTTCCAGAAGTGAGAGACTTAAGATCCTATCTAGGGATCTTGCATGCTAATTGTAGGCATAAAACTTTATCTATCTACCTATCTGCATACTTCATCACAACAGATATTTTCCTGCTGTGCTGAGATTTTGAGCTTATTAAAATCAACAGCAGTGTTTACAGCAACTCTGATTACTAAATACACCTATAACATGGATTTCCATCTCTCTTTGGGTTTGGCATGACTGAGAACTCATCCTTTAAGTCAAGGCACATAACTCAGATCATTTTGAGTTTCGGTTTTCATCTCTGCTCCTTGGACCTGAAAAAAATATGAAGAAATGGTAGACATAAACTCCTACATTAGGAAACCAGTATTGACAATTACCTTATGAAACCTGAGAAAAACAAGCAAACAACAAACACTGCAAACAAACACTGCCCATTATGAAAATTTCATTTTTAGGTACATGAAACTCGTCTTTTAGAGCTGAGACCAATGCTATTCTCTTCCCATTTCATGATTTTTGAAACCCTCATACCCTTTCTTTTTCTTTCCATCTGAATTTTATCTACTGATTTACACCCACCTATTCCCCTCACACCTCAACTCTGGCTTAGGTCTCCTAAGGCAGTAGTGAAAAGTAGCTTCACTTCTATAAGATTTAAAAACACCTTGCCATCTTTAAATGCTATGCAATTTAACTACATTTATGTAACAACAAATAAAGGGGAAATAGGTGTTTCTTCCATCACTTCAGGATGAAGATTGGGACAAAATAACTTGAAATCTAAGAGATTCTGGAATCTCTCTGTTATTTGCTTCCAAGTGCGTGAACCTTGAGGGGAAATGCCCCATATACCATATAGATGAATTATGCTTGGGTTAAAAAGACCAATTGCTGCCTCTTCTCTGAGGTCTTTTTATAAGGGTAGTGAAGCAGTAGAACAAGTTGCCCACAAAGGCAGTGGATGCCCCATCCCTGAAGACATTCCAGGCCAGGCTTGATCAATTTCTGAGCAACCTGATAGAGCTGTAGATCTTTCTGCTCATTGCATGGGAGTTGGACTAGATGCCCTTCCCTTCCAACTCAAACAATTCCATGATTCTATAAGGCAGCTGTGGGGTTTTGCTCAAGATACAAACCCAAAAGAAATCTCTACACCAAGAAATCAGATCACAGGCAAGAAAAGACTGATCCAGAGAGTCACAGAAAGGCATTTTCTTGAACAAAATACTTGAGATGTCATACAGGGAAAGAGCTATAGAAATATTAAACTAGAGATCTTGTGTGAGTCTGAAAAAAAGTATATTATGATAAAATAATGTTTTTATTGATCCTGATGATGTTCATTGATCCTGAACTAAATTTCTGTACCTTTGCACTCCACTCTTTGAACTTCTGAACTGGGGTCTCAAGACAGGTGCTACATAGAAATATCTCAAAAGAATGATTTCTTCTAAATATTAGACAGGTGGCAGGAATGGAAAATTATGCTGTTACTGGAAAGTACCATTGATTTTGACTATGGAACACCTCCTTTGCTATACAATAGCGTATCTGCAGCAAACAAATAATGGAAATGTACCAGCGAGAAGTCAAACCTGACTTTCAGGTAGCGTATTGCATAACACAATTTGTACTTGCATTATTCAAGGACATGCTGAAACTGAGTAATGTCCTTAGCTTACCTAAGAGTAAACCTTTGCTGAGAATACAACTCAGAAAAAAAATATGATCAACTGTACATTTTATAGTGAGAAAAGAAAATAAAATATGTAAGTGAAAAATGTTCAGCGCTAGATGGTGTTTATAGGCTTTTATTTCTTACACAGACTGTTTTTCACATACGAAGATTATCCCACAGAAAAATTCTTCTACTGCTTAGATGTTGAACATAAAATGGAGGAGAGAATCTCTGCAAGATTTTTCTCTTGTGGGCGTAAACAGATATTTTTAACTTCAGATATGAAACAGAACCAACTGAGATAGAATTAGATCACATTTCCAACCAATACTTTTGTACCTTGCAAATATATGACAGCTGTGATTTGGAGATTTAGAACAAAGTTTGTTAATATTGGTTGTTGCTAAGAGATGCATTGCCTTTAGTAGAAGAATGAATATGCACCCACACCAAGAGGATCAATTAACTACAAGTCACAAATCTAATACATTTTGCTTATGTTATGAAAAGGTCTGAAAATATTTTCTTGTGGAAAAAATATCATTATTGGACTTTGGGTTCATGAGTTTTCTTGACTTGTCTCCTCACAGAAGGTGCACCTGGTGATGTCATTTTTTAAAATGAAAAATGTTCAAAGATGACACAGAATGTAAAGTTACCAGATGTTATCAGATGTTTTTGTATAGTTACATTTGTTGCATTACTATTATCACCATTTTCTCACTTAATAATACTTTACTGCTAACTTAGGTATTCTCCAGTTTCACTTACCTCTGTTTTGTACAGTACACTGAGTTTCCATCCTCTTCTTAAGACTTCTTTCACATTTCTTAACCTATGGCAATAATTTACTTCTCTTATTACTTACCACTTTGTTGACAGGTTTTTGTGACATTTGTATTGCTCTCCAAAATAAACTCTTATTTAATCTTCTTAATCTGGTTTTTAGCACATTTCACTGATTAACTATCCATGTAAATAGGGGATATCTGACTTCGTAGGGGTAAATGACAGATGCCAAAGTCTGGAAAGACAACTGAATTCTGCCAGCAAAAAGCACTACAAAGAAAGGTTACCCATTATCTGGGTTTTCTTCACAACACTTTGTTGAGTCTTTTGGACAAAAAAGAATCCAGTGCAGCTAAAGGAAAATTGTAATATGTATAAAAATGCTAATTAAACTATCTTCATCAGGAGACAGAATAGTTGCAATCAGCAACTAACAGCAATCAGTACTCAGGAACTAAAACCGAGCTGGACATATTATGAAAGTTTTAAAACTTCTAAGTGTCAGAAGAAATCTCCTGATATCATATCAGCAATATTCCTTCCATTGTGCTTATGTATCAGGTACATTATAGGTAGACAATTGTTATTCCAGAGTACATGTGGGCAATCTAAAGTTAAAAAAAAAAAAAAGAGGTGACCTTCACAAGCTCCAAAAATCAGCAGTACTCATTTTTCTAATAAAATGCAGGTAGTTCTTTATTCCCAGTCTGCGTGCACTCTATGAGTATCCAAATGGTTTCAACTGTTACATGAATGAAGCCGCATTTTCTCCTTGGGGAGAGTCATTAGTTTGAAACACCTCCCCTGCAAACCGTCTCTCTTGGAAAAAAGAACTCCATCTGTGGGAATATGTACAGGATAGTGTCTTGTTCCACAAAAAATTGATTTGGGAAAAAGATTTGTGAATGGTTATGAAACTGCAGTGTGGATTCTGACCCTTTGCACAGTCACTCAGTAATATGCCCCTTAGCAGATAAGCTATGGAAAGCAACAAAACACAACTTGAAGTGCCCAAACAACAGATGGCCTCAGATAACTCCTCACAGCAAAGCCACTACTTCCTATACCAACACCACTATAATTTTTTACTGAACGACTTTTCCCTTCTGAACTTGCTAGTTCAAAGACCTTTAGACTGGATCTTGCTGCTGTTGAGTGACTTTTTTGAAGTGGCTAACTTGCAAAAATGCCACATGTAATAGCTGACACACACATACCTCTGCACATGCAAATGAGCACACAAAAATTCTGGCCAGCGATGGGTTACAAACTGCATGTAAAACTCAGGAAAAAGAAATGCAGGGACTCAGTGCATATTATCTTGAGACTATCTGCTCAATGTACTTTTGAGGTGTCAAAAACAAAAGTGAATTATTTGCTGAAAAGTACTGCAGTCATACTATTACCATGCCTTCAGCCAAACTATTTCAAATGGAAAACTGGAAGATACTGTAAACTAAGCAAGGTTATCTTGGGTCAGCCCAAGATATACGAAATGTCACAACTAATGCAGATAATTCAATGGGCTTCTCAACGGGCCTCAAGAAAGAAGACACAGTTAGATGATGCTTGATGCTGCAGACGCCTTCATTCAGATACAATAACAAGGTTGTTACAATTTGTTGTCCTTAAAGACTGTGAGAGGCATCTCACAGACGGATACAGCCATTACGCACAATTGGAAGGAGAGAAGCAGTCTCTCAGAGTGTCCACGCACTGCAGCTTTTTTCCTGCTGAGAGGAAGTTATCAGGTAATTTTTAGTAGTTTCTGTTCTGCATCCTAATTTTCAACTGCTTTTTAAACCCACACAAAAAAGAAGGCAGAATCCAAAACTGTGGATGTATTGCAGCTATCCCTGTTAGCACTCTGATACTATTACATATTTTAAGTGTCTGTTAAAAGCACTCCTTTGCCTGAAAAACTTGAAGACCTGGACTAATCCTACCTGATGCGGGGCATTCAGAACCACTAATGGCAGTGGAAATGGGTACTTCTAGACTATTCAAGGCCTGAAATGTTCTGAGACAACCCTCTCTTCACTTAACTCAGATTAATAGGGGAAAACTATATACACTGTGGTCTTCCAAAGCAAGAATAAAGCATTCTTTGTTTTTTCAGGATAAGTAGCTAAATATTAAGCTGAACAAATCTGGCCTCTGAAAGCATGATAAGAACAGAAGTGAACGTGAAGGAGATCTTGTACTTGAATTTCAGGCCAGGTGTTTTGTCCCTGTGCTCATGTGAACTCTGCCTTCACACAAGTACTCTGTCATTCCCTTGAGCAGCTCTTTGTGTGTTTTGTTCAAAAAGCTGCAAACATTTTTGAGAATGGAACAATTGCTTTTCATAAATACGGCCAGCAGCGGCACACTGCAACTAACTAAACACGTTTCCAGCCTCAGCAAGACCGAGCTGCAAGACTTCAGGGGTGGCTGGGGTCAGGCTGGGGGTGCTGGCCTTAGTGGCCACCTGGAGCACTGGTGGCCTGCGGGTGTGCAGGTGGGTCATACAGCTTGGCTCCTGGGCCGCAGCAACGTTCAGCTGCAGAGACAGCGGTGTGCCGACCTCAGATCTGTACTGCATGTCATTGAAATCCCGTTGGCATTACAGTTAATAATTCACCTCTCGCACTCCTGACCACAGCCTTATTTGCGTGGTGCGGTGCAGGTTAACAGCGTGCGCTGTTTACACTTGCTTTGAGCTCCAGACCCCGTGCGACCTTTACGCGCAGGCTCCTCACGCCAACAGCAGCGGACCCGCCAGATTCCTTCCCTCAGACAAATATCTTTATTTGCACGTCGCTATAGCTACAAAACCACGGTAAGCGCAAGGGCTCCGCGGGACGCAGGAAGACTCCGCGATGCGGCAGGCCGAGCGCCGGGCGGCCGGCACACAAGCGGTTAACGCCGCGCAAGATGGCGCCGCGCCGCCTTCCGCCCCTCCCCGCGCTCAATACTGGAGCGGCAGCCGGGCCGAGCCGCGCCGCTGTCGCGCGGTGATGAGTCACAGCCAGGGGCGCGGCGCGGCGCGCGGCTCGGGGGCGGCGGGCGCGGAGCGGGCGGCGAACATGGCCGGCGTTAGCGACGCCGCCGCGCCGGGCGGCGGCGCAGAAGGGCGGCGCGGCGGCGGCCCGGAGCAGCTGCAGCAGGACGGCTGTCGCGGGGAACCGAAAAGTCTGTGGGGGAGCAGCGAGCTGCGGCCGCCTCCCACCGGCCCGGGGCAGCCGTCGCCGCAGCAGCGAACGGAGACACTGGGGTTCTACGAGAGCGACCGGGGCAGGAAGAAGAAGCCGGGCCTCTCGGGTGAGGAGCGCGGCTGGGCGGGCGGAGGGACCCCGGGTTGAACCGACCTCTGCCGGGCGCGCTCCGGAGCGAGTGCCAGGCCGTGCCGTGCCTGCGGGGCGAGCGGCTGCGAACGGAGCGGCCTGGGCTGCCGGGTCGAGGCGGCGGCCGAGGAACTTGAGCGAGGGGGAGACTTCAAAAAGTGCGCCGGGAACCGCGGCGGGACGGCTCTGCTCCCGACTCTGCGCACGGAGCTCCGCGCTCGGCGGGCTGAGTGTCCGCTTTTGGCGCGTTGGGAAGCGGACGGAGAGCGGTGAAGTGTGACACGGCGCGCTAGTAGCTGCGGGGCTGATTGTGAGCGGTGTGGGTATCTGCGGTGGTGCTGCGCTCTGAGGTTTAAGGGCAGGCGGTTAAAGCCGCTAGCTGCCTAAAGAAGGGCTGTGGGAGGTGGGTGTTTGCACCTGTGCTCTGAGCTCCGCTGGGCGCTGTAACTTTCTGCCTCCTGTACCAGAGCCGCTCCGTGGCTGAGCGTTTGCACCATGAGTGTGACGCCTCCTGCCTCCGCTGCTGAAAGGAGCGGTGCTCCCAAAGCCGCATGTGGAGTTGTGTAGAGTTTAGAACTCACTCGCTACGTGTAGCTTACCAACTAAGAATGTTATAAGGAAGAATAACAAAAGAAAGCGTGATGGGCTTTGCTATCATCTGTAGCTTTGTTGAAGTTCACAGGGCAGCATTTCAGGAGTCCACTGAGTCACCTTGGAAATCCAGTCCACAAACATTAAAAACCAACTGTGGTATGGTTAATTTAGTCTCGGCAAGCTCATCAAGAACTTTATTAGCGCTGTAATTTCAGTTGTGCTTTGCTGAAAATGTGGAAGGGGCTCAAGTTTTCAGGCTGATTGCCGCAGTGTTGGCTTGAATGTGATGCTATGGGTTGTTCCTGACAGAAAAGGGAAAAAACAATTAAAACATTTACTAACAACAGAACACTTTCTCTCTAAGCTTGACGAGTGTTATGTCATTGATAAGACTTGCAGCATCACTGATGGCATCACTATTGTGGTGTTACTGAAACTGCTGCAGTTTCCATAGTTGTAAGGAATTGATAACAATGCTATGAATTGCTTTGTGATGGGACAGAAACAGTTGAATACACATCTCTGTGCCTGAAAGATAGCTGAGTGGGGAATTTCTTAAAGCAAAGAAATCGGTATGGAGGAAAGGGGGGGAGCTGTCTTCCAGCAATTGATAGAAAATGGGGAAGAAAAAAAAAAAGTCAAAAGTCATCAGTGCTCTCTCTTTCTTTGAGAAAACATTATAGAAAAATGAGTTTCTTGGTAGAGCAGCTAAAAATTGTAACTTGTCTTTGCTGGTAGCAATATGTCTCATAGTGTGTAGAAGCAGGGTGGTGAAACAGCACAAGTACTGTACAGAGAATTTGTCTGGAGTAGAAGAAAATAATTAATTTAACTATATATCATGCTGCTTTAATTTTGAGTGGCATGCATGTTTATGGAAGAATTGTGTGTTTCAAAGTGAGTACCTGAAACTGTTATGCTTAGGATGAATGTTCTGATTGTTTCTCAACAGAAAGTTTTTGAGCTACAGAGGATTTTGCGTTTGCACAAGTTTTCCTGTCCATTTCTGGTTAATGGTTATCCTTTGTGTTGCTATGCATTGAAGTATAACCTGGGTAAATCATTATCTTTGCACCTTGAGGAAGTAACTATGGGCTTTAATGTTTTGAAGATCCTTGTGCTTTCTGTCCTGAGGTGGGGTGGTGAATGAGAATACTTCAAGCATTAAGACTGTGCTACCTATTAAACTTAAGCTGTGATCTGTAACCTTTTTTTCTGTAACAGAGAGGAAAAAATTAAGGAATTTGAAGGAGGAATTGGAGCATTTCATTCATTTTAAAAGAAATGGTGTTTTGGTAGCAGAATTAAGCCATTTTTCAGGTGCTTAGTTGCTCTGGGCTGCTTTGATATCTCATCCTGTTCACTTGCTTGCTGTGTGTTTCCTACAGGGTCAACTGCTGATTCGTTTCACAGCTTTGTTGGCACAGAAGCAGGGCTGGAGCTGGGTGCTCAGAAAGGAGGTTGCTGTGACTGTAGCTCAGTGTGCCCCACTGCTGGAGGGGTTGTTTACCAGGCATAGTCTAGAACGCTTGTATTGATAACTGCAGGCACGAGAAGTTCCTGGGGGGTGGCCAGGTGGAAGAAGGCTAAAATCATTTGGTTTTCAACAATGGGGCTGTGAGCCAATTCATGTGAGGTGATGGGAAGTAGGAACTAACAGTTCCAGATACTCTATGATGGCTGCCTATGTGCAAATACTTTGTAGGAAGCTTCAGTTATTTGAGATGCATTATCTTTAAGTTACAGAAGGTTGGTTACCTGTGGCATGAGAAAATGTACCTTGGCACTTACCAGAGTAGTTAAGCTTAGGTAAGAATATACAAATTAAATTTTGTGAACATTCTGGGTTTGTCTCCCAGTTTTTGTTTAGAAGTTTCAAATTGTAATATTATAGAGGAGAGCTTGAGAGAACGAGTTTGCAAGAGATCTGAGCCTCCATTTAGTGGTTTGAACTTCTGCCGTTATTTTTCTGGAATGAACTTTGATTGAAATCTTAAATGTCAATATTAGTTTTCACTACTCATTAAACTGCATAGTGTTTGGTTATTTTAAAATAAACACCTTGAGGGTTACAGCGGCTATAGTCTACTAGAAGTGGATCAGTTATACACAAATTGTAAGGACCTGTTTAGATAGTGTTTTTGACAGGGGAAAGCAGTTAGGTTCACATAGATGAAAACAAATCCTGGTTGAAATGATCTCTAAAGAATATTCGTTTATGTTAAGATACCCTACAAACTTCAGAATGTTTGTAATCCTCAGCAGTTCTAATCCCATGCAGATACATGCACTCACCACTCAAGGCAGTGTAGGACACAAGCCAACCTGCATTTGCAGCTGCTCTTATTCCTCTCAAAACTCTTTGTAATTTTTTGGATAGTGTTTCTTCCAGCTGATGGTTGTCATATTCAGTGAAATCCATTTTGGGAAGCTGCTGTCTGACAGTTTGGGGTGAACTGTTCACATGCACTATCTCTACTTGTATTCCCACCTCAGCAACTGTAGTTCTCAAGGCTATTTTAGTAAAGATTAAGGCAGCCTGATCCCTTCACCATCCTCCTGCAAGTGTGGGGCACTGTACTGCGCAAGGCTTCCCCAGTTTTACTGAAACTCACTGAGATCTGGATCTTCTACTAAAGAGCATGTTTTTGTCCCGTGGTGAATGCACTGTAGCTTCTTGCCTGTCTGTCTACATAGGTGATTTGTATCTTTTGCATGTTGTGTGATTGCTGGGAGCATCTATTTTTAAGTCAGTAATAACCAGACATACTGAACTGTACGGAGTGTGCTGTCGCTTCTGAAGTGTTTCAGAGGGGAGGTGATGATCACAGACCTTGTCAGTGAGCACAGACTCACAAGCTCAACTTCCTTGTTCTGATAGCTTCAGTTCTCATGTTTATGCTGTATATTTCCTTTGAAAAACTATTCTGCACAAAGGCTCTTCTAAGGCCACATGGCTTGACTGAAAACTTAAGTCAGACTTCAGTGTATCTATCCATATCTGTTAAAGTGTCGAAGACCTGTACATCATAGAATGACAGAATAGTTTGGGTTGGGAGATCTTAAGGCCTGTCCTGTTCCACACCCTTGCCATGGGCAGGGCTGCCACCCAGCAGCTCGGGCTGCCCAGGGCCCCGTCCAACCTTCTACAGGAATAGGGCTCTCGCAGCTTCTCTGGGTGTCCTGCTTCAGTGGCCTCATTATCCTCTGAGTAAAGAATTTTTTCTAACATCTGACCTGAAATTCCCTTTCTTTTAGTTTTAAACCTCTCCTGCTTCTCCTATCGCTATCTGCCTGTGTAAAAAGTTAATCTCTCTCCTGTTTATAAACTGCCTTCAAGTACTGGAAGGCTGCAGTGAGGTCTCCCCTTTTGTAGCCTTTTCTCTAGGCTGAACAAGCTCAACTCCCTCAACTTTTCTTCATAGGTGAGTTACTCCAGCCCTCTGATCATCTTAGTGGCCTCATCCAGCAGCTCTGCATCTTTCTTGTGCTGGGGGCCCCAGGCCTGGGCGCAGTACTCCAGCTGGGGCCTCACAAGAGGGAGATTTAATAAATCTAGCAGGACTCTTAGAATGGGAAGGATTAGATCCATTAGCATTCAGCATAACTTTATTTTAGTCATCTTTTGGAGAAGTAGGATGTCTGATGAAAATGATTGGTTGGGAGAAATAGTTTATTTTTCTTGTTGAGAGGTGATGGGGAGTGGGAAACAGAACTCAAATCCTGTATAGCTCCTTCCTTACAAAGTCACTTGACCTTCTGGTTGCTGCTAGCAGAAAAGTACTGTGTTAGATACAATGGAACTGAAACATATAGCAAGTAACAAAAACATAGCAGTTTTATCATTCTTAGTGCCTGAAGTGTTTTCTGCTTGTGTGTGTCTCTGAATGTAGATCTTTCATTGCTGAGATTCATCAGTGCTGAGCTAACCAGAGGTTACTTCCTTGAACACAATGAAGCAAAGTACACAGAGCGGAGAGAGAGAGTATACACATGCATGCGGATACCAAAAGAACTGGAAAAGGTGAAGTACTTTTAAATAGTTCTTTAAATTTAAAGATTAAATCTACTGCATTAAGTTATCAAAAGGAATGTTTATTTTTGAACATTTTTCACTCAAAAAAAAAAAAAGTAGAAAAATCTGCGGTGATTAACTTTCTGTGTTTTTAATTGAGAGCAACTCGTTGTTAACAGAAATGGACATAACTAGCTTTCAAGTCCAGATGATGGTATTTGGGTTAATTCAAATACGAAGATGTCACTTCAAGGAATGGTCAATCAAATTAAAAAAATTTACTGTAAAATGTAATTATTCACTAAAATACAACACAATTGTTTTAGCTAATTTTTCAGTCTGAAGATACGGTGATGGTTGAGTTTGTCTAAGGTTTTTGACTTTCACAGCCATCTGTTTTGCTTCTGGCCACTCTTTACCTCACCCTCCTTTCCTTCCCATTTTCCAAGTGCTGTAGTCTTCCCATAGATGCCTTCCTGCCACTTCTTTTCTATATGCCTAAATGTAATTCTGACCCTGCAGAAGCTCAGTATTCTGATGTAGAAGAGAATTTTGTTCTCACCCATTTTGAAATCCTCTAGGAGAGGATGTCAGATTTGAGAGACAGCCAGACTATGCTCAGTGTAAGCAATGTTGGTAATAAAGTCATCTAGGCTGCATTATAACTGTATTGTACTCCATTTTTAACTGTATTACAGAAGAGTAATGCTGTTAAATTTCTCAAAATCTCTAGGTACAAAGTTGTATGGTAAACCTAATCTAATTAACAGTAAGCTATATTGAAGTAGGAGACCGGCTCCATGACTCTTCCCACCTCCCTCCCTCATCTTAAACACACAATTTATTTTTCATGAACTTTGGTGGCTGTTGAACCATTCTGAGATTTAAATTAGCTCGTAATCTGGCAGTGAATGCTTCATGTTTCTTGCTAAGATAGCATGTGGTGAACTGCTTAGCCTTTGTTCTCACTAATTCAGAGCCCATGTGGAGATGGGAGTGTAACTGAGTAGAATAGCTTGAAGTAGGAGTAGAAAGTTCACAGAGCAGCGGAGGAAAAGTCTGGCTCCTGTTGTCCATGCCTTGCATAGCCCTCGAGTATCATTAAATTTATCCTTGGTCTGTGGTGAGACCTGGTTTTACAGAATTAAATCCATCTCCACTGTAATTATGGAGGCTATTATGTGCAGTCCCTAAGCCAGAGAAATTATTCTGAAGAATCATCACCATACGTTTCCAATAAATTTTTTTAACTTGTAAGAACAAGCAAAGACCAACAGTCTTGTATAAATAAGGTTGATGTTCTAAGTAGTGAAATTCATGAGATTTTTGCACGGTGAATTAGACTTTATTGTCTGTTTTGAATGTCAATGGAAGAGTCTGAAACTGAGCAGTAAGCAGATAGATTTAAAAAGTGATGGATGTCTTTTTACAGTGAGAGATTATGAAATAAATTTGTTCTTTGCTTGGGCTTAATCCAAGTTAGCTCACATTCTAGCTATAACAAATTGAATAATACTGAAAAAAAAGAAAAAGTATGCTGGCAAGTACCTGGAAAGCAAATTAAATGGTGTGTAGACCAGCTATTGTACAAATCACTCAACTGATGTGAAAGTCTGCTTAATTAGAGGAAGTGTGTGAGACAGTAGGAAAGGAATGGAGGAATTATCTTAATGACTTATATTGTTTACCACCTGGCAATGTAATTGCAGAGTAGTAATGTAAATCATAATCAGCTGGAGTGAGAATAAACTGGAATAAAATGTATCCTCTGATATTAGGTGAATACTTGATATTCTTTAAAGTGATTTTATTAGATATGCTTTTTTTTTTTTTAACATACACTTCTAATGCCAGCACACTAGGACTTCATATTTAGGTAGAATTGGGGTGCTCAGAGTCCCATTCAGGAGATTAGACTTAGATTCACAAAGTGGAGGGGAAAAAAAAAAAAAAGAGGAAGGAACATCCAGGGAGAATCAGTTATATAACAGCTTTTTAATTACAGAATTTAGGTCTAGTTTAATTATCACAGAGTAGGTTGACCTATGCCCACAATTAAATGGCTTTAACTGCTTTGATAAACTGAGGAAGCATTTTAAGTGAGGGCAAGTATGTAAATTTACCTCTTCATATTTCATATTCCTCTTCGTATGGAAGAAGGATGCGTAGTCCCCAAAGGGAAGTATCATAGCTCTAATTAGGTGTGTAATAGAAAACCAGCAAGGTAAAATCTGCTTTTTTTTAGAGGGAGGAAAGGACATATTAAAAGACATACACATGGCAAATGGTTTTACACATGTATACAGCTTTAGAGGTTTGTTGGTTGTTTTTGTTTTTGGTTTTTTTTTTTCCCCTGAGGTTAAAACATTAACTTCTGTAAACTTTGAAGGAAGTCACTGTTGGAAAACAAGCTGCAGTAACATCTAAATGCAATTAGTGAATTGTGGTTATGTGTATAGGACTTTGTTTGGGCCTCGTGGAGCACAATTTTTGATGAAAGTCTTCCGAGCATATATAGTGTTGTACTTATTTGGTTAATTGAAGTAATATGTATTTTTCATACACAATATAATTCTGTATAAACTTTTTGTAACTCTGTATAACCTACTAACATCTGTTTTATTTTTATAATTTAGTTGATGTTTTTTGGAATCTTTTTGTGCCTGGATGCTTTTCTGTATATATTCACCCTGCTTCCTTTGAGAGTTTTTCTGGCAATGTTCCGATTCATCACTTTGCCTTGCTATGGATTACGGTAAGTTGTTTCAAGAGAAAGATGTTGATACACGTAAACAACGTTTCTGTTTATCTGAGTGGTTAACTTTATGTGCCTTTCAGTGCTGTTGAAAGTACTAATGATTTCTTCCACTCTGAAGTAAATTAACAGTGCACGAGAAGTACTTCTAAGCTTTGCCAACAGTCACCAATTCTCATTGTTTCCTTCAGATGGTTTAATAACAATGTCTCTTAAACAAATTTAGGTTAATAAAGAACATACCCCTTGTAGTTTTGTTCTTCTGATATCTGTTTGAACAGTATTTTAGCTATTGTTTGACTTTGGAGTTAATGACTTGACCATTGTCTTTGACAGACTGATATTGAAAGAAAAGTTTTGATTTTTAAGAGAGTTTTCCTTCTTTCTGCGGTAACCTTTTCCCAAGGGGTCCATGTATAAAATGGCTTTCTTTTTTTCCTTAAGAATCTTGGAGAGCAAGTGGGATGGGTCTAGCTAGATAGAATATGTTAAACTTTAGGAGTTTTGACCTCTTGTGGTGGTTTTTTTTTTGTTTTTTTTTTTTTTGCTTAGGTCAATGGTAAGGAAGTTGCTAATTCGTAGAATTTCTGTTCTATCTTCTTGGAACAGGAATAATAATTTACAAAAAAATGGGACAGAATTAATTTCCATGGTAAAAGTTGGTACTTTAAAGTATACTTTATGACAAAAATCTTAAAATGTAACCTAAAAGTAAAGGAATTTTTATATTGATGTTATAATTTTTCCTTGAATAAATCAGGGCTTCATAGTTTTCATTGTGGATTTCCCCATGCTGTAATTTGATTTATGGCTGCCAGTTCTTTATTTTGATCAAATTGATTCCATTTCCGTTTGGTAGTCCTTCATGTGTGAAGTGCTTTTAGATGCACAGTTTAGAATGTATCTTCTGATTAGAAAGAAATTGCTTCTTATTGCATTAAAAAATACTAGTTTTTTTGTTCTGAGTTGAAATGTTCTTGGGTACTGCTTAAAACAGACACTAGGTGGCAGTCCTTGATATTGTGTTCTGCTGTTAATATTGAGCAGAATCTTATATTAAAATTGTCAAGATTATCCTAGCAGTGTAAAGAACCATCTGGCTGCTGTTCAGTTTCAAATCAAATTATGTGCCTACTTGTGTATTTCTGTATGCTATTGCCAAAATACTAAAATTCTGGTAAATGTAATTGATTTTAACATACTATTTGGTTTTTTTTCTTATTACTTTTTAAAACTTAATAGTTCTCATTTATAAATTTAGTTTGCTTTTGACAAATGAATTTTCTGCTTTTCTGAAATGCTAATTAAAAAATTGAAAGACCATTTGCTGGCTTGGACAGTAAGTCAGTGTCCTGACAAAGCAATGATCAGAAGACCACAGACCTACAATGTTAAAATTTAGTCTGCTTGCCTAACTATATTCTTAGTGTGAATGGCAGGATAGGATGCAGTTTGATCAGTTCAACTTGAATGTGTTAACTTTAAAACATGTGTCAGGTAAGATTCAGTGAGACTGAATGAAGGTTTGATTATGGTAGGAATTCCTGAAAAATTTTCTTTTGTGTCAGTTTCTTCAAATGTTTATGGAATTTCTTTCTTTAGAATCTCTTTTGTCTAAGTCATTAATATATTAAAAATGTTTTTTATTGAATAGTTCACGCTTGATTTAAAGTTCAGATACTAGAATGATTAATTTCCAAATACTCAAAGTATGCACTTTGTTTTTTGTTTTTCTTTCTACTCATTCTGATTTGATTTTGTTAATGTTAAAACTAAGATTATATCTTTTGCTTTTCTAGCTCAGGAATTTTTTGCGTGTGTAAATTGAGTTCAGTAGGAAGAATGCACCTATAATTACAAAAGGTACTTGAAGCAGGTGGCTGGTTATCTTCTAACATGTTCATCCTCACAAATGTGTGTGATTAGTTGTTTTTGAACCTGCCACATCATATTCCATTCTGTGTAGTAAATAAAAGTGCTCCTCCCTTCATCTTGGCTATTTTCTCAACACCGTAGTGAAGTGACTGAGCAGTGAGTGTTGTCAGCCTTCCTCTTTACTCTTCAACTTTTCTGTTTCCTCATAACAGTGTAGATGAAGATTATATTACCCTTCACTTCTTTAAAACAATGAAAATACGTTCTAGTTAAGATGTGTTAATTCCTGTCTATAGAGTTGTCTACAGAACTGAAGTGTAGGGAGGAGTGTTCTATAGCTTCCTATGCATTTTAATCTTCTATCAAAGAAAGCTGAGAGAACAGAGTAAATGAATCTTGTAGTTTCTCCTTTTTTTGCCTGGACCCTGCAAGTTGATTCCATTTGACTGCTAAATCATCCCTTGGTCTTTCGAGTAGATGTAGTTTCGTGTATTTTCAGAGCTATAGTGTTGCTAGCATAGCTGTTCTAAAGACTCAAAAAATCTGAAAACTTCAATGACAAGAATCCAAGATTCTGTCATAAATTTAGCTATAAGCTGCTGGTTAAATCATTGTAGTCGAACTGGCAGTGGCTAAGTCATCAGATTGAGGTGGTTTTGGTAGGTGAAACTTCATTTCTCTTAAGCTCCCTAAATGATGGCGTGATCTTTAAAAATTAACATCTAACAAAAAAATAATTTGCAAGAGCAGTATTTTTAAACTACAAAATAAAAGCTCTTGATACTTTCTTCCTAGTAGTGGGGAATTTCTCAAACTATGCTTTTTGAATCTTAAAAGCTAATTTCATTTGATTGAAATACTTTCTGGAAACTTAAAAGTATGTGCTTTGTTGGAACAACGGATCTAAGACAGAGTGGACTGGCATTCTTTTCAGATTCAGTCCTCAGTAGGCTTCTAAAATCACTGTACCTGTGGTTGAAAGGTGTGGTTTCTTCTTACAATTCAGACTTCTTAATACCTCACACCTAGATATTCTGAGCAGATTGATGTCTTTGCTCATTTTGAAACACCTCAGTAGAGCTTACTTTTCTGTTGTTTTTCTTTTTAAACGTGTTGCATGTCAGAAAAACCTTCTTTGGGAAGATGGGAACACTCTTCTGTGCTGTATGAAAAATACTCTGATAGGAAGGCCAAGTTTAGTAAAAACTGATAAAACTCCTGATAAGTTACACAAAGATGCCTTTACATCTTACCCATAAAATAAGTAAAGACTTTTGCTAAAAAGGTGAGATTTACTGGAATTTCTGGCTTTCTGAAGAAAATACAGAAGTTACATATAATTCTTCTTACATGAAGAATGATTGGGAAGATCTTTACTTGTCTTCCATATTGAAGTGGAGTTGTAGGTCATAAATACACATTCTGTTTTCTTTTACTGTTCTCCCTTCTCCCAGAAAGAATTGAATTTAGATTCAGTTGGCAATCATGTTGTTAGTTGTACTGCACGTTCCTCTTCATTTCCCACTGCTCTCCTGTGAAACCACAGATGTACGCTTTTCAGTAGGAAATAAATGAAAGCAGCATTACTTCCAGAAAGAAATTGCAGGAAGAAAACATCTTAGGAAAACAAAAACCACACTGATATTCTCATTATAGAAATAGTTCATAAAGAAATGTAACCTGTGTTACAGTCCTAAGCCTGATGTTTTTTTAAGGGCTAAATTTAGCTGTTAGATACCTAAAATTCCTACTGTCTGCTTAAGCTCATGTTGAAGTAACGCACCTCTCCACCAATATCTGTGACTTTTGACCAACCAAAATGGGCTGGTGCAGTCAGTATTTTCTGTAGTAATCTATCAGATCAAATATTCCTTTCTCCTTTCCATAACAGTGCATAGTGTAGCAACATTACAACCTTCTCTTTCTTTCTTTCTTGTAAATCAGACCGAAGGAAAGAGCACTTTCACTTCCTTTATAGGATGGAATGTGATGTCACAGGGATTCCTCCTTGGTGAGTAAATTCTGATTTTCTTTTTCCTTTTATGCTGTCGGCCAATTCACACATCAGCACGTAATCAGTAAAAATACTGGTTACAAATGGATAGGGTAGCTAAGTTAACTAGCATACTTCAAAGGAGGCACCAACAGTTGTTATTCAGTACTCGGTAAATGAAATTGATTTGGTGCTATTTGCAGTATTATATTTTTGTGTACAGCTTCACTACTGTGTGGAAATTGGCTGTAATCACAATCGGTCTAACACTCTGTTTATACAGAGTGCCTGTGTTCCAGTTCAGCCCATTTTAAAATAGCCCCTGCTGTACTTCATTTACAGTGCCTTAAGCTTTTTATGTTTATTCGAAGTAACAGTTCAGTCATGCTTTTAGCTGTATTTTACCTGAGTTTCAAGCTGTTGAGTTGATTTGGGTTTTATTTTTTTTTATTATTTTTTTTTTTTAATAGCACTTCAGAGATTTTGGAGAGGGTTCTGAAAGTTTCTTGCCAGCTATCTCAGTAGTACTAGACTTCAAATTAATTGCCTGTTGACTAAAATACAGTGCTTTATTTTATGCTCATATACCGACTTCACTTACAGTTTCATTTTTAATAACAGAATCAAAGCTTAATGAAAGCTAATTTTAGTTGTCACTTATATGAAACCTCTGTGTTTTTTTTTTTTAATTTGTTTTGAGGCAGCTCTCATCGGGGCCTAACAGAAAGGTTGGTTTTGTTTCATTCTTAGCATGGTTTTGTGCTGTGTTGTGTGCATGTAGAGGCTTTCTGTTGTTTGAGAGATGAAATATCATTTAGTCTTGGCCAACTTAGCAATCTGTATATTCAAATCTTCAACTGGAACATATTTCTTTGTCAGCCCTGAGTCTGTATATCTCAACAGTCTTATGACAGTGAAGTCCTGCATACTGCAAACTGCATCTTTTTTTTTTTAATCTTCAAACTAAGTATTAGAATTGATCAGCTTAGTTGTTGCTTTTTTTCTGACGCCAAGCTTAATTCCAAACTTAAGCACAGTTGTAGGAAAATATTTGCAATATTTCACTTTGCTCATTTTGCAAATTTTTGGGGTGTGCAAGTATATCCTTCAGACAGACGTGCTTGGGTTTTCTTTCCCCTGGCGTCTTCAATGCTTCATGTCAATCAGTTCAACTCTTGTCAACTTACGATATCACCATTCATCCTTAAACAATACACTGAAGAATTAAGACTTTGGTGTCTAAATATATGTGTACTAATACATACCTCAGTGGTTGTCTGAGTTTGAAAAATGAAATTATTGAATAAAAGATAAAGTTAGAAAAGATTCACTCTAAAATACTCATTTAAGCTTGTAACCACAGTGTTGAAACAGTGTTTTATTAGCCAAACAAGCCAATTCAAGTGACAGATTTTTTTAAGTTGTGTGAAATAGAATAGTGTGTCTAGGAATAAATATTATTGTAGTGTTATTAATATATTCATATGCAGGTGATTACATTCATGATTTTTTTTAAAGAACCTGTAAGATGTAATAATCCATCTAAAGCATTGTTGCAGCTGTTGTGCAGCTGTCACATGTTTACATTCCTGTATTTGTGACATCAGTATTGGCAGTTGTATCCAATTAAGGTGTAGTTGTTTAGGGCATCACAAATTACATCGGTGATGCTTTAGTAAAGGAACCAATTAAGAATGTAGTCATTCTGTTGGACATCTTCACACTGTAAAGTTGAATGGGATAAACTTACTGATTTTTAAAAAACCAAGTCTCTAAAAGGTGACTAGTGAAACATATGCACTTGTGCTGGTGAAGGATGGGAGGTACCAGTGGTCATGAAATGCAAAAGTAAATAAGTCATAGGATATAATAATATACAATTCTGCAGTGTTACGTTTGAAATAATGTCTGCAGAGTGCTTGTGCATCGCATGCTGGAGTGATCAATCACATAGACAAGTATACTTTGATTACTCTGTAGACATATGGTTGACATCATAGTGAGAAAGTTCACTTTGTGTTGTCAGTTGTTGAAAGCAGTTGTTGAAGATGCTACGGACAACTGTAACAAGATTCTCAGTGTTTTCTATATAGTAAGAAAAACTTCCTGATTTTCCTAGGGTATACTTCTATGTTCCAGATGGTTTAACCACTTTAAATAGGGTACAAATGCACTGAAAGCCTGAAGGTATTTCACTTATTTAATAACCTGAAAGAAAAATACTGTGAAATCCGAATTAGAGGTTGTGGATGCCCCATACCTGGAGGTGTTCAAGGCCAGAGCCTGGGCAGCCTGGTCTAGTTTTAAATGTGGAAGTTGGCAGCCCTGCCTGCAGCAGGAGGGTTGGATCTTGATGATCCTTGAGGTCTATTCCAACCCAAGCCATTCTGTGGTCAGTTGAAACAGGCACAGCCACTACATTACCACTACATATGGGTAACTTCTCTCCATAACAAATAGTCATTTTGATGCTATGATTGAACCTTATTTTTTCCAACCAGTAGATGGAGACAACTGGTGTATAGTATCAGATAGGCAGACCTTGAAAAAGGCAGTCAGTTTGATTTTCACTGATCTGAGCAAATTGTGTCACAACAGACTTCCACACCACACTTTTCTTCACTGGGCTTTACATATATAGAAATAGGAAATAGACTTGACCTTTTGGATTTTCTAACAAGTGGAACAAATGTAAATTTCTGTTTCTAAACTGTACAGGGGAAAACAAACAAACAAACCCGTGTAGCAACGAAATTTAGTTGTATTCTAATTTGATTTTAGTTTTTCCTATGCAATGACAAAGTAACCTGTCCTGAGTATTTGTAAAGGAAGCTGCTTTATCGTGGTTTCACTTCCAGTTGTCTCAGACACAGTGTGTTCACTGGTCTGAAACAGAGCCTGCTGTGGTGAAGGAGAGGCAGGGAACATTTGCATGCCACATCCTTATATTAAAGTTAGTAACAGGAGTGTATATCCCAAAAGTGTGCATTTGTGCAGTTATATTATTTGGAAACCTAAGTGTTATTTCAGCTGAGATTTTGTTTTTTTTTTGGTCATTTACTGGGCGTAATAGTAACAGTAGCTGATAGGCTGAGGAATTCAAACATGTTAAGTACTTGCTGTGGAATGGTAAGTGCCTGTGTGTGTCTTTCTGTGTAATCTTGGTTTGTGGGAGAAAGTATATCTGCAGGTTTCTTTGTGAAGGAATGCTTGGATTTTCAGCTGGAATTCATGGAGTTTGAAGGATCACCTCATGTTCAAACAATTCCATGTATCCAGTTTTGCTAGTGAAACAATGTAAAATTTTGTGTTACGGCTAATGGAAAGAATGGATAAGCTTTACTCTTTTTTTATAAAGGGACTTTGATATCTGAAGATGTTTAAATTAAAAATGTGATGATTCCTCAGTCTGGTCTGTACTGCTAAACATGAGAACTTGAGGTTTAGCCTAATGAAGCTGTGAAATTGAAGAGCATGAGTTACAGCAAAAAGTATTAGAAGTAATAATGGGATAATAGTAGGAAATAAATGAATGAGAGGACAGATGTATCTTATCAAGGCACTTTTGAAGGACAGTCCTAATGCACTGAAACTGTGTGTTTACTGGTTTATAAGGTGTGAAATATTCACCTCTGTAATTAGCCGAATTATAAAGCAACTCTCACATGATGTTGTTTCTGGAATCAAATAAGATGAACTGCATCTCAGACAAACAGACTCTCATGATATTATCTTTGAAGGGCTAAGTTGACTGAAGCAGGGACTGTGTTTATTTAATTCCCTTCTGGGATACTGATTTCTGTAGAACGATTCTGTTGTTTGCTGTTCAGTAACCAGAATGATTGAATATGAAATGGGATCGTTGTCATGCTCTTCTTTATCCATTGTTCTCCTCTTCTCATTCATGAGAAAAAACACCCATAACAAATTTTCATGCAAAATCTTTCCATCTGTATTCTGTTACCATCACACACAACTGTAAAAATGTAAATGCTCGAAATGAGTTAGGCAGCAAAGCTGTTCAGTGTTTTCTACAGTTCCATACTCCCGCAGCGTTGCCTAGTTCTTACCTCTTTGTTATCTACCTTGACTTGAGAATTTGAAAGCATCAAGGACTGTGTTGTGTATACCTTGTTCATTTTTTGATGTTTATGACTTACAGTTTGTATTGCTTAGTGTTTGAGATGGCTCCAAAAGTATTTTCCAGTATTGGTACTGAGTGTGAGCAGTGTTAATGAGTTATTGGAGACACTACATATAGACATATATGGAGGGGAGAAAAAATGCAGAAAATGCTGTATGTAATGGTTGACCTAAGACTTTTTAACAGTAGATTTGAAATCACATCAACCTGTGTGTTGCATTCAACATAAAGGATAGGAATGATTTGCAGTGAGTACAGATGGAAGCAATCTGAACTTGATCGTATACTGAAACTGTAAGGTTCATTTCTCACTGAATACTGACTACATCATTTCATAATTGCAGGCTTTGCATTATTTCTGTATATGTGCCAAAAAGGTGTCAAATCTATTATATTTAATCCATTTACTTGATTTCCCTGTCTCTGTAGGAAATAATTACTCCCATTCTGTATTATGTTCAGAGCACACATGAAGATCCTTTTGTAAATGTCATTAGCCAGACCGGAAATTCTGCTGCTGTAGAAGTGCCTTTGTAGATTTGTACAATAGTCATGGTTAATCTCTCTCAATTAGAAACATGTTAGCTGTAGGCTCTAGGTTGCTTGCCCAGACAATATAAAGGGGTCTTTTCAGTGCATAATGAAAGAACGTTGGAACAGATTTTAAATGCTGGGACTTTCCTACGCTATTTGCTTTCTGGACAGTAGTTTTCTGTAGTCAGCCTGTGCAGTAGTTTCTTGTACTGAACTGGGTTAGAAATGCTGAGAGGCTCTTCTGTCATCAAGCTGATTAAGTTGAAATTCTGCAAATATTTTTGTGTGTTTCTCTAAATATCTGCTTTGAAAAAGCAGTGTTAATGCTGCTTCTCTTGAATGAGAAGTACAGGTTATTACACAACTTCAAACAGAAGATGGAGTATGTTTTATGTTAAAACTTCAGAACTGTTGATGGATTGTTACTGGAATGGTTTTTAGGTACTTGCCTATTACAGCAAGTGAGAAACTAAGTCTAAGTTACAGTGAAGTCTGAAAAGTGAAATTCTATGACAAGGTTATTTGAATGCACTCTGTCCTAAAAAGCTTACTTCCTGCAAATCACAGCAGTCAAGTGTAGTTCATTTGACCCTTTGGGCAGCTTTTTTCTAAAATGGTGGTGGTATATATTCAAGTGTACCATACACAGCATATTTTCAAAATGTCTTCATCTTTAGAGTTCAAGTTGTGTGCAGTTTTGGCTGCACTTTCATAAGGTATTATTCTCTTGATTCAATTTTCAGAAGGATATCACTTGGAGAAGTGTAATTATACTCTTGATTACGTTTATAGTTTGTCTTCCCCGTGATGGTAGCTGTGTGTATTTGTATCAGTTTCTCATGAGATTGCTTTGATGGTTGGAAGTTATACGTAACTGTTTGGATCTTTTTTGAAAGCAGCATTATGTTTGTTAATGTATTCAAACTGTTTAGAAAAAAGTGACAGAGCATTATCTGATCTGAGATAAGCTGATGGCTGAAGAATGCAGAAAAGGAAAATCCGTAGCTCAAGGCTAACTGGTTCCAACTTCTATGAAATGTGAACTTCAGTGAGTTTGTGTATCTAAAAATACATGCATTTAGCAAATTAAGTCTCTTTTGGTACATGATCATCACTCTTCTGATTTAATTTGAAGATTTTTCTAAAACACATTACATCCCGTTAGTACTAACCAAAGTAAGTAGACAAGTAAATACCACCTTGCAATTTCATTATGCAAATGGCTGGCATTGTGGCACTTGAGGTAGATACCTGTTCTTACTGAAGTTCTAACTTACAGCATGAAATTGTATAGTGATTCATTTAGGTTTCTGGATTGCTGTGGGAATGTAGGTGGTAAACTTCTGAATTCAGTAAGGATTCACCTCGAGCTATGATGGAAAATTGTTTGGTGTCTGCTGCAGACCTTATGTCTAAAAGAAGGAATGGAATTGCAGATAAAAACTGTTCCTCAGCATCTGTTTACTATGTTGAAGATACCTACTTGATTTATTTTTCTTTGGGTTACGGCAAATATAATTTTTATAACTGAGGAAATCAAAATGATAAGTACAATAAGTACAACAAATATCAAGTACAATTGGCTGAAAGCAGACCAGTGAATTAAAGCCAAAGGTCATTCAGGCAGAAAGTAATTAACATGTCGGGACTCTTGGCCGAGGACGATAATATTCTGAGCAAATGGACGTGACAGATTAGGCAGTCCTGTTCAGGAGTATGATGCATAAGTGTTTATCATGATGATGGTGTTCTGTATGCGTTGGGAGTGGAATTGACTACATTGAGATGCATCCTTACTAAATGGCTTTGGTAGATTCATACTGACTTGCTATCATTTGTATATTATGGGTGTATATGTGACCCTTAGTGAAACTTCTTGCCCTTTGTATTTCAGCGATAGACGTTTGCTGCAACCTGCTCAGGTGTGCGACATTCTCAAAGGAGTGATATTGGTCATCTGCTACTTCATGATGCACTATGTTGACTACTCTATGATGTATCATCTTATAAGGGGGCAGTCTGTCATAAAGCTCTACATCATCTATAACATGCTTGAGGTAAGAATTTGAGCATCAGAATATCAAGCATGTTTTCAGAATGCGTAAAAAATACTGGTGTTATGATATTTGTATGTAGAGTATGGCACGTTTCATCCTCCCAAATGCACAAACGCTTCTTATATACAACCTAAATGTAGTGGAACAGAACAGTTCGTGGAAAAATAAATTTTCTAGATGATGTTTCATATTACCTAGATCCTGGAGCTTATGGAGATGTTTAGATAAATGAGAATTGAGAACTCTGGTAGAAGGACAGAAAATCAAAAAGCAGAATGTACAACATTTTGAGCTTGTTGATAGAATTAAAGACATGATTTGAATTAGTGGTAAGATTGTGAGAGAGAACAGAGAAGAAAGATGTGGGAGAACAGAAAATCTGTTTTTTATTTCTTGATTATAGAAGTATAGCTTTCATTATATGCAGTAACACATGCTGCTGCTTAACCTATCTCAGTACTGACTGACATACAAAAATTGGAGGATGCATGGGTAAGTTGAATGAATCTAGAGGAAAAAAAAAAAATTCTGTTTTGGGACAATAAAATGAGGCATAAAGAGAAACCCTGAGGGGGAAAAAAGAATCTGTTCTGATGTTAATGTAAAGCATGAGATTTTAATTGCGATTCGGTGATCACTGATTCACCAAGTAAACAGTGCCTTTATAGCTGAAATCTTATCTCCAATCTGCAAACATAGGGCATGCTAGAGCCCTATATAGTGATACAACCTCTTAGGAGGGTTGTTCAGCTTTGTACATGAGGTGCTTTATGAAGGTTCTGGGATCTCTGAATAGCATATTAATCTTTTTTTGAATATCTCTTGTACCTTGGCTTAGTTGGGACTATGTGCAAAATCTGTATATTTTATCTAAAATTATTTGTTCTCATATCAAAATATGGAAAGTACTGCATGAAGAACAAATTTCTAAGTCAGCTAACCATCACACAGGCCACTTAAGATGCTTATTCACAGGGTTGTTTTTTCTTTTGATTTTAGATTTGATGACAATCATGTAAAAATCAGTAATTTGATGACAGTTTAGTGTCTGGATTGTAGTTGTGCTGGGAATATTCATCCGTAAATAGTTCTGTAACCTGTGAGAGATGATCACTTAATAGTCTTTGAGAAGCCTTTGAGTCACTTTGCTTAATGCCAGGAAGTTCAATACCAAGTGCTTACCAAGTAGTCTGAACGGAGACTGCAGTGTTTCCTGTGAGTTGGGAACTGTGTATTGTGTCCTCTTGAATTAAGAGTTGAGTTTCTTTGTTACATTTGGCAGAATCCAAAGCAGTCTCAAGAAGCAGCCTGGTGGTGCCCGAATTTCCTTTTCCTGTCATGGGGGCAGAAAGGAGGAAATGTTGCAGTGCATTGTCACTATAATTATTAGAAAACTTAAACCAAACTTTGAAGTTGGAAATGGTATTTAATTTCCTTGATGTCTCATGATGCCCCCATGTCAATACAGAGGATGTGTTTTTTGAGGAGCTTTTTACAGCAGTAGGTTGCAGCTATAGAATCAGCCAAAAAAAAAAAACAACCACGAAGTCCTTTGAAAGACTTTGTTGGTTGTCAACTTTCAACAGGTTATTTATTTAGTCTACTTGAGTGAATTTCCTTATGAGTCTGTTAGACGAGAAACAAGCTGTTTTTAGAAGCTGTAAAATATGTGCTCAAGATAAACCTTACATAATTAAATAAAATACACATATAACAAACTTTACATCTTCACGAACTTATAAAATTAGAGTGTCTATTTAATTTAGTTAAATCACTGAGCAGTGGAGATGTTTACAATGTCTTAATGTTTTCGGCTGTTAGCGTGTCCTGGGAATATCCTCCTGGACACGAGGAGTGCCACATCTTCAAAGTATGTGCTGAATGCTCCAAGTAGGCAGCCAAAGGGGAGCATTCAGCACAATTAAATGACACTTTTCTTTTTTAGATTCAGACCCACCGGCTCCTGCTCCTTGTGAAGCCCCAGTGTGCGTTATGCTGGTGACAGCGCTCACCATGGAATTCTGCTGGAGCCTGGAGCCGGCATGTAGGGTTTAGGTAAGTCCCATTTGGAAAAACAGACAACAATATTGTGTGATGGGTTTTAGTATTTTCTACCTATAAGATAAGGAACGAGACTTCTGTAAGTAAAAAGGAATGCAGAGTCACCATTTTGTCTGTTAAAACCCTCACAATATTGTGACAAAATCTTATGAGATTCTAAGCATTCTGTAGTGGATGTAGTCACCCAGTGGGTCATCACAATGAGCAGGAACCAAATAAGGCAGACCATCTACACTTACAAATTTAAAAGCCGAAAACAGTGCCGCTGTAAATATCTCTCAAACTGATGTTTTCCTTTGAACTTCAGGTTTATGATAATCCATCAGCTTAGGGTTCACTTTGTTTCTGTAGGTGACAAAGAGTAGCAGTCAATTAAATTAAAAGATGGAAGATGAAAGTCCAGCTCATTTGATACATATTGTCAATTGTTCTTATTTAGCTATCATGTATCAGGAAATTTGAAGGAATATTGGCTTGAATAAGTTAAAACGTGTAATTTCTGTTCCTTCAGTATATTTGCTGTTAGAACTCTGTTAATTAACCAAGCCTGGAAATCATGTAAAATCAACATTGTGCCTGCAATTTATTTTTTTAGTTAATAGGATATGGTTCAATATTTGCAGGTTCTGTTCTGTATTGGTGCTTGCTGTTTTAACATGTCCAAAATTATCATCCTCCAGAAAGACAGTAAGAATTATCAATTTTGTTATTAAGTAGAGGTAATTAGCTCTTCCTATTTTTTGCTTGATTAGTGCAGGTAAGTTCTAATTTAGCCATATATGACTTGTACTACTCAGTGCAATTTTTAAAGTGATTTTTCTTTTTTCTTGTGCAGCTGAATTTAAAAATTACTAAACTTCAGTGTATAGGCAGGAAAGAAAGTATTTCCTTGTAATGATCTTCACTTCTATCTGCTTGCTGATCAGGAAGTGTTGAAAATTGGTAGGATTCTGTGACCTTTTTTGCTGTGATACTGAATAACAAGCTCAGTTTGCTGCCCATGTTTTTCCTATCTATTCTAATAATGATGTCTAGAGTTTTTTTGTAGTTATTTTTACATATTCTTTGGATTAAACTTCAGATGATTGTAGGTTTGGGGTTGTGAGGGTTTTTAGTTTCTGCCGTTCGGGGTTTTTTTTTTTGGTTTTTTTTTTTTTGGCAGACTGTCTAGTTCCTCTTAATCTCTTGGTATTACGTTCTAATAATTTTTTTTATTTTTATTTCTGGTTTATGCAGAGATCTGTATTGAGTATGTACCTTCTTGGAAGAAGGTACTTACCTTGGTGGAAGAAATTATACAGCCAAACCTAATTGAAGTTCTGTTTATACTTAGGAGCTGATATTCCCTGTCATGCATTTGGCATTCACTTTTCTTTTTTTTTTAAGTGCAGGGGATAGAGAAAAAATGGGATGATTTTAACAACATGCATAGTTCTTTATCAGAGGACAAAGTCTGAACTGTACTTGGATATCTTCCAAGGAAGCATCTAAGATAATACCACATGATTTCATATCATGAATACTGTTGGGAAGGTAAATTTGAGAGAGATGAGTTGCTGTATGTACAAAAAGATCCATGTAACTAAAAGATCAACTGGACTGATGTGTAAAAGAGGTGAAAATTCACAAATAAGTGAAAAGCTTTTTGGTTTGAGGTGTATTCACACTGGCATAACCACATGTTGTAGAGAATATTATTGCTGTAAGGCAGTAAAAAGTTCTTCTTGTTTAGGTGGCTGATCGTTTGTTTTCTTCATTTGGACAAGATATTTTGGATGCTCTTTATTGGACTGCTACAGAACCTAAGGAAAGAAAAAGAGCCCATATAGGTGTGATTCCTCACTTCTTCATGGCAGTGCTGTATGTCTGTATCCTTTTTTCTTCAGTAAATTGCAGAATTTTATAAATTAAATTTTGCAGGAACTACTTGGAATTATTTTTAGAATGTATTTGAAAATTTAGTTCTGTTCCTATATAAGAATTTATTTACTTTCAAAGTAAGATTGTCAGTACTACATTTTAAAAACAAAGTGAAAAAGCTTCTAACTTCATCTTAAAAAAAAACAAAAACAAAAACAAAAACAAAAAAAAAAAAAAAAAAAAACACCTTTGTAGTGATATTCCACCTGAAGTAGTGGCAGCTTTTGTAATACCTGATGAGTAGTAAGATGACAAGTGGTATCTGCGTACTTCATGGGAATGTTGATTTGTGTTTTGTGATTATTTTGAGTCATGGGGCATTGAAGACAGTGATTTTGTTGTTTAGTGAGATGTTACAAACATGGAGCTAGAAAATATTTCATTAAATAAAGAGAAATGCATGCATATATGAAGTAATGTTACAAGGAACTGCTGGAATTATAGATGGTGATAAATTCTTTCAGCTTCCTGTGGTATCTTTAGGCTAAGTCAAATGAGTCTTCCTGGGTTGTTTGTTTTATTGTTATTTTTTCTAGATAATGTTGCTATTTCTGTCTGATTGAAGTATTTCAGGAGGGAAAAAGAACCCACAAAATTGCTACATGCTGTAAAGCAGTTACATAGATTTGAGGTACTGTCCTCCTGCAAAAAGACAGAGGTTGACAGAGGTGGAAACTTTTTTGTGTTTATCTTTGGAAGCAAAATTGGAAAACAAATTTTGATGCTGTTCAGTGCTGTTGTGCAGAAAAATTATTTCCAAATCTGTTTCCTTAACCCTGCTATCTACAGTCCTGCATGCTATTCTTATAATGGTTCAAGCAACAACCCTTAACGTGGCCTTCAACTCTCACAATAAATCACTACTTACCATCATGATGTCCAATAACGTGAGTATATAATTTTGTTCTGTAGCTATCCTAAATCTTTTCAGCAGCCTTCATTCTAGTGCACCACATTGTCTATTTTCATGTTGATTGTCTGATTTGTTTACACCAGTTTGTCATAAATAAAAAACTAAATAACTGCTTTTAAAAATTGCAGTTCGTTGAAATAAAAGGAAGTGTTTTCAAGAAGTTTGAGAAGAACAATCTTTTTCAAATGTCAAATAGTGGTACGTATGGCTGTGCTAATCGGGGAAAATGTGAAATAAGATGCTGATTATTATTTAATATTAATGTTAGAACTGCTTTATTTCAATAAATGTGAGCACTCTGACTTGAATTCTAGGTCTTCAATTTTACTGTTTGGCTCAGTGGGATGAAAATGGAATTCCACTTCTAAGAACACAGTAGCATTCTTGAGGGAAAAATATTTCCTCAAGTGGCTGGCTTTTGCTTGAGATACTGAACCAAGCTTAGTATACAGCCAATAGCTGGTTACATACAAATTTAAAACTTAAGTTATGCTATTGAGATATCCGAACTTCTAAATCCCTGAGGCCTTTTGCATTTTCAAGAAGTTAACTTGTAGTATGCTGTGCTGACAGCAGTCCCAGAATGCACACTGTTTGACAGTGATGGAGGTGCTTCAGAAATACCTTTTTAAAAATAAACAATAATGTAAAGATGACATGAAATTGTTGGCTGAAGAATGAAAGTCTTACCAAAACTGCATGTGCAAGAAGAAAAAAGTGAAGCAAGCTGTATGGATCATTTTTAGAATTAGGCTACTAAATGAGAAAAAGTCCCTGCCTAGTCTGGGTGGTCACATCATAAGACTCTTTCTCAGGTCTCCCTGCTTTTCTGGTAGCATTCTTACAGTTCTAATAACTGAGTTGATAGCATCCAGCCCTGCCAAGGTGGCAGTAAAAAAAAAAAAAAAACTCAGAAGAAATCTCCTAAATAAGGCTCTGTAGTTGGCTTGAAAGCCTTTTTTCTAATCCTGGATCAAGTTTATAGCATAGCTGGGTGTTTTGTCTCTGTTTCTGCACCAGGAGGTGCTCATTCTTTTTGGATTAAACAAGGAAGGCACAGAAGTTATCAAGATAACTGTATTTTAACTTGCAAACAAAGGTGGTAGCAAGTTGCAAAATCTTATGTCTCTTTGGATGCTGAGAAATCTGAGTTGAGGCAGTATATTGGGGGGAGTGATGCAGAAATTCTGTCTGTGGTGAAGTTTCCAGCATCCCCCTCTCAAATTTGATCAAATAGTTTGTGGAAAAGATTGTCTAATCTAAAATGTGGTAAATAAAACCACAGAATGAATGCGTCTCCATTTATGTAGATAAATGTTAGCTTGTGGTTGACATCTTTTTTTTTTTTTCTTTTCTTTCATACTAGATATAAAAGAGAGGTTCACCAATTATGTGCTGCTACTAATTGTATGTCTAAGAAATATGGAACAGTTCTCATGGAATCCAGGTAAGTAAACTAGTGGAAAAATAAAATGGAAAGCAATAAATTCCTATGCTGTTAATAATATAATGAAATTCATAATTAAATATTAACATTGACTAGAATATAGGTTGTAATAAAACAGTTACATTTTTTTATGCTGTTGAGCCTGGTCTTTGTGGTGTATTTTGCTTGAGTGTTACTTATCTACCCAAATGTTCACTTACAAGTTTCAAACTGCAAGTTCTATCCAGTATGCGTAAAGACATACTAGTCAAGATAAAGCTTTATAATGTCAGGGCTTTAGAAACTGATCCTGGCTGTGGCATTAATTGTATAGCATGATAAGTTTCCAGAAGAGCGATGAAATTCAAGGGAATTGGCACACTACAGGCTAAGTGGTAATGTAAATTACAGACACTGCTTTGGGCACTTGAGGATTTCTGGCAGTTGATCAAAAGTCTTGTGATTGCCATTTTGTATACTGGAGTCAAATTAAATAGTCTAACTTATTTCTTTTCAATCTTCAGATCATCTTTGGGTGTTATTCCCAGATGTTTGCATGGTAGTTGCTTCAGAAATTGCAGTGGATATTGTGAAACATGCCTTTATTACAAAATTCAATGACATCACAGCAGATGTAGGTATCGTGTTTGGAATGTTGAATGCTATTTTAAGTTTACTTTGCTATTTTTTTAATATTAAAATTGATTCCAGTACAGAAAATGTAACAATTGCTATTTCCGTACATTGGTATAGTTTGGGAAAGCTTGGTAACGTTTTGATCTTTATAAGTTCTTCAGAAGTTTTTTGTGTGCAAGAAACACGTCTGCTTCTAAAGTAGCAGGTCCAGATCCATGAACTTTTTGAAAGTATTGTGTAGCAGTTCACATAATAACCACAGTTCATATAACTGGCAGGTAACTTTGTGGTCACTAGTTGAGTTGGGGGAAAAAAAAAACAAAAACAAACATTTTGTAAGACTGCTGAATTTCTGTTCTTACATGTATGTTAAAGGTGGGATCTGAAATCAGAAGCATTTTCCACTGTCTCTGCAGCACAAACATGAAACAGATTATCTATTGGCTTTTCAATCCTGTAATTTCGTAGAACATATATTACGTAGTCCTTCCTTTGAGGTAGTAGATGAGATTAGTTTTTGTGTAGTGTGGCATGATGGTTCAGGTCGTTCGTCCTTAGCATTGTGTGAATTCAAATGTGCTTGATAAATTAGTGAAAAGATGTTTCTTCACTGTTAAAACCACTTTTCAGGAAATGAGGTAAAAACTTGAAGTGCTATCATTTTCAGCATCCCTAAACTAGCTACGTTGTATGGTGTGGAAACAAGTTAAATAGGTGTACTTGATAAACTCCCTTATGGCAGAGGCATTTATGGATGTCCTGCTTTCATATAGAAAATTTAGAGAAGAGAAATAATGAAGTCATTGTAGCCACAAATGTAGTATGCTTCAGTGTGCTGACACAGCTTGGGATGTGGAGGACAGTAGGTAACACTTTTACAAGGCTTATTTAATGAACCTGGCAGTTCTTCTGTATGAAGATATAACGGCTTGTGTTTGCTAGATCAGACTTTGTCAGAAGTTTTGAGCACCTGCTGCGTGTTGCACTGCAAGTTATCCTTAAAATCAGTGCCTTTCTGTCTTAATGCATAGGACCGTTGTAAAAAGAGAAAGCTTCCTTCATTTTTCTGATATATATTTCTGGTTTTCATGGGATCACTTGCTCAGTACATATGTAAGCTTGCTCATTTGTTTAATTTGATCCCACTGCTATCTTTCATGTACTTCAAAACAATCATGAATTCTAAGGAGTAAAGTAAACGTGATTCCTCATTCTTTGTGGTGCTGATTGTCTTCAAATTCAGTACATGCTTTATAAAGTCTCACTCAATTCTTAAAGCATTGCATCTTATTTGTTGTATATATGCATAAGTTACTTTACTACAGAAATGCAGGCTTACCTGTTGAAGGGCGCAGCGAAATCTCAGAATAGTGTTTGACTCCTGTCTGTACATAAATGTTTGTAATTTTACAGAAATGTTATTAATAATTCTGTTGCTTCTGTAGAGTATGCTGATGCATTAAGCACGCATCTGATGTGCTGGATTTTTTCCAGGTCTACAGTGAGTACAGAGCCAGTCTTGCATTTGACCTTGTTAGCAGTCGACAGAAAAATGTAAGCCTGAAAATGAAGGCATTTTTTTTTTCTTTTATTAACTATTTTAATTGATATAATGAGATATTGGAATTTATACTTAGGTGTACCTAATCAGCTTGCACAGGTAGCTAGTATGTGGATATTTGTATCATTTGTGTGTTAGTGCTGCTGTATGGGTTTTTACAGAACACAGACTATTCATGTTTTTCATGAGAACTGTTTCTGATGTGCTGTTTACTGCACATGTTTCCTGAATGAGTCTCTATCTATTCATGAGCGCTCTGGATGGATGCTTTATTTGTTAACTTGATTGTTTGTGGTAATTCAGGTTGTTTTAATGGTAGGCTCAATTGCTGTTGTTAGGAATGTATTAGGTATAGCTAATACAGAAGTTAGATACCATGCAAACAATTAATTGTCAATAACATTGATAGGAAAAGTGTTTTTTAGTTCTGAATACTTTATTCCTTCTCTGGATGATCTTCTGTGCAAAATGAGTGCCTATGTGATGCAATTTGACTTCAGCATGGCTTTCAATCCTGCATTAAAGATTTCATGCAGAGTAGTTGTGCTTTGAGAGTGCAAATGTAACCATTTTTAAAGAGTTTTAAGGAAGTTATCCCAAGTTAATTATAGATATTTTAGAATGCTTTAAAACTAATGGTATGGTAGTGGCTTTTTATCCCTCATATGGGTTTTTCTTTATAATACTTGAAGATCAAAGTCAAATTAGTACAAAGAGGTCTCTAAGCTTGAAGTGATGTACAAGTGAGATATTGCAGTGTGTTAGGTTCACTGTCCTAATTGTTGTAGAGACTTGTATTATCAGTAGCAAGTGGAATATTTAGATTGCTAAGCTGATCTCACAGGTCATGATAGAATTACTTTTCTTTTGTGTGTGAGCACAGATATCTGTGTTTGCTTTTCAAAATGTAAATCTGTAACTTTATCAACATTGATTCTTATGTAGAGGATGTACCAAGCTAAAATGAGATCAGTCTTCTGCATACATAGTTTCTTATTCTTCCTCTTTTTCTTTTTTCTTCTTTTTCTAGGCTTATACAGATTATAGTGACTCAGTTTCCAGACGAATGGGTTTTATTCCTCTTCCACTGGCTGTTTTAGTAAGTTGTACCTTTCCTATCAGTTTTCTGTAAGATCTGTGTTGAGAATATGCTTGTGAGATGGCTAGCTCATTTTGATGTTTTGAGGACAGAACAATTTCCTTCAGTAACTGAAGTGATACTACAAGATTTAGTTAGTATTCAGTATAACCTGTACTGCATACTGGTTAGAGCTTCACGAATGTGATAGTGAGTATCAGCCTTTCATAAAAAGTTGAATACATAATAAATTTGTAGAACTCATCAGCACTTGGATTGCTGCAGTGGAGTTAAAGTACATCTGTGGTTATTAAACATCTATTCCTTTTGGCAAGTATCCTCTTCATTCATTCAGAAAAGTCAAAGCAGCTGGTTGCCAGAAGGTTGGCAGTAATGTGCTGGGCTTTTTAGGTTCTTACAGGGGTCCTTGTTGTTGTTGTCCCTGTAATGGTATGTTCAGTGGCTGTTTTCTTTTCTTGGGGGCACTTTACTTCTGAGCTGTTCTTGAGTATGTGGCTCTGAAGGAGCTGACCTCGTCACACATAAAATGAAACACTTTGTTATTGCAATTGCATCCACGTGCTATCTGTGCTGAATTAACTATTACACAATGTTTTCTGTAAATAGCTGCTGTGACATTACCCTATGCACATGTAGACAAGCGGAAGTTATGACAGTGGGAGTACTTACTTACTTTGCAAGCAAATATGTTAATTTATGATTTCTCTTGAAGACTGTCTATGTGAATTAATTTTAAATGTAATGTTTTTCCGTAGAGATGGGGTAGGGGAAATACTATTTACAAGCTTTGCCTGTTTCTTATCCAGGATTTAAAATATATATATATAATCATAAAAATTAATAAAGCATATCCAGAGAGAATTGAAATGCCTTTTTCAAGTTAATTTGGTGTTATCCTTGATAGTAACAGCTTTTAATACAAACTGGAGTATTTTTTGTTAAGTTGGAGCTCTAACTGTGAAATACTGACATTAAAAACAGAATTCAGGATCTTCTGTCATTCTAACATGGAATTCACATCCCTAGTCCACAAAACAAGTTTGTTTTCATAATATTCATATATTTTGAAACGCTGTAATTATTTTATCACATCAGCACTTCTTGATTATTAAGTCACCTTCTGGTTCTTGATTTTTTTATTTTATTATTATTATTTTTTTTTAGGGATGCTTTTTGATTTGTTATCTTACTAGAAATCATTGCTAGTGCTAATAAGCACCAATCATAGAATGGTTTGGGTTAGAAGGGACCCTTACGACTATCTTGCTTCAACTCTCCTGTTGAATGCCTCCCACTAGACCAGGTTTCTCAAAGCCCCATCCAGCCTGGCCTGGAATGCTTCCAAGGAGAGGGCATCCACAACCTCTCTGGGCAAGCTGTTTCAGTGTCTCACCTCCTTCACAGTAAAGAATTTTTTCCTAATATGTAGTCTAACTCTATCCTCTTCCCTTTATAGGCAGCTCTGCTAAAGCAGAGTTGTATCTAGATGCTGGTATAGTATTTATTTAAACCAAATTATTGAGTAGTCAGCACTGTCAAGGGGAACGTAGAAAAAAAAAATTCTTTTTTTTTCTATTTTTCTGTTTTTGTCTTGTGTTTACCCAATATGCAGTTTGTTAGAATATTCTGTTAATTGTATGCTGCATGCTATAACTGTTTAACTTTTGTCCTTAAAACAGCTCATGAGGGTCGTAACAAGCTCAATAAAAGTACATGGAGTCTTAGCCTATGTCTGTGTTGTGCTCTTCTACTGTGGGTAAGTAAATGCACACAGTCAGAAAGTACTTAGATTATGTAATCAGCTGCGGTTAAAAAAAAACTTCTGTTGATACATCTGGCTATACATACAAACACCATTTATATTGAATAGAGGAATATGTAAAATGCTTCTGCTAACAAGCTGAGTTTGAAAAAGATTAGTCCCTATGTAAATGTATTTGAGAATTTTGGCCTTCAATAAGCAATTTAATAGTGAAAAAGGAGAAATTGAATTTGAAGGGATGAAACTTCTTGCAAAAAGAATTGGAGATGCAGTACGCCCAGCAGTTTAAGCACTCAAAGCAGACCCTGAATTCTGGTTTCTGGTTGTTAAATGCTTGTTATGTAGTTGCTATACATGTAAGCACAAGAATTGAGGCATATCTTTCTAGGAGGGTTGGAGCCAGTAAGTAATCTTGGCTAAGGAATATTCTGTCCTGTCACAATTAGAATTTTTGTATAAAATTGCTGACCTGCATTTATCCCTTCACTGTCTTGTCAGTTTACACTTGTGTTATCCTTAAATGCTCACTGCTCTGCACGTAATTCGGAGATGCATTTAGTTATACTTTAAATCCAGTCTAGTCTGTTTGTCTTAAGATACGTGCTGTACAGACTGTGGTGGTGGCCAGTTTCTAGGAAAGCTGAACTGTGTGAGCATTTGTTGTCTCCCAGTACTGACTGATTTTGGAACAGTCAGCTCCTCCTAATTGACCATGAAGAAGTGATTCAAATTCCTGCAGTGCAGAGAAGTTCTGCATGTTCTGTAGTAACACACATGATAATTCACAGCACAGCTGTTCATATTTGCCAGTAGCATTGTGGGAATACCTGTTCCAGTGTTCCACCTAGTTGTGTTTGTTACTAAAGGAAGAAAGACTTCTAGATCTGGGGCAGAAGTTCTTCAGGGATACTTTGGAACAGCAGGTTTCTGTTTTACAGCTCCTTATGAAAAAAAATGGAATGACTTCACATTTTTTTTTATCTAGGTAGACTCTTAGATCTACTGTAACCTCAATAGCCAATAGAAATAGAACTCAGTCTGTGTCCAGGGCACATCGGTGTAGTGACCCTTCTTTTAAATGTAGGATAGCTAGGAAGTTATCAAGCATCATACTTGAAGTTTTTCCCCAGAATGCATTATATTCCCCCTAAAGCACTAGCCCCTGATCATCACATTTATACTGTGATGTACTAAGCTCAGCACGTTTATACTGCAGAATGTTGGTTTTTTTCCTACCGTTCCACTGCTCCTGTCCTGGAATTTTGTCTGTCTTTGTAGCTAGGAAGATGGAGGAAAGAAAAAAGTACAGTGATTAACATACAGGATAAAACACTGTTCTTTGAAGGCATAGTTGCTAGTCTGTGGGGAAGCTGTAGTATGCAGTCAAGGACAAGTACATTTGGTTGAACAAGGGAGAATTGTAGAATGGGGAAAGAGGCAACAGTGAGGGTTTTCTTTAGAGATTTGGACCATTACCATTTTGTTGGGCTGTATTCAAGCCTATAATTAGAAACTTAAACTTCTACTCCACAAGAATAAGTAAATGTGAGGTTTATTTTTTCCTTATTGTAAAGTGAGAACACATTCTAGTTTCCATCATTACTTCAAAACATGGTGTAAACACCTACTGCCTCTGGACATAAGCATACATTAGATTTAAAAAAAAAACAAATGTAAGACTAAACTTTTGTGAAGTTTTAAACTCGATAGCATAGATTAAAAAAAATAGGAGAACTTCTCAACTCTGTTTCTACAAAATCTGCCCTGATAACCAACTAAAATTATAGTCATATTATTCAGCTTGTATAAGATAATTGTGGTTGCTTGGATACTAAAATGTTTCTTCTCCATACTGAAATGATCTACACTCTTCTTTAATTTCTATAAATTTCTTCTAAAAAGAAATGCATTACGTAAAACTTCCTTAATGTGATGTACTTCATTTTCTGTATTTGACAAACTGTGATTACATTTATGCAGTCGGAGATGCTGATGATGCTGCTGAAGTGTGCTTGGCTACTTAATGATTAAGCAGTCAAACCACTCTGTGGATTTTCACCTGTGAACGTTCACTTATTCTCACATCTTCCTTTTAGTCTGTTAGCAATGCTCATAATAAACAGATTCTCAGGTTTGTACTGAAATCTATGTTACAAGTCATTGATAACAGAAAAGGAGTCTGCCATCAACTGCTCTGTACTGCCATGAATGTGATGCTGCCCCTTGGTTGTGCAGAAATTTGAGCTGTCTTTTGTCATACCAAAAAGGAGTTTGAACAATTAATCTGTAATTTATGGATGCTGGATATTTGTCATCTTGTTTCCCAGTCTGCTTCCAGTCCTTGTCTGAGCGCACTTAAGGTTACAGACTTAGCAGTAACGCAGTTATCTTGGACTTGCTCTGCTGAGAGCCCTTGTTAATTCTTTGTCAGAATATTTGATGCACTAAATGGCTTAGCTTTCCTGTCACTCTGTAGAACTTGATGTTTTTTTCTAGATGTCTTCAGAGGGGGAGAAGTTATTTTTATGTGCTGAACCTGAAACAAAATATCAAGAAAAGCAAATTAACTTTTGATCTTACTACGTAAGGATTTAATTTCTCACCTAATTGTTCCAAGATAGCAGTAATGATATGCAGTTATTTTAATATATTAGTACTTGATAAAGCATGTATTTAAATAAATCCTTTTATTTATGCAGGTTAATATCCTTAAAAGTCCTTAACAGTATTGTACTGCTGGGGAAATCATGTCAGTATGTAAAGGAAGCAAAAATGGAGGAGAAATTATTCAATCCTGTCCCGAGTGCCTCTGCAGGGAAGCCAGCTGGCAAACCACAAAGCATGTTTAAATCTACCCATGGTAAGCTTGAATGTCTCATTCTGTTTTCAGCTGTAATGAAAATAATTTGCAAACTAAATCCAATAATAAACCAGATGTGTGCTGCTGTTTGCCACACCCTTTGTTGCTGGACCACTTAATTGTACAGTATCACAGGTGTAAGCATGTCTGCAAATAGAATGTGTTACCTTTAGTTCATGCATCATCCTTTGCTTGTAAATACTTTCAGTTCTAATTAAAAAAAAAAAAATCCTACCCTGATACAATGGAGGTGATAAAAAATGTCAGTGCTACACAAGTAAATATTTACATGCAATCTCTGGTAGTGCTGAAGCTTAAAGAAACATTCCATTCGTTATGGAAATTAATGTAAAGCATGGTACAGCATAGACATAACTACTTATAATTCTAATGAACACATGAATGAAAAGCTTTATGAAATCTAAACAGGAATTTCAGCTTGTCTTTACCTACCTTGTTTTAAGCATGTGCAGCGTTGTTTCCACATATAGGTCCTTAGCATTAGTGGTTGGTAAGTAATTGGTCTGAGGCATTGCATTGTATTCCTGTGACAAGTTATAGAAGAAAACAGGAATGCTCATTGTTTCAGTCAGCAGAGTTGGACTGATATATCTTCTGTGTAGAGTTCAATGAGAGCCCTAGAGATCTTAACAGTCAGCTGTTTATTGTGTTCACTCTTTTGCTTGCCAAAGACTTGAACAGCTTGAAATGTAAGTCATCAGAGTATCTTGCCAGCAATAGCAGAGTTAATAATCTGTCAGTGCTTCAGTTACGATTCCCTTTATCTCAGCTGCGTCAAGTACATCAGGCTGAGACATGGTGCAGAGATTTCCAAATAGCTTAAATTCATAGAGCTGCTTTAGTTTCAGTGTAAAAGAATGTGATAGCAATTGGTCTGAATGCCTTTTGCCTTTCATTAGAGAACTGTATCATACTGATGCTAGTGTTTTAATTAAACATTGTAAGACTGCACTTGGATGTGAGGTTTAATAAACTGTGCTTGGAGTGACCCTTAAATTTGCAGTAAGTCAATCCTGAAGAGTATTTTTAACTGAAGCAGCAGGAATTTTACTAGGTCAGTCAGCAGAGATGCTTATTTCCTCAAATTTATAATTAAAAGTAGCAACTAAAAAACTTCAGTTTGTTTTATTTGGATTTTCTTAACTTCCATCATGGGGACGCCCAATTTTCAGTCATTCTTCAGTGTTTCATATCCTCTTGCAGCTCTATATGTTTGGAAACCTCAATTACATTCAAGAATGATTTCACCTTCCTCAGCTTGTGTGTCTGTGTCATTACTGCTGAACTTTGCAATATTGATTAATTCTTGTGCCTAGCTTACCAAGTCTTTTCCATATATTCTCTCTACTCATTTCTTACTAGAATAAGTGTAAGGTAATGAATAAATTAACTGAATCTAATTTCTATCCACCTATAATGTAAGTCAGCTTTTCTCCAGAAGCTTCTTGGGCAGAAAATAACTTTGTAACAAAGATCTACCATTGGAACCACTTCTCCCCTTTTTTGAGGCAAGCTTAGTACCTTTGACTAGCATAATGCTGTGAGGGGTGATCCTTCAAACAGTAGATAGGATACTGTGTAGAGCTATACAGAATAAAGTTTTTGTAGTAATTACTTTGAGTGAATAATTTGCACAGCGCTGCCATTCTGTCAAATAACTTTTCATTGGATCATTTTGCAGCACTTCCAGCATCGGTCAGATTTCTTCAGATTCCTTTAGATACTCAGTTATGAGGGGCAAATGAATAAGGAAGTTTGACTTCATTGTTACTTGTGTTTGCATTTTAATGGTTTATGTTTAACAAAAGGTGGAAATAGTATGCAGCTATTTACTCATTAAGCATCTTAAGTTGTTAGGACCAGTGATCAATTCCACTGAAGTAAGAGGCAGGAATAAAAATAGCTCTAGTAGTACTGCTTTAAGATCCTTTGCTATTGAAGTCTGTAGCTCTGCATGAGTCACTTAATAATAATCCCAAGAGAAACCAGGTTTACTGTACATATGTAGAGGATTAGGCACATCTAATTCATTCCACAGAGATTCCTTTTATTTATCTCAGTAGAGAGTAATCGTGTGACTCATGCATTGACTGTCAGAAATCTTGTTGAAGCAAACAAAAATAGACTGCATGAGGATGCAGAATCAGACTTCTGGCTACTTACTGCAACATACAAAAAGGTTCAGTAAAACATCTGCTTATGCTCTTACTCCTTATCTAAACTTCCTTAGAATTCAGTTTTTATCCTTTACCATATTAGAAGAGCAAACATTTTTTTGTTCATCACTCTACTTGTGTTAAAACTCAAGAGAGATAGTGGCTTAGTGGTTACCTGACTTCCACAAAACATTTTTCTGTTGTATCTGCTTCTTTGATAGATTGTGCTTTTTCAGGACAGCTTTGGATGAACTTGAGTTTTAAAGGTGTATCAGTATATCTGTGCTAAATTCATGATTATCTTTGTAATTGTCTTCTCTTCCAACAGGGTTTTCCACAGATGAAAATGGATCTACATCAGTTACCAGTCAGCCTGTGCATCAGAAAGACAGTCTGCCATCTTTACTTGTAACAAGCAATTCTGATCAATTCCTGACAACTCCTGATGGAGAAGAAAAAGATATAAGCCAAGACAGTTCAGAATTAAAACATAGGTCTTCAAAGAAAGACTTGTTGGAGATAGACAGGTTTACTATTTGTGGAAACAGAATTGACTAAGTTTTTTCTAATCAATGTGCTGAGGATACTGAGCTGTTGGACAGAAGATGCTACCAGAATGGACAGTTGCCCAAAAAGGCACATAAATATTTATTTAAAAACTTAAATTATTAATGGGAAAAAAAAAATACTAATTTCTCTCTACAGGTATCCTGGCTTGGCATCAGGTCAGGTTAACTTGCCTCTTGGAAAACGTGATGGATCATGAGTCTCTAGCCTGGTGGCAGAGCTGCAGTATCACTTTTCTGGAAAATAGACTGGGGAAAAAGCATAATCCTGTTCTGCATTATGAAACCATGCTTCCAGAACATACTACTTTTTGTGAAGGTTCTTCCAGTGTAAAGATACTCCTGGAAGTGTATGACAGCATGAGAGGAAGCTTGCCTTTCCAGTTATCTTGTTTTATTAAACATCTGCAAACAGAATTCAATACTTGTGCTTATTTCAACATTCAGCATTGGCACATAAAGCATTAAGTCAGGATAGCTATCCTTATCAACAGAAAAATCTTTTCAAGGTATATCTGAACTAATCAGAATAAAAATTTGCTGTTAAATAAAAGATTTACTGCATACTATTTTATTTAAATACTAAGCACCCAGGAAAGATCTCAGATACAAAATACAATGAAGGTCCTGCTTAACTGGGCAAATATGAAGTATAATCATTTGTTGTGTTCAGCTGTGTGTCCTGCAAGACAAATTATTTATAAAAGTATTTTTAAAAGCTCAGGATTTTTTTCTTGCTGTAGGAAAAAAAAAAAAAAAAGGGGAGTACACGTATATGTTGAGGAATGACTGTTATTTGGGATTGTATGAATGGCACTGATGCATCAGAGAAGAATATTACACTGCTTTTTTGTTTTGTTTTGTTTAACTACTAAGGATGACATCTGTGTATTAACTTGCCTAGGAATATGCTTGTAAGAGCACATACTGACAATCAGATCAGAATTACCCATTTTAAAGGATTGGTTTTAGGCAAACTCACATTGATGAACTTACTCTATAAAGTGCATTTAAGCTTCACAGTGCATCCTACTTTCTGGTGTGACAAGCAGTTGTGGGAGAGTTGATGAAAGACAGTTTGGAAACCTGAAACCAAGAATGAAATGCATTTCCTGTCAAAACTTATGCCTCAGAAGAGACCCTGTGGTTAATGGTAAATTCTTCACATTGTTGTTAAAACACAGCATTAACTTCAAATGCCTTTCAGGTATTTAAGTAAGCACCGGTTTGCTTTCCAAGGAGAAGTATCATACAAATACTTCAGTGCTGAACAAATTATCACAGCATTTACCTTTCGCTGTTTCACAGTTTGTCGTAGAAAAGCTGGAGGTTATTTGATTGATGAATATAAAATGTGAGTATAATGTAGATGCTAATCCCTGAAACTTGCAGGACTACTGTTGTTTAGCAAAATGGAGATAACAGTGCAGAATTGTGAGGTATCTGAGCAGACCTGGGAATGTGGCAGTGTTGTGTGGTCTGCTCTGCTGGAAACTTCTTGCTGCAGTGTCAACCTCTCCACTCCTATCGAGAGTGGATGGTGCAGTGGCCAAAGTCTGGTGACTGTTCAGGGAAGGAAAAAAAAAAAGATTTGTTCTGGAAAAACGTGTGAAATCCATAATTTTTGATGTATTTTATACTAATTGGAGATGTTCGCATATTGAAATTCAGATCATCTGTCAATTTGGTGTATCTTATTTCTGAATTATTTAGCAGTTGCTAAAGGAAGCTTGGAATTGTTTTCATTTTTTTCTGTTGAATGACATTCTGTATCAATTTTATAAGTGCATCTTGTGTGAAACTCAATAAATTCAATTTTGTAATATTTGTTTAAAAAAGGAAAAGTACAGCGTCAATATTTCTTCGTTGGTGTTCGTAGTTGGTAAATGTGCACAGTATTTACTGTACAGTGAAAGGATAACAGTTAACAGCTCTAAGGCCAAGATGGCCCAGATCCACACGTTGGGAGCTTTTGTTGCTTTGTTTTTACAATTCTGTTGTAATGCCTAATGCAGAAGAGCTGGGCTTTTGAATTATGGGAATTATATCTGCCTTTGGTGTGTGTGCACAATGCTGATGCTGTTCGCTTAGAAATCAAAATAATTCAGAGGTAATACCTCTGAGGTATTGGAGTAAAGGATATTGCAAATGCAGCACTTCATGTTCCGCTCTCCAGAAGTGGTGGGGGCCCAACTGGGTGTGAATCTTCATAGTTTTCACTTGCTCCAAACTCTCTGATTGTTCTTGTGTTCCTGGGATTAACCCCAGGAATATCCAGCACAATGTATTTAATGGCAGGTTGCAGCTCCATCCCTGACCCTGACTGGTCCTCTCAGGGCTGCCAATGGTTTGTTGGGGGGTGAGGGAGGCAAAATGTGAAGACTGAATTTCTGGTCAATAACATAGTTCTTCATTTCTGTAACTTTTCTTGAAAGCTCTATCTTCATAGTGGAATAAGAGCACCAGAGGATGAGCAGTGAATAAATGGAGATCTTCAATTCATAAATCCCTCCACAGTAAAAATCTAGACAGTTCTGATGCAAGCAATGATATTTCAGATGAGGTCACGGCTGCCAAATTAATTCCAAATACATACACTGAATGCAGCATATATTCATAATGAGGATTATTAATTATGTGAGTACTAAGTAACAACTGTGTTTTCTATAGAGTTATTTAATTACTATTCTGAAGCCATTCAGATGTTCATCAGCAGATGAACAAGCAGAACTTTCTCTCAAGCAGAGAAGCTTTACAGTCACAAGTACACTGTTTTCACAAGTGTTTGTATCTTAACTGCAAGAGCCTGAAACTTTTGCACTTTGCCTTGTTTGAGGTTGTTTGTTTTTTGTTTTTTTTTTTTTTTGTAGTGCACAATTTTCTATATTCTAAATATTTATTTAACAGGTTTTGTACGTCATACAACGCCACTGTTGACTTTGCTTGTGGCTGCTATTGCAGCTTAGCTGAGATCTTGGTACAACTCTGAAGCTAGTTGATGTGGTAAACAAGAATTGCTGCAACTCAAGTGTAGTACAAATGCAGCCAAACTGTGAAATTGTGTGAATCTTAGCAATGTTTTGTCTTACAGACCAGACTATTGTGAGTAAAATAGGAATTGTTACCAATTGTGGAAGTCTTGGGTAATCATCGGTTTGGGAACGCTCTTCATAATTACAAAACAGTTTTTGCATAAAACTTGAGATGAATTGCTTTTTCTTAGGAATTTGGGCTGCGTTAATTTTGCTGCCTCTAAGGAAGTTCTGGTTACTAGGCAGCTAATGAGCGAGGCTGAAACAAGCACTGAAAGCAGTGCTTTCTCCTTTATCGCAAGGAAATTTTCCTCTATATAGTAGCACAAGATGCTTAGACTATGATCTCAAAAATACCTCGTGTATCATTTCTATCTTTTTCTCTCAATTAGAATAGTATTTTTACCTGTTAAGCTTGAGCCTAGACTTCTGGGGAGGTTCAGTGTCTGTTGTATTGTGATTTAAAATAAGCACTGACAGTTTTAAGGTGGATCATGGATTCGTAATACCAAAGTATGCTCTTTGGTACACACACAACTCTAATAAGCACAAAGATGTCAAACTTATAGCTTCTTAAAATATTTCTCTTTTGGCAGGAACATTACTTTGAATACACTTACAATGAATGTATTTTATAGTCTGTCTTCATGTAAAATGCTCTTTCTACCTTTGTTCCACAACTACCATTTAAAGCTATGCAGACTGTCAGTTCTCCCATTCACCACTTTGTGGTACAGTGGTGGTGTCAAACAAAGCCAAGGCTGCACTCTTAGAATCATAGAATCCTTAGAGTCAGAAGGGACCTTCAAGTGTCATCTAATGCAACTCCCCTGCAATGAACAGAGATGTGCACAGCTAAATCAGGTCGCCCAGGGCCTTATCCAGCCTCTCCTTGAAAGACTCCAAGGACAGGGCATCAACCACACCACTGGGCAGCCTGTTCCAGTGCCTCACCACCCTCACTGTAAAAGGCTTCTTCCTTATGTCCAACCTAAATCTACCCTCTTTAAGCTTGAAGCCATTTCCCCTTGTTAATTAGAGGCAGTTCTGTCTTCCAACCTGACAGCAGGTCATGGTGCATACAGGGCTCGGAGAGGAGCTCATTTTGGGGGAGTGCCAAGATCTGGGTTGCAGCAGCACTATCTGGGGTTCTAATTTTTTAGAGTTCTATTCTACTATAAGTTAGCTTCACTAAATAAATCCTGTGTTACTGAATAGACAAGCGCTGAATTATAGTGCATTTATTACTTGCATGTTTTTTTATCACAGATGTTCCATCTCAGATTAGTGATATGAGAGGAGTGCTGCAGGAAAAGTGCATTTTAATAGAGCAACTCTTGGAGTTTGAGGAAGAAGCAGGTTTTATGTTGAGTTGCTGATTCCTGTCCATGTTCAGTGTGTTACACGAAGAAAGTGATGAAGTTAGTATGCATGTTGACTTTGAATATCTGAAAGCATCCATTATAGTGATGTCCAGTCCTGACATGCTTACATCCTCTACTGCATTTGAGAACAAGCATTCGGGTAGCTGAGGAGTCACTTGGTGCTATTTGAAGGTGACAGTATAAAATTTAAAACAGGTAATATACAGGTTTTGAAGTGCGTAATCTTGGGAAGTGATGCCTAACTTACGAGAAATGTAAAATGCTGGACATCACATTCTTCAACTCAGTATGCAAGATCAGAACAGGAAGGTGCCTTAATTGGTACTGGTGTAGTCCTGGTGTCTGGACTGAGTGTCAGACCAGAATTTTCATGGAGAATTGATTTGAGCTTGACATTCTTGCTAAAGGCAGCACGTAGCCATCAGCCAACTTCTTCTTATAACCAAGGCAGCAGGAGCTATGCTAAACTCTCTTCTGGAAATAGTTCTTGAAGTATCCTCAAAGGATACCTAACCTTGAAGCTCTGAGGCCTTGTTTTCAGGTCAGTTAACATTGCTCTTTGGACTCCTGCAAGGCAGATCTCTAATGAAAATGGCGCTTACGCTGAGGTTTGGCACTAGCTACTGTTTGGAGACAATCCCCTTTTGAGTTGTCCTGGGTCACTTAAGTTGCCTGTAAAGGTGAACAGGGAGAGCTGCTTCTGCTTCAGCTGTGGCAGTGCTTTCTGGTGCTGTTCTGTAGTTGAGTTATCATATGCTGTATTGCTTCCATACAGGCATGAATATGTTCTGTAGCCAGTGTTCCTGCTACATGTGTTTCTTAAATAGAAGAAAGATCTGGAGTCTATGTAATCAGTGATTCTTTGCAGGTGTTCTGCTAATGGTATCAGGCATTTTGTGGAACTGATTTATCTGTTTGTAGGTCTCATGTTCAAAAAGGCAAAGCACATGAGGTAAGTTTCAGCTTTTGGTCATTTATTTGCGTTTAATCTGACAGATTTAGTTTATGAATGATTAAAATTCCTGCAGTCTTCAATATTGTGGATTTTTGCCTGGAGTTGCCTGAGGACAGACCCCTGATATACTGCAAGAAAACTACAAACTAACAAATAAAAACAAGCCACATGGTCTCAGCTAACCGCTGCAAGGAGCAAAGTAGCCTCTGGTTGATCACTGGAGTGAGCAGTCCGTGAGTAGGAAGCCAGGCAAACGAGCTCCACTATTAAGAGACAAACACAGTTTTCAAAGTTTGCAGGACTTACGCTGTCCCTCTGAATTCTCCCTGCAGTTCAAACACCAAGGGAAGGAGTTAGGTCTTCAGTCTGCTCCCCTCTCTGCCACTTTGGATACATCAGTTTTTTATTGGTTATTCTGATGTTCTTCTGGTGTTCGTTTCAGCTGTATTCTGTAGCTTTAAAAAACAAAACAAAACAAACAAAAAAAACAACTGATTTGGTCTTTGGAAGAAAATACATTCCCTGAAATGAAACTGTAAAGGGACGGACTTTTTAAAGATTGGTTGTCTTGTTTTTATAGGAATTGTCTTTTCTTGCTATAAGCACAATTACTGGTGCTGAGTTTGCTGTAGAATTCCAAGGAGCCGTCAGTAGCCTGCAGTGAGTAGTGAGGTAAGTATCACATTATCTGCATTACAAATTCACTTCTGGGTAATACGGGTACAGAGACACCTGGTAGTCTTCAAATACAATCCTGCAAAGGCTATAAACCAGAACTCCCTAATTAATGGGGAGCTGCAGCCTAAAAGCTACTTGAAACCTTTAAATCTGTTTAACATCTCATGGAGCATTTGAAAGCCTCTCTGGTGTCTTGAAGAGAAATCACTCAGGGTAATGTTTTTACACGGAGAAATCGTCAGTGACTGATTTTTCTCCTGCCCAACTTGAGGCAATGATAGGCAGACTGAGGCTTCTGAAGCTCATGTCATTTGCATGGCTGCTGATGCACTCTACAAGGAACACGTTTATAATTTATGAAACAATTTAGGCTGATAAGTAACTTTGACCACTGGAAAACAGGAATGCTTGAAAGTAGCTTCTGCAGTTGCAGGGCTTGGCTGTGAGGTGTGACTATTGTAATAACACGCATTTCAGTGCATGTTCCAGAGATACGTTTGTGTATGTTGATGACAAGGACAAAGTAGGGTCAGCCTGTTTGTTGTGTCTGCACGCTCACAAGCCATGCTACTTCTTCCACTTCTCTGAAAAAGAGAAGTCTAGCTCATTAAAATCACCCAAATGGTGCCTGAACAGAATTCAGATGTAATGTGGCTTGCTGAGTGCATTCTTTCCCGAGGCTGAGCTTCAAAGTATGCCTTTAGGAAAGCGTAAGCCCAGGTGAAAGTCATCCTCTGAGCAGCACTTCTCTGATACCAGGTAAGAAGCTCTCACAGAACACAATTCAGCACAGAGGCAAGCACAAGCCCTCTTGTTTGCAGGTCAGTCTAATCCTCAGCTGGTGGAGCTTGGGGACTGGGAGGGCCTGGGGTTAAGTACTTAGCAAAACAGCATTTCCTCCGCTTTGTCACACTGCTCAGGAATTTGGCCAGGTGATGGTATTACTCATAGAGAATATCAGAGTATCTTTCTACTATCTGACTTAAATTTTCCTGAAATTGAAATCATAGAATTGTTTGAGTTGGAGGGGCCCTTTAAATGTCATCTAGTCCAACTACCCGGCACTGAACAGGGAACATACAGCTGGATCGAGTTGCTCAGAGCCCCGTACATCCTGACCTTGAACATCATCAGGAATTGGGCAGCCACCACCTTTCTGGGCAATCTGTGCCAGCGCTTCACTTACCCTAATCATATATTTTTTTCCTTATATTCAACCTAAATCTCACCTCTTTTGGTTTGAAATTATTTCCCCTTGTCCTATCACAACAGATCCTGCTAGAGAGTCTGTCCCCTTTTTTTTTACAGCCTGCCTTCAGAAACTGAAAGGCCACTATGAGGTTTTCCAGAGCCTTCTCTTCTCCAGGCTGAACTGCCCCAGCTCTTTCAGCCTGTCTTCATAAGAGAGGTGTTCCATCCCTTGGAGCACTTTTTTAGCCCTCTGTTGGACGTGCACCAATAACTCCATGTCTGTCCTGTACTGAGGACTCCACATCTGGACACTGTCCTCCAGGTGAGGCCTCACCAGTGCAGAGTAGAGGGAAGGATCACCCCCCTCACCCTGCTGGCCACAATTCTTTTGATGCAGCCCAGGATACAGTTGGCTTTCTGGGCTGCACATTGCTGGCTCATGTCCTATACCACAGGTATCCCCATGTCCTTTTCAGTAGAGCTGCGCTCTATCCTTTCATCCCCCAGCCTGTGCTGATAGTGAGAAATGCCACAACCCAGACATGAGATGTTGCACTTGGATTTGTTGAACCTTGTGAGGTTTTCCTGAGCCCACTGCTCAGCCTGTCTAGGTCTCTCTGGATGGCATCCTGTTCCTCAGGCACTCCACATTCTACAAATTGGTGTCATAGGCAAACTTGCTGAGGGTGCGCTCAGTCCCACTGTTGATGAAGATATTAAATAGCATTGGTCCCAATACAGACCGTACTTTTTGTCCATCTTGGGCATGGAAAGAAATGTAATCTCTCTCTCTCTCATTTCCTCTTACATCCTTGGCAGCTGAGACTATTTCATGTTTCCCTTCAGGCTCCTTTGCTAAACAACCCAAATGAGTTCAGCTTCTCTGTGGACTGCTCATCCCATGCTCATCCCGAGGCACAAATTGGGCACAGAATTCCAGCTGGTGCCTTCTCACAGAGCTGAGCCAAACCAGAGGATTACATCAGGCAGCTTTTAGTTATCACATCCTTGTATAGGATTTACTTCTTAAAAACAGCATGCTGCTTTGGACCTAGGACAGTCTGAAAGCACTGCTAGATCTATATCCTTTCTATGAAACTTCTTAGTTGTTCTCAAACCTAGACTTACACTATTCTGCAGCAATGCCAAAATCTAAAGACCTGTATTAAAACTGCTACAGTTTAATTTCTTTTCTACCATCTCTTTCTGTGGTTTTCTTTCTGTGGTTTGAAGTGATTTGACAAATTTATGTTGGCTTTCATTCATTGTCACGTTATTTTTCAAGTACTAAAAAGAACAAAACTTTAATCTGATTATTTGCCCTGGAAAAATGCTGTGAGACTACAGCTGGTTTGATCTTTTCATCCTGGAAAGCTGGCAGGCAAAGAAGCTTTCTTCATAAGCAGGAGTCCAGCCTTTCCCTACAGCTTCCCAACACTGCCTCATAGCTGAGGGTGAGAAAGCCATCATGGAAGAAGCACCATATGCATAGAATCATAGAGTCATAGAATCACCAAGGTTGGAAAAGACCTAAAAGCTCATCCAGTCCAACCGTTCACCTATTCCCAATAGCTTCCACTAAACCATGTCCCTCAACACAACATCCAGCCTTTCCTTGAACACCCCCAGGCTCGGTGACTCCACCACCTCCCTGGGCAGTCCATTCCAGTGCCTGACCACCCTTTCTGAAAAGTAATACTTCCTAATGTCCAGCCTTAATCTCCCCTGCCGTAGCTTGAAGCCATTTCCTCTGGTCCTATCACTAATGACACGAGAGAAGAGGCTGACCCCCAGCTCACTACAACCTCCCTTCAGGAAGTTATAGAGAGCAATGAGGTCTCCCCTGAGCCTCCTCTTCTCCAGGCTGAACATTCCCAGCTCCTTCAGCCTCTCCTCATATGGCCTGTGTTCCAGACCCCTCACCAGCTTTGTTGCCCTCCTTTGAACACGTTCCAGGGCCTCAATGTCTTTCTTGCAGTGAGGGGCCCAAAACTGGGCACAGTACTCGAGGTGCGGCCTCACCAGTGCTGAATACAGGGGAACAATCACCTCTCTGCTCCTGCTTGCAACACTGTTTCTGATGCAAGCCAGGATGCCATTGGCCTTCTTGGCCACCTGGGCACACTGTCGGCTCATATTCAGCCGAGCATCAATCAATACCCCCAGGTCCATTTCCTCTATGCAGTCCTCCAGCCACACCGCCCCAAGCCTGTAGCGTCGCCTGGGGTTGTTGTGGCCGAAGTGCAGGACCCGGCATTTGGCCTTGTTGAAACTCATCCCATTGGCTTCAGCCCAGCTCTCCAGCCTGTCCAGGTCCCTCTGTAGGGCCTCGCTACCCCCAGGCAGATCCACACTTCCAGCCAATTTGGTGTCATCTGCGAATTTACTGAGGGTGCACTCGATGCCCTCATCGAGGTCATCAATAAAGATATTGAAGAGGACAGGCCCCAGCACCGACCCCTGGGGAACACCACTCACGACCGGTCGCCAGCTGGATTTGACTCCATTCACCACCATTCTCTGTGCCCGGCCCTCCAGCCAACTCCTTACCCAGCCAAGAGTGTATCCATCCAAGCCTCGGGCTGCCGGCTTCTGCAGGAGAATGCTGTGGGAGACAGTGTCAAAGGCTTTGCTGAAGTCTAGGTAGACCACATCAACAGCCTTTCCCTCATCCACCAGATGGGTCACTAGATCATAGAAGGAGATCAGGTTGGTCAAGCAGGACCTGCCCTTCACGAACCCATGCTGGCTAGGCCTGATCCCCCGTTTGTTTGTCTCTGGGATGTTTGTCTCTGGGATTCAGTTGGCCCTTCCTGACCTTTGAGCAGAAGAATTAGCATTCATAAGTACAAAGCACTACCACTGAAAGGGTCCTGTTTGACCCTTTCACAAGACAATCCTATTTAAACATCCAGGATCATGTGGTGAGCAATTCTTTGGGGCCATCCACCAGCAGTTGTGACAAAAGGATGAACCATATCGTGAGTAGGAGCCATCCTGTCATGCCCAGCTGAAATTCACCAATTCCTACTGTTTTTCCCAGCACTACTACTGTGAAACTTGGTTTCAAGTGGGTCACCTGTCATTTCCAGCAACAAGGAGTGAATTGTTACTTGCTGGCACAATACTGGAGCATCAACTTAAACTGTCTTTCATCTGATGGCTTCCTGTTAAGAGCCAGAGCAGAGGAACCTTGCAATACACTCATTTCCTTTCTACTAACCCCGGGAGATAAGGAACACAATGAATCATTTTCTTCATAGCAACGTTTTTAGTGGAAGGATGGTATCACTTCTTCTTGATCATCTTCATCTAAAGAAGCCTAATGTTCTCTCCTCTGGATTCTATAATTTCTGTGCATTTTGAAATGTCATACCCAAAGTGGAGGCAGTTCTCCTGTCAAGGCTTCACTGCTAACAAAAACAAAGAATAATTACTTTCTTTCCATTAGATGCTCCTGTTGACATGCCTTATGGCTGACAAAGCAGATCTTTCATGAAGTTGCTTTGATCAGTGTAGACTTTGGACACTTCCCATTGTAACAGCATGGCCAGCTGCACTGAGCCTGAACGAGACTTCAGAAGGATTTGGGTGTGAATGGATTTTATTTAGGCACCAGAATATTCAAAGGAAACTGATTTGTGATGTCTATGGAAATCACCACTTTTGTTTATTAAGGTGCGAATAGCCATAAATACCACTTGGTGATTTTGTTTTAGGTATGACTCTGAGGCCTTCATTTTAGACAATAAGTCAGGTTGTTTTTTTTTTTTTTTCTATGACCCAAAGCAGTCAGTTAAGCTTTGGTATCAACTCCAATTACAAAATCACCATCCTGACATAAAATCCTAGATGTAGAGCTGTGAAGGAGGGATGAACGGTGCAAGATTTTCTTGGTTTCCTTTGCACTTCAGTAATATTTACATTTGCACATCCAGTGAGGTGTCAAAGATTTTGATATTTTCAGTTGAGCACTGAAGTAAAATACTCCAGGCAAAAAGGTTCCAAGCCTTCCTCTCAGTGGAATACTGTCAGAGTGTGAAGAATAAGAAAAATTATTTCACCCTGACAGGTTTCCTGTACAATGTATGTCTTGTATACCGTGCTAATCTAGAGTAAAGGCCATTATTGTCAATAATGGGAAAAAGAAAAGTTTAACATCTATTAAAAACAAAGAAACTACATCATATTTTAAGGCAAATGATAGCGATTTCAAGAGCTCTACAATCTACAAGAATCTTTAAAGGGATGTGGAACAGCTCCTCAGTCCTAGCTGACTTTCCCTAATTAAAACAAATTAAATTAGTAACTCTTATGTTTCAAGTTGAAAGCAGGAATATAACTTGCCCTTCAATGCATTAGGATTTAAAGATATCTTTAATCTGAAGTAATTAATTAGGAAATATACTGTAGTTCCCCCTAGGCAATTCCTTTAGCAAACAACTGGCTCTTCTTAAAAGCTTTAGTGTGCCTGAAGGTGATAGGCATATTAAAATGCATGCCTCAAAATCTATAGTAGCTTTCTCTTGAGCCACAATCCTTTCTGCTTTTTGAAATGTGCAAGAAATCCCTGTGAAAATACGATACCATGCTTTCACATTTCAGACAATAATCTCAAAAACAATAAATCTCAATTAAGTTTCACAGCAGCCCTCTCTCCCACAGTGGGACATAGAAGACTGTTTCTACTTAAGAAGAAATTCATGAAACAAAGGACAGGGAATCTAAGTCCCTGATTCAAAATCTGCCCTATAGTCAGAAACAAAGACAGGAAGACCACTAAAGCTGGAGCTTGCTAAAGAAAAGCAATTCCTGTCTCTTTTGGCTTGGCATGAGGAAACAATTGGCTTTCCTGACATTGTGCTTGGATTAATCAGGGATAGGTGCAAGTGTGTTTCAAGCTCAGGCATTACTATTACCCACCCTGCAGTCTATCTCTAGTGTCCAGAATTTCCAAGAAAGTTCTTTCTCCTTCTGAAGCAGCGTGATCGATACGTGTCATGGGACTTAAATATGAACACACACAACTTTTGGATTCCATTCCTTTTTCTTAGTCCTCCTGGATACAATCTTTTTTCTTAATATACTTCTGGAAGTTTTTGTCTGTAACCTGAAAGTTAGAGTCTTATTCTCTAAAATAAAATGTAGATTTTTCATACAGTCAGAAGACTCCAGGAGTTCAAGCCTTAGGAAATAAAAGTAGTGGTTGAGAGAGAGGCTGTGGATGCCCCGTCCTTGGAGGTGTTCAAGGCCAGGTTAGATGGGGCCCTGGACAGCTTGGTTTAGCATTAAACATGGAGGTTGGTGGCCCTGCACATGGCAGGGGGGTTGGAGATTCATGATCCTTGAGGTCCCTTCCAACCCTGGCCATTCTGTGATTCTGTGATTCTGTGAAGTGCAAGTGTTGTGAGGTTGGCATGACTGTGGTGCAGAAATGAGGCTTGCCTCCTTAACTGTATGTTTTCTCCCAGGGTTAAATCTCCCTCTATTGCAGGGAACTCACAGAAGTAGTTTTGCACACTATTACCATATAATTATATAAGCTTATTAAGAGCAGTCACACTGAGAACTGAACAACTCCCAATTCCTATCTCCATCATGACCACGCTGGTTAGTGTTGCCTCACCTACGCTTGGAGCTTTATTTTGAGGCAACAACTAGAACAGACCCTTTTATAAATAAAGCTGTTGCTTGCAGAACAATTTATTTTGACTGAAAAGTTGTCAGAAGTTCAGTTTCCAGCTGTGTACAACCCTCTGCCACTAGTAATGCTGACAGGATGGTGGGCATGGAACAGGGTCCCCAGGGCAGTGGTCCCAGCACAGAGCTGATGGAGTCCAAGGAGCTTTCAGTCAATGATCTCAGACAAAGGGTTTGGGTTTGGAGTGGTCCCATGTGGAGCCAGGACTTGGACTCTATGATCCTTATGAGCCTTTTCCAACTTGGGATATTCTATGATTCTATGAAAAGGTAGAGATAAACATGGCTTGTGTTTGTGCTCAGAGTCATCAAGAACATTTTTTTTCTAGAGCACCTGCCACTGATCCTAACAATCTCTTCCTCTGTGATCTATCCATTTTTTGATGCTTATTTTCCACCCATGCAGTTAGTGTGATGTGGTATACCCTTTTATGGCCACCATATGTTGAAAAGCCGAACTCTGCAGGGAGACCAGCCGGTGCTGCTCAAGCTGTTGTAGTGTTTGAATGAAGCTGCTGGAGCTCTGCCAGGGGAGATGGCTTTGAACCCACCCTTCTGTGTTTTTCTGTGCTTGTTTCCCAGATGCTGAAATATTCCTTATAGGTCTAAGGATGAGGGAGGACAGTTACATGCACACGAGAACATGGCAGTTCATGTAATCCCCACAGACTATCAGCAATAGAGTTGTGGAGCTGAGATTTGACTGTTCATGAAAAAAAAAAAAAGACTCTAGGGAGGAAAATTCTAGGGTTCTGTGCTGCTCTATCCAGTCTTTGTTTGATGTCCAGTGCAAAAATACAGAGCAGTTACGTTACTACAAATTTCCTTGAGGAGTATCCGAGGAATGTTTCTGGCAGCACTTACTCTGTGGATTCTGTTTTTAAAAGAGGTTGAGTGCAGATGAATAAAGGGCAGTGTCGCAGACCAGTAGTGGTGGAGGCACTGCTTCTTCTGGTGAGCTTTGCTTACAGATATCGTTATTTCTATTCTAGAATTAGCACAAGTATGCTTGGTGGGTTATTGTTATAATCAAGTGGATATATATGAAAATATCTGTATAAATTATTAGAATCGGAATCATGGAATCGTTAAGGTTGAAAAAGATCTCTAAGATCATCTAAACCAACTATTCTCCTGCCACCAATGCTGCCCACCAAACCACGTCCCTCAGTGCCACATCTCCATGTTTCTCCAGTACCTCCAGAGGCAGTAACTATACCATCTTTGTGGGCAGCCTGTGCTGGTGCCTTACTTTCTGAAAAGTAGTTTTTCCTAATATCCCACCTGAATATCATTCCATAGACCTGAGGCTCTGTGCCAATCACCTTTGTGGTAGGAGAACACAAGACCATGCTGTCTCCAAAATGGATTCAAGAAGTAGAAGCTCTCCTTGACTAATAAATGGCATAAGGAAGGTGTTATTCACACTGTATAGGTAATAGAGGGGTTTTGAGTGATAAGGGCATGTATGATATGGACTATTATATTGAACAGAAGTATGAGTGCAAATAAAACTCAAATCTTTCCAGTGAGCTGCACTAGATAGAAAGAAACAGACAAACAAGATGAGGCGCCTAATATTTCAAATAATGTTTTTTTCACAGCATAATGTGACTGTGTGCACCCAGAAAATACTGAAAATGCGCCAGGTTGATCAAAAATATCTCTATTTTGTGCAACAGGAAATTAAAAGAATTTATATTTTACATGCCTTGAGGTTGCACATTGCTCCAAAGCACTCATTGGAAGAGAGGGGATGTCACCTTCCCCATAAGCCGGGTACAGACAGGACTGTGAACATGACGAGCACAATCCAGCTGGCAGCCTGAGGATGGACAGGCTCCACTACTGACATTTTCTTGGGAAAGAAGAAATTGTTCCCACACAGGATGAATTCTTAGGGAATTGCATGGGTGAGGTTTATCTTCTTCTTCTTTTTTTTTTTTTTCTTTTAAAGATTGCCATTCCTGTGAATTTAAGCTGCTTTGTACTGTGAATTGCATCTATTTTGAGTACTACAGACTAGCTTTTGTATTAATATTATGAATATCAGTTATGGAACCTGAAGCCTTATCAGTAAGACTCAAATCCCATTAGTATTTCATTTTGCATAAAGTATTCAGAATGAATTATATCTATTTTCAGAGAAAAAGGAGGAGTGTAGTAGTAAATGGGGGAAAAAAATTAATGTAGGAAAGTGTGGCCTGAAGTGTGCATCTGAGACATGGGAAGTTAGACATAATGAATAGGAAAATGTGCAGTTAAATTTGAATATTTTTTGTAGGTGAATGATGGAAATTGCACAGAAGTGACGTGTAAGTAATGCACATAAAATTAGTTACTATGGCTTACTGCTTCTGAAACAGAGGAGAATGTACCAGTAGGCACCTGACAATAGCTCCCCAAACAAGTCTCTAAGCTGCATAAACACTCACAGGTCCCAGCAGCCACCAAGTAGGCAGACTGACAATTTGGGGATTTCATTTTGATGATTCCTCTTTCCCTCCTGCCCTCACTCATCACGAGGGCTTTTCTGTGGCTATACGGATGGGAGCTCCCGATGCATGATGTTTAAATAGTGAACTTCAGTTTCTGGAGGGTAAATTCACATAAAATGCATTTCCTTTCTGTGTACTACTGAAAACAAGTATATACACGGTCTAATTTGTTTATACAATCTCAGAGATGGACATGTGTTGTACATGAAACTAAAAGAACAGCTGGCTCAAGCTAGATCCTCTAGATTGGAAACACTAATTAATGTTTTTCTAAAGGCTGTAATTCGTATTGCAAGTCACCCAGGACTAAGGAGGAAAGATATTCACAGCAAGAAACCCCAGCGTTTTAATATTTGTATGCTACTGAAATCTCCATTCTAAAGCAGCACAAATTTACCCTGATTTTTTTTTTTATCTCTTTCTGTATTCCTAAATGGCTTTGCAATAGTTAGGATTTAGCATACAATTGTTACAAAGACAGAAGGCACTGGGCAACTACTTTTTCTCTATTCCAGTATCCTTATCTACTTTTTTATCTACCTTTCTACTCCGGTAATGGCAGTGGTCTAGCCAGTGGAGGAAGACTTGGATAACCATTGCCTGGTAGGAGCATGAAGAGCTGGTGCTTCTCAAAGCAGAGCCACACATCTGGGACTCTTCCCTCAGCCTTCTCCCTGCAATGTTTAAGTAAGTCTTGTGAAATCCTGAGAAAGTCAATCCCCTCAATATTGTTCCAGTTGCAGAGGACAAGAAAGCACCATTTGCCTTGTCTGTGAGCTCCACAGGTTAGCCTGGGGTTCTTATTAGTGGGCTTGGATCTTCTTTCCATTGACATCAGTATTCAGATCTTTATTTCAGCCTCCTTGCTTCCTGCCATGCTTCCTGCCATGCTGGGAAAACATTTCCAGGTAAAATTAACACGGTGGCTTTGGTGGCCTCCTATTAGGCTGTGCATTGCCTTGCTGGCAGAGGCTGTCCCTCTCTATCTTCCTGCCAGATTTACTGTCTATCAAAAGAGCTTCAAGAGACTTTTCAAACTGCATGTTTGAAATACAGTAGATCTTTCCATGGAGCAGAAGACAAAGTTTTGTTCCTTTCTGGAAAGCATCTAGCTGAACTGACATGAGTTAACTCTTCCAGCAACCACCTCAGGTAGATACAATATTCATGTTTGGAGATGAGGAACATTAGGGTAGCTGTTGTACCGAGTGATGTGGTTTTGTGGTATGATGGTGATGAGTCAAAGGTTGGACTAGATATCTTAGTGATCTTTCCAACCTTAAGGATTCTATGATGCTATGAACATTTTGCTCTGGATATGGAAAACTAGGTCCTGTCCAGCACATTCAGAACGGATAAACAAGCTGTCAGACATCACTTTAATGGTGAAAATAACTTTGTGTGGATGACAGAATGAGGATAAATGCGTTTAATATGAAATCTTGTTATAGGTGGATGCATAAACTGTGCATCTCATACACAGTAGCATAATTAATAAAGCATTTTTAAGGTTCTTATAGCACGAACTGTGTGTGGAAACTTCTTCCTTTCCATTAGTATCTTAATACATGGGCAAAACAGGCAGCCGTTGAAGCTAGTCTGAGAGGAAAAGCAAAAGCCTAACGGGAGGCTTTGTGTACAGACTCGGGCATTGCTGCTTTAGGAAGGGTTTTGGTTACATGAGGAGAGAGCAGCTTTGCAGCATCTCTGCCCCATCCTTCAATAGGATGCCAACTGTACCCGAGCAATGCTTACAGCTGGAGAGTGGATGCTCCAATTGGGCTGCCAGTTGGGTTAAGACTTGCTCTATCCTTGCCCCCTCTCAGCCTGTGTGAAGTTGAACCTCTCTGTGTTTGTATCCATGACACTGATTGCAGCATGCCTCTCTGCTGTTGCAGAGCAGTAGTTTGAGGTGTGAATCAGTGGCTGCTCTCTGCTGGTAGTCTTCTGCCCTGATTCTGATAGCAATGATAGCTATGTGGTGCCCTTTGTCTCAGTCAGAGTGCAGCAAAAGGGAAAAGCTCTCAGTGATGCAAATGCTGCAGTTTCATTTCTAATGTTATTTTACTATCTGGAAAAAAAAACTTAGCACTGCCTGAGGGCTTCTGCACTTGTTATGCCTTGTGACTAATGCAAAAAAGTGCTTAAGTGCAACTCTTCCTTTGTAACTGGACTCGCCGTGTATTTACCTAAGCCATTCTCTTTTGGGGACAGCTACATTTAATCATGCGTGCTTGAATCACAGTTCGGTGCTCCTCAATTTAGTACTGGCCATCCAATATTTTTATCTCTGTACTAGGGTCAGAACAGAGAAATAATCACGTGAGATTCAGCGAGGCTTTATGTGTCATACAGAGTACAGATGCTAATCTTCTACAGGCAAACTCACTTCCCACCAAATGTAGCTGATAGAAATACAGAGGAGTCAAATTCTCCATATATATAGACAGATATTTCCTTGAGAATTTGGTGAAACTGCTGTGCAGGGTCAATAATAAACATAAAGCAGTCTTCATGCAAAAGCAAAGAGTTCCAAGGTGAGAATAGAGGTGTTCAAGTTGATGGCCAGGACAGAGGCACAGGATTAGTGCACGGTATGTTTGTTAGGGTTTCACAGCACAAGATCTGTTAATGCATTAAGAGGGGTTACATTGGTGGAAATATCTATGCTACACAAAGGCCTGAAGTAAGAAGACACATGTGGCCCAATCATTTTGGAAATCTTAATCTATTTATCCTCTTTAGTATCCATCTTGTTAAACATGTAGAGCACTAAATAAATTGGTGCAACTTAAATATTTATCAGATATCTATCTCCCTGCATGTTTAAGTAGCAAGCAGGCAGCCAGTCAGAAACATTTCCTTTTCTCCCCATCTCTCCAGGATCATCTGCATTTCTCCTCTTCTCTTCAAAGGCACAGCAGTGGGGTCACTGCAATGTGGATGGAATCTCAGGCTGTGTCTCCATGGCCAGGTGGCTCACACAGGATGCTGGAGCAGAGCCCATCAGGGACAAAAGGCACAGCCCTGGTTGCCGGGTCAGCTCTTGGTATGACAGTTTCATGCTGTTTCTCAGCATTGGTCACAGCTATGAGCAGGTGTTTCAGCACATTTTTATTTGGAACAAGTTTTGTTTACCTCTGTGATTCCAAATCTTTCTGGAACATCAAGGTGTTCTGTTGTTATAACGTTTGCTGCAAATAAAAACTTCTGCATGTTCACTAAGAAGTTCAAAAGGAAAAAAAATCAATTATTGCAATGTACTACAAAAACACAGAAGCCATTAACACAGCCTCATCCCATATTCTGTTTCTACTGGTGACCATGGTATGTTTTAATGGTCCAAACACTTGTGCCAGGTGCACACAGAGCAGTGTAATTAGAATTCATTTCCAACCACTTCACACTGTGCTGATGCCATTGGAACACAAACACACTCCCTGCTGCCTGCAGTGAGGAAGGGAAACAGCAACGAGGGGTCCTGGCCCAAGGACAGTGTGCTGCAGAGCTGGGTTTGGTCACCACAGGCATCAGGCCTGCAGCAGCTCCACTGGACCTGGAAATGTTTGGTTTTGAGCTCCCTGCTTCCAACCTGCATAAATGGTGATAGGGCTGATACAGCATTTCTATTTTGTACTCCAATAGCATCTTCCCCCTTGGAGCCATGCACTTCACAAACATTTCCATTTGCTTTTTACCAGCGAGGAAATAAATGAAAAGAGAGATTGTAATACTTTTCTGTCACATGCATTACAAATTGGTCACAAAATCAACAAAAAAAATCAAAACTCTCTGACTCCTAGTTTTGTGCTATTGCAATTCTGCTCTGCATGCAGCCAAGAAGGTTGGTGGGTATGTAAGTATCTTCACTGCACTCAGCATGGCAGCTAGGTATCAGCTGTTCAGTGATGACCTCTGAAGAATTTCAGGTTGTGTCTTTATGCACCCGGCTCTGTGCCTCCCAACACCTTCCAATGACACATTCTTGCTCCATAAATGGAGGCATTCAAAACTAGGTTGGATAGGGCCCTGGGCAGCCTGACCTAGTAGATGACAGCCCTGTCCACAGCAGGGGGGCTGGAACTGGATGATCGAGGTCCCTTCCAACCTAAGCCATTCTGTTCTATGATCCTGTGATGCAAGGTGTGGAGTGTTCCTTATAAATTATGCAGGTGATACTATTTTGAGAGACAAGCATTTTGGAGACATTCTTTTGCAAAACATACTTGATAAATGAGTAAATTCCTAATCAAATATACGAAGTTAAGGAAATGGAAGTGCTAAAGAGGGAAGAATCAAATGTAATAAAAAATAGTATTAATTAAAAGCAACATAAAGACCACCAGCGAACAATAGCCTGGATAACAGAAGATTCTGGAATTTGCAAAGACACAAATATACCAAGTATGCACCAAAGATGGAGTGCTCTTTCCAAAAAGGCAAATTCAGCAGTGCACCAAGAGGAACACTCTTGGCATGACCAGAGAAGCCATCAGCTTGCTTCCTTCAGGAAGGTGGTACAATCACACACTGGCACAAGGGAATGGAGTTTCTTAAAGGTATACACAAATTATGGAGATGTTGGAAGAGATAAATGAAAACCTGACTGTTAGGATAACTTTGAAGGGGCTAGGTTTTGATCCAGAAAACAGAAGAACAGAGGAAGGACGTGGTAACATGCTTCAGTGCATGTTCCAGTATTTGAACAGTGCTATAAAAACAGAGACAATCAATTATTCTCCATGTCCACTGGGGGTAGGATAAGAAGAACTAAACCCAGTTTTCAGAAAAGAGTATTTAGGTTAGATATTAGGAAATGTTACTAATTATGAGCATAATTAAACTTTGGACCAGGCCTCTTAAGGGACATAGGGCATCTGCTCTTGTTCCAGACAGTGCTGGACAATGCCTAGGGGGGCTCTGGACGTTGCAGATGGGAAATGGGGCTGAACTCCCTCCCTACTCAGTGTCTGTGATGCATTTCTGGAGCTCTGAGATGCAGTGCCCAAATGAAACAATATTCTTGATGCTGCTCTCTGTCCTAGCAACTGTCTGTTCTCTGTAGCAACTTCTAGACAGAAAGCAAGGGGCTAAGCTAAAAAGTTAGCTCCACCTGGTTGAACAACTCAATCTAAGGCTGAATAGAAGTGCTCCAGAGTTATGTTTTATTTTGGTCGCAAATGAGTTCAAAATGACTTCATAGTACGATCAAAGCACTGCTAAATCTGGGCTAAACCTTTTCCTGCCCACTGAGAAGAAATGACATTCCGCAGATTTGAAATACAGCAACTGAGGCTGCCTGGATACAAAGGTTAACCTAGACAGATTAATATGAGCCCGCATAAATCTCTTAATGCTATTCCAAATGCTAATAGTGACTGACATTATAGGGTTTCCTGGAACTAATTTAGGAAGACGAGAACAGTTTGCAATAAAAAAATTGTTTATCTAATAAGAAGAGCAAAATTCTTTAATTACCAGGCAATTTAACCAATTATGATCTCATTTAATACAGAAATCATTTCTAAACACAGAGTACTTCCGTCTGATTTCCTAGACGCTGCACTATCCTGCACAGTGCTTTCCAAGCAGAGATTCAGATGTGTTGACAAAACCCTGGGAGAAAGGCAACTCTTATTACAACCATTTTTCTCTAAGTTAGGGAGCAGGGGGGCAGATAGATGCACAGGAGAGCTTTTATCTTTGCTATGGCTGTCCCCCAGTCTTTTGTTTCAAACCTTGAAACAGACAGCCCTGCTTCAGAGAAAATGAAACTCTTCTCCTCAGCACACAGGTGTTCCATGGAGATGCGCTTGAAGCTTTTTGCCCATGCACACTCTTCCTTTTTACTTCTTTTATAGAAATGACAAATGTGAGACTATTGTGGATCTGGCAGAGGCATAGCTCAAGTTGTAAGAGCCTTGGGGAGCTGAGCCATTTGACTGTGAGTAATCCTAGCTCCCAAACAGAACGTCAGAGCCTGGTAGTACTGCAAATCCTGCTTCAGCAGCAAGGAACGCTGTGGAAGATTTTCTCCCTCCCTAAAATTGGTGAGAAAATGTATACTGAAAATCTTTAGGCACCCAATTATAAAATGTACTAGCTTGCTCCTCCATCACAGAACTTCAGTGTTAAAAATGAAATTTGGTTTCGCTGTCAAAATCAAAAGACAACGTATTCAGCCTACTGTCTTTCAGAAGCAGCAAAAAGGCTGCAAAAAATGAGCACTGAAGTGGTTATATTATACACAGTTTTATGCTGGAAATTCAACTGGGAGGTTTTTTCAAGGGCTGTGTCAGTAAGTACAAATTAGTAACATTTGATGTACACCAGAACTCCAGGTTGGCTGACAGCTACACACAGGTAGAACTCCTCTCGTGGGGTTTAAGTAAACTGCATTCCAGTTCCAGAGCAGACTTTCCTACTCACAGATTTCACATGGGCAGGAAATGTTTGTCATGTCATTTCTCTGCTCTCACAATTTGGCAACAGTTGAGTGGAATTGACCTGCATACTTTTTTATAATGTTTTGCTGGGTTTTGCCCAGTATATTGAGATACATTGCAAGCTACTTGAAATATATGTAGTCATAAAACCAGCCTGCAATGTGCATGTTTAGTAATACAAAACAGCTGCTAAAGAAAGTTCAAAATACATCCAACGTGCACTTTTTAATTGTCTGCTTGTACTGCATCAGCCCTCGGCTCATACAGAATATATAAACTAATATATAAAATGTTTTACTACAGTGCGTTGCGGAGTACTTTTTACAGGATGATTGCTTCTACAACTGAAATATGATTTGGGAATTTATTTCTTTTCCTCAGTACAAATAGCAACAGCTACAAATCTGCCAAAGCAAATATATAAGCCTGTACAGAAGCAGAGGCAGCTCCTGGTGTAACAGAAAGTGATCTGGCAGCCTTGGAAAAGCTTTCCTAAATGTAGTGAAAGGTCCCCTCATCTGGACATGTAAAGTGAGACACATCAAAACAACTCTAATCCTTTGGTACTGTGGGACTGTTCATAGCTCTTATGCAGCTGTTCAAAAGAGTAGAAATGAAATTGGAAGCTGGATGTAGACAAGTAAATTAAAGCTAACAGTTTTATTTGTTAATAGGGGAACAAGTGGTCATTCAGACAGTTCATATTCCCACAAAGATCTGCTGCTGTCTGAAGTCTTCCCTCCAGAAGTCTGCTGTGCCTGATGAGTTTGATGTTGAAACCAGTATGTGAGCCTCCTTGACTTGATGTATGTTGTACGTATGAATCACACGCAAAGCAGTCAGAACAGTCCTCTCTGGCTCAAAAAAACACGAAATAGCACTTCATCATTCATTTTCTTATTAGACAAAGAGCAGACCAAAAACCACAGGACCTGATGCAGGTGATGAGTAAGTACCAGGATGAAAGTTTCGTCTTCCCTTCACCCACACTGCGTTCAAACTCTGTTTTCTGTGCCTGTGTGGCCAAAGGATGCGCTCAGGTGAACAATGTCCTGCCTGGCTCCCGGGGCTTCAGCATCCCTTGAAGATAATACATGATCTAATACATTCGCAGCCAGAGACTGAGCGAAGAGCAAACCAGCATAACAACAATGATGTGCCCTGGCTGCACTCACCAGCATGACTGTGAGCTCAAGCACAGAGGCAGGGAAGTCTCAGCCTGCAGCGGGGCAGATCCAAGTGGCACACCGAGGTCCTGGGTGTGAGGCTTGCTCCTACTCAGGCTAGAGTTCAAGAGTACAGTTTAGCTTTAGGGCAGCGAGAGCCTCAGGCACCCACCAACACTGTAAGTGTTTCTTGTTCGCAAATACTTTGTGTTGCCATGAAATACTTTAATGCGGAAAATAATTTGACATTCTGACTTGCTAAAAGGCAAAGGAGCTCAGCTAAAGGTCAGCTTCTCTTCTTTATGTTTTTACCAGTGGGAACATTTTTTCCTTTCCCTGGTCTTTCATCCTTTAATCAGCAGGGAGGTCAAATACAGAAAATAATGAATTAATGAGAATATTAGTAAAAAATCCCATCTCCTCCATAAAATTCTGAAAACATTTTCCTTAATAAGAAAAAATCCATTACATTACAGAGGAGAAAATGGCATTTATGCTTGAAGCAAGTTACCATCAGGGCTGGAATCTTCTCTTGCTCAGCCCTAATAAAGATTTTTGTGCCAGCCCTGAGAGGGCTGAGAAACAAGCTGCGAGGTGACAGAGGAGAAGCTGCACATCTGCTTTGCATGATAACAGCGCGTGGGGAGCAGGCTGCCTTCCCAGTGTCAATGGAAAGCAAGGCTTCAGGATTGGAAGGGACAGAAATACTGCTTCCTTTAAGTGTGCACTTTAACAAATGAGAGAGAGGAAAAAGCTCATGACTGAGCCCAGAAGCATAGGCTGAGTTATAAGAAAAAGTGTTCTCTGCCACTCTACAAGAAACTTAGTGATCAGATACAAAGGACTCCGCAAAGGACTAATAAGAGTCACCCTATCCTGTTAATAAATGCTCAGCTGAGGTACAGTCTGTGTGAGATAAATAGTTACCTCATGCAGTTCATTTGAGGAGACTTGCACTAGTTGTAAAGTTAATAATAGAAACTGGGGCGAAGGGGCCTTGTCAGGTTAACACTGTGATGTGTGCTGTTTGTGTGCTCCCTGCAAGACGTTGTGAGTTGTGGTGGTGTCATTCTCCCTGGAAACATAATGAACAGACGGATGCTTCCTTTTCTGGTACTTTCTTTTCCTACCGATATTCTATATTGATATTAAAAATAACCTTCTCCCAATCTTCTTTACTCCTGTCAGGCAGAATTTACTCCAGAGCAGACAGACAAAAGAAGGTCACTGCAGCAGCTAAGCTCATAAGGTAGGATTACGTTTTGTGGGAGGCATGGGAGAACTACACTGCATGAGGGGACTTCTGTATATCGAAGGGTCACTCACAGAGAGGAAAATGGATCCATTTCTTCCTGAAAATTGACTTCTGGGATCAACATGTTTGCTTCTGTGCTAGCTTTCAGGAGTGCACTCAGTTTGGCTGATTAATTATTTCTGCAGTGGTTTGTTCCTACTGATATACAGATACTCACTTTAATACCTTGTCTAAACTGTATGTTATAGCTTTTCCTGCCTGTGGGATTGCACAGGTCCTAGCTCTTGTGGCCACATCCTCCATCAAGCTGCTTGTTACATACAGCTGCTGCAGAGATCCCATGATCCAAGTCTCTGCATCACTGCAGCTGAAGTAGCTGTTAGCCATTTCTCCCCAGTCTTCTTTCAAAAAAACATTAGAACCTGGACAAGCTCCTTTTGTTCCAGGGCCAAAAGGAGATGTGCCTTTCCCATTGTAATTTCAAGCTTCTTTGACACACTAATTTATCAGAATGCCACACATCAAGACTTGCAAGCAAAAATAAAACATGGAGATGATGGCAAAACTGGGTAGGGGGAGCTCAGAGAAGAAGTGACAAGCGCAGAGCACATGCATCATGCAATCCCTGTCATTTTGTAACTTTATCTCTGAAATCTGTTAGAGCAACTAGTAGTGTTTTCCATCAGATGAAAAGAAATGAATATAATTCTTAAGCTGTTTGAGGAGTTGTCATGCAGATCTATCACAGTTGTGAGGAGGGGGCAGGGCGCAGTGTAATGGCAAGGCGTATAGCTGACAAAGCACCAGCTCTGTGAAGGCGTGAAGTGATGTACAGCGGCATAAATCTTGTGTTCGGATGAAGGCAAGCTTTACTGAGATTATATCACAAACTGGCATGAATCAAAGGTCTACGATGAAATGCCATGCTATTTGCTAAGTCTGAGAATGAATGTGAGTCAGATTGTCTATTTCCTTTATTCTTTTCCCTCAGGAGTAAGAAATTAAACAAATACATTGTAAGCTATAGCACACAGCAATTGTGCTGTTTCCCACCATTCTTATAAGTCCTGATCCTTCCTTTAAAATTTCTGTGGTTGGTGTATAACAGTGCGACATGTTCTTTCCTTGACATTTCCCTGCCTCCTGTCACCCCAGCCCCCTATTTTCCCAGCGTCTGCAGAGCCCGGGCTACAAACTCACACAGATCATAATCCTTTAAGCCTCACATCCCACAGGAGAATTAAGGACAAGGCAACTGTGGATGTCAGAGAGGGGACAGACAACAGGGACAGGGACATGAGCAGGGGGAGGATATGGGTACATGGGCAGGCACTGAGTGCTGCCAGGTTGGTTGTGAGGGCCTGTATTTCTCCTGCCCCTGTATTTCTGGCTCAGACAGAGGGCAGGGCTAGGCAGAAAGAAGAGTCAGGAGGCAGGGAAGGACTTTGAGGTTATAATCCATAGAAACTTGAGAAAAATGGTAACTGGGGTACAATGTCTGTAAACCACTTATCTCTACAACCCCAGCGCAGGGAAGGCACGCTGTTTCTCTCTCCCACATCCATGCACGCTTCTCTCCCTGACAGCACTCCGAAAACAGCCAGGGGAAGTCTAAATGCAACATAAGGGCTTTTTAGCCTCAATCTTTTTCTTTCTGGGAGAGGAGAAGGTTGGACATCTGATTTTAGTTCTCTTCAGGCAATGCTATACCTAGCGCAACTATGACCAATGATAAAGGTTATTTATCTAATAGACCTTTAATCATAGGCACTGCTTAAAAATCAATTACATGATACAGCTTATAGTTAAGCTCTAAAACTCGTGTATCTTCCTGTTATCTGAGGATTTTTCTCTGAGATAACAGAGATGATTGATACTCAGCCAGATTTCCAAATGCTCAGTGCAAACAAGCACAGAGCAAGTTTCTTCATCCAGCTGTTCCTATTTTGGACACATATTTCAGAGCAGGTTTTCAAGGGCCTTAGAACCTACTGTGCTGTGGTTTGACAGAGCACTTCCTCACTGATGTCAGCAATGAGGGGTTTTACTATTCTGGGGACTGGAGTGCTGAGATCATTTAAAAGTTCTGACCACAAAGGATAAAGACAGAGGGTGTCTTGATGAATTTTAGTCCAAGTGTCCCAAAACAGAAAGGACCACAGGAAAAAAAATGTGTGGTCCCTGGAAGAGAAGTTTTCTTGATATTCTTTCAGCCTGCTCTGACTGTGTGCAGTTTTCACACGTTCCCTTTTTCAGATGTGGCAGCAGCAAACGTGCAAATCTGGTAGCAGCATGTTCACGGCCAAATGTCAGGCAGGTAAATGTGCAGCCAAGCAAACCTGGCCTCCGCTGTGACATGGACAGGGACTGCAAGCTGGTGCAGTATTTCCCACTTCACAGTTGTCCACCCCTACCTGACATGCAGAAGAAACATCAGGGAAAGGTCAACAGCTGCTCAGAGCACTTTCAGGCCAGACATACACTTGGCTTGCCAGCAATACAGTGGGAGGCAGCTGAAGAGGTCAGGCTTCCATCCACCGTATCTCAGTGACACATTAACCAGGTCTTTCTCAGAAAACACATTTTTAGTACCTAACATGGATAATGTTCATCAGGAAACTGGTGTTGCCTTAGTTTGCTGAGGAAGCACCTCCATTAACAGAGCTGCTCTTGATTTAGTCTAGTTTGAACTCTTTTGTGTGAACACTCATGTCTTTTTCCTGTAAATCTAGTTGTATGTCCTGCTTGCAAACTGCAGCCACATCTCACTTAACAGCCCTGTGGTAGCCTACCATTAACCTCTACTAAATCTATTGCGTTAATAAGTAATCCAAAAGAAAATCTTAGTGTCTTCAGCTCCAGAAGGGCTCAATGTCCTTAATTTTCATTCAACATGCCTCTCTTCCATATTCCCACATGGCTATCTTTGATTTCTGGCTTACTCTTCTGCTGTTATTTATTGCTGTAGCTATGTGCTTTCACTCTGCAGTTTAAAATCAGTCAAATGGCACCAAGATTCAGCTTCTCTCTTCTAACACTGCACAGAAGTGCTAGAAATCAAACCCACCAGATCATTAGATTAATAGTGTTGGTTACATGCAGCCTATTGTTTGGAAGGCAAATTCTCTTGTATTTAGAAAATTTTCATCTGGAGCTTAAGAAGGAGCTGTACTTCTAAATTTGAAGACTATCTGCCTAACTTAGCACACTTGTCCTTTTGCAATCGTTTTCTGTGTCTCACCAAAACTATAGCATCACCTGCCTTTGACACACTGCTTGGGTACATAGGAGAACTGTAACAAGAGCTGAGACAAGATCCTCTAGCTGAGCTCTGTGCTGTACTCTCCAGCTTGGGTTGCAGCACTCAAGCTGAACAATCCAGGAACTGTGCTGGTCAGAATAGTTGCTCTTTCTGTGTGGAGCCAATGTGGCAGCTTGTTCTACAATGTACAGTGCTGGCAAATGCCCTGAGTTGAAATACAGGTAAAATTCAGCCATGCCAAATACTGCTTGTGAGAAAAATATTCAATCCTTGGTCAAAGTTATAATAGCAAGACAGCCTCCTGCAATAGCAGAAGCCTTGGTTTCATAGAATTACAGAATAGTTGGGGTTGGAAGGGACATTAAGGCTCCAATTCCAACCCCCTGCAGTGGACAGGGCTGCCACTCCCCAGCTCAGGCTGCCCAGGGTCCCATCTATCCCTGGCCTTTAGGGATGGGGTACCCACAGCTTCTCTGGGCAGCCTGCCCTGGTGTCTCACCACTCTCTGAGTAGAGAATTTCTTCCAAACATCTAACCTAAATCTCCTCTCTTCTAGGTTAAAGCCCTCCCCTTCCCATCCTTGGTGTCTTTCTACTTGCACAAAGTCATTTCCATCAGTGTCCTCTCCATCAGTGCTTTCAGGACCTCTGAGGAGCCAGTGTGGTCCTGGATGTCCAGCAGAAGTTCCTGCTTTGCCCTGAGTGGTGATGCTGGGCAGTGGAGGGCCTAGTAAGAGTTGTAGGAATTGTTCCCAAACCCAATGACTTGATATTGCAATGAGGGGTGTGGTTTTGAAATACCAAAACTGCAAATAAAAATCACAGAGGGCAAGTGAGGAGAGCGCAGGAGCCTTTGGAAGTGTGTTAGTGTGTCATGGCATAAGGAAAGTTGCATTTTGTCTGACCGAGGTGTCACTGGGCTCAGAAACAAAGTCACTTTAAAGAAAAAACATGGACTCCAATCCTAAAAGAGGCGATAACCTTGTCAGGAAATAAGGGCATCCACCGGGAGGAGTGAAACGAGATGTTCTTACAAAAACTGATGAGAGAGGTAACCCGGCGGGGAGGAGAGCCGTGCCCGCGCTGCCGCAGCCCGCCCAGCAACAGGTCGCGTCCGCAGCGCACCCATCGCGCCGCAGCCCGGCCCGAGCCCCCGGGCCGCCCCCACGGCGCCCAGTGGGGCGAAACGCCTCACGCTCCTCCTCTTCCTCCCCCTCTCCCTCCTCTGGCCCCGGCCCGCCGGGGTGGTCCTGTAGCCCGGCCCGGGGCAGAGCCCGCCCTCCGCAATCCATGCGCGGACGGCACCGTCGCTGCGCTCTGAGGCGGAGCGGGCCGAGCCAGGACCGGAGCCTCCGTCTCCCCGACCGCGCTCCGCCGGTGAGTGCCGGGCGCGGTGTGCGCGGGGAGGGGCGGCAGGTGGGGCGGGGCTCCTCCCGCTGCGGGCGGCACAAGTGCTGCCCTTCCCGGAGAGAAAGTGCGGCGGCGGCGCGGGAGAGCTGTTTCATCGGGAACCGGGTGAGGGGAGCGAGCCGGGAGGAGGGCTCGGTTTGGGTGCCGGGAGAAGCCGGTTGTGGGAGCGGCGCGGATGGCTGCGGGAAAGGAAGGGGCTGCGGCACGGCGGCGTGCGGGGAGCCAGGGCGGGTCCGCCCGCGGAGGAGAGCCGGGCGGCGGAGACGGGGAGAGAGGAGCGAAGAGCTCCGGGGATGTCCGGCCGCTGCGTGGGGGGGGCCGGGGCCCTCCGCATTGCTTCGTTGCGGGGAGGAAACCCCCCGCCTCGGCGCTGCGGCGGAATGGTGGCTGCGGGCAAGGAGGGCGGCTCGCCCCTTCCCGCCGTGGGAGCGCGCTGCGGCGAGCGCCGCACCTGGGGCGGCTCGGCCTCTCCACGGCGGGGCGGCTGCGGCGACAGGCATCGCTTATCGCCATCCGAGCGCCGTGCGGGGGGAAGCGGCCGGAGAAACTACCGAGCGGTCCGCGTTCCGGCAGAGGCAGAGCTAAGGCGCCCGCGCTGCTGTGCGGATCGAGGACTTGGCGGCGTGGCAGGGGGCTGAGCCTCGCCGGCGCAAGTAATTGTAAAGATGAGGGAAACTTGGTCCGAGCTGCGAGGGAGTGCAGTCCGGTCTGCTGTTGGGGCTGCGCTCAGCCCTCGCTCGTAAGCAATTACGGGATGGCTTTGTGGTGTTCAAGTGATGCTGAGGAGTGCTCTCCCAAGGAAAGGCTTTATGAGCACCGGGGTAAACGCATCGCTTAGCCTCATATTAGGTATTTGGTTTTGAATCATTTAGTGAAAACATAAACTTTTAGGCAGAAAGTCAGAGCTGTAGATCCTCTGGGAAGATAACTCACTTGGAGTTTATTTGTGTGCATATGTTAGTAAACTGCTGTGACTTCTGTAGCAGCAGACAGTGTGGGGTTGGCTGGTTGGTGAGTGGGTTCTCTTGGTTCTGCTGGTTTTGTTTGTTTGGGGAGTGGGGGAGTGTTGTGTATATTCGTGTACTTCATACACAACCAGCTAGCAGCTCAAAGCTAACCTGGGTTCCACATACCCATGTTCCTGACTTGAGTGCTTCACATTGAGCACCAACAAGCACAGCAGGTGCCTCCTGCAGCTCCCGGGGAGGGGGGATTTTGTTTGTGTAGGTGCCATCAGGCAGTTCTGCAGTCCCTGGTGCTTACTGGGCTTATTTACATTCTACTCCTATGGCAACAGGTTGTAATCCTTGGTAGGCTTGAGAGAGATTGTGTCAGAAAACTGTACCTTTCTGACTTGATGGCGTCTGGCTAGCTGGCTGTAATGTATCTCATTTGCAGTTTTGTTTTAATGCACATTGGGGAGTTGAAGGCCAGCTGTAGCTACCTGTGTTGTGGCTGTCATAATTAATTTCAGTCTTCCGCTGGTTGCTTTCACTCGAACCTTGAAGGGTATTATGGACTCGGGTTTTCAAATGACTAATTAAAAAACATAACAAATGCAGCCAGCTTTTCAGGGTGGGCTTCCTGCGGACAGCTGCTTCTTCCCCTGTTCCGACCTGGTTTGCTGCCAAGAGGCTTCCACATTGAGTTTGAGCAATGTAGCCTCTGGTTGATTGAATTTCAGTTCACAGGGTTAATCATAGCCACATGACTGCACTGCAGAGTTGTATTTGCATGGATTGCAATGTTAAATGGGAAGCCGGTCCTGTAGTAACAAAGAGTGGGGCATCGTGATGCTTCTGAGGAGAATATCATAATGCTTCTGAGTTCTGCTCATTAGCTTAGGTACCATCATAACAGCAGTTACTGAACTTCTGCATCTCAATTTGTCTCTTCTTCTTAAACTTGTACTGCAGTTGCTGAAGCATTATTGGTTTTGGAAAGCACTGCAGTTTGTTTGTTTTTTAATATGATGTGATAATATTGCAGCACACAGGGCGAAGCAGTGATGATGTTCTCTACACAGTGCTAGCAAAAAAAAAAAAAAGAAAGCCTAAGAATTCAGTTTAGTGACTTATGTGGGATACTTAGGTGACAGCTGCAGAATAAAAAGCATAAGCTCCACTCTTGTAAAGTGGATGCTTGCAAACTGCACAGAACATAAAGTTTTAATTGCTACACATCTTCCATAGTTAACAGATGGTTATTTTCATAATCAAAATAGTAATGAACACCTTACTTGATAATTACTGGAAGCACTCCGAAGGTTCACACAGTTGATTTTTCTCTCCCTGTTTGCTTGAACATGGCACAAGTTGTGCAAGCAAACTCGTGCTGATGTCACACTGCTTTGTAGGAAATGAGACGGCCACACACTGCAGTGAGGATTATCATGAATGGTATATATGTCATTTCTATTCATATACCATGCTTGCATTTCTCACAATTTCATGGATTGATTTTTTTTTTCCCTTTCAGCACTGTTCATCTAGCATATTCAGCTACTAAAATGCTTCCAGCTCAGGTTGTGAGTTTTTTTTTTTAATAGCTACTGAGGTGAAGGTAACTACGGGGAGCTTGTTACATCAGAGTTATTTTTAGGTAGGTTGAACAGCTATTGAATGCTCACAGGTAGCCTGAGTTATAGGTTTAATAGTGCTTCTGCAAGTTCCTGCTCACTATTAATGAAGCCTTTATATAGTTTAGGGACGATTTGGTGTCAGCCTGAAGGAATCACTCAATAAGCCTGTATATACCAAGTTCATTGCGATGGATTTGCCAGTAATGGGAGAAAGAGCACATCTGGTTGAATGCTGCAGGTTCTTTGATTTGCAAGATGCCTGCCTGCTTTTCGAGAAATATTGAATTTCATAAAAGCTCAGCTGAAAATTATACAGGCCTGGAGATTTCTGTAGTGTCTTCGGAGTGGAAAGGTGGTTGTACATCTCTGTTCAGCAATACATTGTTTGTGTCTGCAGTACAGGTAGTGTCCTTGCAATTTCAGTAGCATCCTTTTTGTGAAACTGCCAGGATTCAATATCAGCTAGTGGATGAGTTCACTCTTCTGCCAGGCATTATTTTTCAACATCAGAAGGACATGTTGGTACTGCTTTGTTTTCCCATTTGTACAATTAGATCTAGTTTAAATTGTCCTTAGCCTAAAATTTGGTCTGTTTGGGATGGGGAAACAAAAAACAGTTGTATGCATCTTCGTCTTCCCCCTTCTCTCTAACATAACAGCTCACAACAGAAAACATGCCCTGTCTTCTAGCTCTGCCTTAGGACACCAGTTATGGTCATCTTCCTCTCTAGTTTTATCATTCACAAACACCCCTAGCATTCCCATGTAGTGTTTTCAGCCTGTTTCTGTCTGTGTCTGTAACTTCTGCAGGGGTCAGAGATGGTGTGTGTTATCTCCTGATTTGCTGAGCTCTTGGAGAGCATTGAGAAGTCTCCGGAGCACTCAAATTTACACAGAAAATGTTCCAACTTTTTAGTAAGAGTTCAGCTTGGTTTATTTTATCGCACTTGCACAACCTTCACAGATTTGTCATTAGGAGAAAATAAAAATCTATTGCACTTAATTGGGATTTTGTGATACTTTATTCCATGGAGTTTGTGTAGATCTGATAATAAACTGCCGTCAAAGCAATTTGCATTTTCTTTTGATTTCTGCATTCAGCCATGGTGTGGCAGGTGTATTAAAGAAAATTGTGCTGAGAAAAATCTCAAGAATCTCAGTCTCAAGAAATGATTGAAGGGGGAAAAATAATATGTTGGAGCTGGATAATTGATGGAACACTTCTCTTATGGGAACAGGCTGAGAGAGCTGGGGCTGTTCAGCCTGGAGAAGAGAAGGCTCCAGGGGGACCTGAGTGCAATCTTTCAGTACCTGACGGGGGGCTGTAAGAAAGGACAGACTCTTTAGCAGGGTCTGTTGTGATAGGATAAGGGGAAGTGGTTTCAAACTAAAAGAGGTGAGATTTAGATTGGATATAAGGAAGGAAAAAAATTATGCAAAGCACTGGCACGAGTTGCCCAGAGAGGTGGTGGCTGCCCCATTCCTGGTGACATTCAAGGTTGGGCTGGATGGGGCTCTCAGCAACCTGACCCAGCTGTTGGTGTCCCTGTTCAGTGCAGGGCACTTGGACCAGATGGCATTTAAAGGTTCTTTCCAACTAAATGGTCCTGTGATAATTTTTTTTTTTCTGGCATTATTATTTAACTAAGCATATCTTTCTGGAATGGAAATCCATTTATTTTTTTTTTTTTTTTAATGTCTGCTAAGATTTTATATTTCAGTGTTGGGCGTTATATAGAGAGAAACACATAACATTGGCTCTTTGAGTATGGCTTGGTAACTCTGATGTTCATGGGATTATATAACTGTTTGTCTTGTTTTTCACTGGGCATTGGGTGGAAAAATAGATTTAAGTTTTCCTTTTTAGTTAGATTGGGTTTCAGGGAAACAAGATTGTCCCTAGTTCTTTGATCAGGTTTTGTATTTCTGTGTTCCATGTTTTTCTTGATGCTAATCAGACTTCTGCATACAGGAAGGAGCAGTAAACAAGCCTGCCATGTGATTTCCAGTGAGTCAGTGCTGGCTTTCAGATAGGCAGCGTGTGTTTTACCAGGGAATGTAAAGCGTGGGAGAGACGAAGACTCACCTTGCTACCAACTTCAGAAGTGTTTTTGTCTTCAGACCTCCTTTGACGTGGAAGCACCTTGGAAGTGAAGAAGCTGCTGTGGCTTTGGGCTGGCTGCAGCTGTGATTGCAGTGTTGCTTTGCCCACTGTTGTTGTTTTGCACTGGGTGCTCCCTGTTTTCAGGTGGTGGCTGGTTGTGAGTGGTGCGTTCCCAGTCATCCCCACTGGTGGCATTCTGGTCAATGGGTAAAGGCTTTCCAGGAGTGAGCCAGTCTGATGGATGACTTCCAAAGTCAAGAGGGAGTAAACACTGCCTTTTATTGGTTGTGGGGTCTTTTTTTGAGTCGCTTTTTGTTGGATTTGTTTTTTGTTTTTTTTTTTTTAATTATTATTATTATTATTATTATTATTTTTGGAGAGGAGGGAGTTCTTCCTTGGAGAGCACTGTGGCCCGTGCTGCGGTGAAGGAGTGTTAGCTAGCTCTAGGTAGGTGAAAATGTGGCCAAGTGTTTTGTTGGAAACTGGGGGATTTTCTGCTTGTTTTTCTTTTCTGACAGTAGATGAAAGTGTTGTGGTTTTGTAGACTGACAACATTCTTAACACTTTATAGGCATCCAGAGTCATCTTAATGCTACTCAACTTCAACAAGACATTGTATAAAAACTATTGGCTGCTCAGGCTCTGAAGGAGAACGTTGTGAAAGTTTGAGTTCATAGAAAGCAATTGAGGACCTGCACTGTTATCTTTCAGGAGGACAGTAGATTTTTTTTCTCATTAAGTTTTCAATGATAAAAAGTTACTGTACTGTCAAAACAAGTGGAAGCTTAAATTCTTTCTTGAGATGAGTCTTCGGCCTTAGCTATGAAATGGGTGTCACGAAGTGCCATCTGCAAGGTTGTTTGTGGGGAGGGAAGTGGGAGTGCTATAAACTAAAAAGTTACAGATTAAAGAAACTGCAAGATATAACTAGTAGTTGTCATCCTCTATAGTAACTAGAGGTAGCTGACTGAATGCAAACTACTGTGATGTGACATACTGTATTTAGTTAGAACTGCAGTTTGTATGTTCTACCTTTAATTTTGCATATTTTCTCTGGAGCTGTCCCAGTGCTCTGCTTTGTTTTTGAAAACTCATTGACCTGGAACTGTGCGTAATTGTTTTTATCCCCCTTTCAAGTACAGCATGTGTAGCAGACCATTTTATTCACAGACTTCAGTTCTTTTTTTCCTCTGTCCTTCCAAGCTTGCTTTTACAAGTGTTGGTAAGTTCAGTGTCTGCAGAAAATTGCAGGTATCTCGCAATTTCTGCTTGCATGCCAATACTGTAATGAGCTCAGAGTTTTTTCTTTCTTTCTTTCTTTTACTAGAGATGGTGCGCTGAGTCACTTCCATGAGCGGCTCCTGTACCACTCCAGAACAAGAAGACTGATGTTAAAGAATAAAGGTGTGAGGGCAGCAGTGCTTTGCTGTTGAGAAATCTAGCTCCTAAGTGAACGTACTGAAGATTTCTGGAGTTGGTGGGACAACTACCTCTACCTCAAATTTTATGAATACTGCTAGCCATGGCTGTGGAACTCTGTCTGCTGCTGCTGCTGTTTTGTGGAGGTACTATTTCAGAGGTTCAGCCTATATACAAGCCGCCACCTGGGACTTTGGATTTTGGATTTGTACCTGCCAAGACATATGATACAGGTGCATACCATGAACCTGGGCCAATAGGAATTTTATTTAAAGTAGTCCATGCCTTCCTGTATCTAGTGCAGCCCAATCCTTTTCCTCAAGGTAAGCAAACAAAATTGTTTTTGTTTTTCACTTTAAGATTTGTTACTGATTCATTCACATTATTGTAGATACCAAGACAGTAATTTGGAAGTAAATGCTAGTGAGGGCTTTATTAGTATTATTAGTATTAGTAATATTAGAGTATTAGCTTTATTAGTAGCATGCAGCGTGGCCTGGCAATGTGCACAGTATCATGTCAGATAACATTGTTCTGTTCTGCATAGTTGGGTGTTATTAATGAAAAATGAAATGTTAATGAAATTTCACAGCACTTCTTAGATATCTCAAAGCTGTCATTGATACATTCGAGGCTGTTTTTTCTTATGTGCACTCAGAAATGTGGGGTTAGGAGTAAAGCATAATTTGCAGGAGTAAAGCATGATTTGCTTTGTATTTAATATTAAATCCATAAAAGACAGCTCATTAAGATTTGCATATTGTGATAATCTTTCTTGAAATACAGCTTTATGGGATGTACTCTCAGAAGGATCATAGAAACATAGCAACTAGAAATAAACTCCTTTTGTTTCTGTATCTTCATCCAGTCAACTCTCATAAATCCACTTCCATTATGCAAGCGTGCAACTTTGTGTTCCTTTGTGATCCAGAGTTAAGAATGAAACTGCATCTCTTTCCATTCCTTTTCTACTGAGTTCTTCTAAAGGAGAAGCGGAGACATGAGAAAAGTGTGTGCTTAATGAGACTACATTGCTTGAAATGTGCTTTTGGGATCTGTGTGTTTGTGGGGTTTGTAGTTGTATCAGTGGAACTTTTCAGTGTGCTTTTTGTTTCATTTAGCTGTCCAAAGAAAATGCTAATGTTCGTATAGTATTAATATTTTAAATAATGCCAAGGTGAAGTTTTAATGACCTAAGAACAGCTTTAGTTTGCTACTGATTAACTTGGCATTTTAGCTGTGGCTATGTATAAAACAAGATTATATTATTTTGTAGTATATATTTCAATTATGTTAAATCCTTTACTAATTTAACATCTTAAATTCTTTGGTTACATGCCTGTATAATACGTACCAATGATTATTTGCTTGTATTTTTTGCCATTTCTTCAATAGCTGTAGAAGAATGAAGTCAAATGAATTAATTGTATTCAGACAAGTGCCTGGAGATCTTGAGGTTAACCTGGGGAGCAAAGGTCTGACCTATTCCCTGCATTATCTGTCTTCCCAGCAGGCTTTACTCCAGGTGTACTGAGGGCCGTTGCATGAAGCTGGCAGGAATGTCACCTTTTGAAGGAACACTTTCCAGATGCCTCTGCTTTTGTGGCCTCTTTCCTGCCATGAAATGTGCAGATGAACTATTTCACTCTCATGAGATGTGATATGCTGAGTTGTCTGCATTCAGCTCTCAGAAAAAGGCCTTTGTTCTGTCCAGAGGCTTGCTTGAATATTTTACTCTTTTGATTATGGAAACTTGAGTTCAGTGAGATGTTTACTGTGCCTTTGTAGTAACAGGAATGTGGTCTATAGCCTTGTATGTTTTGGTCACATAATATTAAATTTCACATACAAATGATTATTGAGTATAGAGTTTGCTGTCAAGTCACGTGGAGTTGTTTAAGTTCTAACGTCAAGTGTGTGGATTGTTGTGAAATACAGCATTAAAGAGAAAGGAACCATCTAATAGTAAATCACTTTTGCTTACCTTGTAAGTTTTGCACGTGTCACTCATCTCATTCCCTCCCAACAGATGTTTCCAGCCAAACCAGATGTTCTCAGAAGTTTGGCTTTCAGTGCTTTCTTTAGGTGAAGTGCTTTTCCCATGCCCCCACGTACCTCACTGCAAAACACAGATTTGACGGATCATGTCAGTTTGAGTCATACCATTTAATTGGTTAATCCTCTTAATCTCTTTTGCCATATGCTGTTCTATTTTCACATTCAGTGTATTAATAGTGTAGTTAAATATTTGAAATGCTGTGTGTTTTTTTTTTGTTTTTTTTTTTTTTTAAACTGCCAACTTGAAATAGGATTAATTCTGATTCAGAGATGAAAATAAACATTAATCACAAGTATGCACAGAAAGCTGTTTTGGTGTGTCTGACTCAAAACATCATCACTGCTGTTGGTCTGGAGCTCCAGAAGAGTTTGTTCCAGGCTGATGCCCTAGAGTAGTGCACATAACCACAACATAGGGTAAAAATGTGGCTCGCAGGCAGAGCTCTGTATCAACTTATAACTTTGATCTTAGAAACCTTATTTTTTTTTTTCCCCTTAGTACTTGGAAGTACTTAATGTTTGCTTTTCCAATCTACAGTTATGCTTAGCTGGGAGGAAAAAGAAGGAAAAAAAATATGAAAAGTGACAGGATTGCCTAACTGCATGTAGATAGATATTCCTGCCTTTGCAAGTCATTTGTGTGCTTCCAGTAGTGCTCTGATGTTGCAGTTCTGTACACCTTGAGTCCCAATAAAGCCTTCAGGAAAGAAGCTAGCATGAGCTTCCTAGCTTGTGATAAAGCAAAAGATGAAGTCCTTGGGAAGAGTTGTTCTTAAGTTTTTCAATTGCATGCAAATTTATTTAAATGTTCTTATTAGTTACTTTAAAGCTGAAAGTGATTATTTATAAAGAAAATCAGCCATGAGGTATTCTATAAGTTTGTTTTTGGTTTTGTTTTTACTTCCTTTTTAGTTAAAGCTGAGAAACTGTTTGCATAGCTTCAGACTAAGTATGTTGCCCATGCCATAAGGTTTGTGGGCATGCAGCTGAATCTAAGTTCAGATTTAATAGGTAAGTTATTAATGGGATTAAATGCAGATGTTGAGTAAAGCACACTGACAGAACCTGAGCAAGGAACTGCAACCCTTTAGGTTTGCTTAAATTGCTGAGTCTTTAGTGACAGTGCTGTACTGATTGGATATCTGATTGCAGTGCTTCAGCGAGTGTGAACAGATCCTGCTTCCAGCGTCGTCTGTCAAATACTTTTGCCTTTACTAGATAATGTACTGCTGCAATGGGAGTGATTTGCTCTGGACCCCTGTGAGGAGTTAATGACATACTGGGATGGAAGAATCTGCTTGGTCACTGGCTTGCTGCATGATGCTCAGTTGGTCTCTTCAGTCATGCAGTGCCTTGATTTGTCTGTTTCTAACATGAAGAGGATGGTGCTGCTGCTACTGTTGAGACTATAGGCTCGTTATTCCTTACTGTTAACATCTTATTAGTTTACAATGAACAGATAACAAAAGTTATAGGTTGCTTCCAGCACTCAATTAAATACTAAGTGACATCTACCAAAACAAGTTGCAGGTTTTTGTTTTGCTTAGAATTTGTTGCAAACTAAAGCTTGGCATGTTAATAAAGTTAAGTCAGTTTGCACGTGTGACGTGGTGTGCATCACCTGTTGTGCTGAGGACCTGCAGATATGAGCTTAGTGTAGAAAAGGCATGGTCAGTGTGAGCCCTGGCTGTGTGGCTGTCTTAGCGTGGCTTTGTTCCCATGGAAACTACACGTTAGTTGCAGTAAGACGATTTTAATCTGAAATTCCACTTGCCAGCGGGATCTGCACAACAAATCTTCAGTTTCACAGCTTGTGTCTTGTAACTAATATGCAGGGAGTTCACGAAAGAACCAAGCTGAAGTTCCTTTTCTTTTTAGATAAAATAAGACAAAAATTGAAGGCACATTCACCTTGTTGTGCTGTGCCTGAGCATATTGCTAGACAGTTATGCTGCATACTTTTAATTACAGCTGCTTTGTAAATGCTTCTACTTCTGGATTGCACCATTTCTGCTGAAGCAGAAATGAAACTTTAATGCGAGTCTGAATGCAGGACCTTGCTAGGCAGAGTATGGTGTGGAGAGGTGAACGTATATTCCTTATGGGAAAGAACTGTAAGCAGTTTCGTAGACCTGAACTGCACCTCTCAGTTCTGTTTTCAGAGTCTCGTATTTTGAGCAGTTTCGGCATCTTTCAAAGCTGCTGCAAGTCATGGAGTTTACAAGTTTGTTTTGTGTTGTCTATTCCTGAAATCGTGTCACATGAGCGTATTCAGCAGTTGTAACATTTTTTTTACGTTAACATTAAAAAAATCATATAATTTTTAGGTGAATATAAGCAGAGTATCCCTAGCTAGTACAGCTGCAGTGGAGAAATGTTCCTTCTTTTCTGTATACCATTGTGTATACAGCAAAATACAGGTATTGTGTGATATGTGTGGTTTTTTTAAATACATTTGGTGTGTTGGATGAGAAGGAACTGCGTGCACACTGCTTCTGACTTCGGTTCAGGTGCTGCAGTTTAGCAACATAAGGAAGCACTCAGTTTTCCAAAGCGATTATGAACTTCTACAAAAGCTTGTACTGAAATATCCTTTTCCAATTGTGTGAAGTCTCAGTATCAGTTCAGGAATGGAGCTGCACTGATGTGATATACTGCTTTTTTGTGCTAGTTTGTAACACCTACTCCTTGTGGCATGTGGGTTGATTTCTTTCTTATTGCTTGCCTCCTGGAGTTGGTTTGAGAGCACAGATGGAATTGCTGGTGCAGGAACTGAGAGGAAGGGAGGGTTCTCTGAGAGTAAGACCTGCCTCTTAGTGAGGTAGCTGTTAGATTGGCCAAGCTGTGTTGTGAAATGACCATTTCATTGAGCTGTGGAGTCACTGCCTTCACTGCAACTGTATAGTGTGGTTTGGTTTTTTTCAGTACTGTGGCCTCAGCTGTGACATGAATTTCAGGTAATAGCTGGAGAGAGTTGAAATGAAAATGGCAGATTTCATTGATAGGTGTTATGTATAGTAAATAGTGCTGGTATGATGTGGGTAGAACTGGAATAAGAGGGGGAAATTACAGAGCTTCCTTGTGTGATTGTATGGGGTATATGCTGAAAGAAATTCCTTGTGTCTAAGATTAGAAATACTGTGAAAAATTGAGCAGCAGGAAGATAACAGGATAAATTAGCATCTTCTTTTCTCTGCCCACTCACATGCACTTAAGGAAATAGTGTTTAAAAGATCATTGCTCGTTTCATGCTGGGAAGCTAAGAGGTGCTCTGCTTGATAGCATACATATGTAAACAAGGAACACAGAAATAGTTTCTGACAAAGGCTTGAGATCTGCTACTTGTAATAGGCACCAGAAGCATAATTTTATTTTATTTTTTTCCAAAACTATTCCAAACTATAGACTATCCAGCAAATTGCTTGTCAAAATGATTTTTTGTGAATTGACAGAGCTTTTGGGTGAGGGAGGTTTATGCAGATTATCTACTGGAAGCCACCATAGGAGGGGGAAAAAAAAGGTTACACTTCTCTAATGTCATCCTGCCTATTTCATTAGGATTATGTAAACAAGGAGTCCCTTATGGAGACAGGCATTATGCCAATTATATGTAAGTCAGTTGTAACCAGTGTGGCATATATGATAATCTGAAAATCTACCGCTGTACACGTATCTGGAATCTTCTCTCTGCAGTATCCTGAATGCTCATTGTGATCTGGTTTAACATTGCCTGCTGGCTGTGCGTAGGAGAAAAACACACTTCAGCAGCAATTGAAAAATGACAATCCAGCATTGCAACCTCGATAACATGAAGGCGAAGCCAGCTTCCAGATGAGACAGCTATGTTCTCTCTGTCTGTTGGGAACAGTGGCTGGTGTGTGGTTTGGATGTTTTCTGTGAGAGCTGACTTGGGAAAGCTGTTGCAGTCTGGGGAAATATCAGAGCAGGGATTGAAACTATCCTGACCATGCAACATTTATGGGAGACGTGATGTACGACCAAAGAGCTGGTCAGTGGTGTTCCCTGCATCCATGCATTGGGCTGAGACCTGAGTGCATCAAACCCAGAGGTTCTGGTTGCAAGGACGGGATGAGTGAGAAGTACAGGACAGGATTATCTTAGTGGGTAGCCTTGATTAATGTTCTGGATTAAAAAAAAATTGACTATTTTATTAAACCATCTCCTAAAAACGTAAGTATTTGGCTGATTATTGCTCCTTTGTGTAGTGTGTGAGTAACATAAGTTATTTTGGATGTGGCATAGTGTCCATGTACCAGCAATTACACCAAAATGCTGAATTAAACTCCTGAAATTCTGTGTGCATTCATTTTACGTGGTGTCTCTAAGGGATTGGCTATTCCACATAGTATTTCATGAGAAAGAGAGAAGTAGGTTTAAGCATCAGTTTGTCTGTGTTTTGCCTTTCAAATACCAGTGCACAATCACAGTCTTAGAACATACTACATGAATATAGTGGTAGTTTGTATCCCTCTCTCTGGTAGCAAAATTGTAATCAGGACATCTGAAACGTTGAGTGTCTTGTGTGGTGAGAAGTGTGTTGGAATAGGTTTTGGGTCAGTTGCCTTCTCTGGTTGTGTATCACAAGTGGATTTTTAGGCTGCCAACAGAACTCCCTGTTCTTCTTGGCTTGGTGGGACTGATTCTGGTTTCTCTTCTCCCCCTCCATTTTATTTTTACGTGCTTATCTCTCTATGTATTATTGGACCTTGTTTTCTCTTGTAACTTCTAGTTCATGAAATGTTTGTGGAGAGAGAGAGAGAGAGAGAGTGAAAGTCTCTTAAAGGCAAATAATAGAATCACAGAACTGTTAAATTGGAAAAGACCACTAAGATCATCTAGTTAAACTGTCAACCCCTTGCCACCATACCACTGATCTACATCGCTCAGTGCTGCGTCTCCACATTTCTTGAATACCTCCAGGGATGATGACTCCACCACCTCCCTGGGCAGCCTGTGCCAATGCATCACCACTCTAAAATAGTAATTTTTTTCCTAATATCCAACCTAAAACTCACTTGGTGCTGTGTTACTTCTCATTCTATCACTGCTTTCCTGGGAAAAGAGAACAAAATGAAGTGAGTTAGAAGGGAAGTCAGCTGCCACAGATAGTGTAGTTTGAATTTATCAGTATATACATCTTAGTGTAAGCTTACCAGTCTGCACTGTGCAGATATATTTTCTGCTTGTCTGAAAAAAGTAAATTATTACCTATATTGCATTTTAACGTAGTCGAGAGCTTTATGTTCTCAGAAAATGCACCAATTATTTTGTTTTTGTGAAGTGTAAAAAAAACTGTTATGGTGGTGAATATTTTTACTGATAGTAAGTACTGTTTGGGATGTGTAGCTCAGCTGAAAGCTGCCATACAGAACAAACAGAAAGGTGAGGCATTCCTTCACCTTCCTTCAGTGTAGCAGCCTTTCCTTTGTCTTTGATTTTTGAGTGAAGGATGGTCTGGATAGGATTTTGATCCAATGTAAGTGCCACAGTAAGAAAATGTGGAAGATTTTGACCTTTGCAAGAAGGTCAGAAATGAAAAAACATAGGGAAGGAATTCTGAGAAACCACAATAAAGCTCCCAGAAAGCCACTTCTTGAGGTAATTAAAAAGTGGTACCAGCAGGACTCCGTACCAATCATGTGCTTTCTTATTTTCAGTGATTCACTATAGCAATATAGAGATAGGATTTTCTGTGCTTTTCTCAGATTATGAGAGCTTCTGAGGACAGAAGTGAAGAGCAGGAAGAATGCTATTGTTCATACAATGGAAATATGTACAATTCTAATAAAGTCCAGTATGTTACACAACCTGTGAACAATTAATTCCCTGCAGTGTGCTCAAACAGACAAGCGTGCGCAGTGTACCAAGTTAAATCTTTGCTTGTAATCTGCTGTAAATCCTTACCAGATGGTGGCCTGGAGAGAACTTTAGGTAGCTACTACAAACAAAATAGATGCCCAAAAAGTAGCGTCTGTGGCACAAGCAAAGCATTGCGGAAGTTTCATTGTCTTCAGCATATGAGGTGATGGAGTTTCTGTGTGGATCCTTCTTCAAAGCTTTTTACTTGTCTTGGTGTCTTCTTCATGATATATGCAAATATATTGTGAACTCCGAAGATTTTTCTGAAGACTTCTCTCTTCAACATTTCAACAAGAACAGAACTTTCTTTGGAGCAAAGAACAGCTGGAAAGTCTCTGTGGAGGTTATTTTCAAAGGAGAAATTTTTCGTTGTGGCTACACTATAACAGACAGTATAGTAACTATAGTACATAGCACATAGGCTATTTTTTGTCTTTAAAGACAAGTCTTTGAAGTCTTTTACTCTGTACATTGAGTACAAGCAGAATGTGCCCAGAAATGAAAGTGTGTAACTATACTGCAGGAATATACTCACTCTGGGGCAGCTGTAAGGTGTGAGGATATTTCATGGAAGACTGCATTTATTTGTTTGGTCTTCCTGACTAATAACAACTGACTAATAAAACTTCAGTAGTTTCATCTGTGTTTTGGGGAGGTTAGGGAACTTTTTTTCTGTGCATAAATGGAATTCATAGTCTGTTGCTAATGTAATCCACTGCTGTATAGTTTCTTCTGTAAATCTATGTTATTTTCTGTCAAGGTTGTAAAGGGAATCTGGTATTTCAGATCCTGGTTATTGCAGCATGCACTACATTCAGCAGTATTCAGCAGCTCTTGCTGCACTACAGTTCTGCATCTTCAGCAATTGCAGCGCACCTGCTCTTACCTGTGCTGATTAAAATCCACTCAGCGTAGTCTACTCCTGTTCATGGCTACTCATGCATCTCTTTGCCTGTAGGATACTACTGCCTGAACCCTGTACCTCATCCACTATAAGTTAATGCTCTTTTCTAGGTGGTCTAGTAGCTTGTCTTTTCACCTGCAAATAAAGCAGTGTGTGCTTTCCAAGTCTAACAAGATGTAAAATGCATTCATTATGTATTTGCTTTTTGTCTTGGCTGGAGACAGAGTAGTCTAGGATAAGCTGGGAATATAGCATATATATCTTGCTTTTGATCATGTAATTGAAGAATGCAGCCAGAGAATATGATGGGAGATGATCATGTTGGTTGGAGGAAACACCATATTGAACGGAGAAGGTAACAAGGCAGGCTAACATTGCAGATATGATGAGAAGTAATTAGGCAATTTAGTTTGTATTTGCTGGTTTTAACCTCCATTCAACCATCTACCATAGAATATCAGGTCATAAGGCATCATTTTACATGTTAGCAAGCACGTGCAATGGCAAGGTTCCCTTTTTGTTTGTTTTTCTGTGATTATGGTATTTTGCACTTTATTTCTTTAATGTGCAACGTGATTGGGAGGGAAATTTCCTTTTGCTATCTCTAGGGTTAGCAGGTTGTCTTGTATGAGGGCTTTAGAACTGAGGGAATGTCAGTGTTGCTCCCCTTAGTCTCCTCTGTTCTGGGCTGAACGGATCAAAGGACTTCACATGCTTCTGATGCATCCTGCCCTCTAGACCCTTCCTCATTTTCGTAGCCCTACATTGAGCACTCTGTAGGTCTTCCTTTCTTGTGGTACCCAAAACTGCACTTAGTGCTTGAGGTGAGGCTCCTGCAGTGCAGAGTAGACCTGGGATTAGGGATAGAGCAAGTGTGTGGATCCACAAGGTAGTTAAACAGCAGTAAAGGGAAGCACCCTAGGTTACGTACTGGAGGAGACTTCTTCAAAGGAAGCTGAATCTGACTATAACTGAAGTCAAAGGCAAAAGGCTTTCTAACTTTAAGGAAGCAATGAAAGTTCCACTCAGGTCAAAGCAAGTATTCTAAAATGCCAATAAACTGAACTTGCTATAGAGCACCCAAAAGATTTTTTTTCTCTGCTAATAAATCTGAAACATTTTATGGTTTTCTTGGACTTGCAAGAGTTAGTTTATAGTTTGAGTCATAATTAGAGAGGAAAAAAACAATCTTGAAGCTATTTTAATTCTTCACACTAATTGTTGCTGTTTATTTATGACACTAAGTGGGGTCAAACTGATCCATATTCAGAAAAACACTGAACTGAGCAGTGTATACGTAGTCCATTGACACTGTTTGTTATAGAGGAAGGGGAAAGGGGGGAAATTCTGTGATATGAGATGGTGTGAAAGCACTTATTGTCATGTATATTATCAATATAATTCTCTGCTGTTGTTCTGAAGATCCCCATTCAGTGCAAGTTGAATGCTTCAGTCACGGTACTTATTGGTTGGCGTGAAGTTTTTTTCAGAACAGTAACTTAGTATGTTACATTATGCATAAAAGGATAAATGAATTTCTGGCATAATTTGATTAGTGCTGGAATTGCACTATAACTGAACTGGCTCAACGGAATTGTTTGAGCGAACATCAAGCATAGCATTCCCAAAGGTTTTATTCCAACTGTTTGCCTGTCACCTAGATTTGAAAAGCTTTCATGGAAGAAGCATTTATAACAAATTTATGTTGGGATTTACAGCCTGACTGTTTATTTTTAAATCTGCATGATTTTTTCTCTCCCTTTCTGTAGAGTAATTCCAAGAGGAAAGCCTAGTTACAACCTTATTTTCTTGTCTGAACAGTATGGTGTTATTGGCTGGATGTGCATGATGCTCAAATTATGCAGAAGATAGTGATTGTTTCATTGAGTGGAGCTTCTCAGAGGTGCTTAATATTTCATCACAAATTGCACTGGTAAATGAACAGTTCATTTGGCTAGTTAGATTTGCCAGGGCAGATGGCATGTTGCATGAATGATGAGAGCAGGAAGGGGACAGTGCAGAGCAATAATGTAATGAGCTATGTAAACGAGCCTCACAAGGTAAATCTCTTTAACCCCAGTGAGGAAATGTGTTCTGTGCTAAAGCCTTGGATTACTGGTCCTGTGAAACAGTGTGTGCAGCTGGTCAAGCCAAGATTTCAAAAGTAATCTACTTAATTTGAAAATAGAGGGCACCACTCCTTTCCACACCTGCCTAGCACTTCTGTGTTCAAGGTGGGAACCAGACTCGAAAATTATCTGATTGGCTCTGAGGTACTCTACACATCATGCAGAATAGTATCAGGTGAAGTTGTCAGTTCAGTTTAAAATAAAAATGCATTTCAGTGCTAGACTTGAGATGTCCTAGCTGGGAAAGAATGGCTCTTCATAAAAGCAAATCTAAATCACAGGGGTTAGGAATTAAATGTAGACTGAGGCGTTTCTTTACTGTGCAGTAATGAGCAGTGTGTGTGAAAACACAGCATACATGGGAGCACTGGATGCTCTCCCATTTAACCTCTGAGTGCTGTTGTATTAAACATGATTACTAGTGATGTGCATAAAACTTGAGTTCCTGCAAAACCACTGAGGCATGTTTGTGCCTACTGATGTGTGGGCGAGTAACTGAAGGTAATTTTACATTTGGATTTGGCCAATGTTAATTTGTATGGGAATATATATAGCTTCCACGTATCATTTGAAAGTCACAGAATCATTAAGGCTGGAAAAGACCACTAAGATCACCGAGTGCAACCACAACCCCAGTGTCCCTCAGTGCCACACCTACACGTTTCTTGAACGCCTCCAGGGACAGTGACTCCATCACCTCCCTGGGCAGCCTGTGCCAATGCCTCATCACTCTTTCTGCGAAGAGTTTTTTCCCAGTACCTAACCTGAACCTCCCCTGGTGCAATTTAAGGCCATTACCTCTCATCCTATCATTGTTACCTGGGAGAAAAGGCCGACTCCTACCTCACCACAACCTCCTTCCAGGTTGTTGTAGAGGGCAATAAGTTCTCCCCTGGGACTCCTTTTCTCCAAATGAATTAACTTATAAAATATCTAACACTTGATATTGAAGGTTATTGAAATAGTAAATTCATTGCAAAGAATGATCAATCACTGTGCATTGCCTGTTGAGAAGAACATGCTAAAGCTTCTAAAAAAATCTTTACCAAGTAATATAAGTAATAAATCCTTATTCAGCAGGGAAAACTCCCATTCTGAAAATTAAGGAAAAAAGCAGGCTGTGTAATAGCAGTGTATGGCATAAAACCCAAATTTCTCATACTATTTAGTATCTAATTTATACAATTCATATGGGAACTTTTTTGTACTTATTTTCAGGTGTTTCTTGTTTACTATAAACTTAAAGGGGCTTTAGATTCTGATGAAACTAAACACCAAATATCTTGTTTTCTGTACCAGTTTGTTATAGTGTATTCAGGTACTGCTTTTGACTTGCAAGATATAAATTATGGAAAGGATGTAAATAACAACTGTGAATCAGAAACGTTCTGAGCAATTTAGGTGTATCACAGGTAGTCAGGGGAGTTTGGGATTTTTTTATTTTATTCTTTAATATTAGATATTCTGCTTAGAGATGATGAAGTTCAGGACTCATCCCTGAGAACCATGATGTAGCTACCCATGGTCTGAGCCAGGGGTTTGACTGGAAGATTTCCAGGGGTCATAGAATGGCTTAGGCTGAAAGGGACCTTAACACCCATCTTCAGTGGCTATTCTGCACCGTATTGTTACACAGTGCTAAATGGGTAAATAAATACGTAAACGAAAAGATTACTGTAGCCCTTCTGCTTGTGAGATCAAGAGAAAATTCATTGCTTTGGATGCTTCATGCACCAAATCTTTCTTAAAATTACCTCTTTGGGAGGGATATAGATTTAAACAAGAGGAAAGACGTTCTGCATTTGCTGGTGAAGAAAATATTGTCTGACACAGCTAGTGTGCATTACATTTTGGGCTTTATGCAGTGCTGCCCCACTTGGCTGTGCACTTCTTGCTACTGAAGCTCCCTGAGGAATTTTCAGGGGGTCATTGGGGATGCTGTGAGCGTCTTGGCACAGATTGGTTGGCCCCTGCCAAGCAATGCTTGAACATGTTTATTAGGATTGTAGCTCCTTTCTTTCACCTAGGTGCTTATTTTACTGATATTTTTGTTTTACCTCTGTTACTGTGGGATTCAGCCTTATCTTCTAGCTTCTGTGTAGTGTTTCAAAAAGGGAGTTGTATGAATTCCTTTATCATCAACTGCTAGCACGCTTCCTGCATTTTAAAATACACTTCCTGTCTGTGAATGATTTACTGCTTGACACTCCTCTGATATGTTAACATTAACAGATTTTTACTTTAATTTTTTAATTTGCAGTCTTGGTGGCTACATTTTCCTTGCAGGGAAAACCTTCCTTGGCACATTGAAAACAGCAGTTGTTGCTCTGCAGCTGTGTTTGATTTTTGTGAGGGACTTCTCAGGATCTCTTGAACTTGCAGATCAGTTGGGTGCTGGTGACAAGGATGGGGGGAGCTGCCTGCTTGGGGATTTGTTTTCATAAACTTGTGCAGAATTAGAGAAGAGTGAGATCACAGCGCCCTTGAGCACACTGAGCCTCGTGCTGGATGAGCATGGGATCAGGGTGTTCCTTCCTAATGTGTTTCCTTTTCCTCAGAGACCAGAAGCTCAGTCCATCATTTTTCCTGGACATCTGAGCAGGGCTTCTTTTGTGCAGCCTGGCAGGGAGCAGAGCTAGAGCTTGCAGGTGCAGGGCATCACTCTAGTGGCCAGCAGCCTTAGGTTTCAGCATAGTTCCCATAGGGATAGTAACACATTTGTGAGGGCAGGCTACTAATGTCTGCAAAAGGAGATCCATTCCTTCTGCTGCTGGGGTTTACTGCAGCAAATAAGTGTGGCATAGTTGCATTTCTGATGTTGAGTGGTGTTGATGTTAAACTCCTACTTCATTTTTTGGGTGATATCTTGTAGAAGTGAGTGAAATGGAGTTGCACGTGCAGTACCGTGTGGATTTGTTCTGGCTGTGTTGCATACCCTTGTGTAAGGTCTGTTGGTCCCAAAACCAGGAAAGAATAGAAACTGGAATAAAGTGGGCAAGATAAGGGTCTTCTTCCTTCTGTTCTCCAATCAAGAAGTCATTAACATGCTTGTTTTGCACATTATCTATGTAATTTTGGGTATGTATTTATATGTATCTATGTATGTGCTTATCTTAGAAATTAAGCAAAGCTGGCACCCAGAACTTTGTCCAAGTAATTGATAAGTTTGTGCTTAACTTTTAATAATGTTGCTAAGCTACAGAAAGGTGACCTTAGAAAAATCTTCACTGCATTTCAGTGGGGTTTAATTGATGTATACCCTGCTTATCTTCCTGCGATCTCATAAAATACACAGTGAATTAAAAATGTTGGTACTAGACAGGTTTATGTAAAGTCTTATGTGCTTGCTGATCCTGCAGATGTCTCTTCTTAGTTGCATATTGCCTGCCTAAGAGTAGAATTCATACCATCCTCTTTCCTCCATTTTTATAATGTATTTTGTTTAAAACTCTGCAATGTTCTTGCTTATTTTCAGATCTCATCAGAAAACTAGCACAGCAGAAGTTTGGAAATACACAGGGCGATTATCAAAAGGTAAATTGTGTGTATCTGCATAAAATAATGAAAACAGTGACTTTGAAATTCAGTTTTATTTCTAAAATAGTGAGTAGTATTTTAAAGCTAAAACAAAAAGATACGGGAATGAAATTTGAGGGCAACAAGACTGATGGTTTCTTATAAAATTTGAGACTGAAATGTGTCAAAAATGTCACATAGAAATTTCATATGCCAGTGTAAAAAACACATAGTTAAGCCTCCATTATAAATTCCATCTGTAATGTGATTGCAGTCCTTATTATGCAGAAGTTGAAGTCCCTTTGTATTGAAAAGACTGCTTTTATTTAAAAATGCTTTATAGCAAGAGCGATTACTGCTCAGTTGTTATGTTAGTTTCAGCTGTTTTCCTCAACAAGTTCATTTTACATACTGCTTCTGGTGCCTTGGTCAAGCTAAGTTTCCACAGTCTACTGATAAAGAGTTTTTAGAGTGTGCTAATCACATTAAGCATACTCTCCATTTTCTCTCTAGGTTTGTGATTTTTCTGTGGCAGTTGAAATTCTTAGGATGTCTGTTAGCAAGAGAAAGTAGAATGGATCTTGGGTCTGATGTCAGGCTGTTCTTGAGGACGGTGCCCCATCTTTGAAGCAGAGTCACTGCTTGGGCCTTCTTCCTTGTGCAGTAGGAGTCATAACCAGGTCCACGCAATGAACAAGTGGTTCCATGTGAGCTTACTATGGTGTTCTGACAGGTAGATGAGCATGGAGCTTGGCATACAGGCATTAATCTATTGTCTTGATTGAGGATGAGCTGAATGACCTTGGGATTTGCAGTGGGAAAACGTTGTGTTTCTATGCCTTTCTGACGGCAAGCTTATCACTCCAGGTGTTTGATACAGTCTGCATTACACTCGAGTGCTTGGATATTGTCTTCCTGCTGCATCAAGCAGCACTTGCCAATCCTATGGGCTCATCTAGTGTGGCTTTGCCTTAGCAGTGCAACACCTGTCTATGGTGCGGGCACTCCTAGAGAGCAGCGTGAAGTGGGCTTTGTTGGCTGGGCCCTTGGATAAAGCATTAGAACGTAGGTGGTAGGATGAGCTTCGGTATAGTGATCAGTAACTACTATGTAAGTCAAGAGAAATTTGAGACTAATAGCTGTAATCTGTAGTTAAAGCCTTTGGTAAAATACTGTGTGATTATAGGATGGCAGATACAATATCTGGTGTGCTTAAGATGTAGGCCATCTCTAGGACCTAATTCTGACCAGAATAAAATTCAAATCTTGAAACAATTGTGAGAAAAAATCAGGGCAAGTGGAGAGACTTGGAGAAGCCAGAAATATCAGAGAGATGTAGCCATGAAGAGGTAAGTGGGGCTGTGAACGTGCCTCTGGAGGAGCTCCCAGCAGGAGCAGGGAGATGGGAATGGCCCTGAAGGGTGCAAGTAGAAGACTGGAAACATTGCCTTGGGTTTGGTTGCTCAGCCAGAAGGAATGAACTTGAACATGATGAGGGGCTCAGGGAGTGTTTGTTAGGATGGCCTGGGAAACACATGGGTCTCCAGAGGACAGTGGATTACTCCTGATAAATACATATATCTGGAGAAGAAACACCAGAAGAAAGGCTCCTATTTGGGAACACGGTGATGTTATCACAGAAGCAGGGGAAGAAGTGGGCCATGTGTGAACCTACATTAAAGGAAGGCTCACTAGTTCACCAGGGAATTGAAAGAAATAGGAAATCTCACTGCTTCTGATATTTATCTTGTTAAATTTCTGCTGCCATTCCTTCATCTCTCCTTTTTGTTTTGAAGCTATTTGTAGAATGTGTTAGTGACTCAAGAGGCCCTCCCCAGTTCTGCACTTTGTGTCCCTGTGATTCCAGCTGGACTCTTGCATAGATGCCTCATCATCCCCTGACAGGGATTCTGAGCTGCCAGGATAATCTGACAGCTGAGCACAGTTGCTGTGTGCTCACAGGGACTCAGCTCATCACTGCTGCTGCTGCGACAGCCTTAGTTCTGCTGGGAGATGGCTTGCTAAAACCATTCAAAATCATGCACGGTACCATATTTATAAGGGAGGTTAGTGGTACCAAATAGGACTGTGACTCTTCAAAGCATATTGTACAGTAGAAGTTCCACAAAAATGTGTGTAATGCTGAAGAAGAAACTTGACTACAACTTGGAAACATTCCTGATTCACACACAGCAGACTTCAGGTTGAGAGTCTGCTGTTTACCTTTGTAGCTTTTCTTTTCTGCTGACAAGAAAAGGAAAAGCATTATCAGGTGTGAATTTGTCATATGGAGATTAATAGGGTAATACAGTAAGTCTGTTTTCACTGTGAAAACAAGGGGAAAATTAAGTTCTTCAGAAATTCCTGTCACTGTGTATTTCGCTTCTAGTGTCTTCTTGAAATACAGATGAAAAATGAATTAAGAATCTGTTAAATACACTTCCCCATTCCTTCTTGAATGCCTTCTTTTTTACTTTTGCATGATTTATAATTTCTCCATAATTAGTTGAAAGTGCATTTTCTGTGTAATCTGTAACATTCCCAAAACTGCTACTGAAAATGCTGCACTTATGCCAAAATAAAATTAGCATTGAAAAGAAAATGTTAGGAATATCACAGGTCAGTTACAACTGGTGGAATTTTTGAAGGAGTCACTAAACCACAAAGAGACGCAATCTCTGGCCTTGAGATTGTTGGGAATTAAAAGAAACATATGTTTGCTACACTGATTTGCACTGCTCTAAAATGGAAATGTGTGTTGGACAGATCTTAGATTCCCTTTACTTACAAAAGAAACCAGACATTACCTGCTGTGTATTTTATTGTATGTAATTCTCTGTAATTACATAGTTGTGCTTCTATGCATTATTTTACTTCAGTGGCTTTTTGTTATTGTTTCTGTGTTGTTAATTGTTTTGATTGTGGTTAATTATTCATTACTCGATTTGTTTTTGTGCATGCTGCCTGTTACACACACTCTCCATTTGTTTTGACTTCCACAGCCCGAAAATGTTGTCCTGACACTCCAGGTAAAGTCTTATCTGGTAGATGTACGGCTTTGACAAGAAACTAACCATGTCAATATGCACTACTCCTATTAAAAGAACTATTTCTTACGTTTTATTTTTAATTAGTTTTTTTCCTATCTAACCTATTTTAAAATGTACATCGTAGAATAATTTCTGATGTGTTCAACTAACTAAAAAAGAAAACAGGAATGTTTTTGTGGGTTCCTGTGTAGTCTTTCAGAAAAATACCCATATTCCTCTTGCTAGTATCTAAATTGTGTTCTTCAGAAGGAAGAACAGGTTTAAACCAGCTGTTAATACTAATGACGATTAAAGGAAAAAAAAACAACACAAAAACTAGATTTCATCCTAGAATTGGTAATTAGGTCAGAAATTTGCAACTCTGCTAATGGTGATGGTTGCTGTATTTGGATCAGTTGGTAATTAGGGATTGCGAGGAAGGGCGTCAGTGAAGCTGGAACTGGAGCATGATAGATAGCTTGTGTGAAATTGTAACTTATTTTGCAGGACAATATGCAGTCCCACTTTCATCTGGGGCTGCCAAGCTGACCTTGTGCTGGCAGATCTATAAAACAGAGGAGGATTCAAAGTACGAGTGAGATAATTATTTCTCCCAGAATTGTAGAGAATCTGGGAAGAGAGATTTATTAGGCAGGAGGGACAGCTGGGGCGGGCCACCCCATGCTGCCCAGCTGGGCAGACACATGGCTGGCCTGGTTTGGGCCATGCTGCCCTGTGTTTGCAGCAGCTGTCCCTGGGAGGCTTGCAGTGCCTCACAGGCACTGTGCCCCAAGCCAGTAGGGTATTGCATTGCAGGTTTTCCTTTCCTTCCTTTCTTCCTTCCTTCCTTCCTAAGCATGCTGTTAGCTGCTGATGTTTTGCTGTTTGGTACCACAATAACTGTATTTACCTGAGGGAGCCTAAAATCCACTCTATTACATTTTTCAGTCCCTAAGCAGTTTTTTTATCTGGAGTTTGCAGAAAACTTTGCTATTGCAATCCATCATCCTGGAAGGACATCCCTTGGCTGATCCCATGAATCTTTCCACACCTGATTAACAATGAGAACAACATACCCTCCCAACCCAGTGCAGCATTGATCCAGGCAGCGTTGCTGACATTTATGGAGGTCTTTTGGAAACAGATGTGGGCAACATTAGATTTGTGGTCCAAAAATTTTAACATGTTCATTTTTAATCTACTTCATTTGCATCACTTTGCATTCATTTCACGTGCACATATTACTCACATAGAATGCATTCCTGTAGCTTACTTCCTAGTGCTCTCATTAAATAACTGTTAGCTGTTGGTGTCTGCAATGTTACATATATTTTTGTTATAAAAGTTGTTGATTATTGACAAAAACACCGGGCCCATAGCCTCAGAGATGTAGTAGATGGTTTAGTCTTTAGTTTAATTGTTATTAATTTGCTCTGTATGATTGCAGTGACTGTTTGATACCTGCTATTACCACTATTTTTGTCTGAATTGCAGGCCATCTACTATGAGATCGGTTTTATAGTCTCCGCAGCCTTGGGATTGCTATTTATTTTGTTACTGCCTCTTGTGGGACTTTGCTTCTGTATGTGTCGTTGCTGTGACAACTGTGGTGGGGAAATGCATCAAAGACAGAAGAAAAATGCTGACTGTCAGAGGAGCTGTTTTGCAACATTTCTTTTTGTTGCTTCTTTAATAATAAGGCAAGTGTAATAGAACAACACAAAGCTTGGTATAGCATTAATTTTGCAGTGCCGTGTGACATATGACATTACTCTATTAGCCTATAGGTGCAGAAATGATTTTATTATGCTGAATAATATTAGTACTTTAATATTAGTACTTATTAAAAAAAATGCGACTGCATTATAGAAGTGCTGCTGCCTTTGTTATCCCCAGGTCATTATGTGTTCACTTGAGAGGAATGCAGATACAGAACACAAAAATTAAGCCTGAATGTGACAAATGAGGTTTCTGCCAGTCTCAAAGTGGCAATTGCAGAATGTTATGTTGAACTCTTGAATAAATGATACTGTCCTATGTTCAGTCCATCCCATAGAGAATCTGAGGTACAATGTACTGTTTTGTTCTTGGAAGTGGTGAGAAAAGCCATTGTGTAGCCTCCTATGGTATTCGTCTAATAGATTTTCTTATAAGTTCAAAATGATGGGTTTTCTTCTGGGCACTGATTGAATTGTTTAAGCCGTGCATGTACGCACTGTATATGCTTGAGTTTAGTCACATTTTGATGCTGTTGGCATGAGGAGGAATAGCATCCTCTTGCTCTGTGCTGGGTATGTAGTGAGTGATGAGGGACTACAGCCCAGGCTTTTATTTTCTCTGCAGATGCTTTCAAAATATATTGTTTGCTTTCAGGTTTTTTTTTGTTGTTGTTGTTTTGTTTTTGTTTGTTTGTTTGTTTGTCTTTTTTTTTAGTTTTCCTTCAACTTCATTTTTTCACATGCCTATTTTTCTTATTTTCTTATATTCCACACTATGTGAGCGTTCAATCCAGTGGGACTTACCTTGTCACTTCACTGTAACCTTGATTTCTTTTCCCTTTTACTGCTGTCTGTCATGTTGAATTAAGGCATTCCTTATGCTTAACTGTAGCACTTGGGGATACCCTGTGTTAGATCATGCTCTCTTCTGCCAAATGTCACTGACAGACATGACACTTAAGTAACCTGAATTCCAGAAAGCCAGAAAGTACAGCAGGTGATACATTCCTGCCACAGTTACAGGACAAAACTTCTTAGCACAGTAGTGCTCAAAGAAAATGTATTATGAAGTTACCCTTCAGCATACTGGAGCTTCAGGGAGCTGACAGAGCTTGCCAGCACCTTTACATCATGTCTCAGGACACTGTGTTCGAGCTGTAGTGCCTGAGGGGATTTTGCCTGTCAGCAGAGAGTGCATTAAGGGATCCTTCTCCTGTCAGTCTTTGACTGGTGTGTTTGCTGCCAGCTGTTGCTGTGGTTTTAAGCAAACCCCAGGTCGTGAATGGAAGATCAGTGAGCCATACTAATACACTTTTCCAGGGCAGGGGAGACTGCCTCTTTAACTCATCTTTTGTATCAGGCATAGGGAATGTCAGGTGCATACCCCAAGGGATGCTCAGTGCCTGAGCTTTCTCCACAGGCTGCCATGGGCAGAGATGATCCCGTAGGACTTGCAGCTAAATCTGTAATGCTGTAAGTGCTGCGCAAGGTGAAGAGGGGCTTTGTACAGCTTGTATTGCTGATCTCAGCCTGGCTGAGGCAGGTCTGGTTCTCGAATTTCCAGTATATGGCTACACAAAACAAGAGCCTGCTGCCCTTCCCAGATCTTCTTCAACAAGGGAAGAGAGGGTGCTATGCCTGGATCTATTTAAATCCATGGCAGCTTGCTTATTACTGTGCTGAAATACAAGGGAGAGTTATGCTAGTAGCCATCTCTCCTCCCCACCCACCTCACACAAAAAAGAGAGCCTGAGATGTACCTGTTTCTCCACCTCATATACTGTTCTCAGCCTAAGTTTCTTTGTGGGTGCATTTCTACTCTTCTCCCTAGTTATCTTGCAGTTTCAGCTCAGTTGGAAGATTTACTTGTAGTTGTTTTTTCCAAATCCACACTTCTCATAGATTGGACCACAGCTTTGAACGTTAACCGTGTCAGTAATGATGGAATGAAAGAGTTCCATCTTGAGCAAGTAAATTACTTCTGGCTAATTGCAGACACAGCCAAAAGAGCAGACCCCACTGCTACTGGGTGACATCAAGACAGATCCAAACGGTCTTTTCTTGGCTGGGAGAGGAAGCTCAAATGCATGACAGAAGAGTATAAGCAGGGAAAAGATGTTGAGCACAGAGCTTGCAGTAGGTAGTACACATAGATAGCAACTCCTGGGAAACTCTGGTAACATGTGGATGGCTCTTCTATGTGTCAGTATATATGTATCATGCCTGTGTATGCTGTTAGTTCAGATTGTAGGAGATATCAGCTAGCAGATTTTATCTTCTTACCTTTCCACTGATGGTGCTCTGGATAACAGGATCAGGGTTTAAGTTTACTGAGAAGTTGTGTAAAGAAAGGAAAAAGATTACATTATGTTTCTTTTCTAAATAAAGCAAACAAAAAGCTGTTCTACAGAGATGTGCTCTCTGAAGGCAGAGTGTGCTTGTTACAGTGGGGTTTCCTCAAGAAGAAGTATAAGGAAGCAAGTAGGAGTTGTGTTTATGTAGTCAGTTGTTTATTTTGAAGTACACAGGCTTACATTCCCTAGAAGATGCATTTTGTGCTTGAAATACTTTTCTTGGTAGAGTGAGTCTGAAGTACCTCATGGTTTTTGTAATTTCATTTTCCTGTATTGCCATCCAAAGATGGGACATTTTAATTTATTTTTAGTGAAAATGTACGTGCCAGTGCCAAACTTAATGCCAGTCATAGGAACTAGTTTGGCTGATAGGACAGACTAGCACGTGGTTGGTTTTCTGTCCTTCAGAGAGATGGTGGTGTTGAGTTCTTTTCTAAAGTTGTAGTCATATGTATGAATTTGTGGTTGTTATGTATGATGTACTAGGAAAAGCTAAGTCTGATGGAATGGAAACAGTATTGGTATCTTGACAAATCCATCTCTGAGGCTTTGTAGAAAGCATTTGGGCTGTGTGGAATTGCTAACACGCGTTGTTCAGAATCTGGGAGTCAACCTTAATCAAAAGATTTGGTGAGCAGGTTAGTACAGAGAGCCCCCACCTGCTATTTGGTGGTGGGGAAGGTGCCATTTACCCAGTATGTAAATCAGTTCTGTTTCTATTCTGTGAGTTTAGTTTTTTTAGCAACACAGCTAAAGAAAAGGTTTAGGACCCCCCTGTAACCGGAGTAGTAACTTCTGTATCTCGATGACACCCAAACAGGAGCTGAGCATGGAGGATCTGACTCCTGAGCTTGTTTAACAGTTGTCAGATGTCCTTTTTCTTCCTCCTTTATGCTTTTCTCCTTGTAGCTGCTTACTGAATGTTGACGCAAGGTTTAGTTATATAACAAATAGATTTTTCTTTCCTCTCTCGTGCTGTGTATTTGTTTAATTGCATTCAGAATGTAGCCGCAGTTGTTCCGGATGCATCAGCTGTATAAAGTATCTCCCCCTTGTCCCATGTCCTCCCACCCCTTCCATTTAGGAGACTGAAGAGAAAAATGATCATGCTCAAATCTCACAAAGTACTGTTTTGTTAGCTTGAAATTGACCTTTCTAGCCTGTGAGCATAACTCTGAAAAGGCATAAAAACGCTGGCAGCCCAAAGAACAAAGATGGCATTATAAACTGAGTCCACAGAGGGACACACAAATGTTTACTTTTCCTGATAGCTTCAGATAGTTTGCCTTCAGATTTGAGGAGGAAGAAAAATATTTGACTGCCTTAATAGAAAAATGTTTTCAAAACCATTAGCATTACTGTAGAAAGAAGACAAATTATATGTTGTATGTGTCCAAAGTGTAAATCATTTACAAAATGCAAACCATTGGAGGTTGTTCAGGTTCTTGGCATTTTGTGCATCCTAAGTTCATTGTTCTTTGGTAGTAGCTGATGTTAATGGCTGCAGAACGGCTCGGCCATGTTGGAAATATAGCTGCCCCTTGCTTGCTGTTGGTTAATTAGCTACTTCTTTTGGGAAGGTAGCTGGCAGTCAGCATTAAAGGCAGGGCTGAAATTCTGGTACGGGAGGAAGCCATCTCTAACTTTGTCATGCTCTGAAACCGAACTTTTCCTACTGAGTGTTTGTCAGCAGCAAAAGGTCTTGTACTTGAGAGAAGGAGAGCAACCCTTCACCATGTTTGGGAAAGCTAAAATAGGAAAAGATGAAGATGAAGATTTGTTTGGGATCACTGGTAAAAAGAGGAGATGAGCCTCATCAGAGTGTTTGCTCCTGTCTTGCTGAGATGTGTGTACCACATTATTCAAGGCACTCACCATCCACCATCTGATTTCTCATTTGAGTGCCTATATTATGGCTTAATTTGAGCTTAAATTCTCTGGAGCAAGAATTTTATTTGCCCAGTAGGGAGGTAGTATAAATTTCCTTAAAGTGCTTTTTTAAAATATTAGGTCTTCTTAATGCCATCACATGAAGTTTGTCAGTTTGGGAGGAGTCCAATGCCTTTTGTGATGGTTACTCCCTTCTGTCCTTTGGATTGGATGGCCATAACATTTGTTTTCAGGATACTGCCTAATTATAGTGCTGAGCTGTTTCACTGCAGCACAAGTGAGGGACTGAACTAATATGCCATCCAGAAATGCCTGTAATGCATCTGGCTGCAGGCTTCAAGCAGTGCTTCCCTTTGGGGTTGCGTCATGCCTCTGATGAGTGGTTCTTTGCTGTCTACCAGTTAAACCTTAAAGCACTCAGTGGGTTTGTGTTCAGCCTGTTCTGGAGCTCTCAATCCTGCATCCCTACCTGAGGCCACTCTACTTGTCTCCTGGTGCCTGTAACTGCAAAGGGTTGTTCCCAATTGAAAGGTTAGCTGTTGTGAGTATGAGATGGGTTTAAAACGAACAACAAAAAAATCTTGCTTCTGTTTATTTTACATCTAAGCTAAACAAAACGAAACAAAACAAAAGCCTAGGTAGTTTGTATGCTATGAAAGATTTTGGAGGCTCTCATGGGATTTTTAATTGCCTTTTTATCTGATGTTTGTGTGAATCTACTGTGTTTTGATTAGAATTTTGCAGTGGGGATGATCCAATAGGAGATAATTAGCGGCAGTGCTGATTGGAAGTCTTATCCTGCTTCCCACCTTTTGTTTTATTATCAGGAAATGTTTATATGTTTTTTAGAGCTAATGGGAACTATTTTTAAAATATGTATATAATTATGTAAATAAATAGAGCCATTATGAGCAAATGTTGCTGAAGTTCTCAAATGTAAAATATTCAATGTAAAATACTCAATATTCAAATGTAAAATAGTTATTTTATGAACATTTGCTTGTGGCTTTGTCAACAATAATGATAGTGGTGAAAGAGTGTAATACTGATGAGCTGCATACAATTCACATATTTGCTGATGCTGTCAGTGCGGATGGGTATCTGTAAATTTATTAACTTCTGAAGTCTGTGGGTTAGCACTGCTTTTTCGTTTTCTTTAGTAGCACCGTATCTGCTCTGACAGCTAATTCCTCTACTTTGCCAAGTGGTGTATATGAGATATCACAGCAAAAAAGACAAAGTATAAGCTTATGGAGACCTTTATTTTCATAACGTTAGAGTTTTTTTGCTGTATCTTTTGTTCTGGTTTAAAATGTTAGGGTGGGCATTCACTGTAATAAATATTTTATCTGTATTTTTTGTAGCGTTGGAGTGCTTTGTGCATATGCTGCCAACCAACACTTAACTAGTCAAGTCCGAGGAGCAAAGAAACTGGTCAACAGTAATTTTAAAGATCTGAAAGTTTTCCTTAACGACACTCCAGCGGTAAAGAATTTTTTCTTTATGGGGAATGAGGGCGGGAGGGGAGAAGTATAAGGAAGAAGTATTGCAGAAAATACTCGTTTATTTCTGTTTGATATAAATGACAACCACAGTGTGGTGTTAATTCTCTGTTTGTCACTCTCATAAAGTAGAGTAAATGAGATGAGAAGTTTTCATATGACCATGCATGTTCGAGAACAAACATTATTAGAGCAGCTTTTGAATCATTGCATCTGGGAAGCGCAGTTAAATTTTTCAATATTGAGAGTTGATCTGTATACAGTTATTAATTTGAGCAGTGTGTTGTGACAGCCTGGTGATGCGGGTGTATGTCAGAAAGTGGAGGTTGCATCAAGAAACTCTTGAGAGAGGGTGCCTTTTGTGGAGCTGCCTTGGGGCACAGAGAAAGCTTGCACTGAAAGATAAAACCAATGGTCTCAGAACTCACTAGGTTCCTCTTCACTGAGTGATTATAGTCATAAGTATGTGACAGGAAATATCGGAATAGAAAATCTTGTTACATGGAAGGAACTATTCTAATAGAGAAAAAAATAGGCTCCAGCTAAAAAGCGGAGAAGAACAGTAGAACTGTGGAATTTAAAAGTGTCAGGACTTGAACATTGGTGCCAGGAATTCCTCAAAGTTTCAGCTATGTGGCAGGTTTTTTGTTCGTATGCAGAATTATTAATTTTTCTTTCTTAGACTTGATAGCACTTGATTATGCAATCACTAGATACATCTTACAAGTCATTTTTGACAGATGAGGTACGCAGATATCATGTATAGACACACGCGTGTAAGGATTTCTTGAAGACAAGGACTTCTGTTTCTTTAACAAGTTATGGAATTCAATTCATTGGCTATAAGCTCTGAAATCCTAACTGATGTCCTGGCCTTGTGAGTATGAGGTGTATAACATATAGGAGGATTTGAAAGTAGTCACACGTAAAGAGTTCTTGTCATAGCAGATTAGCAGACTACACGAATGCTGTTGCTAACACTATTAGTTGCATGAATCGCATTTTGTCTATGACATTGCTGGAAACAGTGCAAGCCTTACAGACATGCAAAATGTTAGTCCTCTGGTTTGTCTAGGACAACCAACCAACCATCACAAAAAAGCCTACGTCTTTCTTGGTAGGAAAAGCTCTTTTTATTCTTTTCTCCTTTGTTTAAAAAAAAAAAAAAAAAAAAAAAGGAGTCTGTCTCATACTTTGTGATTTAATTACATCCACTGCTGTATGATGTATGAGTTGTTTTGTGGGTGTTTTTTAGTTTCTTTTTTTCTTCACTTCACTGAAAACTTGAGGCTGCAAGCCAAATACACTTCTGTGCACATCTGAGTCACTTCTGTTTAAAATTGGAAGCGTGTTTACTGTGCATGTTAACTTCTGCATGACTCGATTAGGATTCACACTGCATTACTTTAAACATGCAGAAATCAATCAAAATTACTTCATACCTGTAGCAAGATTTCCTTCAGGAATAGTTATTTAATAGCCTTTTGTACAGAACCAGGAACTGGTGATAACTAAGTTGATATTTTATATCGACTCAGTGCCTCGGTGGAACCCAAGTTGCAGCTGGACTAGATCTGTTTGTCAATGAAAACCATTTGCATTAAGGCAGAATGACCAGCTTCTTTTGTAAGGGGAACTCTGAGAGGCTGTCCCCATAAAAGCCAGACTGGACTGTGAATTGCTTCAGAACCACTATCCCATAAATTTGCTGCACAATTCTTATTTCAAGAGAAATCATCTTTTTAATTAGAAAATCAGAGGAATGAAGACATGCACAAACGTACTGTGCCTGAGTGAGTTGAAGTCTTTGTGTTGCACGGTTTCTGCTACTTAACATTTTTAAGTGGAGTCTTTTTCCCCAGAGATCTTCCAGTATGTTTCCCAATAAAACCCATCTTTTTATGTGCAGTTGTGCTAAGCAGGGTTTTAAAACATTTAGTTAACTGAAAGCAGTAGAACTTGGGAATTTCGGGGGGGGGGGGGGGGGGGGGGGGGAAGTGTTATTGCACAAATATTTGGATTGTTTCAAAGTGTGGCAATTTCTGACTCATTATTTGAACTATTACTTTTTTTTTTTCCCAATTATTTTAATGGTTTTTCATATCATCTTTTTTTTTTCAGCAAATTGACTACTTGGTGAGCCAGTACAACACAACTAAGGATAAAGCACTCTCTGACCTAAATAGTAAGTACTTTGATTTAGAGGGGGTTAGTGATGTGTTGTTTACTTAAAGCCTTCAATAAGATAATGTAAACAGCTCATAATGCAAAGTAAAATTTGAATTACGATTGCATGGTTTGCAAACATAATTATTGTTCTTAGTGTTAAATGAGACTAAAATCAGAGATTCTATCCATATAAAATGACTTGGAGCTGTTGTAATGCAGACTATTTTCTGAAATAAGTCTTTTGTTAAATTGCTTACTGCATAAATCAGGGTAGTATTTTTTCCCTTTTTTACAATTCAATAACCACTAATACTTGTGTTTTTAGAGTATTATTCCTGAGTCTTTACTGTGGAGCCAAATGTGAAGGAAAAGAGCTTTTAGCTGTTACTGTAGTTACAATAACTGTAGATCTCTGCATTTTTTTATTTTTGTTGTTATCTCTTTGTCCTCTGCTCAGCTAGAAGTTGAGATAAACATTTATCTTCTTTCCAAAGCTGCTTATTGTATTTGGCATTTCAGGATGAGCATATCTTGAAGAACAAGATGTAACACTTGAAATACAATTGCTTCACCTTCTGCTACAGTACGGTCATGATAGGAGGCATCACCTTATAAACCTCTCAATAAACAGAACCAAACCACTGAATTTTTTCAGAACTTTCAAAAATGGTAATAATAGAAAAGGGCAATCATATTCAGTATAGATTAGAATTCAGTATACATTGTTAACATGTACTGATAAGTATGTCAGTTTGTGCACAGGTCTGCATTTCAGACTGAAGTGGAGTGCAGAAATATCAAAACTGATTGTGAACAGGATTGCTGGAAGCAAAGACAGTAACTTTTGATTCCTAGAGTCTATACTTTGGTATCAGTTTAAAGCATGTTATAGGGGCAGTTTTCAGTGCAGCAAGCTTGACATACTTTCAAGTCAGTGTGTCTATTAAAGGTTACTGAAGCACACTGAAGGCAGTAGCCAAAGCAGTATTTGCACATATTCCTAACTATTTCTGTGCAAGAACACTCACGTCTAAAAAACTGGGCATTGTATAAGTCTTTGAAAACAAGAACAGTAGCTGAAAAATAAATTAGTTAGTAACTGCACTTCAGGTACTAGCTTCTAGCTTTCCAACCAAGAATTCAAATTAAATATTTATTTACTTTCAGTGCAAGTTTAATATGCTAGCTTATGGGAAACTAACTGGATTTGTGATAGGAGTGCTCGTCAATAAATAAAGATAGCTTTTATTTTCCTGTACAGTACTGAGATACCAGAATTAAGTGTGTGACACCTGAGGACGAAAGGATTTCATTAAAAGTGAATCATCAGTAGAATAAACATCAAGAGAAATGTAGATGAATTCGGTTTGCCCACCCTAAGGAAACGCTGAAAGTCTTTTCTGCTTTATAAAAATTCTCATCCCCGGCTAGAAATGGCAGTCTTGACAGTAATGGATGCTTCTGTAGCATTCAGTATTCCAATCTCATCAGGAGCAAAAGCTCCAAGAGCTGTTTACTTAACCTGAATAGAGAGGAGACCTAGCAACTACCTGAGGTTGCATTAAGATGCTTCACCAATCTCAACTCTGCATCTTTCTGTCTTTTGCATACACCCCTTCTCATTTTTGCTGAACTAAGATGATTTCTGCTTGTGGGCAGTGAGGCAGGAGGGCTTGGAGGGAGGAGATGGATCTGCGTGAGCCTGAAGCCAACACTGAATGCTGAGAGCAGGCTGGCAGCCATGCGTAACACGCTTAAGGGATTTTGGCGAGGATGGTTGTCAGGTCTGGGCTGTGGGTCACCTTGACACATCAGGAATGGGAAAGGGGAAAATAAACTATTTTCTTCTTTTTGTTGCATACAGAACCATAGCTTGTATTGAATGAGTATGCCACAAAATTCCTGTCAGATGTTAGACCTTGTTAAGACTACTTATGAAGAAATTCTGTTTCCATAAAAGGTAGTAATTGCCATTAAAAAAACTGTGTCAGGCCTTAGAGAAATTGTAGTACCTTATGTACACTTTGTTCAGTAAGAGATTGATAGCACCTGTACTAAAAGGCAGTTAAAGCTGAACTAGGATGTGATGATTTTTTCATCTCTCCATGCTGCAGATGTTGGACCTTTGCTTGGTAGCAGAGTTCAAGAGCAGCTGGGGAAAGAAGTACGTCCCGCACTTGATGCAGCTTTGACAATGGCAGGAGGTAAAAATGTGCATGTTCTTGTATTAATATTCTGTTGCCACCGTAAGACAGGCTTCATTTTTTTGGGGCACAACATGAGATTGCTTTATGCAGTACCATGGTTCTACTTAGCATTTTTCAGTGTGCCTTGATGTTTCTTTTAAAATGTGGTTATCCAATATTCTGTGATTTATAAATGTATTTAAAAAGTAAACAAAGATGTAAGTGCCATTGTTGATGTCTAGTTTTAGCAGACATTGAAGGCAAATGAAATCTGCAATCCCCACTTCAGGTGGTTGTCCCTTTCCAGGCATTATAAAGGAGAGTAGGAAAGCTGTGCACTCAGATCTGTCTGTAGTTCTTTGCAGGTTAGTCCTTGACAGGTCTATGCTTGAGTGTCATCAGTGTCAAACCTAGAATGAGAGTGCCAACAACCATCATTTCTTCATTATATCTTTGAGTTCAGTGTTGTTTGTGCTTTGTTCCATCTCCCTTTAAAGAAAAGATTCCTTTATTCTTTTTTCTTTTGAAGGTTTTCCTTTTTCAGGAATCAGGTGCACATTATAGAGTAAGGTGAAAATCATCCTTAAACTTCAGTCACTTGGTGGGTTTTTTAATCCATGAATTCTTTTTTGAAATCTTTCTCGTTCATTCATCATCATTCTCCTTTTTTGCTTTATTTCTCTTATTTGTCTTGAAGTCAAAGTGGAAAGGGCTATCAAAGGTAAAAAAAAAAAAAAAAAAAGAGAGAACCTTGTGTTGTGTGAAGTGTGCTTTATTTTCGTACACTTGTGCATTTGTAGTTGTATATGTGTGGTTTTTTGTCTTAAAACTACTGTTTAGTGTTCTTTTGTGTGACTGGGACAAAATCTAAAGGCAGACAAGTGTTAATGTGTATAAGTGCTTAGCTGATGCAACTTGATCTCTTTTCCTTTCCTTGTGCAGCCATGTAATTCTTCAATTAGACTACAACTAACCTTAAAAATACTATTTTGTGGATATGGGCTTTCTTTTGTTTTCTGATAACCAAGCATTGAAATTCTTTATTAAAACAACCAGGTTAGAAGAAAGAGGGAATGAGTAGAAAAGAGTAATCTGAAAAGTGGGTAGAATCTCAGTAAAAGTAGGTTGAGCACATTAATTTGTTTGTAGGAGAGTGTAAGTAATCTGTTTTTATTAACAATAAACTTGTATTTGATGCTGGAGGGTTTTTCTGGGTGAGATGGAAAGATAATTTAAATCAGTATTGTCAAGAAGCTCATAGTGTTTACACGTGTGTATTTACACTTTCCCTCTGTAATGGTATCTAGTTTCTAACAAAAATTAAAAAAAAAAAAATGATGTTGCATTCTTGCAGCCATCAGAGAAACGAAGGAAGCACTGGAAAACGTGAGCGTCTCTGTAGAAGTTTTGCAGGAAGGCACCGAGAGGCTTCATGGAAATTTGACAGATGTTAAAATGCACCTGAGCAACACCCTCAATGATTCTGCATGCACTGCAGCTCAGGCTGCCTCAACTTGCAATATCATCAGGAATTCATTAAATCAGCTGAACATTAATGCCAATTTCAGTGGGGTAAGAGAGTGTTTTCAGACTCATGGTGTGATCGCCTTAAATAGGCCTGCTAGTATTTCTGCAAGTTAATGGCTCAGTGTATGCTGGCACTTGTGAGATAAGTGACCTTCATTAACTCTGTTTCTGGGTAATTACAGTCACTGTTCTCATTTTCTGTGTGGAAAAGAATAAAATGTGTGTCAAGCAACTACATTAAAGTGCTGCTATGGCAGGAAAAGAATCTGCCCTCCCAAAAATGCTGAAGTTAAGCTTTGCTTTTGTACAACAAAGGTTTTAGGAGTATGCTACAAAGATTCTATTACAAACAGTCTTCCTAGTTTCTTTATCCTTCACTCCTATCTTTGAAATATTAAGTAAAGTAGTTACTTTACTGTGACTGCAACTTTGATGTGACTTAAGGATGCTTTTTGTTTCCTAGTTGCCGGGGGTGAGCTCACAGCTTGCGAAGGTCAATGATGTCCTTAAAATAGACCTTTCTAGTCTGGTTCAGAAGGTATGTTTCACAACAAGCTTATAAACTCTTAAGTAATAAACTGGGATACATGAGTATCTGTTGTTTTCCCTTGGCTTTCCCAAGCAGAATTCTCTTGTTCCTACCTCATCGTTGCTCTGTGTATTATTCCATTTTTTTTACCAAGATTTAGTGTTTAAAAGTATGAATGTAGTGCTTTACATCCATAGGATATTACATGTCAAAAGTGTGTAGCTAATGGTCTGTTTGAAAGCAGGATCCTTAAAAAGAGAAAAGGCAGATACGTGGATGTGCTAGCAAGCTCTGTATTTTTGGTTCAAGATAATAATAATTAAAAATCCATGGTCTTCTAATCAACTGTAGTGTAATCCCATCATCTTAAAATGAGCATATTCAATCTTAAATCTGGTACAGTGGATCTAATGCAATTACTATTAGTATTTTTGCAGATGTGTCATAGTTAGAGCAGTGTAAGAACCTAGCAATCTGATAACGTTTGCTAAGAATAAAAGAACGGTGTAGGGGACTGCAGGCTGTGTGCTGGAGACCTGCACCCTTGCTTGCCTATGAAGTGATCAGGCATGCAGGAAAAAGCTTCAAGCCTCCACAGCAGTAGCTTCTTGTTTCTGTCAGTGTGAACTATTGAGGTTGGTTCCCACAGCATTAATCCTTCCTCTCCCCTTCTTACTGAAGATTACAGTGTTTATCAGAGGTAGCTGGATTTCATTGTTTGTAACAAACATGTTAAAAAGGCATAGGATTGCAGAGGGTGTTTTACTGGTATGCAGTAACTCCCTTCACTTAGTGAGTCTTCATGTATGTGTTAGTTTTGTAGGAGTGAGAAGTGTCAAACAAAAGTACTATAAAGTTTGAAACGACTGTGATTGATGTGTGTATTTAAATCTAGACATTTTATAAAGAGTATCTTGGTGAGTGAATGAAATCTGAAATGTAACTGACTTTGTATTTTGCTTTGACCTTTTCTAATGCGCAGTGGTAAGGTATGTTTTTCTTGGTATCACCACGTGTATTTTACCGTGTATGGACTTTCAGTCCTTGTCACAGAGGAGAAAGTTGCAAGTAATGTGTCCATGAGAAGCTTATTCTAATTTTTCCAACTTTTATTCTTAGGGTTATGCAGCATTTAATGATACTCCAGACTTAGTAGTGAATCAGACTAAGAACATCTTATCAGGTGAGGACAATGGAAACTGCCTTTCTGCTTTAACTGTTTAATGCTAATGCTTTTGCATCAGTTACGGATGCATTTGTTTTCTTTTATTGATAATATATTTCCTGGGCTAAAGGGTATAAAAAATTAAGTCTAAATCTTCTTTTAAGATTTGGTGCCACGAAAAGCATAGAAAGTAAGTACGTCTCAATATGAGATCCAAAATAAAGTCTAAAAATAGACCATATGCTATTTTACAGAACAGTTCTATTTGCTGGGCATTGTACTGCTCAAGTAATGAGAAATAGTGAGGTCTCAACTGCATTCTAATATTTACTTTTATTGGGTTGAAAGACTAGTTTGCATGAGCAGTGGTGTATCTATGATGTATTTAGCTGTTTAGTTGTTTAAACAAACAAACAAATAAAAAAACTCCACAGCAACAAAATAACTAGCTGATCCTGCCTGCTGCTGTATTGAAATGTAGCAGATGTCAAAGGGGAGCTAAAAAATGTACCTTAATGCCTGTTTAATAATGCTTTATTACTCTGGCTTTGAACTGTGATTTTTTTGACAGTACCTGGACAGTTGACACTGACTGAAATGTAGTATAATGTATGCATACTAATCTGTTTTAATTTTTGTTCTTGCATTGTGGACCTGTTCTGCATAAATATACAGCTGTTCCTTGTAAGTTTTTCTTTTTTTTTTTTTTTTTTTTTTTTGGCAAAATGGAACACAGTATGTATAGAACTGTAGTACACTGTGTGAACTTGCCTAAAGTGAGCCAGTTTTCTAAAAATGTGATGTTATACTTTTCATTAGGAAATCTAACAGAGATTTGCTCATTTTCAGTAACTGCCGCTATCCATAAACACAGACCATCTTAATTTATCCATTGTTATTTTTGCACTTTTTTGTTATTATAAAAATGAGCTTCATTAACAAATCAAACAAAACCAGTAGTTCTACTAGACAAATTTCATGTTCATTTGTTAATTTTTTTAATGAGCATTTTGGTACCTGGTTGAGCTTGATTGGAAGAGAAACATCAGAACACACACCTGAAAACATGTCCAGCTGTTGTTGGAAGTGGATTGGTCTAGTGATTGTCAACTCTGCACATAGCAGGGGTGTTGAAATGTTGTAGATGATCATTATGGTCCTTTTCAGCTCAGGCCATTCTGTGATTCTATGATTCTATGAAGGTGCTGCCTACTACCAAGTAGCAACCTCTATTTACACAATCTGCAGTTTCTCCAAGTTGAGAGAAGGGGAAGAGTAGGCAGAATTGCATTTTACAAATAAAGAATATGTGTGATAAGTGAATGAATCACGTCTTTGTGTATCTAAGTAGTGTGTATCTAAATTGTAAACATAGGGTTTCTTCATAATTTGGGGAAAAAATTGGCTTAATTGATCTTTATCTCAAGAGTGTTGCTAACTAATTGGAATGAATTTAGCTAATCTTTTTAAATGAGATCGGAAATAAGTGGTATAGATTATCAATATAAGCAGTCTAATTTATTTCAGTGTTGTATACCCAAGGGATGAAGTTTAAATAGATTTTGATCTTCTCTTTCATAAACCTGGTGGCTAATTGTCTCACTCAGCGTTACCATTTGCAGTGTTGCATGAAAAGCAAGATTTAAGCTGGCAAGATAAGCAATTCTGGCTCAACATCTACATCTTTCAACATTAAACTGAATGCTAAATATAAAGTCTGTGTTTTTAAATGCCATTATGTTACTTTGAAGCTAAATGCTTTTGTTGCTTGCTTGTCTTTTCCTCATGCTTGTCTTCATGGCTTGCCTTGTTATATGTGCAGAAAGGCCTAACAGCATTTTATAGTGCATACATGGAATGTAAATTTCTTCTGTTAATCTGTAACAGTGAAATACATTTGTTCTTTCAGATATCAAAAATGTGCTGGAATCCATTGGTTCAAATATCAGTAACTTCACTAAAACTCTCCCTGTGCAGAAGATTATAGCAGATTTGACAGTATATCTGACACAGAGTGAAGCGTATGTTCAAGACTATTTTCCAGTAGTGGAGCAGTATGATTTCTACAGGTATGAACATACTAAATAGGAAACACTGCAGGAGTGAAGTGCTACCTACAGTTCATGCAGTAGCATGTAACTAATGTGTTAATGTGGTATTTTAATATTCTGAAAGGGCATTGAAACTATTAGTAACAAAGAGTGAAGTCAAGATGCTGTAAGGCAAATTTTTGGGTGTTTTAGTAAAGACCCTGACTGCAGCAAATCAAGCTGGGTGCTGTTCCAGTACAGAGCAAGAGAAGGCCTACTCTGCAGGCTTTCCTATCTTTTTTAGGAAGGATATATGTCAGAAGATGTAATACGTGAAGAAACAGATAGTTTCATAATGCTAGGGTGACTCCTTTTTTTGGACTCCTTTTTTTGGACTTCCTACTGCAAAGTAGTAGTAGCAAAGATTTTGCTTCCCACTTTATCTTTGTGCTTGTTCAAATTGATGTAGTACTTGTCCTTGGGTCTATTACACACATTCTTTCTGTTCAAGACCTGTATGGTTTCTGTAATTGAAAAATAATTTCATATTTCAAAGCATAAAGCTTTTTATTTCAAACTGTTTCTTTGTCTAGAATTTATTTCAATCTTCAAGCTCATCAAGTTCTCCCTACTTTTTGACGTTTCTGTTGACTCCTTATCAAAATCTGCTTGTGTTTTAATCTGCTTCACTGCTACAGAATAAATGTGCTAATAGTTTTAATGCAGTGTTAAATGAAAGTGAGAAGGAGGCTGAACCTTAAGAACCCTTTTTTGTAGTGATAATAACCTTTCCCTTAGGCTATTCAATACCTGCTAAGTTTTTGTGATGAGACTTGAAAAGGAATGGAAAAAATATAAGCTGGGAACATTGATGGTGGAAGAAAAAAGAAAGAGCAGAGGGAATTGGGGGAGGATAGAAAGCTAGGAGGAGATATGAAATGTGTGAATAAATGAATGTGCTCCATGTATGTGACTTGGAAATATTACATAACTTTATAAAAAAGAGCTAAAGTTCTGTTCTTATCCAATATCTTTCTCCTGATCAAATTTCATAAACTGCTCATAAGGTGCTCATTGAAAGCACTCCAGAACCGACACATAAAGCCTAGGTTTTAACAGCTTCAAATAAAGTTATTTTAAATTTCAGGCCCAACATAATGGTGAGCAAAATGTAGTAAGAACTACAGCAAAAGCAGTTATGTACTTCATAACTAATCATCGATCCATAGGCATAAATTTATCATTTGTTTCTTGAACAAATTACCATTTGACACAGCAGAGGCAGATTCTCATGGTTTGTTTCACTTCGAGTTTGATGCTGCAGTGCAAGCAGCATATAGCAGCTGGACCTTAGAACACCTGTAAGGATTGTTCCCCAGCCCTTCAGCAATCTCTAAGCAGAGATTGGATTCCCAGTGCAAAATGTATGCTGGTGTAGGAAGAGAGGGGTTTTTTTGCTGACACTTGTTGCGCAGCAAGAACCACAGATGGGCCAGTTAGGAATATTGCATTGCCTGAAGTGTTCTGCAGGTCTTCAGTGTGTTCTTTATTTGAACATAACCAGGCATTTGGGCTTTATTCCTTAGGTGGCTGGGTTGTCTCATTCTCTGCTGCATGGTGGTCCTGATTGTGATCTTTTACTATCTTGGGTTGCTATGTGGAACCTGTGGTTATGATAAACATGCTTCTCCAACAACCAGGGGCTGCATTTCCAACACTGGAGGAAACTTTCTTATGGCGTGAGTTTCACTTACTTGTGAAAAAGAAAATACATATACTTGTAGGGGGGTTGGTTTTTTTAAAATTGATTTTAAAGGACATATGCATGAAGAGAATTTTTATTACCAATGTACATGTTCTGAAAAATTAGAACATAAACATTTACCTAACATACTTACAGTGAAACACCTAGGCCTTGGATTGCTCTTTCCTTGAGAATCATATCTGAATCTGCTCTTGTATGAAAAGAGTTATAGGTAGTGACTATCAGTGTAAACTCATTTGGAAACTCCAGAACTGTATCAAATAATTGAAAATATAAATGGAATTTATAGGTTGGTTTTTTGTTTTTTGTTTTGTTTTTTTTTTTAATATATTGAAGCATTTGTTCAAAATGGAGAAAATAAGCCATATGAGGAGACTTCAAACACGTGACTTTATCAAGTCACTTCAGAAGGTTTGGGGCAGCTCTTGAAAGTTCCCAGGAAGAGTTTAATATAATTTGTGTTGTGTGCAGAAGATAGCATCTGAAATCTGTGTTACAGTCTTTTGAGACCACAAGGGCAGAGGTTTGGATTTAAAAAAGAAATCTATATGCTTTTGTTGCTCTTAACTCTTAAAGGACTTTTCATGTCAACTGCAATGTCAAGTGTTTATATTTTAGCTGCATTCTAACTGAAAACTTTCCAGGTCTGGAACATTCAAGAAATTTCAGGCAGCAGGAATACTGTTGGAAAATAAAAGTATTTTTGCCATCCACCAGGTCTTATTCTCTAAAAATGCTATAGCTATTTATCATTGGTTTCACTGTTAATCAAAGTATGTACATTTTCTTCTTAAAAAACAAAAACTTATGTAAATTATTTCTTTTTCAGTGGCGTTGGATTCAGTTTTCTTTTCTCCTGGGTGCTGATGATTGTAGTGGTGCTAACTTTTATCACAGGTGGAAATATAGAAAAACTGGTGTGTGAGCCCTTTGAAGATAAAACTTTATTCAAGGTGAAGTTACTCATATTCAAATTATTGAACAATGAATAGTTTTCCTGTAAGTCTTAATGGTCTTGTCAATTATGCATGGTTCATTATTTTTTTGGGGACACCTCAAGTGAGTTTGGATCTGTTTTTTACTTTCCATTTGTACATTGAATGGAGGCTTTCATCCTTTTTTATTTAATTTGCTTTGCAGTGTAAATACTATATGCCCATGTTCTATCAGAGATAAATTGTATTGTAATTCAGCATTTCTTGGTGACATGGAGCTTTAATATCCATTTTCTACACCAGAGAGGTTGAATTTTCTTCTATTTCTATCAGCAAGTGATAAGTTTAGATGTGGAAATGTGTCAAAAGATCACCTAGGAATATACTCATGCACTGAAAACACAATATTACAGTAACATCACTGAATTTTATCTCGTAGGTTTTGGATACTCCCTACTTACTAAATCAGCATTGGAAAAACTATCTTTCTGGCATTCTTTTTAAAAATCCAAATATTAACTTGACTTTTGAAAAAGTATACAGGTACGTGAAGTTATGGGTCAAGATTTAGTTCCATTTATATCTGGGTTTTGTATTATATTCCAGCCTTGTATTTCAGGCACACACAGAAATCTGACATGGTCCAGACCGTGTTCTGATTTTCTGGTGAATGGCTAGCAAAAGTGATCTTCTATCAATGAGTTATTAGGGATGGTCTTAACATAATATGGTGTAACAGTAGCAGCTGAGCTCTTCAAAATACTGTTTCATATCTTTGAGACCATCAGAAATTGTTAATTACTTGTGTTCTTATAGACAAAGCTTCAAAAAATATAGGCAGAACACCTTTTTAAGGGACTGGTTTTCTTCAAATGTGAAAATATTGTTAATTGTTCTCTTTACCTCTGTCCTTGGGGTGATTTTCAGGCTGACGCATATATTTTTATTTTTGTAGTGATTGCAAGGAAAACAAAGGAATTTATACTTCCCTTCATCTAGACCACCTGTTCAATATCAATGAATTTTTGAATATTAGTATGGTAAGTAAGGAAAATTTCAGTGGATTCATGAATATTTTTGAGGGTTAAAGAGATATTTGGTCTTGAACATGATGTAGTATGTCTGAGCTTTAATGGATTTTAGATGTTAATATACAGTATGTTCTGCGAGGAGACAAAACTGTCCAACCTAATTTAAAACGAATTCCAATCATATTTATGTGGTCTTGGACATGTTATGCTTTTAAGAATGCTTTCAGCTTTGGAGGAGAGGAGGGAGGGATAAGGTAAAATATTTTCAGTTAAGCTGTAATAACACATGAGTGTGCTAATTTTTGGTTGTCTGTAATACAGTCCTGCCTTACAGCAACACCTTGGGGTCTGTGTTCCATTCTGGCAAGTGTTGTTTCTACACTTAATACATATAGTCTTTGTCCCAGATAATATATAATTATTTATAATATCCATTATATATATACACACACATGTGTGTATGTATACATACAATACAATGCATTTATAATATATGGCAATTATATAGTGATGAGTAAGAGTTACTGAAATTTGTCTGAGTTTGCATAGTAGTAGAGGCTGGCAAGGGAGTAATTCATTGGAATGAAAGCTGCACAGATGGGCTAGAATGTGGCTTGGACAGGCTGTGTCGATACTGCAGGGAAGGGAGGGACCTTACCTGGATTCTGTCAAAGTTAATTAAACTAACCAGATGTAAGTGAAAGGGAAGTTCTTTGTGTGCTTCTTTGTGGAAGTGATCAGTCAGGAAAAGAAAGATGCTTTTATATGAGAGAAGGGATATAGAGATGTACCAGGTGCAAACTACCTCTGTGTTTTATTTCCTTCTCAGTATACAGAAGATGTAGCACTTAGAATTGAACACATTCAGATAAACCTCAGCAAAATCATTCTGCTGGATGAAATTGGGAAAGAGAATCTTCTGAATTTCAGCTCTTCAGGAATAGAAGGGATAAACTTTGGAGCATACTTGACAGAGGTGAGACCACTGTAATATAGGTATGTAGCTGGAATGAAGCATAAAAATAAAAATGGGTGAAACAGAGACAAATCTGCTTTTGACTGGAAAGGGAGGTTTTGAAGATGCATAAAACTTGGTGCAAAAGCATTTAAGAAGTTAAGTTCATTAAACATTTGAAGAAATAAGGGATGGACATTGTAAGAGATGTGATTAAGTGCATTCTGCATGTGCAGTAATACTCTTTTCTTTCTGTGCTGTTCAAATCTTGTTTTAGATCAATAAAAGCGTTACCAAGGTTGATCTTTTGTCATTTGCTAATGACTTAGAAGCAAGAGCAGACCAACTGGTAAGTTTAATTTACCAATAATTTCTTTCATTTAACTAATTATATATTGCCAAATATTTAGACTTTGTACAGGAGGGTTCTTGTACTTTGGGTACATATACCTGGTCCATTGTCAAATAAGGAAAAAGTTTGAAAAAACAATGTTGTATATGAGCTAATTCTTGAGTTTTGTATGTTAACAGTTGTACAACTTCTGCTTTGGAATTTAATTTTATGAAGTTGCACAGTTTCCTTAAGAAGTCACTTAAGTCCACTGTGATATTTCCTGTGATGTTTTCTATAATTTAGGTCCCAGACAGCAGAAAAATTGCTGGAAGCATGGTGGAAAATAAGATTTGAATCAGTTTTCTTTCAGTTATTGAGCAGAAGATTTTACAAGGAAATAAATATTGTTGTAACTCATAAGGCCTCCCTTGGAAATTGGGTCTCCATTACGGAGGCAAAATTCACAAAAGAAATCCAGTCTGTTGTGTAGTGCTTGTTGAGTGTAGACACACTGGCATTGGTGAAAGGTTAGAACAACTTGCCCACAAATGAATGTGCACAGAATGACGTAGCTGTGTTAACAGATAATAAATGACTTGATTAATTTGTTTGTATCTATGTCAAGGTCACCTTCCATTTATTTTTCAAAATGAGAGTCAATTTGGACACTAGATTGCCTTGCTCTGGCCCAAGACAAATTCCCACACTGTGGTATGGGAGAGAGTTTTGCTGCACATGTAGTACTTGTACAGTCGTTAGGATCACAAAAGGACAGAGAGAGCAGAGTGAGACCTTGCTGTTTGGAATTTATCAGATTTCCATCTTTTCTCCAAAGAGAAGGCAGCACTGTTAAAGGTCACTGTTGTGTTTCTACATAAATCAATCACTTCTGTTGCATTTATTTTTCTGTCAGAACTGCATTCATGATTTTTTTGTGCTGTAGTTATCCTCTGAGCACAGTGGGTGAGTCACATAATGCCTGTTTACCCATTTAGATTGTCTGCTAACTGGAACTGATACCAAGTGGAACTTTGGCTACACTGCACTTCCATTTTCCATTTTTACTCTGCCATTTTAAAGGTTATAAGATGGAAAGTTTTTGTTTGGAAGGCTGTTTTTTAAGTGGAAGCTGAAGTTCTTCAGACATGTTGTGACTTAATAGAATTGTCCCTGAGATGTCTCTTTAAAGGTAGTTAGTTAGATCTTTAGTTAGATCCGATTAGGGTCTTAGTGAAGGAAAATATGTTTCGTTGGCAGCGTGGTTTTTCATTATTTTTTGTAATAGAATCTAAAGGAAGCATTAGAAGTGAGAATAGATCCATCTAAAAACTTTTGGGGTAGGCTTTGAGCATTTAGTTTGAATTCTCTGGCACTCTGCACAGCACGAAATGCATGTTTTAACACTGAAATGGAAAAAAAAAAAACTTAAACCAAGAGACCATGGTGTGGAGGAGGAACAATATTGCCCTCAGATGTTACTAGGTAAAGGGATTCAGCGCATTAGTACAAAGCACGCTGAAGCTGCTCTGTATCCTTATCTCTCAGAACAGAGAACCTGAAATAACTGCTCACATGAATACTTCCAGGAAGCAAACACGTCTTCACATCAACACCTGCAAGCCGTGCAGCTAAAAAGTGTTGTTCTTTTGCTTTTTGGTTTTACGATACATCTATTTCTTAGGTCATTGTATCTGTAAAATGTGTAAGGATTCCTTATCCCTTTTATTTGGAAAGAGAACGACAGGACAGAACGGAGCCCCTGGCAGGCAGCTGTCAGAGGAACTGGCAGAGATGGGAAAAGCTGCAGGAGGACCTAGAAAAATGTTGCAGAAAATTGTATGCCAAAGATAAAAAATATCTTAAAAAATCATAGGCCTAACCAAGAAAATGTTTTGCTGCTTTTCACCGGGATATGGCACTCTCAGAGTGATGGCAGCAGTGAAGAAGCAGTACTGTGGCAGATGTATTCCCATTCTCTATGACAGTACTGCCGTGGGATTTATTCTGTTTTCAAGCAAAATTCACTTAGTCATTCATTTTCTCTGGTATTTCACTAGCACGTCTTTTCCTGAGATAATTTTTGAAAAAAGGCACATTTTCAACAAAATGAAACATTGGCTCTTTCCATTTTGTATTTGCCAGATCAGTACAAAATGTTTGCTGAAGTTTTCTCAGTAAAAAGTTGCACATTAGAGTGTCTTGGGAAAAACATCTTGAAATACATTTTCCTGAAAGAGGTCTCATCTCTGCACAAGTCTGGATTTGCATTCAGGGCAGCTGTTCCTGCAGTTCCAGCAGTTTCTGAATCCTTACAACTGTGTCCAACTGTGTGCATATGAGGAGACACATGCACAGTTACCTTGCCCACCATCCCCAGGGTTTAATGATTTCTCAGCAGTGTCTAGGTCTAAAATTCTTCCATTTCCAAAATGGAAACAATGGGAACCAAGTGATTTCACCATGAAAATAAATGTGATTTCACCATGAAAATAAATGTGATTTCACCATGGAAAATAAATGTGTTTATGAAATTGAAATCAAATTTTGCAATATATTGCCATGAGCTGTAGGTGTGTGTGCAGGCTGTAAAAGCAGGCTACGAGCACATCTTTTGACTGAGCAGTGGAAGCCACTAAAAGGAACAGCACCCTTCACAGACACATTCCCAGTTCACTGACTGGAAGTGTTGAAACTTCTGTACCCTTCAGAAGGCAAGGAGCCTTGTCCGTTCTGCAGAAAATAAAAGCAGTGAGCATCAGTGAGGAACACTCGTCCCAGTGGAGGGCACCCCTGCACCAGGGACAGGCCCAGAGCAGAGCAGAGTAGCAGGGGATGCTCCCTCTTCCCTCTTTAAAGTAACTTTAAAGTAACAGTGCACTCTGGAAATTCTCTTCTATGAAACCAGTGATGATACAGACAGAGAAGCAGCTTAATATGTGTGCTTTCATTACTGAGCTTTGAATCATTAATACGGTGATTTTTTCCCCTCTCTATGTTGAGTTCAGTTTGCCGTATCCTGGTGTTAGCATCAGCTCTTCTGCAGCAAATAATGTGCAACTTGCATTGCAGTTTGTATTTTTTTCCTTTGTTTGAAAGTGGTGAAACTATTGAATAATAGGGCATAATTTCTTTATTTTTGCAGCCAAAAGGAGCCCTAGAAAATGCCTTAAAAGGACACGCAAACAACATTCGGATGATTCATAGCCAGCAAGTTGTTCCACTGGAGCAAGCTATGGTAAAATATGAAATTGATGTTTAAACATACTTGTAAAAAACAATGTGAATCCCTGAATCTTTAACACAGTTTAGAAAGCTGCAGTTCGTAGTGTGTAAGCATAGATTGTATTTGTATTGTCACCAAAGAGTAATCTGGTTAAAGTGTGCATTTAATAAATATTTAACCTACTTCTGATACTTCTACCTTATAATAATGTCTAATATTGGGAGCTCTTTTTTTTTTTTTTCTATTTTGTGATTATATGTGAATAAAAGATGAAGCAGGAGAATTTTCCAGAATTCTAACCCTAAATCACTCATTTTCCTTTTTCCTTATCATTTGTCATCTGTTATAACAGCAGTTATGACTTTTACACTTTATTTCCTGAAGTTCACAGTGATGTACCAACACTGGAACAGGAGCCCCTAATAGTATCACTTAGAGCCAAAGAAAAATCTTTTTTGTTGATGCTGTACAAGATTTGAAAGGGCTCTTTCTGACTGCTTTTGCCAGGCACTGATCTGTATAGCATCCAGCTGTGAGTCTCATTCATGCAGCTTGTAACTGTTGGCTTTTTTCTCTACATGATGTGAAGGCTTTTAGTTTATTGTAACATCAGATATAGTATTGCTGCCCCTATCAAAGGCCTGTAAAAAAAAAAAAAGAAAAAAGTCATTAGGCCTCTGATTCAGTGCTGTTCTTTCTAATTAACTCCTAATTATTCTCATCTCTTTTTCCTTTTACAAAACTGACTGTCAAGAAATATGTTAAAGCTAGGGTAAGTGCTTTTTCCCTTCTAAGAATGCATAGTATCAAAGTACTCTGAAGGCTCAGTTCTGATTTTTCACTGTTCTTTCTTTTCCCAAATAAATCTTTCCCAGTTTATTGTTGTAATAATAGTTTGGAGTTAATTTGAAGTCTTCCAATACATAATTTATAGCTACTTACTTCTTTGGGTAAAATACTGAATCAATTAAAAACACAATATATTTATTTTAAGCTAATTCAACTGCATTTACTATATATAATGTGGTATGTCATATTAGAAACAAAATAATCTATCCAGAATCAAAACATACATACAAAAAACAAGCAGGCGCTTGCCTATAATGATGAACTAAATCTTTGGGGTTTTTTTCTTCCCTTTCTCTCTAATAGAGCACTTTAAATCAGAGCATTAGGCTGCTGAAGAGGACATCATCTGAACTTATGGTAAGTTTTTCTCTCTGTCAGCAGAAACATTTTAATGTGTTTTAAATCATCCACCACATATGCATAGAGTATATTTTCAGTGCAGCTTTTACTTTTTCTGGTTGCTCTGTTATTATAAAGCTACTTAGTGCGTTGAGGTGGTAATAGAGATTCACACATCTCTTCTGCACAGCTTTTTCTACCTTGATTTTCCCTTCTTTGTAGAAGAGAGGGGTAAAATAGAATGCTTTTTAAAATACAGATTATAAACGTCATTATCAGGTGATAAAATAGATTTAAGTACAGTTCAATACATTGTGATTATATGTTACTAAAAAGGTAGGATTTTTTTATAGAGTCATTGACAGCAAAACTTGGAGTGGGAGAACAGCCAAGAAACAAAACCTCAAAATACATCTGAGAAAAGAGAGCTTTGAAATCCACATTCTTACCCAGCTCTTATCCAGTGTTCTGTTCCCACTAGGTCCTGTGACTTTAGCATTACAGTCATCCCCTTCCTCTTTCTGCAGCATCAGCCAAAGTGTGGGAAGGTGGGTTTGTAGGAAGGCTTCTCCAGGGCAGCTCACGTTTCCCCTGTAAATAGCAGCTAATGCTTGCACCATAGTGAAACCAGTTGTCTTCAGGCTCTGCCAGCCTGAGGAAGATAAGCAGCAGGATGGCTGCTTTTGTGGCAGCAAAGCTTTCTGTCATCTCCAGTCTGCTTTGGCTCCTGTGGCAAAAATTCAGCTGTATTAGCACTGAAGATCCTAGTTAGAACAGCTTGATGGTCCTCACCTACCATGGTTCTTCCCGTTAAGATTTTTGACCTGTTCACAACAGCAGACCAAGCAGATTTATTTCAGAATATGATGGTGAGTGTAATAGGCATGGAAATAAGGTGCTGATAAGAAAAAGATGGTGTTTGAGCCTTAAGTTTATGTAAGAAATACAGGTAAAGGCTGTATGTATGTATGTTTTTTGGGAGACTTGGTGGGATTACACATGCATTGACAAAGTGTATGAATATGTCCAACCTTCTGAATGTTGAATAGCAGTAATACTTTAGCTGGTAATCAAGAGTTGTTCCTGTATGCTTTGTGTGTATATGCTGGTGCATGTGTGTATATTGATGTGTCCTGAAACAGAGTACACTTCAAATTCTATGGTTAGGTAAAATCTTAAATTTAGCTTTTTTGTGATTTCGGTCAGTTTTGTAGGACCCAAGGATTGACTGCCCCGGGTGATTAAAGTATCTCTGGACCTAAGGAAAGGAAAAAAAACAAGCCAAACAGAATAGAAGAGAAAGCTGGTGTTGTATATAAATTCAGTTGCATAACTTGCTTTTCATAACCACTGATACTCTTCTCCTTTTAGTAGTGTGAGGTTTTTGTCAGATGGTTGTGAATCCTTAGGCTGAGGCTTAGTGTCTGAAGGTTGCTCAGACTCTATCTGAAATTGTATGTTTTGTCAAGTTTTATCAGGACAGTGCTACTGGTTTATCAAGATAATAGCTTAATGGCAGTGGCTGCAGAGTCATTGTAACTGCTTAAAAGGGTTTCATTTATATTAAAAGCCTTTTCTTTCAATCCAGGTAAAGGTGAAAAATGTCATTAGTGCTGTTAATGCTGCCCAGCTTCTCATAAATAACAATGCTTCTCTAGTTATTGTCCAGGTAAGCTTCATCTAATTTAAGTACATTTGTTCACAGTGTCATGGAACTGTTTCCAAGGCTCACTTACTTCTGTCTGGTTTTAGGAAACAAAGAAGTACATGGACACCATCGTTGGCTACTTTGAGCAATACATTGAGTGGGTGAAGGAGTCGGTAAGGTGCATTTGCTTTTTGAGAGACCCTGCTTTTAAAAGCATGATGGAGCTCAATAGTAATAACAGAAAAGTTATGTTGATAGCATGTTTTGTAATTTCAGTAATTTCAAGATATTTGTGCTAGGTATGAAGGAGGAAACCTGTCTTCCATAAATAGTTTTCTTTGAAGTAGACTAGAAATCATGAGTAGTACTGACTGGAATAAAATGCAAATTTAGTATATTATCTTTTTTCCAGGGCTAGCCTGCAGTCTACTATTGGTGCTAATGTTGTACTGAGCTTGACCTGCTTAGTTCAAATTAGTATCATATCATTAGCATCTTTATTTTTCTTTCTTCAGCTTCAGTCTTTGAGAAATTGAGCTGATGTTTTAAAGATTTATAAATTCAGTAATAGCATACCCCACTGGAATATTCTAAATTTAGAGAGAGTGAGAGACAACAATATAGTAAACAGTAACTGTAGCTGTAAGCAAGATGTGAGGTTCTTTTAATCTGTTATGTACTTCAGACTGTTTTCTTTAATGTCTGTCTTTCAGATTGCCATGGAGGTAGCAGCATGCAAGCCAATTGCCAATGTGATAGATACAGCAGTGGATATATTTTTATGCAGCTATGTAACTGATTCTGTGGTAAGAAATCTTTTTTGTTACTCAAAATCAGGGCACCGAGTGGAAAATTCTTTGAACATAAATCTACATTTGATTATTTCATCTAGACCATTTCATCATTTAAGTATGATGATAAAAGATCACATCCAAGGTTATTCAAGGAGAAAATGTTCCAATTTGGGTCAACCAACCAACACTGGACTTGATTTATGTTTTCATTAAAATTAGGCTTTAATTAGAAAGAATCCTGTAAAAGTAACTATTTTACTAAATTTATTCAAATTTGAACTGTAAATAAATAAAAGGATTCTTTTTTATCACATCACTTGCAACTGACCAATATTGAATCCTTCCCGTACAATGCAAACTTGGAGCATGACTTCTAGCAGTACGCAAGGCCAGCGTTGGCTTTTTCATCTTGCAAAAGAGAAGCATATAGTAAAAACAGAATAAGCAACAACATGTATGGAAACCACCTAAACATTTCCTAGCTATTATTTTGTTGTATCACAATTATGGCCAAGTAATAATCATAGTAACAGTATAAATGTATGCAGTCAAAGCTACTCTAACCCTGATAATTCTTTATTATGAAGTCTTCTGCCAGATGGATCACCTCATAAGTTACAGAGCTTCTGTTCTCAGAGTAGCAACTAGCCATCCAGTGGTAGATGGATTACAATTTTCATGGTGATAGGACTTAGCTGAGTCACATACAAGTCAAAATGCCTCTAGCTATTACAAGTCAAATTTGAAAAATCATGATTCTAACATCAGAGAGCAACTCACCTCGCCTGTGTGAAAATATAAAATAAAATAAAACATAAAACATAAAATTCTGTAAGCTTGCATCAGCTGGCAAGTTAAAAAGCACCTTGAGAAGGTGTTGGAAGCTCCGATTTTTAAAGAATCACAGATAATAACTTTAAAGTAGCAAGAAAAAATGTGGCTGCAAATTAATGCAGAGAGACAAAATCACTTTATAGCTCAGTGCTGACTGCGCTGAGATTACTGCTTAGGACACTATGCCTGTATGAATTTGAGCATCTTTGGACAGTGTTCTTTTTGGCCACGTTTGTAAGATAGGTGCTGTTTGTGCTTCAGTTCACATTTCCTGTGGAAGTGCTTAACATGCTGCCTGTTCCACACTAGTATAAGGAAACTCAGAGAGCGCACAGACCCATGGCAGTAATTTCTGCCGTGTTCTCTGAATAGCTGTTCTCTGCAATCTTTTTATCTTGGATTTTGTTTTGTTTCAGAATACCTTCTGGTTTGGTTTGGGAGGCTCTTCAATATTTTTAATTCCTGCCATAATTTTTGCTGTGAAACTCTCCAAATACTATCGTAGAATGGATACAGAGGATGTGTATGATGAGTAAGTATATGCTTCTAAGCAAGCTAAATGGCAAATGGACATAAATATTTTTTCTGGTGTTTCACATGAAGGTGCTGTAATCCTTAATCTGTGCTGTCAGATAGAACTGCGTGTGCTTGTGAAACACCTCAGGTTTGGGTTGGTGCCTGCAAAGTGCTTCATGCAGGTGGACTTTGATGAACTCAACTTGTCATGACTGTAGATATTGCCAGCTCTGACTATGAGAAACCTTCTTCAGAATGAGGTCTTCATAGCTTTATGTACAGTCTTTATATAAATATCTGCTAGTGTAGAGATGATTAGCTTTGCTGAGTTACCTTTTAAAATGAATTATACCTCCTTTGTAATCTTGAATTAACTATTTACTTCCTTACTGTCTTAGTTATTCCTAACTAGTCTTTCCTTTTTCACTTGCAGTTCCTCTGTCTCAGGGACTTGGCACTTTACTTTATGATAACTGTTCTTACATATTTTCCAATCAGTTTTGTTTTTACTGTTTTCTTTTCTGCTCTTTGTTTAGCTCATTGTTCAGTTAGCCTGTGCACTGCATTCCTCCAGTTTCACACTGACCATTTTTCATTTCACATTCAGAAGTCAGTAGAGCAGGAACAGGCGTGTAAGCTAAAATTACTTACTTATTTTGTTGTCTAGTTAACGACTCCTTTTTTGTGTTTTTTAGTGTTGAAACTATACCCTTGGAAAAGTAAGACATTTTTGTTGGTATTTGGTAAAATTACTTTATTCAGGTGGGAGGGTTTATATTTTTCATTTAACTTGTTACTTCAACAGAAGTAACATAGCTTGTTTCACCAGACTTTACATTAGAGTATCCAAGTCTACAGAAATATCTTAATAATTAATTTTTGGAGAATATTAAGATTATAGTTATTGCATAACTCCTGAATGTTACAAAAGAAAAGATATCTTTTATTGTACAGAAACAGTTTACCTTTGCATATAATACCATCATCCATTTACATGTCTTGGAAGCCATACTGTACATAGTGCATCTTACAGTTAACATGTTTTTTCTTGGTGTATTTATTTTATTACAGTATGGAAAATGGTAATAATGGTTATCATAAAGAGCATTTATATGGTATACACAATCCTGTTATTACAAGGTAAACCAAGTCTGAAACTGCATGTTTCCATGTGTCCTTGCCTAATCTACTGTATTAATCACCTCTCCAATTTTCTGCATGTTTTCAAGTGAATCACTTACTTCTCCACTTATTTTTTTGCATGGTTACTCTATAGAAAATGCTGTTTGATTTATATTTCTCAAATACTCTGGAAGTAACAGCAGATTTTGTAATGATTTCCAATGATTTAACAAATGAGTTGCCTACACTTGAACTTACAGTCCATATAATGAGGTATTTATCTAGTATAGTGGGCGGTCATAAATTAGTAAGTGTATTAAAATACTTCAGTAGGAATATAGAGTCGTAGGGAGGGATGCATTCTTGCTCCTGAGTCTTTTTTTTAATCTTCTGCTACAAAGATCTGTAGCAAATACATCTTTTTATATATTACCTTCGACAGAACGGGGTGCAAATTTACAAACTAATTAATTTCACATATTCTTCCTGTGCAATACATGGAACACAAAGCCAGATTTTATAAAATCAGCTTTTTCTCCTGATCATTCAAAATTCTAATGAGGAGCAGTAGAGGCCCTGCAGATAAACATAATGTTTAATTGCTCATTTGCTCTGTCACCAGAATAAGCCTGTTTATATTATGGTTTTTTAGATGATGTGGTAAAGAGCTTTTGCAGGATATGCAGAAGACATGAGCAGATAAAATGGATGTTTCTGCATGGGCAGAACTAGCGTGACTTCACGAAACAAGAAATTCAAGTTATATTTAAAAGGCAGGAGATTTGGGTTCTTTGCTGGCTCTGCAACACTGGTGCTTTAAAATCTCAGCTAGATGTGAGACACACCATTCCTGTACAGATAACATAGGGCATCCCAAAGCTTTAATACTAGGGTTTGCAAGATACCCGAGTTGCTTAAGGAAGGGTCTAATCTGTGATTAAAATCTGTAGCTTGCTGTGCCTTAATTTACAACATAGTGATTGATTTTCAATAGGTTGAGTGTAGGTTGAGTGTTGGCAGACAAATCGGATAGCATTGTTCTTTTAGTAATGGTTAAAAAAGCTGATGGTTTGGAAGACTTGCCAGATTTTATGGCTGCATCAGTTGTATATTATTGTGTATTAGAACTGTATTCTGCAGTAATTATTTAGTGACCAAATTTTGATTCCACATTAACTTGTGCTGATGTATTTTTATATAACTGGTTATAGTGATTTTAATGTTCAGGATTGTCAAAGCCTGTACTGTACTTTAAGGACTACCTAAATAAACCTACAGAGTGTCTAATTAAAAACTAGTCTCTACTGGCACATCTAAGAGCTCCATTTTGACTTTTCATATTTACATAAGAGGAAACTAATAATTGCTCAGGTTTTAGAAGTCCCTTTCTGATCTTTGAATCTTTAACATGACTGTTAATAACCTTGGAGTTTAGAGCACAATATTTCATGATATTTCAGTGATTGATGAATAGTTTAAGACAGTGTCCCTGAATAATCTGAATATTAACATAAATTAATCTTTTAAACCCACTAGTTCAATTCTGTCTTCCTTTTACTAAATTTTAATAGAGTTATTCAAAGCTGGCTTCCATTATACAATGTAAGAATTGAGTTTGAACCAGTACTTTAACTCAGATCATTTGAAAAGTGACTGTATTAGATACGTGCTTTGTGTTTCTCAGTCCAGGGTTCCCATACAAGAGAGTCTAGTTCTTCATTTTTGTTTGAGCAAACCATTTGCCTTTATGCTGTCCTTGCTTTTTCTCAGTTCCTGCAAATGATTTCAGACACTCTGGGAAAGATGAGTTTAATAAAATCTATGTACACCTGTACTTTTGCAGATGTGAACAATCCTAAGTAGATTTTGTTCTTGGAAATCATCTGAATTGGTTTGCTGGAAAGATCCGAATATCTTTCTTCATAGAAGGGATATGTAAATACAAGATTGAGATCCATATGAGATATGTTTACATTTGTATAAGTATCTCACATAGGTATATTTGTGAAAGATATAAATAACCTCAAATTCAGGCACCATTTTTGTGAGAGCAGAATTGGAGGCTGGATTGGTCTGTTCAGAGGAAGTCAGTGGTGTTGAATTGGTAATGGAAGCACTTCTCTCTAAAATAGATGTAACAGGAAAGGTTGGTTGAAAACCATAAATCTGTTTTCTCTTGAATAAGAGGTTAAGTTTGTGATTGGTTTGTGCCAACTGAGCCTGTCTCACTTTACAGCCAGACGTGGTACTTCTGTTCTACTGTTTGTGGGCAAGAGAAATTTATGGGTTTGATTTGTGTTTGTTTGTTTTCTTGTGTAGCTCTGTGGAACAGTGGTAACAGAAACTGGAATCATAAAGGGGTAAGCAAAAAGCTTTTAGAGTGAATTCTAGACCTACTACTGCTTTCATATTTTTTTATGAAAACTGTTCTGTTTTCTTTAGCATTAATGCTGCAAGTTAAAAATAATTTTTCAAAAACTACTGAACTATATTCGTGTCAGTATGAAAATCTGTGCCTTCATTCTTGTTGAATTATAGTATAATTCTGTCAAATTTTCCTGAATTGTATTTTCTATTTGTGGTTATTTGCAGGCTATAGAAATGAGGCTCAAGATTCTTCTATGGGAATATATTGATATTTTTCCAAGTGCACTGGCATTTGCAATCGTCTTCAAAATACTGAGCCACTTGTTTTGTGAGACCTGTACTGTAAATCACAAATGTACTATTGAATGTTATGCCATAAGCTACTGTACAGGATATTTTGTGACCAGGGCACTGCCTCTCAAATACCACTGTTCAAGGCTTGAATTATTATATTATTATTATCTTTTCTTTTCTTTTCTTTTCTTTTTTTTTTTTTTTTTTTTACTTTTTTTACATAATAGCTTTCTATCTTGCAACACAGGATATAAATTAATTAGATTAACTGACTTTGCTTAGCAGTTTTCTGACAGCTGGTCAAATTCTTATCTTAAATTGTTGAGATGTGTTAAATACGGTACAGACACGTTTACATAAAAATACATTTTGTATACAGAGACTTTTGTATATATGTTTTTCTTAAAACATGTAAGTGTTTAGTTAAGATTTTAATATTGTATAGTACGTTTCACAAATGAATTTACCAGCATGATCAATGTTGCTATTTGGTGCTCTTGAATGACCACTTTGGACTAAATTTTATGTGTGTAATGGGATGCACAGTGTCTTTTTGCGTCTCTGAAAAGGTCAGTTGCATTTCTGTTTTCTCCCTTTTTTTTTAATTATTATTTAATGTTCAGTGATTTTTGCAGTGTAGACCTAAAAGGGAGATGTTTGGTTTGAAACTGTATTTGGGTGGGAGGGCTGGGAGTGTGCGTAATGCTTCATGCAGCAAAAAGCTAAGCTTTCTGGAGTTCAGTAGTATTCAAAAAGAGCATGAAAGATGTCATAATGTTGGTGATTTTTAGAATGCTTTACATCCTGTCTCCCTTTTCCTCGTTTGTACCCACTTCTTTAACATCCTTAATAGCATCACTGTTCAACTGTACCTCTCGCAGAGGCCAGTGATAGTAATTTGTCTCACAGTTTCCAAATATGATTTCCAACGTTGAAGTTCAGGCATTTAGCAACTGGAGTTAATGTTTCTACTGTTAGACTTACTGCCTTGAATTTAGGCATACAAGTGTGTTGCTGAATTAGTTAACAGCAGAATTCATCAAAAGGGCCACAAGTGTTTATCTTACTAGTGTAGAACTTACAGTGTATGAAATAATTGGGCATACTGATCTCCAGTAGTGTCTCTTAATAGGTCAGTATTTACTGGCTTGAAGTATGTATAATCCTGAAAATCATTCACATAACTATTAAAAAAATGCTGACAAGTCAACCAATCTTTAATCTGCAATAACCTTATTTTTTTATTTTTAGGTCATAAACTGAAGCATTTCTAATTGACAGTATGTAGCATAATGTGTATATGTAATGTTCAGAACTGTAGATTTTTAAAAGCTTCTATTTTTAATTTGAGATGTTCCCAGTTCATTTAAATAAAAAATAATTTGCTTAACTAGCTGATGTTTGATTCTCGCTTGTTTTGTCACATAAATATTTCAGAATATTTGCAATTAGTTAAAAAATGATATTTTTTAAGATTTTTACCTCAGTAACAAATTTTTGATGTGCATTTTACTTTTTGTGGAGACTTCATCTCATGTAAGAAAGAAGACCAAGGACGGGAGCAGGAAAGAGTCGACCCCGTGTGAGGGAGCTTCTAACTTCCACAAATGATGTGATTTATGCAGAGATGTAGGACTCAAGCTAATGAGCTGTGGGGGATACTTGTCCTGCAATAATACTTATCCTTATCTTACTCATAGAATCACAGAATGGTTGGGGTTGGAATGGACCTCAAAGATCATTTAATTCCATCCCACCCCCCAGCTCAGGCTGCACAATGCCCCGTCCAACCTGGTCTTGAACACCTCCAGGGATGGAGCATTCACAACTTCTGTGCTTCACTACCCTCTAAGTAAAAAAATTGCCACTGTCTGCACATTTAAAAAGTCAGTCTCCTTCCAATTTATAAGCCCTCTTCAAGTACTAGAAGGCCACAATGAGGTCTCACTGGAGCTTTCTCTTCCCCAGGCTGCACAAGCCCACGTATCTCAGCCTTTATTCAGAGGAGATGTTTTCCAGCCCTCTGAGCATCCTCTGGACCTGCTCCAACAGCACTGTGTCCTTCTTGTGCCGGAGGCCCCAGGCCTAGACACAATACTGCACTCAGGGTCTCATAAGGGCAGAACAGAGAGAGACAATCCCCTCCCTCTTCCTGCTGGCTACACTTCTGTTGATGCAGCCCAAGATGCTTTGCCCTTCTGGGCTGCAAGTGCACTTTGCTGGCTCAGGTCCAACTTTTGGCCATCAAGACCCCCCCAAGTCCTTCTGAGCAGGGCTGCTGTCAGTGAGTTCTTCTGCCAGTCTGTAGACATATCTGGGATGGCCCCAACCCAAGTGCAACACACTTGGCCTTCATGAGTCTCAGTAGAGTCACATGTACATAATCATCCAGAGGTAGCTGCATAGATTGTTTTGGCACTTCGATCTTTTTTACTTCAAAATTGCATTACAAGTTCTGTCTTGAAGATAGCTGTAAAGCAGCTGGAGAATGGAAAAGTCCTGTTCAAAATCAGATATGACATGTTCATTCTGGATAGGAATGTGCTTCTCAGTTATACAACTATCGTTCTGTATTTAACTGCATTTACAAGATTTGTCTTGTTACCTTCATGAGAGTTCACAGCTTATTTGACACTTCCTCAGGCTATAAATTATGGGTGCATGCCTACTGAAGGGTGATTTATTATTTAAATAAATATTAAAAAAAATTACATCCATCCCACATGTAGCTGAAAAGAGGCTTCTTTGTGCACCAAGCCTTTAAATTGAGAGCAGCCGGGTACTTACTACTACCACTTTTTCAGATCATTTTGCTGAAGGATCACAGTCAATTCTGCTTGCCATGAAGGGAGTTGCTCTTCTTTTCCTGGTAGTGATCTGTGGCATGGGAGGATTGGGACAAAAGCTGAAACCAAAGAAAAGAAGCAATGGTGAAGAAATCAATTTTCGGACTAAAAACAAAGATGTCTGCACAATGAGCATAAGTGGGGATGAAGAGATGAAAGCAAGAATTGAATGCAAAGGCCAAGGCAAGTCCTACTGGTGTGAATACACTGGTGTGCCATTGCTTTGTAATCCTTTCCGAAACAATCCAAAAATGTATTGGAATCAAATTGCCATGGAACTCAGAAAGCTCCCTCATGCCTGCGAATCTACACAAATATTGAAGGCCAGCATGTGCCAAAAGGCTCCTGTGGATGCTCTCATGAAGCAAGTAGCTGCTGGCATGGGGCCAGAAGATGTGGCAAATCGGGACAAATCATCCCAGAAAACTTCAGCTTCTGTGAGAGGAGCTGGGAAGAGCTCTGTTAAGAAAATGGGGAAACCTGCAATGTTACCTCGTATAAAACCAACCCAGCCTGGTCAAGGTTCTGAAAATGAAACCGAAGCAATGAAACTGGCTCGGGAACATTGCTGGGAATCCCTGCATGAGTTCTGCTCCTACATTATTGGCTTCTTTAGAGGTTAAGGATTTACTTCAGGTAAAGCTCCATCTTGCAGCACAGTAAAATGTATCTAAGAGTAATCCTGCCGTAATTCTCTTTATTTTGATGTTGGGGATCTTTCAGGGGGCATGAATAGGGGTGTTCCAAGATCTAAAGTTGGAAATTCATACTGTAGCTTCTGAGGATTCACAGAACCTAAACTCCCCTGAGTACCTGGTAGCTCAGGACTCCCTGACTGACTGTCTGAGTCTTTGGTACGTACTGAGGTAGTTGTTCCATCTGTTGATAACAAATTAGTGTCATTTTGAGCAACTTATATGTTGCTGCATCTTAGAATTTATGTCTGAATCCTACAGTATTTCAATTCTAGCTGTTTGAATTGGGCTCATTTCTCCCTTCTGCCTTTTCTTCCCTCTTGCACTGTTTTTGGATTTAAGCCAGGAATGTGATAAATAACAAATACAACAGATGGATGGGAAAAGTGCAATTCAGATAATTATATTCAGAATTTGGAAGAATAAAGTTTGTTTATCAGAACTGCTGCTTAGTAGTTAACCATTTAAATTTTAAAAGCAATTCATAATCGACTTGCAGAAATTAATAAAAACTGCGTCTGTTTCTGTAGCCTCACTGTTATCCCCATGCAGACTCCTCTGATAAGTTCTCAAGTTTTCAGCCAAGCTACATAGTGGCAAAGCCCTCCAGAAGTAATTGGCTTTATACCTACTTACATTTCACCTCAGAGAAACTGCCAGGAGTAGGAAACTAAAGCTGAAAAAACTTTTGACAGAAATGGGAGTATACTTAGCATGAGCCAGGGCTTAGTCCGCTCATGTTCTTGGTTTGCTTCATACAACCAAGTGACTAATGTTTTTTCTTTGTTTTGCAGTTTTTTCCACAACTGAAGAAGGGTCCCTGCTGTAGTTTAATAACTCAGACTTAAGAATTTGGGTTTAAACTTGATCATCTCTATAAAAGTCGTAGCTATTTTCTCTTTGCACTCCTAAAATGAAACTTTTCAACAGCCCTGAAAGAAGCAAGAATCAGAGTAACTGTACTTGGATATGATGATAAACCGACTCCTGCATGTACTGCATTATGTAACTGAGGTTCCACTTCTGCTGGTCTTGAACAGGGCTTTGTGTGTGCTGAGCTGCTTTGCTGTGCTAGAGATGAGGGCTGTACATGATGCTACAGTTTAGGCAAACAATAAAATTAAGGATTTTGGAAACGTGCCTCATGTGCTTTCTTATAATCTTGAATAAATGATGGTACTTGTGTAAGGTTATGATACTTGGTACCTCTTTCTTAAAAGATTTTCACCAGAAAAAGTGGATTGCTTTTCCACTGTTAACATGTTTTCATTGGTATTTTCAACATTGTTACATTCATAATGTAATAAGTTTCAGCCAACAGGAAAGACTTTAAAGAAATGAAGGAAGATTATAAGAGTGCATTTCTGAACAGAGTAAATTAGAAGTGCACTGCTGATGCAGCTGTAAAGTTTTGTGTTGTCAGGATCTGTGAGTAGTGACGTAATGCTTAGGTTCAAATCAGTATTCTGAAAGGTAACTCGTATCTTTGTGCTTATGTAAGTAAATATTCCCTGCACAAACTCCATCAAAACATAAAGCAAGAGCTAACAGCCTTTTATCAAAATTTACAAAGCACATACGCTGTCTTTTATCTTGTCTTCTATGTGAGCTTCTCAGCAAGGATGTAAATAAATGAAAAAAAAAAACTTGCTACCACAGACACTGGTAGCAGTCTATATTTGCAATTAAACAGTTTATGCACTGCACAGTTAATTACTTAATCCATCTTTACTCACGGATTTGCAATTCTTGCCTCATAATCCTTGATTCCAGGGCTTGCCTGCCCAATCATTGAATGTTTTGCTTTGTTCTTACTATTTTACATAAAAGGCAAAAGGACAGCTTGAGTTCTGACAAACTTGACCTCAAGCAAGCATATGTTTTTGTCACCCCTGAATCTAACCAGATTAGTCTTCATTTTGTAATTTGTTAAGCTTGTTAGGCTCTCGCACTGAACACCAAAAGCAGCAGAGCAAAGATTTACCTAACTCCTGATACAAAACACATGGCCATTACTGATTCTAGTTAGTAGAGGCCAAACATCATGTCTGTAGTGCATTTTTTTCCCTGGGAAATCATACCTCATTTCAGCAGAGCAGAGCTGTGTGTGCTTGCTGTTGTGTTGCCCACAGTGGCTGTGTGAAGTTTCATCATTGAAGTGGAAATGAGTTCTCGTACCAAAGGCTCCTCATTCATCAGATGTTTTCTGCAAGATCCAAAATGCATGATTAAGCACTGTACTAAACAGAAAGGTAAAGGTTTTGGCACCAAAGTGAGGGAGCACTTGGATTGTGTTTGATTGGGCAACACTATGCTCCCTCAGCAAACCAGCTAGTTATAATGATGTTGCCACCAAATGGGATGTTAACTGAAATACCCCACCTTAGCCTAACAGTGCTGTGATTGTGTTGGCCACATTGCCACTTACCCATGTTCAGCACTAGAAATTTAATCACAATGTTTCAGTATGAAAGTGCTATTCATTAATGAAAGGATGAATTGAGATGTGTTTGTGGTGAGCTCAGCACACTTTTCGAGTACTTTGTGAATGAATGAAACTCGCTGTTTTATTCATTTTAGGTTAACCTGTTACTCCCTGAAGTGAGTACCAAAGGAAGTTTGCAGTTTGTCTTTATTTTCTTGACAGAGGAGCTGCACACTGAAATATTTGTCTGGATTCCTGCAGCCAGGAAGTCCCCTAACATTAAGGGCAACTTCTGCTGTAATGTGGGGCAGTGTAGTGCACCTGCCTCGAGTCCTCACATTTAGGCTCAGACAGAAGCATAAACAAGTACTTGCTGCGTCAACAAGGTAAGCTTCCAGAAGAGCAAAGCAAGACACCTTTGGAGAACTTTCGTGCAACAGGATGTGCATTTAGCACATGAAATTAAGATTCAAGAGTGATGATAATAAACTAGAGTGAGTCTAAGGAAGAGCCAACAAGATGCTTGGGTTGAGGCATGCTCCTGTGAGGAAGGGCTGAGGGAATGGGGGATGGGTTAGCTTGGAGAAGGGAAGGCTTTCAGGAGACCTAAGAGCAGCCCCCCAGCAACTGTGAGGAGGCTGAAGAGAATATACAGCTATGCTCTTCCCTGACCTGTATGATAGAAGACGTGATGGTCATAAATGCTTAGAGGCAAGGTTCTTGCCTTGGCATGGGGAAAGGTGTTCACTGTGAGGACAACCATGGGAGCTGCAGCATAGTCTAAATTCACTATGACCCTGCTTTGAGCACAGGTTTGGACTCTTCAGGGGCCTTCTGCTCTGAGTGATTCTGTAATTTACAGTGAAAATATGGGGGGGGGGGGGGAAGGAAAAAAAACACATTAAAAATTCTGTATACCTGTTAGCATCCATGTCTCCTTAAGAAAAAATAAAAATACTCCTGGATCCACTGTACTGACTACACTGAGTCAAACAACAGAATTTTATGAATTACTGCTTTCTAAAATTGTATGATGCTGTTACTATCTTAAAAAACTTCATGTGTGGTGCTTCCACCTTTTGGTATGTATTTTTTTATCTTGTCTGATTTTGACACTGGAAACAATTAACAAAGGATTCAGGTATTAAGGAACCTGTTTGCCAGACAATCAATAATTTCCTTAGGTCTGAACTTAAGGAAATCGCTGCTTGCAATCTATAGGTCTTTTGTGCTGAAGTAGACACACTCCTCAAAAAGGTTTCTCTGTCTGTCTTCAGATTATCCCAACTAAGCGGTAGTGCACTCTGGTGTTTTCTGAGAGAACTGTTGAGTTCTGTTTGCGTTGGTCATTCTTGCATGATTTGCAATCTTACATTTTGCATTCTTGATTTTTTTCAATAAGTGCCTTAGTTGATAGGGCATGTATTTTAAAGAAAAAAGATCTTGCATGAAAAGACAACAGAGAGAATACTAAGATCTCCCAAAACTGCCTGCTGACATACCTGTTTATTTAAGAACTTAAGCATTGTTTTCGTTCCTCTTGCTGCTACTTCTTCCAATCTCTCCCTTTTTCTCCAAAGATGAGTCAGATGCACAGACAGATTTCTTTTGGCTTCCTCTGCCCTTAAAAACAAGAGGATTGCTCTGATCAGACTTCACAGATGACTTTAAAATGACAATGTTATGTGTATAAAAACATGAATGACGAGATAAAGCAGAACAAATGCATTCAGATTGATCATAGAATCATTATAGTAGAAAAAGACCTCTAACACCATCTAGCCCAGCTGCCAGCCCATCACCGCCATATCACTGATCACATCCCTCAGTGCCACATTTCCACATTTCTTGAACACCCATCATGGACAGTGACAGCACCACCCCCTGGGCAGCCTGTGCCAATGCATCACCACTCTTTCTGAGAACAAATTTCTCCTAATATCCTACCTGAAGCTCCCCTGGCACAACTTAAAGCCATTACCTCTCATCCTATCTGCACCAAGATGCTATCTCATGGACACATATCGGTCATTCTGAGAATTCATTTTTTCACATCTCATGTACAAAGTTGAAGTTACAAATACTTGGCATGAAGGCAGCTGCTGAATTTTTAGGATAGCTGTATCTCAGTAAATCCAGGAGCTAGAAAGAAAAAAAAAAAAAAAAAAAAAAAAAAAAGCGAAGCTGGCATCTGAGTTAGAGCAGAAGTTCAGTTTCCCTCCCTGCTTCCCTCTCCCCAACAGGTTAGGAAGGTGTTTGCACAGCCAGCTCCTCACCATAGGTGTCTGTGCTGCGGTGTGCCTCCAGCACCTCTGGGCTTACAATGATTGTAGTCAGGAGAGAAAACAGACAGCCTTTTAGGTCTGTTGGCTGCTGGGAGAAAGTAACTGCAGTACTCAGTCACTGCTTTTGCTATCTGTAAAAATCAAGGTGCAAACTGTGAAATTTGTTACCCCTTTTATTTGTCTTACATGGTGCATGAGGAGACCCTTTCCACAAAGGAGGTGGTAATAAAGCTGAGAATTCACTAGGAACTGAAGTAGGCTAGGAACTTTGTGCTGAAGGAATTGGTTAGCAGAACTCAGGCTCAGCTCACAGCATCCTCTGCCAAAGCAGCCCAGTGCTGCTGGCCACTCAGTCCTCTCACCCTGCTTTCAGAGAAGATGCAGCCCACACAGTGCCATCATCCATGTACTGAGCTGATCCCAGCTTGCTACAGAGTTTACACAGAGACCAACATAGAGGCCATGCAGCTTTTTGCCCAAGAGCAAGTGCTTAACACGTTAACTTCCCTGTGCCCTCTGAGGCACCTAAAAGCAGTTACTAGCTTCTCAGGTAAAGTTTTCTCCATACAGATGTGGAAACCCTGCTCTGTGCTTTCTTCCTATTCTCTTCCAACACTGACTGGGTCTCCTGTGCAATTGTGTGGGCATCAGATAACCTTCCCAGGCTGCAAACACGAACTGGATTCTCATGTTAAACTTGTACCTGAGAATTTGCTCTACCAGATTGTGTTACTATTGCGTTAGTTATAGTGTTAGAGCTCTTTGTATCTGGTTCCCATGGAAATAAATAGGAGACACTATTTTCAGAGGACCTATATCTAAGTGCATCACTTGGCAGCTTGTGGACTTGGAAAAGGAAACAACAGAATACTGAAATCAACTCAAACTCTAACTTCAAGTACTATAAATAGTTTAAAATTGCAATACCTTATTTTTGCCTTACCTTCTGCTTGTACAATTTGAGAATATTAAAAAAGAAAGGAAATAGGAGGTCAACTTTCTCACATCTCTCTGACATACCCACCTTTAGAAGGTAGGAAATAGACACGTATGGGGCCTCTGACAGCAGATGTTCAGACAGGAGCTGGTATGGGTTGCTCAGTGGCAGTTTTGCCATCACTTTCAGTCTGGATCCAATTTTTGCCAGTGGTATCTTAGGAGAAAAACAATCAAAATCTGAGCTGTAATTGAGCTGGGGTATGGATTTCCTCACTTCCACTTGGATCTTCTGAGGCATTCTCTGAGTGTCAGGTATTGGCGAGGCACTGACCTGGGCAGACAGTCCAGCTGAGATAGAGTAGCACTTCCATCAGATATCCTCCTTCAGTGCTGCCCTGGAAATATCATTTCTATTGTTTGTGTTACACTTCCACTGCTTTGCTGTTGTTCTGAGCGCTCTGGAAATAAATAAACATCCAGTTAAACCATTTTTGTGATCCATAGGTTATGTATGTTGGATAGAATCATAGAAATCACTGAGGTTGGAAAAGACCACTAAGATCTTCTAATCCAACAGACATAATAACGAAATACTGCTCTGCAAGTTCCAGCTCTTTCTTGCTGTTCATAATGTTGTCTCCATGCTTATCTGTCCATCTGCATCTCATTAATTCCTCCAAATGAGAAACAGTCACTCTGCTAAGAGCAGATTAATATATACAGTGTGCCCAGAGAATTCAAGCTTGTGACGTCTGTCAGCTCAGTTTAATGTAAATTTCCTGTCTGAATGCAACAGTGTTTCTCTGGTGTAGTTATGCTTACATTTAATTTAAAACATTACTCTTTGGCTCTCTCAGTTCAATGCCTTAAATGTATTGATTCAGAGGAAGGGGTTAAGAATTGATAAAGAGAAACAAAAATATTTTAAACCTAGTTTATGTTTTTGTAGAAAAAAATTTTTTGTAGAAATAGTAAATAATTGGTCTGGGCTAGCTAGGATTTTGTGAGATATTTTTTTAATTTTTCTTTTTCCATCTTTAAAACTTCATTTTATTTTTCCAGTATGGAAACTCTCTGAATCTTACTACTTTTATTTTTGATTTTAACCTAACATGGGAGTGAAAGAAGCCCACCAGGTGCACACTCGCTTTAGTTCCAGTGCCACTGCTAATGCTGTGGTGTTACAATTCTAATTAAAATTACTATTATTAAAAAAAAAAGGTGGATGATAGGTAGGAAAAAGGTAGTTTTAATTAGAATTGGAATTGTAACACCACCGCATTAGAAATGGCATTCTGATGTGGTGTGCTGCTTTTCACAACATGGCTTCACATCAGCCTGGCCTATTAGTGCTGAATCCCTCTGAAAGATAAAAAGGTTCTAACTATTTAGAACACAGCTAATCCTCTGAAAACCAATTAAAAAATAATAATAATCCCAATTTGTTCAAGGTATTTACATCTCTTACCTACTAATGATCTCCACATGGCGGAGCTGTAGAGTTAGGAATAAGTTTTCAAAGAACAGAATCCTCGGAAGTGACATGTTGCACTGGTTAACTGAACAAGGCCCATAACTTTCTAACTGATGAGAGCTGTGTGTCCTTACAGGTTTTCCTACCATAACAAGTTGCACTGGACCTTAGGAAAATGGGTAAGGAAACCTTTTTCTTTGTTAATAGCCCCCATTCACCATACAGGCAAACATCCCAATCTCACTTTGAAGAAACATGAAAATCTCAAATACGATTTGATTGCCCATTCCTACCAATACCAAGACATTCACTTGTACCTTTCCCAAGCAAACTGATGCTCAGCCGGTCTCCAAGCAATAGCTTCTCTGGAAAGGCTGCTGATAGTTTCATGGTGAATGTGCCGTTACACGGAATGGAATACCAACTAGGCAGCAAGGGTCAGCTTGTCGCAGCCGTGCCCCATCCCAGCTTCTTCTATACCCCCAGCTCCTTGCAGTGAATGCAGAGTGAGAAACAGAGAGAGCTTACCACTGTGCAAACCCTGATCAGAAACAGCTGAAACACTACAGTGTTATCAGCATCATTCAGGTCACAAACGTAAAGCAGAGCACCATATCACAGAATCATTAAGTCTGGAAAAGAACCACTAAGATCACTTAATGCAACCCATCCCCGCCATGCCCACTGACCACATCCCTCAGTCCCACATCTCCACCTTTCTCAACCAGCTCCAGGCACTCCATCACCTCCCTGGGCAGCATGTTCAACGCCTCACCACTCCTTCTGAGAAGTAATTTTTCTGTATATCCAACCCAAGGCTCTCCTGTGAAACTTACAGGTTACTTAATTAAAAAAAATTAATCCCATCTCATCTAGACCAGCACAGTATCATACACTATCAAGACCCCGATGTTACACTCCTGCAGGAGCAGTTTACACAGTTCATTATTTACGCTTCCCAGGTGCTATAAAAGGTGCACTTTAAATAAATGCTTACTCCTTATCAGAGCTAGAAACCTATTGTTGTACTTGGAACCAGTGCTAAAGCCCACAGAATTATCAGTCACTGATAAACTCATAACAGTTCACACAATGTACTTTCTGAGTCAGCATAGGTTCTTCTGTTTCTCTCCCTTCACACATACATGCTCAACATTTATTAAAAAAAAAAATAAACCCACTAATGAACTACAATAAAAGGGAGAAATGCTACATATTATATAATTGAGTGCATGCACATGCGTATTTCCTGGTAAAGCTTAATATAACCAGAAAACAGCTTTAAGCCTGGTAGAAGAGACCCAGGGAGCAGACAAAGCCCAGAGCCATCACTGACAGTAAGGCACTCTGCTGAAAGCCCAGCTGTCTGACCAGGACTGAAGTAGAGAAAAACTGGAAAGGAGCTCTCAACTAATTTGACTTCTCAGGGGAAGAAAAAACCAAAAGAAAAAAGAAAAAAAAAAAAAAGAAAAAAAAAAAAGGGAAAAAAGGGGGGGGAAAAAAGGGGGGAAAAAAGGGGGGAAAAAAGGGGGGGGAAAAAAGGGGGGGGAAAAAAGGGGGGGGAAAAAAGGGGGGAAAAAAGGGGGGGGGAAAAAAGGGGGGAAAAAAGGGGGGAAAAAAGGGGGGAAAAAAGGGGGGAAAAAAGGGGGGGGAAAAAAGGGGGGGGAAAAAAGGGGGGGGAAAAAAGGGGGGGGAAAAAAGGGGGGAAAAAAGGGGGGGGAAAAAAGGGGGGAAAAAAGGGGGGAAAAAAGGGGGGGAAAAAGGGGGGAAAAAAGGGGGGAAAAAAGGGGGGAAAAAGGGGGGGAAAAAGGGGGGGAAAAAGGGGGGGAAAAAGGGGGGAAAAAAGGGGGGAAAAAAGGGGGGAAAAAAGGGGGGGAAAAAAGGGGGGGAAAAAAGGGGGGAAAAAAGGGGGGGAAAAAAGGGGGGGAAAAAAGGGGGGGAAAAAAGGGGGGGAAAAAAGGGGGGAAAAAAGGGGGGAAAAAAGGGGGGAAAAAAGGGGGGAAAAAAGGGGGGGAAAAAAGGGGGGAAAAAAGGGGGGAAAAAAGGGGGGGAAAAAAGGGGGGGAAAAAAGGAAAAAAAGGAAAAAAAGGAAAAAGGAAAAAAAAAAGAAAAAAAAAAAGAAAAAAAAAAAAAAGAAAAAAGTGTTCCAGCTTAATTGAAAAGAAAAACCAACAACAAAAAACCTCTGTTGATTGCATCAGTTCAGATCAGCCCAGATAGGGCCTCAAAGAAGCAGCAAGCAGCTAAGACCTTCCTAATAACCACATCCCAACCTACACATAACCTCCCTTTACCTCCCTTTCATTCTGTATCTTACCACAACCAACCAAGGTGTGAGAGAATTTCACTACTCCTCTGGTCGACATTTGAAGTATTCCAAACCAAACCACAGCCCTCCCCTGACCTTGATTCACTTCACCTGTGCAGGATCAGTTAGCAGGAGTGCTACCTGGAGAGAAACTAATTGATTGCTGATAGCTGTGTATGCCCCAGAAAAAAAAGCTCAAATTCTTATGGAGAAAAAGCTTTATCTTTGTGATAGGATGGATTAGTATTCTAAGAAATTGCATCTCATTTCTTTCCCCTGCTGCCTTTAGCTGTTCTACCTGTATCACTTCAGTGTAATAGACCTTTTTTGAGCGTTCAGCTGGACACGGATAATATTTTCCTGCAATGCTTTAAAGAGAGATCAGGGATCCGTGACAGCTGAAAGAATTTTTTTGGTTGGAATTTTGAATTCAGTGCTATGGTAAGCAGCACTAAAGCTGTCCCTTTGTCCCAGTGAGACTAGTTTCATCCAATTCTTCCTTCTCATTGGTATGCATGGCTTGCCATTACTCTGAGCAGACTCCAGTCTGTTGGCAGGCAGTAATTTAAAATGGCATCTTTTTGTTATTTTACTCATTTTATGGCTCTTAGGAGAGCAATCTTTTGTCTGACTGTATCTCTGAAGCCGTTTGGTCAGACATACAGGCTCTTGCATTGCTCAAAGCAATAAAAATCTTGTGGGAGGAAAGTTCAGATGGCAAGTAGTCAATAGTGTTCCTTGGCTGCCAAGGCAACTTAAGCACACCCCAAGCATGGTGAAGCTGTCCTAGCAAACCCAGCAACCAGCTCTCTCACACAAAACCACAGGATAATGACTTGACTGTGCTCAGAGAATCCCTTGCTGTGACTGAGACAATGGAAGTGTTCATTTTCATTGAAGCCAAAATTATATAAAAATAAGTACAAATCAGGTTTTGAGATTAAGTTCTTTTTGGCATTGGAAAAAATTCATATGAAACACATTTCTGTACATTATCCCTCCATTTTTATGATTTCTTTTTTTTTTTTTTTTAAATCGAAATTTTTTTTTAATGAAAATTTATTTTTAAAGAAGAAAAACTCTTCTACTTTTTGTAGGAAATAACATTTTAAATCTCTTTGAGTATCTTACATTTAGAAAGAGCAGCCGAGGAGCTTGAGGATTTGCATCTACCTATTCCAGCTCTTGCTTTGGTGACCCTTAAGCACCATAAGATGCAAATGTGTAGGGATCGAAGTCTCATGGATCTGCTCAGATCACAATGTGTTTTTCATTAGCTCTTGTATAGCAGCAATTATCTTTATCTTGCATCAGTATTTAATATCCTGTATAGATTAGGGTAATCATCAAGTTTAGTTAGTAAAGGCAATTCTTCATATCTTTTTCATCTTTTAGTTACTTTAAAATGAAGACAAACTTCCTTTTAGTTCAGTTCAACAAGCTTTCACACTGAAATAATAGAACAGGCTTTCTAACCTGTACTTTCCCTGTTTGAGTTCAGGCAGCCTCCTCCTGCCAAGGCCAAACTGTCAACCACATTTGGGGTTGGTCCAACTCTCCATCTCCCGTGGTCCTCAGAATTTTCCTCTATATAATCTAATGAAACAACAGAGGTTTCCTCATTATTTTAGAAAGACACTCCTAATGGCCATGCTTCACCCCTGTCTTGGGTTTCCTTGGTTTAATTAAAAGGATGGACTCTTTCTGAAAACACACCTATTGTAGCCTACCAAGATAAATCATTTCTCTGCAGATCTGAAAACAACTCACCCTTCTCTAGCTGTACGTGTTTGGTGAGCAGCTCAGTGATGGGGGAAGTGCTGCTGATGGCTGCATGTGAGCTGGGAACCAGCAGGACGGGGTCTAATAAAAATGTTGCCCATATCATGCATCAAAATGGAGAATAACCTTACAAGTAAGGACTGCTGAATTCACACTGAAGTCCAAAGGGGCAGTGTACACTTTGCTTACTGGTGCATCGTGCATTTAGTCCTTAATGGAAATATCTGAGCATCTGCAAATGGGAACCTTGGCATGAGCCAGAGTTTGCTACAAAAGAACCTTGCCTTTGAGTGTTGCAAAGGTGTTCTGCTTTTTATTATCTTACTATTAATACACAACCGTCACCCAGTTTCTATTGTTCTGTGATTAACCTAAAGCTTGCACTTGAGTTAGCTGTGCTTTTGCTTATTCCTTACTTGTTCCACTGATATCTGCTGGTTTAGCAATAGGGATTAGTTTATCAGTTTAAAGACCAATATATTAGTTTAGCAAAAGGAATCAGTGAGTGCTAGTCTCAAAACTTTCAATTTTAACTTTGCTTGCTATGTGATCAGCCTTGTTTTTCTCAGTGATTCTGCTTCACAGGAGCACTGGTGTCGAAATAACTACTTTTATCTTTGCATCCATCAGGTGCAAGCACTTTCTCTTCAGATTTCACATACATTGTTTTGAATTAGAGTGCACTGAGATGGATCATTATGGCTCAACAAGCAATGGGAATTTGCCAAACTGGGAAAAAACAGCCAGAGGTCAGCTGAAATCTCTGTGCTGAAGCTGATGATGGAAAAATGGGGAGACAGTAAGTGGTCATACGACCAGCTTAGATGCGGCTGCACTTGCCCAGAGGGACATTAGCATATATTAATGAGTTCTTGGAAAGAATGAATATGTATGCAAATGTATTATATATGTATGTCTTAACCATTTAAATGTAGAACTTGAACTCTGAGAGTGTGTACTTGATGTGTCAAGTCACCTGGTATGTATCATAAGGAATAAAGGAATGCCACTTTCTTACATCCCATTGGTGCTAGAGTTTTCTTCCTGGATTTCAGGTAACAGTATGATCTCAGTTTTCACCTGGATGGTGCTCTGTCAGTTCAGGTTTTAGTTTGTGGCATTTTGTGAAATAATCATCACTACCAAAGCTGAGATGAAGTGTGAATCTGGACATTTTTTAACAGTTATAAATATGATTATAACTCTTGGTGAGAAGTAGCTGAAAACTATTGTTAACTGAGGAATTTTCTTCTGCCTCCTTTCAAAAGTTATGGCTCCAGGTGAAGCCATCACCGTGTTTGCAGTGAAGTAGTCTCTTCCAGAGGTGTGCTGAGAGGCTCTGGGTTATTTGGAGGTGTGGGCATGGATAGTGAGATACAGAAAGCCCATGTAGAGTGGGCTGGAGCACCTCTCCTATGAAGACAGGTTGACAGAGTTGGTCTCCAGGGAGACCTCATTGCAGCCTTTCTGCACTTCAAGGGAGATTACAAGCAGGAAGAAGACCCAGTTTTTACATGGTTTGTAATGACAGGACAAGGGGGAATGACTTTAAGCTAAAAAAGGGGAGATTTGGGTTAGATGTTTGGAATAAATTCTTTACTCAAAGGGTAGTGAAACACTGGAGCAGGCTGCCCAGAGAAGCTGTGGATGCCCTGTCCCTGGAGGTGTTCAAGGCCAGGCTGGGTGGGCTCTGGGCAGTCTGAGCTGGCAGGTGGCAGCCCTACACATATTAGGGTATTAGAACTGGATGGGCTTTAAGGTCTCTTCCAGCCCAAGCTATTCTATGATTCCATATAGAGTGCTTAATGTCATTCTTTCTTCAGCTCATGCAGCAAATACATATGCACTTCTATTATTTATTTAGAATTTTAATGTGAGGGTGATCAGACACATGCCTGATCCTGTTCTTTTACCAAAGTTTGCAACATTCTATAGGGAACTGCTGTGAAGCACGTTGTGCCAGTGACAGTCTTCAAGGAAGCCCATGTACTGAATTGTGACAAAGATGTTCCTTGAATCCCATTAAAGTAAATTCCTTCTGTTATATCCTTGGAATATATCTGTGCAGTGAGTAACTCCTCTCTCCAGAATTGCCTGAATGCTGCAGAGCAGCACTCGGGGGCATTAATTTGAAGTGCAGCAGTTGTTCACTGCGCTTAATTTGCCCCACCAGTATTTGTATGGAGAACAGCATCCTGGTGCCACATCTGTGACTAGCAAATAGCTAATAATCTTAGAATCATAGAATCATAAAATGGTTTGAGTTGGAAGGGACCCTTAAGATCATCTATTTCCAACCCCCTTGCTATAGGCAGGGACACCTCTCTCTAGACCACTTGCTCAAAGCCCCATCCAGCCTGGCCTTTAATGCTTCCAGGGAGGAGGCCTTATATGTACCTGTACATGGTCAAGGGAATTACCTCATCGTTTCTATTTTCATGCAGCTTTTTATTCTGTGGGGAAAAAATGCATTGTATATCACAGTGTCACACAGATGACACCAAAAGCAGATTGCTGTTTGCAATTAAAACACCAGTGCAAATAATAAGTAGTTTAAAAAATAACAAACTCTTATGTAAAATAACTAGATATGAGTGGATAACATATGAGCATATAGAAAATACTGCATGTCTACCAAGTCTATGAATTACAGACAGGAATATGCATAAACCCTCTTCTTTCTTTTTATCAACAGCAGAAAAATACCAAAGAGATTTGATTCTGTCAGCTCTTATGAAAGTAAACACTGATTTCTCAAGTTTCAATCCAAAAGGCAGCAGGAATTCATCTGGTTTAAGTTTTTTCCTCCCACTGGGATTTGGGTACCCATGTTTGTATTTTCCAATTATTATTTTTATGTGTTAGTATTGCCAAATCTTTCTGTGCTTGTCTCCTTCTTATTTAGATAACTAAGCAGATCCCCATAAATTTGATCTTGCCAATTAGCTGCTCAAATTTGCTATATGCTGCACAGATCAAATTGTTTCTCAGCTATTAGTCTGCACCGTTTGTTCCATGGCAATGCTGTGATTGCAGTTTACAAGCAAACAGCATTTCAACTCAGCAAAGAGCAAGATGAAGGTGTATTTTAAAATATGGGGAAGAGAAGAGGGGAAAAAAAGACTTTTTTTGAAAATCATAGACAAGTTTTTATATCATTTTAGTTGCTGTTGTTGACAGATGCTGATTAAGTATAACTGATTAGGAAATGAAAATGCTACGTTAATGCTGTGACAATTACTTTGGAGATGTCCTAATTACACTACTGCTCTTAAAGGTAAAGGTAGGCAGTATCTTCAGAAGAAATGGAAAGAACATCTCCAGTCTAGATTCTAGTTTGCATGGCTTCTCCTTCTCTTGAAGGGAGAAACAAAAGAAGGAAAGGCTGGTAGTAGAGAAACGAAGAAACTAGAGAGAGGTTAAAAACAGAGACCATATTGGGACATTGAAAGAAATTGATTTGCTGATAAGGGCATGAAGATTGCAAGTTTCAAAGGTTAATGCTTTATTGGTTTGCTTGTGGTTTCGTTTTTGGTGATGTGCCCAAATCAACTTCCTACTTTGTCACCTAAAAATCAATTTATAGTGTGTGCACATGAGGCAACGGAATGTGATAAAGTTGTACCTGAATTAGAGCCAGAACATGAGGTCATGTAACCACTTTGGCTTGACACTGTCGCTGAAGTAATTAGCCCTGATGAGATGCTCATTACTTTGGATGCATGGCCATAGTAGCACAGCTGCAGTGCTTAAGGATCCAAGCCACAGTCTGCAGATGCTGCTGTCTGTACTGTGCAGAGTCAGTTTGGGATTCCTGAGCAGGACAATCCCTCCTGGACTTCTCTCTTGCATTATCTTCATTCTCAGATTCCCCCCAACCTGACAAGCTGTTAATCATTTTCTGATCACTGAGTCCCACCTGCCCCATTCATCAGTCCTTGGCAGTGCTGAGGACACATCTTCCACTTTCAGAGGACTGTTGCAAGTAGTTCCATAGGAACTCATGCCAGCCAAAGGCACAGAAGGCAAATCTGGTGCCTCCGCTTGATCAGAAGCATCCCAGGGAGCTGAACATAGATGAATGGCTAAACAGATAGTTGTGGCTCATAGGTTACATCCTCAGTACTTAGGATATTTGAGTCCTCTTCCCCACATTCTGACACTCGCACATTGCAGAATGACCCATTTTATTTGGGGTTTTTGGCTTCTGATTTTTTACAGAATGTGAACAGTCTCCTTATCACCAGTCCAGACAATGCTTTTCCTACAACTTTTTCCCTCTGTCACATCCCATTAATATACTACGGGAGAGATGAGGAGGAAGAGCTGCCTTTCTTACAAAGATATCTCCTTTCTCCTATCTTCTTGTATCCCAACCATTTGTCTTGGAACTACTTCTAAAGTACATATTACAATTGTCACACTTATACTACCCAGTAAATTCTCCTGAAGCATCTCCACTACAAAGGCAACCCCACCACAAAGGCACCAGCCTATTCTTTAAGCAAAATCAATTATCAGCTCCAAATGCATATTTATATGCATTTATATATGTATTTATATGAATTTGTTTCTGAACTTTATGCTTATGACCATCCCACTGTCATGAATCCTGTCCCTAATGCAGAATAATGACTTATTTTGGTTCTAAACTGTTCTCTAACACTTCTTTACTATTAATTTACTCATTTGTGACAGGAGGTGATGAAATCTTCTGAAGGTAGGCTTGAAGTGCTCTGTGGAACGAGTTTCATTTTGCAGAGAGAAACTGCATGCTGACCTAAAGTCAATTGCACACAGTAGCAGAGCAGCTTGCAGGACATGTCTCTCCATGGCTGGGAAAAGCTTTGTTAGGGAAGCTCATGATGTAAGGAAGTTCTTATCACTGTATATAAAGAGGGAAGAACTTGGCCCAAGGAATGTCTGATCTGTACACACACACCTTGTCACCCCACCGTGCTGATGCTTTGTGTACTAAGACCTGGCACTTCTCCAAGGAGGTGTGTCAAAGGTGAAGGAACATGGCACGGAGGCATCCTATTGTGTTGTAACCGTCTTGCTGGAGCCCAGAAGGTGTGTCTCTGCCCTTATAAATACCGCACTGCCTTTACAAGCAGCTCCAGTCCTTCTGAGAGAGACGAGCTGCATCCTGAGTGAAGTTTGGATACCTCTGGCTCCTGGGCAAGGTATTTATTTCAGCTATCTTACTTTCACACCGTTCTACTTGTAACTGAAAGTTACTGCCACATCATTAGTTGTTTTAATTTTCACTTGTTGCGTATTTTTAATAACTGCATATTTGTAACTACCATGGGGTGTTTTCTAAAGAGGGTTTCATGCTGTGAAAATCTCTTTGAATAGAATAAGGCAGCGAGTCAGGTAAGAGCTACACAGAAGTGGGACCTGCTCACGTCTGCTGCTATCTATGTGTTCTATGTGCAGAAAGTTGAATGCTGAAATGGACTCCTTATTAGCATGCCTCCACATGAATTTCTGCTTTCTAACGTGGCAACTTGGCTGCCGAAATGTGTGTGATGGAAACATCTGAACAGTACACTTAGCACACTAAAAGCCACATTTAACCTTCAGCTATTATGGTGTGCTCCACCAGAGCTTTGATCCTGAAAGCTGCTTCACAGAGGGAAACACCTACAGAAATAAATGCATTCTGTACACAGCAGCTTTAGGCACATCCAATTGTACTACAGGTGTCTTCAAAAGCAAAAAGCAGTTCTGTTTGTGCAGTAGGCAAGACAAGAAAAAAATGCATCTGTAGTTACTTTTCAGTTTATGAAAAAAATATTTTATTTGTAATAGAAAGCTCTTACATACCAGCGTACCAAGTGAATTAAGAAAATTTACAGGATGCCTAGTAAATAATTATGCTCTATTTCTATTTAGCACAGAGGCTGGAGTCAAAATGACTCATGTGACATTCACAAAATGGGAGATCGTGGACATAGCAGCAGCTTTGTATGGCATAGCTTCAGATATCCATCTCAAACTGACAAGTCCTGTGGCCAAATTCTGTCTGGGATTGCAGAAGGGATTGCAATAAGGGTTCCTCAGTTACTAGGCAGGAGTGTATCTTGGTAAAGAGTCTCTTCTGTTTCACACCGTTTGGATATAATAATATGTAATGGTTCTAGAAACCAGGTACTGTGCACATGGAGGACAGAGGATCTTCCCAATAACATCAAAGAATCATAGAATCATTGAGACTGGAAAAGACCTGTAAGATCATCTAGTCTAATCATCCATCTACCACCAATACTTCCCACTAAACCATGTCCCTCAGTGCCACATCTCCATGTTTCCTTAACACCTTCAGGGATGGTGACTCCATCACCTCCCTGGACAGCCTGTGTCAATGCCTCATTGCTCTTTAGGAGACAAAATGCTTCCTAATATACCACCTGAACCTCCCCCCTGGCAGAGAGGTTCTAATAGGTATCGTTCTAACAGATATCAAGGAGCCAGTCTGAACTCCTGCAGCTATCAAATAAAGTCCAGTAGGAAGTGAAAATGTTTTAATGACTGTATGTTTTTGTTTTGAAGGCAAATAACGAGCAAAACATGTGGATTAAAAATGTTGGACTCCTGTGTGTGTTGATTCTTGTGTCCCAGATGCTACTCACCAGCTGTGAAAGGCAGGAGAGAAGAAAGGGGAAACAAGGCATAGAGCACGGTGGGAAAAAACAGACTGAATCAAACCCAGAGAGAGAAAAAGGGCGGAAACCAAAAGGAGGAAAGGCATCTCCTAAAGGCAAATTTAAATCCAAAGAAAATGCTGACTGCACCTGGGCGGTGACCGACATGAGTGCTGCAACTGTGCACATTGAGTGCAGGAATGGGGACAGTGCGTTCTGGTGTGAGTTCTCAGGGGACCCCTCCACCTGCCCACACTATGCAGCAAATCAGAAGTCCTACTGGAAGCAGGTCTCCCGCTCCCTGAAGAAGCAGAAGCAGATCTGCCAAGACCCCAGGAGCATGCTAAAATCTAAAATATGCAGGAAAAGCCCACGAGGCGCTCACCTCAAGCTGACACGCTCAAGCCTCCTGGCAGCAGAGGGCCCTGCCAAAGAGCACCCAGCTCACCATGCTGCAGAGGATGCCCAGGTCCCAGCAGCTTCTGAGACTGGAAAACAGCCAGAACACAGCCCTCCAGACTGCGTGGAAGACGTAGATTACATTGATCAGAAGAAGGTGGCTGAGGAATACTGCCCAGAGAGTTTGCTGTCTTTATGCAACTTCTTCATCACCATGGTGCAAGACAAAAAGTGCTGAGGATGTGTTTGTAAAGTTCCGCATCACAACAGTCTGATCTCACCGAAATTACTGCAAACTCCCAGGTTTTATTCTCCTGTTATATAGTGTACATAGGAAAAAAAAAAGACATAAAACTGTATATTTATATATTTTTCAGATCTTGTTTTTACACGACAGACGACACTTGGTACAGTTGAAGATGTTACAGATTTCATTTGCACACATGTTTCTACATAAGCATTACCTGTTGATGTTACGTACTCTGCACAGAGGTATCTAAGCAGTCTCTTTGCCCCCCTTTGAGCTGTGCTAGCCAAAGGGATGACTTTGGTGCTATGCACTCCTCAGTTATGTACTCTGCATTTGACCTAAAAATTACTAAGAAAAATAAACTTCAAGATATATTTAAAGTATTCTCTGTGTGTTGAATTAAACTTCTCTGGAATTGCTGAGCTTTTCTGAAAGGCTGATCATTCACAAGACCAAGGCAAAGTATTGCCTATACAGCTGTTTTAACAAAACTTCTGCAGCTTTGCAGAATTCAGCCAGAGCATTCAATGATTTTGTTTGAGGGAAATAAACTATTATTTGTTTGCAATCATCATGATAATGAAGGGTGGCAGGATTTTCATATTTTCATAATTTTACAAAAAAATTTTGGTTTTCCCAACACATCAAAAGATGACAGAAAACTTTGCAAACTTCAGTTCTTTCATTTCTCCTATATTATGAAACACGTTTTACTTTTCTGTGGTAGGGAAACTGAGACACAGAGATTAAATGGCCTGCCCAAGATCACTTCTGTTGCAGGGCTGAACTCTTCCTCCAGCAGCTGAAGAACTTATGCTCACTGCTGCCTCTGTATTTCTTTGAAGTTCCATTGCTTGCTCCCTGCATATATGGAAAACACTAATAAATCCTTTTCCATGTGTTAGACTTCATCTGTATTTAAAAAATATTAATAATAATCCAATTCTACAAGAATAGAAATTTTAGAAAATTTCAAGCCAAATGCTGACAGTTGATCTTTGGAAACATTTAAAACTTCAGCTGAAAGAAAAATGTGCAAGTTACACTTTTCTAGTGGCAGTAGGCTGGAAAGGAAGGTCTGCTGCCACAGTGAAAAAACTTCCTTGAAATACAATTTCCCTGATAATTCCTAGCAGATTAACATAGCATTTCTGCCCCTTGAGAAAATAAAACCCATTCCTTTTTGTAATTATCTCTCTGCTAAGACCTGGGCTGACCCCAAAATTTTAAAGAATATTCATAAGATGAGTTGTTATGAGTAACCTTTTATTTAAATCAATATGTCTGGGGAGGATGTTTTAATGCTGCTCTGGCGAGTTGCTACATTCAAGACAAATGTCTTGAATGTAGGATGCTGCTATTAGTCAAACTGTGTTATTTCAGAAGGATTCAGCTGTATTTTAGTTAAGTCCAAATTAGAAGAAGGAGGTAGATACTTCTTACTGAAGTTTGAGCCTCACATGCCTTGTGGATACAGGGGGGTATTCCCAGGCTGTCTGGTGCAAGTATTGTTAGACCAATGCCCACAGTAAAGCAAAATTTCCATAAAGAGGCATCAGTGCTATATTCCAAGTAGACTGAAAGACACAGCCATTCCAGTGCCACATTGGGTGGAAAGCTAGCTACCCACTTCTTATTATTAATGTAGATATGCAGGTATGGAGTTTCAGCTTCTAGAAACGTTGTGTTTCAGCCTGCACCATTTCACAGTGGAAAAATGCTGAAATAAGGCCAGAAGATGCAGAGGAAGGATGAGTAGCACACATATGGCTCAGCCAACCATATATTGTAGCAATTAGTGACAAATATCTAATCTAGTATACAGCTACCAGTATAATAACCTCAGATTACAACCAGAGCTCTAGACAAGGCTGAATTAAGAGGCTCAGTTGTTCCAGATACTTTGGAAAAAGTCCAGTCCTAACTACCCTTAGCTGCTGTTACCCTCCCAAGTACTAACATCAGCAATTGGTTGCCTGAAGCGTGATCCACCCCTTGGGATCTCCAGGAGGCACTGCTCAGCTCTGTGGCTGTTGGCCAGCCATGCACATGGAGCCAGTGACATATTCCCAAAGCAAATTCCAGCCCCAGATTCCGGAGCTGTGACTGTGTCTCTGCCTGCTGGACTGTCAGCACGTGTGAGAGCTGCACTCTCCTCTCCAGGGATGAATGACATTGTGTTCCCGTGTCTTCATTGTCTTGTTTTCTTCCAGGACTGACTGCTACCCTCTTGCATGGATCTTTCCAGAAGGAAAACACTTGAATCTTAGCAGTTCCAGGGTGCATTTCAGCTGAGATGTATGGGATTGTTCCAGTACCCCAGAAGGACTACAACGTCATGGGCAGCCATAGACTTCAGTGACTACATAGACTACAGATCTACAGTTAAGTGCATCTAAGCTTTCAGCATGCTTAGCAAACCTTGTGTTTCAGTCATGCATCTACAATCACTTGACTACAATTGCTGGGAGCTGCTCTCTTCTGAGCATTTACAGGGCCACTTGGGTTGGTATAACATTGGTCCTTCTAGAGTCAAGCAGGTTAAATAAATATTTTCTGGCATTCACCTTAGGGTCTATGATCATTCTGAGAAACTTCACCACTGACTCTACTCTGCATATCTTAGTGGTGGTACTGAATTTTCTAACACCATCTTTAGCAGAGCAAGAGGGAAAAAATGGATTTAAATTATGCCTGTGCAGCCTAGGACTTCTGCACCTTTCAACCTTCAACAAAGATCAGAGAAACTAAGAGTTAAAAGGAGACTAAAAACATCGAAGTTAAGCATTTTTTGGAAGATATTTGCTAGTACTTAATAGTCTTATCTAGGAAATCTAAGATGTAATTCTATATTCACTAGGAAATAGGGGGATGTTATTAGTGAACAACAAATAGCTCTGGCAGTGCAGCACAACTTTAGACTTTGTAAAATTTCAGCTCCTTTAATTTTAAAGTTTCTATTCTTTCATTATTTTCTGTAGTATATATTTCACACACACAATCTCATTTTAATGAGTTTCCGCTTCTTTTGCAACCTCTTTTATTCGTTTACCACTTTGGCAGCAGTACAGGTTACACATCTAATCTCTCCTGTTTCACGGCTGCTTGTAGGAGAACAGAGCTGGGTGAGTCAACTTTCCTGCTCCCAAGAGGGCCCTACCCTCCTCTTTCCCTGAGGGGGCCAATGAGTACCTACCGCCTGATATCACCTCACCTGAATTTGGCCAACCATTGCAGAGACTCAGTGTTCAGACATGACATATTTTACACTGCTGTGCTCAAGTCATGTAGGCATAGTTCAACCTAGATAACAAATTCCACTCCCTTTTCCACTTTTACCTGGTTGTTTTTTTTGTTGTTTTGGTTTTTTTGTTTGTTTTTTTTTTTCTGATGCTGCCCTGAGCAAGGCAGCTCCGTACTTGTTGGTAGCTGCTGCGCCTCACCCATGTCTTTCCCTGGATCTCATTCCATTTCAATATATTTTATTGTGTGTTCCTCTAGGCTATTTCCAAGAATGGCAACGATTTGTTTAGCACACTGGGACTTGATCAAATAGGAAAACCCATCTTCGAGGCTATTCCAGCAAAAAAGAGATTTGCAGTCTTGTCACCAGGGTAGTGGTAGCATCTCCTCCCTCACTAGAGCACATATAGCAGCACAGTTGGTAGTCTAACAAATCCTATTGATCTCAAGACCATTGTAGGTATTCCTGTGTTCTAATATTTTTCAGTGTCTTTCTGCTCTTTCCCTTGAAAGGACGGGGTATCCCTGAAACCCACTTGCAATCGTCAAAACCCTCAAAGAACCAGAGAGGAGAAGTCAGTGTTACAAGAACCTTGACTCTCTTTGAGTGATAAGACGTGGAAAGATCGAAGTTTCTAAAAATCACTCTGGTGCCTCACTTGCTCCTTCCATTGTCATCACAGCTGTGAGACAATACAGGGATTTGTGTAAGCAGAAGGGACTGGCCATGTCACAGATCATTTTACTTGTTTGTAGAACTACTGCTAGCAGAAACGTATGCATTGGAGTTGAAATTCTCTCTTTAAAGAGGACTGATGTAACAGGTTTCTCTGGAAATGTTCTCCTATCCATGTGAAGTATGTGTTTCATACCATTACTGGAACTTCTTCCAGGCTGCTTGTAGATTCCACTTGAAAGAGCTGTTTTAAGGCAAAGAAGTGGTAAGCAAGAAGTGACAGAACTGTGAAGACTTCCCTTCAGCTTGTTGCCACCCGACTGCCTCAGTCACTGATCAGATCCAGCACCACGTAGAAATGATAAGTTTAATTATTCTGAAGCTTCCAGGGGACCATGGAAGCATTATGCTGATTTGCAGGCAACAAACAGACACATCAAAGGGACCTCGTTATATAATGAGAGACTGCAACATGTCCAAAGCTGCCTGTGAGTATGCACATGTAAGCACTGTGGTGCTTTGTGTATGCAAAGGGAGAGGAGCTAATGTTAAGATGGATCCTAAAGTCCAGAAATTACAATGTTATCTGTAACAGCAATGTATCCTATACATCAACGATATGTGTATTAATTACATATAATAAGTCTGCTTAGATAACAGGATATTTTAAAAATAATGAGTTATGTTTACATCTGTTGCCTGAAAGTGACGTGGTTTCTGGAGTCACTGAGAGAGAGGTGGTGTGATTCTCTGGAAAATCTGGGAGTGCTTTTGGGCTGTTCCACAGCTGCTGCTCCTATTCCTTGTTCCAAAGGGCCCTCTCATGGATGACTGCATGTCTGCAGTGCAGGCTTCCAGGACATTTTGTCTTATATGGCTCTCGGTATGAATGTGGTCGTTGCCCAGCATGTATGGCAGCCTGTAGACCTTAGGTCCTGCAGAGTGTGTTCCAGTCAAGTGTTGATCGCAGAGATCCTTTGTTCCTCATTTACATGTTCAAACAACACCAAAGTGAGCTAAAGCAGCCAGTTGGTGGACAGAAAAGTTGGGACACTAGGGGATGTTGGTTTGTATATGACATTGTATAAATTCATTGAGCATCCAATGAGCAAAGCATTAGGGATTGCATGGACTGCTGCAGAAGGGCTGCTGGAGCTGGCAGCAATCCATTCCCATTAACAATCAGGTTGCTGGTTGGAAAGGGTTGTTGGAGCTCCTAGGTTGCCATCACTGTAAGAGAGATGACGTTAATTTTGGCCAGTGTCCAGCTGGATAACTACACTCTATCCAGATGATTTCCAGAATTTCAATCTGTTGAACCTTTGGCAAAATGTAGTGAGAAGCTCCAGGCCATGGAATTGGAGCAATATTAACAGAAACGGCATGCATAAATTTGGTTTGTTTTTCAAACTAAAAAGTATGTACAAAATAAATGTGAAGAAATAATCACATGAGATTCTGTAGGAGTGATGACAAAAAAAATCTATCTCCATAAATAAAAGTCTGAAGTACATTGCTACATTATTTAGGGAAAGAATAAAAAAGAGGAAAGATCTATTTTAACATATATATATATAACAACATAACATATATATTAACATAGTAATATTATTATCAGAAGTAAAACAAATGCTGTCATGGTTTCATGGTTTTAGAAATAATTCTTAGACTTTGAATATGCAATTTTTCCTCATCCAGCTGGAGTATATTTCCAAGTAAAGTTGTGGTGGAGTTTCCCTTTTCAAAAGCTGGCAATGTTTAGCTGGATACCACCACTATCATATGTAATATTTCTTTCTTGACTTCATAAGCCAATCCCATATCTTTATCTGCATATTCAAGCAGCAACTTGTTTTACAGGCCTGTGTGGGAATGGAAGAATCAACCAAGACCTGTCAAAGACAAGGATCCCTCCAGAAGCATATAACGTAAATATGTGTTATAAACATAACATAAATTCATGTTTCCTTCTTCTCTGACACAAAGTCAGAGCATATGGAAAACAACAGAATAAACAACTGTATTAAAGCAGGCTTAGTGAGGTTTGGTGAGCCCATACAAGCTCCTGAGTCAACATGTGCTTAGTAGATATTTGAATCTCTCTAAAAACTGAAGATATCCCTTTTTCCTAATTTTTTTTTTTTTTTTTTTTTTTTTTTTGTGCCTATTATTGTAGTTCTGAGGCTACTTTAATGCTTTTATTAGGAGATGATCATACAGGACCATGCCTGTAAGGCTGTTCTGAATTTGCTGTATTCTTGCTTCTGTAGTTAGCTTTGGCAAGGATACAGCTGGCATTTCTAGCACTTATTGTATTGGCTTCAGTCTTTGGAAGTAGCATAAGATTTACTTAGTGATAAAAACTTACCTTCCTATGGAGCACCAATCTTCATATCACTCTTCCTATCTCTAGTGAAATGAACGTTGAATTTGGCTTCTGCTTTGCATTTGAAAACTTTCTGGTTTTATTCCTTGAGAGGCCCTGTGTTTCACTTTTGAGGTTCCATCATTGACATAAAAACACTGCTTTTGGGGAAATACATCAGTATGAATGGAGCTCCTCTGGACTCATGTAAGTACTACTCAGAAGTAAATTTTGCTAATAGTGTGTCATTATGATGAATTTTATTCTTTGAAATAACTGCTATAATTTGCTATGGACCAGTAAGTCAGAGGTCCCCAAATAATTAACTGCTTCAAATAAAACTAATTGAACAACTGTTAACAGGACCAAAGTAACAAAGGTTTGAGTGAAGACTGTGCTTTTGGTTAATGTAAAGTCATATTTCTGGGGCTTCTTTGTGAATACAAGACACAGCTGCCACATGAATTCACCAACCATTTTGGATAGGGTGACATGATGGGTAAGAAATTCTTCCATTTCCAAGAATATAAATCTGTCATCTCTTCATGGTTGCAGGCAGCGTACTGAGAAGTATGCCTAGGCAATAAAACTTCCACTTTGATAATGATTCTGATCATATCAAATGATGATTCTGTTGGAACATGCCTTTCTCCCTCATGTTTGACTGAAATGTCTGGTCTGGAAGGATTGGTAGTTTTTGCAGTACATAATATTTACTTCCTAATGTTGGCTTGTTAAATGGTTGCATGACAAAAGGAGTTACTCTCATCCAAGGGAGCTTGTGCAATTACTCTAGAATAGCATTTGTATACTTTTTGGTTTTGCTCTGCTCAGATAAACACTACGCTTGCTTTTTCTGGCAGTAGATATGTCAGAAAATTTTAATGAATATCATGGGTTATGGAATTCAAAGAGCAAAGAGCAGTGAGAGGAGAAAGACAAAATGTGCATTGCTGCAGTAACAACAGAAGCTTCTCTGATGCTCAGATTTGGACAATGGAAACAACCTGGGGCCCTTTTAGGAAAAACAAATGCAGAACCAGTAGAATTGATCATTATCCCTTTTTTAATGTCTTTTGATTGTGGAACTATAACTTCTGAGAAAGCTAAAAGCTCTTCTGCTTGTGATGTGAGCACTGGAGTACATAAAAATGCTGTAAAGCAGATGAAACTGCTATGTATTCGCAGGAGTTCTTGACAGTTCCGAAGACCATTGCTTTTCATGATTCCTGAGGAGCTGAAATGACAGGAGAATTTGCCTCTCTTCGAGCATGCTAGACAAAAATTAGTTGCATTTCATATATTTGAAAGTGCTAGTCAGATGCTAAATGTCCAGCTCAAAGAGCCCATCTTAAAACCTTTAGGATGATTCAAAACTTCTTTTGCCTGACATTCTGTACCTTTCTGTTCTGGAGCACACTGAAACATATGAATAGCAATATCCAGTAACCAATGTAGAAAAAAAATGGTGGTGTGGTGTACAGAAAGGCAGAGGAAATTACATATGTATTTCTGTGTTGCTGGCAATCTTTGGCTCTCACAAGGGCAACCATCCAGATGCATATATATATGTGTATGCAGGAATGCATGTACCTGTAGATAGATTCAGAGGGAAAAACTGCACAATTTAAATATTTAGTGTCACACTCTTGTCAAAATGAAATGCCAAGAGCCTTTTACTCAGAAGATTGATTTTTCTTGTTTCTCAATAATATGAAGGGTTTTCTTCATATTACTGAGATTATTTCTGCTTTACAAATAGGGAAACAGAGTCAGAAGACTGAAATAACTTGCCTAAGTAGAATCTATAGGTTAGAGCTGTTCCTAGTTTGAGTGCATTCAAATTTCTGGATTTATATTCAGTACTAATTTGGCCTGAGTGTTCTGAGTGTTCATTTCTTTGAGTCGCAATGGAATTGCACTAGGGAACATCAAGAAGCCATTTGACCAGACCAGGAGCTATCAGTTCCACTACAGCTTCTAGTTAGTCTGTATGGTGGTAACAGTGCTCTCCTTGTAAACTCTTGAAGACTTCCATCAGCACCTATGCTTTCCAAGAGCTCAAAATATCAGCACTTGCATTGACCTCTCAGTTTCTTCAGAAGTGTTAGAAATGTTTATATGGGTGTGTGGCTGCATATAAACAATATGAACAATCTCGGAGTAGAAATCCAACCATGTCTATATTCTAGAATAAGTCAGATCTAATGCAGAGTCAGTCTATAAGCACAATACGATCCAATAGCCCTATTAAATGATGGTCTAGCAGACCATCCCCTGTACTCACTAAATCAACCAAATAGCTTTAATTCATAAGCAAAAGAATCAGCTTAAAATTCTTGGCAACTTAAAATCATAATGCAGGTTGTATAACTGGAATGAACAGAAATATATAGCAAAAGGCAATTTAAGCTTACGTAGTCACTTAAACCATATAAATCATGTAAAATATCTGTCTGCCTAAAATTCCCAAGACATTTATTCTGGTCTGTATTGCAATTGGGAGATGCAGTTATCACAGAATGTTATTCAGACTCCTGAACTCTTTGCTCCTGCTTTGTTCATGATGGGAAGCTCTGAAGAATGCCATTCCCTTGCAGCCCAGAGCTCACGCTGATTATTGGCAGTGAGTAATGGTGCAGTAGCTCCTATTACGACACAATATCCTTCCTAATTTATGTAAAGAAAGAAACACACTTCACTGTTTCCAGCAACACTTGAATTGTTTTCTTTACGCATGTTCCCACTAGTTTAAATGTTCTCTTTCTGTAACGAGTGAGTAGTTGTGTCCAATTGCAGCCTGCTCATCAGTCACCTCAGATTCCATCTACCAATTGCAGGCATGCTGGAGGCCACAACATACCTGCTCATTGCTGGAAACGCCTTCAAGACCAGACAATTCTGTAGTCCTAACTTTCCTTCTGTATTTGGGATATCCATGGGAACAATGGAAAGATACCATTTATTTATTTATTTGCTGCATCTGTTCTGAAACTAAGAGAGAAGAATATGTATTTGGCTTTGGCCAGTAGTTTTTGTATAGATATATCTATTTCCAAATATGCCTCAGACTTCCCTCAGAAGTCAGCTAGTTGAGTCTAAAATTTGAACTCTGAATATTATTAGAAAGTATATATTTATAGAAGCTGGGAGCCTTCGTATTTGGTCCATGAGTTGAAGGTAGGTGAATTATGCCTCAGAAATCTGATGTGGGATGTCTAAGCACTCCTTGTAGCACATGCCATTTCATTATATGGCACTAAATCACCAAAGACACACTGCTGGTGCACAGGAAACCGCAAATGATGGGCACAATCTGAGCACTGCATTGCAGTGCATATCATGCAGGAGCCTCAGGGGCTCCAGGCCGAAGGTTTAAAAGAAATCTCCTTTGAAAATCACTGTGGAAAAACAATTATCAGTGCTTCACTTGTTCCAAGTTGATTTATTGCACTTTGGATATGCATCTGGCTGGCAACAAGCAGCACACGTGAACAGTGATTTTCTTTACTCTTTCCAGAAAACAGATTGCTTCACCAAATTTTAAGCAGACCTCCCACCAAGGTGCTGGTCACCGTATGAGTGAAGCCTGCAATGAAGACTTTACTGACAGTGAGCTGCCAGGTAGGGAAAAGGGGTAGAAAAACATCCTTTTTCACTCACATGGAAATAGAATTATAGAATGGCCTCAGTTGAAAAGGACCTCAAAGATCATCTAGTTTCAATCCTCCACCATGAGCAGGTTTGCCAATCACCAGACCAGGCTGCCCAGAGCCCCATCCAGCCTGGCCTTGAATGCCTCCAGGAATGCAGCATCCACAACCTCCTTGGGCAACCTGTTCCAGTGCATCACCATCCTCAGTGTGAAAAACTTCCAAGTATGGGCCTCCTTAGTGGCTGGCACTTTTAAATCCATGAGCAATGAGTGAATTAGATGAAGAAACTGGCAATTCAGGACACCACTTTTGAAATGCACATGCATTGATTTCATTTTTCTGCACAATTCAAAAAGCTTTACATCTTCTTCAGCCACATATAAATCACTCGAGTCCGTATGTTGCACAAAATAAACCTCTTCCTTAGCACCCCTGTTGATTTAAACTGCTAAATTACACTGACAGCTGAGCAGGTCTGTACTATCCAGCATAGAATCACAGAATCACAGAACGGTCCAGGTTGGAAGGGACCTCAAGGATCATGAATCTCCAACTCCCAAACTCCATCCTGCCATAGAGACAGAACACTACTCCACAGAAGCTCTCACATGTGAAGGTGTGGTTCACACTCCCTGCAGTTGGCCCTTACTGGTGGCTCCTACTGGAAGGAAGACATGAGTTCAGGATAAATTCTGCCTGAATAGGCCCACAGTTAGCACAGTGGCATGCAAACAATTAATTCAATCAACATTTTTGGAAAAAGCAAACAGCAAAAATAAAATAAAGTAAATTCAACTAGTGGTACCCGCTGTTAGACATTTTGTTTAGTGGCCATCCATATAGAGATGGATCAAATGTAGAATGGAATGTTCAAACAGCTGAGACTCCAGTTTGCAATCATAGAATCTGAATAGACAGATTCATTAAGGTTGGAAAAGATCTGTAAGATCATCTAGTACAACCATCCACTTACTACTAATAGTGCCCACTAACCTGTGTCCCTCATTGCCACATTTACACATTCCTTGAGCACCTCCAGCATCAGTGACTCCATTGCCCCTCTGGGCAACCTGTGCCAATTCCTCACTGCTCTTTCCAAGAAGAAATTTTTCCTAACATCCAACCTGAAGCTCTCCTGGTACAACTTCAGGGCATTCCCTCTCATCCTATCAAGTCAAAAGAATAAAATTATTCCTTATTCATTCATTATATATCATCTGGTAATGAAGAAAGATGAAGGGCCTTGGGACATATGAGGGGTATGTTTGACTGCATGTAACACACTAACTGAATTCCAGTGTTTAGTTGCAAGTAGCAGTGTAAAGTCCTGTGATAAGTAAAGCTACCGGCATTTTAAGTCAAGAGCAGTATGATGTGGGACAGGAAAAACGTCCCACAAAATAAAGCAGCAGCAGAGCTACAGCAGTGGTAATGCAGAATGCATGGGTTTAACCCACCAGCACCTGCACGGTCATTCTCAGCCACGAAGGTCACAGGATGACAGTGAATAATTTGTTTGAGAGTAACAGAGCAGAAACCATTTATCGTAAATAATGCAGAGATGTAAATGAGCGAGGAAATGTGCCACAGAATGATTTTCATCTGGGGAAATAAACATGACCTTGCCTAAACTTCATCTCATCTTGCGTTGTGAAGTGTTGACCTGGAATTCACTGAGAACTCCTGCATTTACTGAGAACTCTGGACATATAGCAGTTTGAGCAGAGCAGGGAGAGAACAGCACGTGCACAGTGTCTTAATAAATTCTGGATATGCTGACCTGCATTTCACATGCTGCCTGCATCCAGAAACAAGTGCAGTAGCCCTGTTATAGGAAACACAGAGACCGTGTGCAAGCCAACCACAGCTTTAGGGCTGTGTGACACATGTGCTGATCTTACCCATGCTGCCTGTGACACATGCATTTGATATGTGCTATTGCCTAAGGCACTAGAGGTCATAGGTTGAGTTTCTGTTATTCCTGTGCTATTTCTACAAAAGACTGAATCAAAACATATAAAACCGTCCCATAGCTTATAGGCAGCTCATTGTCCACAGGACCTGCTAATGGTGATCTTGTCTATAGAAAACTAAAAAACTGGAATCAAAAGTCCATTGTTACTCACAGTATGACTGCCAGAAAACTGCAAATAGAATTGACCAGAAAGAAGAGCTTTCACCTGTAGTTTTCTTGTGAAGTTTGCAGGCAGGAACATCCCAGGAAGCAGTGTTTTCAACAGGGGACAGCTGGTTCTGTTTCAGTTGGTAACAAGAGCTTGTAGAGCTCTTCTTGAGACCTGCTTTCAGTTATTTTATTCATAGCACGGAAACCATAATTATAAAAATGTAAGATCTTTAGATCTGCTAGTCTGTCATCAGAATTAGCAATGTGGACGTGCATATTGCCAATAAGGCTGTAATATTTCACTCCAGCACTGAATTTGGATTTAATTTTCCTGCACCTGCCAATATGCTGATCATCACAAAAATGCATCTGTTTGAAGGGCACTGCTGGGTGCCAAATGGGAAAGCAGACAGAGATGCTAGCTAATTTCATACTCCTCTCTAGAAGTTTCCTAACCGCAGGTATGGCCTCAGTGCCCACAGCGAAACCTTCCAGGGAGTATGCATTTTTTCCAAGCACAGACCTCCTCTAAGGCTTACACTTCTCAGGAGCAATCAGAAGTCCTGACAGTCACACCAGGAAGAAAAGCTCACCACTGCCAATGATTCATTGTATTGCCCAGATAGGCTCTGGAGTCTCCTCCTTGGAGACCTTCAAAGCCACCCGGATCCTTTCACCTCAGCCAGCCTATGGTTCTGCGAAAAGACTGGGTTCAGTCTTAGTACAAAGAACAAACAATATTAACTGATAACACTAACAACATTCTTATCTCTGGCTAGGGACGTTTTGCAACAGTCTGTTGTGGGTTTATTCACCAGTGAGTGCCTCTCAAATCATGGGACAGCCCAGGCATTTTCTACTTTCACTGCTATTAATATTTAGTATAACCCACATACTGCTGAAAATAGTACCAAAGGAGATACATAAATAACTTCCAATCAATTTTTAATTTACTATGTCAAGTTTTATCAAGCCAAGTCTCAGCCAAAGTAACCTTGCCTGAGTTAATTGAACGTAATGTCAATAAACAGAATGGCAATTTTAGCAATGCAGAATAGAGTATTTCTGCTGTGGAGCTGTATAATTTTTGACATTGTAATTAAAAAGCAATTACCTTTGCTCTGACGTAATTTGTCATGCTGTACATCTACAGATCAAAATCAGTCATCTCCCAATAAATGATCTTTGTTTCACATACTTTCTGGTAAAATCTGATAAAAAGGGTGTGAACACAAGTAACCCAAACCAAAAAGGCATCAGATATTAAGTCGTTTTGTTCATCTTCTTCGATCGTGTGTTTTTGGCTTCAATGTTCAGTTGTATGCCACAGTCCATATACTCGCTCTTTCCTCCTGGTTTACTTATGGAGATCTCTACTTCCTGAGGGACTGAGCAGAATCTTGGCATAAACAAGAAAAAGGAATAGAATTATAGCCAGATGGAACATGTATGGCATTGGAGCAGGGTTGGGGGGGTTAAAGAGAAGCCTAGAGCATCAACAGCTCTACAGCTATGTTTGCTTGACTTTGGGCACTTCAGTTTAGTATTCACATTAGGAAACATCTCAGATGACAGTAAGAATGTCGTTAACTTGTCAGGATTGTTGTTATATTCTCTTGGTAAATTGAGATAGTGATATGCTGATGCTGGTGAGGTCTTTTTGCTTTTCAGAAAGGCTAATAAATAATAAAAGCTAATTTATATACATAATTTGTATTGTAAGAATGTTGTTATGTAGAAATGCTCTTTCTTCAGCTGAATTTTTTGACCACAAAGTCCACCCACTTCTGATAGGGCTTGTTAGATTAACAATTCATCTGGTGTTTGGTAGTAAAAAAAATCAGTCTCTAGTCTAATAAACCTGTAACTTCTAAACTTCTGTAACTTCTGTAAATCATTTTATTATGTCTCATCAGCATTAAGCACAGTAAAAGTAAGGACTAAATTTCAGTCTAGCTATGTCAATCTAATCAATAGCCAACATGCCAGAGGGGATATAAGATGTCTCTCCACTCTGTAGGAAGAATAATGAAGAATGGAAGAGTGAATTAAAAAGTCACTACTTGTAGCAAACCCTTAAATGTTTTAAAGGTTTGATCTCTTTAATTCAACAACATAAAAAAAAGGCAGAATTCTTTTCACGAGCAGAAGCTAACCTTCCCAAGAACACAAAAGATCTTTAGTACAGAACAGGAAGTTGCTGGAAGCTGGATATTGGCAAAGTCTACTTTTGCTTTCAATAATAAGGGTAATTACTGAAACAAGCTGTCATGGAAAGAGCAGATACTTCATTGCCTGACATTATCAGACAGCATGAGGCTGCTGGCCTTTCTGGAAAGGATGCATTATCCTAATGCACAATCTGAGAACAGAGCAGAGGCATGACAGGACAAAACAAAAAAGCTGTAGTATTCATAAAATCAGCTGAGGTGCTATGATCATCCTCATGACCTCAACTTTTAAAAATATGATTTCATCTTTCCTCCTATTCAGGCAAGAAATCTCAACTCTGTGTATTAAATCATTTGCCAAGTGCCTCAGAGCAATTCCCTAATAGAAGTAGCAATAAATCCTTACCTACACCCTGCATTCAATACAGTTCGAAGGAAAATGTAGTTGATTAATGAAAAAAGGATTCAGTCAGTCCTAGGACTTGATTAAATGTACTGAGCTATTTGTTACATGTGAAGTGTCTGGTATTACACACAAAAGTTGTGAGACGGATAGAAAATTGTGGATACAGTCACTGTTTTCCTGCTTCCTGTTTTTAGCAGTATTTTTAGAGCAAGAACACTCATATTACTGCTCCATTTCTGTAATCCATATTTGCCTAGACCACATCCTTCTGATCATCTAACTTTCTCTGTAGCATCTCATAGCATAAAAATATGGCTCTATGTAAGGCCTCGAGATAAATATATTTATTATATTAGCTACTCTTTCTTAGGGGCTATTTTATGTAAGAAAATGTCTGAGGGTCACTGTCTTTAGTATCAGGCAGTCTCTCCATGTCCATGCAGGAAGCATGGCCCACAACAGCCCAGCTGAAGGTTCTGCCTCTGGCTGGTAGTCCCAGCACACTGCAGCTATGTCAAGTCCCATACAAAACCAGACCCCTGTTGCCAGTGTCTGGGGGGATCCGGGTCCACTGCATTACATACTGCTAATGCATACAGAAACAAAATCAAGAACCCTTCACAGCTTGATGTCACCTCTGTCCCCACACGTAGGTCATGGAGAGAGCCAGCGGTTCTGCACGGTGACTGTAGGGTGACTGATGAGATGTGTGGGCATCAGCCACAAGCAAATATAAGGTATAAGGACCTAAATGGAATTCAGGCTTTTTGTATTCTCCTGTTGAGCCTCCTGATCCTACAAGACGCCAAAATGCTTTAAATCAAACATTGTGATTCATGGCAAACACCCATGGTCAAGCAACAACTGGCAAAGAGAACAGACTTTTCTGTATTTCATTAGTTTTCTAATCTCTACACTAAGTGCAATGATAACAGGCTCTAGTTAGGTGAAGTACATCCAGGGCTGAAGGAGCACAAATAGTGTGGCAGAAGGGCCACAGAAGTAGCTTGCACAGCACAGTGCAGGTCTGGGGGCTGAGAGCACCTTATCACACAGTAATGAGCATTCCGAGCAGGCTCTTGGCTCTGTTTGCTACGGGCCTGGGGCACAACCCGACCCATTTATCTTGAACAAGTTGTGACAGAGGCTCTCTTCATCAGATTGAAAGCATATTTTCAAAACTGGACACATTTCAAAATGGGTGAAGAAACTTTTCTTCTAGGCAGTGGAACAAAATGCATCGTTAATTTCTCATTTTATTTAGGTTTCTGTGAAAGCATGTTATTTGGCACACCTGTAAGGATTTTTGCTGGAACAATGCTAATGCCAATCACCTGTGTCACACAGCTGTCACTCACTCAAGCACAGTTGCCTGCACTGAGTATGCACTGCATTTTTCAAAAGCACAGGTTTGCTGTTTGAAGATTTATTACGCAACCCCTGATAAGAACAGTAATCTTTGTTAGCTAATATGGCTGAGAACAGCATACGTATCTGGATATCTGTGTTTGAGATAAAGATGAGGTGTTTCACTTTCTGCCACCTACGGAGACAATAACTTCTCTGTGCATGATGGAGGAGGGAGAAAGGGTGCAGCCTGAGGAGGATATGCCCTGTGGCCTGTCCCTGCTTTCCTGGGTGATTATGTGCGGAGTTTCATATTTTAAGTGAATTTCCAAGTTATTTTTCCAGTGTGTTTCTAGCTACTGTTACACAGCTGATATTCACAAGAATATATTTTTTGCTATTTGAGAACACATCTAGCAGATCTGTGCTGTGAGCACTTTAATGCAACTTGATCAAACCAAAACATTCCCAAGTTATCTGTTGTATGCCCCTCCTTGCAGCACATCATACTTTTCCACCAGCTTGACCTCTTCTGTTCCTTGGTCATGCCCGGAAGGGGACAAACTGCTTTCAGATGGCCACAGGTGTGGGGGTCCACTTTCACTAGAACATGAAACTGAATGAGCAACATCATCAGTTTTATTAGAAACCCTGATTGGACAGCCAACATTTTATTATTACACCAGAAAAGGTACAAAAGTGAGCATGAAGACAGATTCTTGACTTACAGTTAGAAATAGCCTATTTTAAAACACTAATATGAATCTGAGTCAATGCAGCTAATTATTATGTTACAGACAGCACATATTAAAAAAAAAAACCATGTAATTCATGTAAACATTATGGGTGAAGTCTTGGGTGTGATTGAGCTGCACCCAGTACAAGACCCCGTATTACAGAGCAAAAGTCTATCTGGAGATGCTCAAAGTTATATCAGCTTGCATGGTCACTAAAATGCATGGCACTACAACCTCCTGCCTGCTGCTTGTGAGTCACGCACAGCAAATCATCACCTCACCTACACAGCTGGGGTCAGGAAAGGCTCCCACTGCAGCAGCCTCTGGATGTTTGTCTCGATTCCAATGGATGGCCAAGCTGAGGGCCCTTCGTGGAAGCTGGAAAGCTTACACTTATTGCTATACTAACAATAAAATGCTATCTGAGCCACAACTATGTTTCCAGTAGGATTTTAAGTCAGTCTTGTTATTTTCTCTTCCCAGCTACCCTCTAAATGCATTCTTACAGATGCTGGCAATGCTCTGAGCAGTTTCTGGTCTCTTCTTGGCTTAGATCTGCCATTTCCTAACCAGCTTACTCACTAGAAGGTAAGAACTGCTCTACTTCTTCCATTACTTGCTTTGCCTGCTCAGAAGTGCCACAGTCCCTGGGAGAAAGGCCCAGGGCCTTGCCTGGCTCTGCCTGACTCAAGGGGACTGCCCAGTAAACAAAACATCCAACCTTCAGATACAGCTACAGGGGGAGAAACTCCAGGTCTTCCTCACTGACTTCTCTACTCTGTACAAATCATGGAATCTATAACATGTGCCAATGGACAACATTCCCTGCTCAGGGAATTTCCCTTCCAGCCCTTCTGAAGCAGCATACAGATCATAGCAAACTGTGTCTCCACTGGCAACTTTCTTTGTGCATGCCCAAGGCAGCCTCTGCTCTGATGCTCTGTGCACAAGTAGCTACATATGAGGGAACAAAAACAAATCTTCTGTCCTCAATCGTTGAACGTGCCTTTGGCCCTTCTGAAACAGCATGCTTGTTTGCTTGTGTGTGTACAGGAATCGCAGCTAAAATACCACCTCCTGCGACTTGGCTGTTAGTATCACAGCAAGGATTCCTGGTTATTGGCTCTGTACAACCATGGTGCTATATATCACTGTAAGCTACATAGTCATGTCCTTTTCAGTTTTGCACACAAATCAAGTCTTATATAGTGTGGAGCACTCTGTTTCAAGGAGCTTCCGTGCTGTTGATGCAAAGACTGCAGTCTGGGTGGCCAGGATTATGTACGCACTGAAGGAGCTGGACTGGCCTGGGAGAAGACAGAAAAGCAAATATTTAGTAGCCACATGAAAGTACAGCAGAGCAACCACACAGGTATTAAATGCAGTGTGAAAGTCAAAGTGTATGTTACACCTGTGCTTATCAAGTGGATGTCTTTTCTTAAGATAACTTTTCTTGCATAATGCTGCAGACATATCTTTGGTGTTTATAGGGGTTGGAGACAAGAATGGATGCCTATGAAGTAAAGCAGGGTGTGAACACTCTGCATGTCAGCTATGCTGTGATAGCAAAAGTAATTACAAAAAGAAGACACCTTTCACTGATCACAGAGTGGCTGCCACACTGGAAGTTCACCATTTCGCTTATCTAGTAATAGCCCTGACTGCTACCCTACATAGCTGTTGCTAAAAACATACTTGTAGGTATGTTTTAGATGTTTTGGCACAAGTACATCCCCTTTTTTTGAACTACTTGTGTGAAAACAACAAAAGCAAGAGATAATGACCAGTGTCAATTGCTATATGTCACAGAATACCAGATGCTGAGCTGGTAAGGACCCACACAGTTCTGCCATGACTTCAGTCCAGTCCATCCTAAAGAGTTTTACTGGACATATAAGTTAATTATTTTATTATTACTCTGTATACAAAATAATTTTAAAGTGTTTGTACTGTTCTATATAGTTGCTTATGGATGTTAACTGAGTGCTGACAAAAAGCCCTACTTTTTATTCTATCTTAAGATGTGAATTGTGAGCCACAGTAACGAGTGTGCCAACACATTCTTTGTGAAGTTATGAAGATTTCTTCTTGTGCTGAGCCAAAGGGAACTTAAATTATTACATGTTTCCCCTTCCTTCCTTTCTTCTTAGCTTATTTCAGCATAGGCTAGAATAGTTCACACCTGCTTACAAGTCCTGAAGTATTGGTTAAAGACTACAGTAGTCCAAAGAGAAAGTGAGTATGCGAGCATCCTAATTCAGTACATTTACGAACCACACCAGTGTTGTTTTTTTGCACAATGTGCAGAGCACTTATTATCAGGTTCAGCAATATCTAAACAGGGATAGATTGCTCTGCTTTCGCGAGTAAGATCCTAGTGCTTCATAAGGTATTTGCAAGGCAAATGTCTCCCTCTGCAGACAACCTTTCCCTTACTTAAAACCAATATCATGAACCCAGTACTTTACAGAAATGTTTATTTAGGAAATGTTCCTATCAAAGTATGAGTTATTTGCTTTAAAAAGCTATTTTTGGCAGATAAGATATGGTTATTAAGCTTTATGAGTAAAACTGAACTCTAGCCACTTTTTTTAAGGTCACTAGAGGACATTGTTCATCATCATAAAGGTCTCTTTACTGACACAGAGGGACAACGGCTCTCAAGCTTTTGTAACTCCTCAGCAGGCAGGCAGAGATTTCAGTCAAGTCAGAACTTGGGCTTTTCTGTTTCCTGAATTCCTATTTCCTGGACTCACCTGACAATGGGAAATTGTAATAATTACTAATGCCTATCATGTGTTATGTCTCACTCCCTGATAAAGCAGCTGGATGGAAAGGAAATTCAAATTATAGTGAAGGAAATAAGGACTATGCTTAACACAGTGTATTATTTGCATGAAGCTGGAAGGAAAATTCTTTACTTGGCTTTTATTAGTGTACATAAAAACCTGATAATATGAAAATCTGCTGCAGGAGGCTGCATTGCTCCTTTGCTGAAGGCAACCGAGCAAAGCCAGCAGCAGTAACACCCTGGAGCACAAGGCAAAGAGCACAAGTGGGAGGCTCAGAGAAACATATAGCCACTGAAACAGATGTGATGGAAATAAGAGGGCAATCTGCTCAATTGGCTGTAAACCAGGAGACAATGTCAAGCAGAGAGGGAGATAGGATATCAGTTTTGTTAGCAAGTAGATACTAATGAGAATTACCTGTAATTGTCTTCACAGGTGATCTTAGTGATCTTAAAGTTTCGTTCTTCTAAGATGTTTCTTAACTTCTTTATGGAATAGCCTGAGCAGGAATCCCTGGAGAGAAAAGTCCTTTGTTACTTGTGATCTTTGTATGTATGAGAAGTTCAGCTGAACTCCACACTGCATCATTTCATTTTATTTCAGATAAGATCTCCTAAAATGTGCTGTAAAATCTATTCTGGTTTGCAGAGCTTTGGTTACCACTTGGCCTTTGCCAATAGAAAATATATGATGTTCAATTGCTTAGCTTGTTTGAAAACCTTTGTGCAGGGAAGTCTGTGGAAAATAACTCACTTCCACCCACAAACTGAGATCTTCATGCGTTATTTATTTGAATTAGTTCAAGGAGTCTCCAGTTGTAGTGACAGGATTGACACACAGAGAGCCACTGCAAAAGACTTGTCACCTTGGGGGGAAAAAAATGACCTTTTGGTACAGAGTATGGGACACAAATGAAGACAGTACTGGGGCAAATCCAGGACTGTTCCTAACACACAGCATTAGTGGAAAACAGCCAGCTGTTCTTTGTTCACAGGATTTACCAGATATTATTAGTGATCCAGTATGAAATACAATTAGAAGATAGAAGCAATACATGTTCTTACAGTTACCTCTCCTTTGCTGTTGAAACAGAAAATTAAGTGGAAACACTTGTGAAGCTGGCACAGGAGAAAGACGTCAAGAAGGCTGGCAGGGCACCAGGTTGCAGCAATTGTTGAGAAAGAGGAATGTAATGGCTTTTCTGATGCTGGGAAATCATGGTACAAAGGACTGAATGTCTCATGCAGGGAAATTAACGCAGATTAGCCTGTCCCCTTTTCTCCAGCAAACTACTATGCAGAGGGTGACCACAATGTCTGGTAAGCTACAAAGATGATAGGCACACGACTGGGAGCCTGTGATAGACACATCAGTTTGTGTGGCAAAGAAACATTCCTGAGTGTCAGTGCTTATGCTAGGGGAAGGATTGCAACACTGCAGCTGACACTGTGACTGATAATGTTGCTGCTTGAGTAAGAGTCTCTCCTGGGTCCCTACTCATTCTTGAGATACACCACAGCCTCCTTACTGACTCACTGTGTCAAAGCAGCTGCCTCTGGCATGTGGGATCCTTAAGAACAGGAGAAACCACTACAATGCATTATAACCATGCAAACACCATCTCTGAAGATAAGGGTCAAAGGCATTGAACCTCACACTCAATGTTTGAAACATAAAAGATCTGCAAAGGAATCCTATCAGAATGAAATTGTCACTCAGGCTCAGATGTGATTTGAGGTCACTGTTTTGATATCAGTAATTGCACTATAAGCATTTAAATTGCAGGTTTATTATAAAAAATGTCAGAATCACAAAATCATTTAAGTTGGAAGGGACAACTTGAGATCACTTAGCCCACCCAAGGTCAATTAAAGCAAGTTGCCCAGGGCTTTGCTTGGTTTTTAAGATGCCCACAGCTGGAGAGTCCACACACCTCTCTAGGCAATCTTTTTCAGTGTTTTAAATCACTATCACACTGTCTCTGGTCACAGGACTTTGTAAAAGCAAGGAAAGTATCATCACTGTGTTTCAGCTACGAGCAACAAGCTGTAACTATTAACAGATAGAAGAGTGGTGTGGTTAGGATGACACCTTACAGATTTATAGTTAGAAAGAGCATCGTGGTGGAGGCAATTGAAAATGAAATGAAATGCTCACCCATCTCCTAGACTTGCAGTAGAAAACTCCAAAAGGAGAGATCTCCAGAAAGAGATCCTTCCCTACGGGCAGTAAGCCCTTAAGTGGGGTCTAGGAGAGGTGCAGCCAGGCTCCACCCCTTCCAGTCACACAGGTGAATTGCCTTCAGCTGTGCTCCCAGGCTGACTTAGTCCTTGCCTCAGGTGATCAATCAGTGGTTCAGGTTGTGACTCAACAGTTCCCATACTAATAAAAAAACTATAAAAATGTTATTCTTTCCAATAAAGTAAGTAGCTAGTAGAGAGAATGCAGAGCAGGTTTTCAGAGTAGGTTTAAGATGGTGGTTAGTGTCAGGCAGTCATTTTGTATCAGAATGGTTTACCTTTGGGGTCCACCGATGTCATGCATAAGCCAAATACGTATTTCAGAAATTTTATCTGGATTTAAGTTAAAGATCTCAACACTTCCAAAAACGCTGTAAGAATGGGACATGAAACATCCTTAGCAATGTAAGAATTCTAATAATATAAATTCTTACTAGAGAATGCTCCCCAACTACTACTGCTTATGAGTGCTGCTGTTATCCTCAGTGAACAAATGTTTTCTTTTTGCTGGATTTTCGTAGACAATTCAATTACCTCTGCTAAAAGATTTTCTCTCCATTCTCATTTTACTTTCATGACAGCTTCTGAAACTGTGTGCAGATAGAAACAAACTCAAGTTCTTCCATCTACAATACTTATTCTCCTGTTAGTTTTGTTGACAATGGTTTTGTTTGGTGCAAGGGAAATGAACATGGCTGTTCTCCTGACCAGAATAGGCTTCATCATTTTGTATGAGACTACTGCCAGGTAGCATGAGCAAGCACAGTCAGAAGAGCTCCACCAGCAGTTAGAAACATGTAATTCCTATAGCATAGTATGCAAACCTAGATTAAATGTAATAAAGCTACTTTGTGCAGTAATATCATACTAGAGATCTACCTATATACACTGAGAGGGACTTCAGTTAGAGTCACTGTATAGAAGGAGTTAAGTGCATCAACTCTACAGCAGCCAATGGTTTAGATTCCCACATGAATTCACCAAAATCCATTCTGCACCAGAACTCGCTGACAAGAACCTGCTGACAAACACACATGCCCAAAAGAAACAGGGATGCTGGGGATACCTGCTGCTTCTGAAAGCTCCTGCTTCTATTGATCCATTGAGCATCACGTGAACCACACCGCATGCTGCTTCTGCAAACTGACCAAAATAAATGGACGTTATAATCTGACACTGCATGCCATGTCTCCAGAGAATTCTCTGACTTCTTAGATGTCATCAGAACTGACTTATACAAGTAGAGAATCTGGACCCTGTTTCTATCTACGTCCTTGCAAATAAAAGCTTCTAAACTCTTACAGCAATACTGACATAAAGCTGCATCACCTTGCTGTCACTGTTTTCAGTTTATAAAATGGGATGCAACTTTCCAGAGCCCCAGCAGCTATAGCTGTCTGATGGGGCTGCCTACTTTCTCAGTAACTCAGTAACTCAATAACTGAGTAATCCTCAGGCTGCCTGGACTCCAGTAGTGAGGATGTGCCACAACCAAAGTACTACAAGTTTAAGGATGTGCAAACCATGAAATACTTGCCACCTCGTGACTCACACTCTGTGTACTTTTGTGGTTGGGATTTTTCTCTCCAGTGATTTCAGAAAAACTCATGGTAAGTTTTGATTGCTAAATTACTGGATCATGTAATTGTTCTTTTGTTCTTTAAACTTGCGTCCAAATATTTCAAGGCCATTACATCACAACATGATGTAGTCACAGTACTCCAGATACATAACCCAAAGGTAGAATAAACAACTTTGAAAAGCTTAATACAGATGACTGTACTTATCAAACTCACCAAGTCCCTTTACTTATAAACAGTGTATCTCAAAACCAGCTTGAGAGCTTTCAAGTTACAGGAGAGTTTAATTTTGTATAACTTTCCAACACAGTAAGAATGTGTTTTAGCAGATCTTAAATCTTCTTGGAGTAAAAAGCTTGTAGTTCAGCAAGCCTCACTCTGTATGGTGGTCTGTCCCTCCTAGACCCTAGAACTGTATGTCAAAGCTGTTTTGAGCTAGCAAAACTTGATGGATGCTAGTTTGCATGCAAAACATTTTTTAATGGTGAGAAGATTTTTTCTTACGCGCATGAGATATTAAGCACACATTAATGCTTGTTCTACACCTAGAAAGTCATCTATTAATAGTCATATCAAGACTAAAGTCTTCTGAGACACATAAGATTAAACTGATCAAGGTGAGTATTTTTCTGGCAGCTGTGTGAAATGAGCATTCTGTAAAGTGCTGATTCCACAAAACCAGGCCAACTGTTTAACTCAGTCTAGCAATGTCTCCTTCATGTGATCAGAGCTGGGACACGCATACAGATGGGCACATCATAGGGACCTTGGAAGGTAACACTGTGGGAGGACATCCTCTTCAGGAGTATGCTGGGAAGGAGCAACAGGACTCTCAGCCACTTGCTGTGCTAGTCTGGGAGCTGCTCTCAGCATCAACAAGTTCTAAGTTTCTATATTTTTGTAATTTCAGTCCTGTGATTTAATTAAGGCTTTTATTATAATTATTACTGTAAGCCTTATTTGTAAAGCTGTCTGCCAAGTGTTGTTCTAGACTCTGGCATGTAATCTCTGCCCACAGTAAAAATGCCCAACTCTGCTGACAGCTCTGGTCCCATTATGTAAAGTCTGATAGAAGATTTCCATACTCATACTTGTTGGCACCTAAAGCTAAAACTCATGTGAACTTTTACTTTTCTATTTTTTAAGTCCAATCTGGAAACTCAGATTTTTGACAGTGTCAGGAACTTCATGCCTTTTAACATTCTCAGATGAGAGGAAATTTATTCTACACCTTACCATCTTGGATGCCATTTTCCAGAATACAGAGCCAGAACTGCCTTCACATTCACTCCATTTTGGACAAGATTCATAGTTGATTCCTGAGAAGAAACATATTTATAGAAAAAGACTAGGGTGAATATTATTAAAATGTTAGTAGAGAGTTGTTCCCTACCAAAACTAGTTGGCTACATGAGGAAGTTCTAGGAGAAAAGAGAATTTACATGTGTTCAGAGGTCTTCCTCTTTACTCACACATCTCAGTGAGACAGCTGGCTGCCCCATATGCAAATAATTCTCAGAAAACCCAGTACAGAAAACACATATTTCTAAATATGCAGAACAGGTTGGTTTGTGACATATGAATTTCTGACTGTACCAAATTTTGCCCAACATTTCCAGTAATTCCAGCCCAAGTTTACAAGTTTAGAACTTGTTAACATTAGGCATCAACAGTCAGGAATTGTGTGGGCAGCATAACCTCAGGTCCCTCCATACTGCCCCCCTCACTTTGCCTGGCCTACAACCAGGACTCTTTTGAATGGAATTCTTATTTTGCAGTTTGTCCCACTGCAGTTAAAAGAAGGTACCAAATGACATAGATAAAGTGATCATTAGTCCCAGAAGCATTTAATGTCTTCCTTGTAGCCAAAAAGATGTGTTTTTTAAACTGAATTATTTTCAGAGTTCCGTAACATGGGAGAAAAATGATTGTGGTTTTAAAAGAAAAACATGTGAAAATGGACAGTATTTATGTCTATATGTGAGAGAAAATAATAATCTGGAATTCTAGTATGCATATTTGGTTTGCAAAAGTTAGGACTTGTTACCCGGAGCTGAGGGGTCTCCACACCATGAAAGCCCATCAAGCATATAACCCAGGAATGTGTCCTCCAAGGTAAGGAAATGCTGATTGGATTTTGAATAAAGATGAACGAGATCATACGTCCTGCTCCAAAACAGTGACTGCAAAATAAGATACAATGTGCAATAAATAATACTTGAGCTGGTCAGGAAATTTTCCTGGAGAAGAACAGAAAGTTTTCTTAATTGTGATAGTTCTAGTTTCCTATTCAAATGCTGCACGTTCCCATAAGCAGATTAGTTCTTAATCCTGCAGCCCTTCCTCCCATTTCCAAATTTTTGGGGTGATTATTTTTCATGGAAATGGATGCATTCAGCCTGCAAAGCATTTTGAAAGAAAATTTTTTACTAGTTCACATAGCATACAGTTTGTAGAGCACTTTTTGACTACAGATGGGAGAGCAGCTTTTTAGAAGCAGCATTCCTCTGACAGAAGGACTGCATATTCCTTACCAAGATCTGCAAGCTCAGGAAACAGGGACATCTCTGCAGTGTAACCAGGATGACCCTGGCAAAAATATCAGCCATCCTGGCAAAACAATCAGCCATGTCCATCTACTGACAGTTACTATGGAAAAGATCCACTTCTCAGAGCCCTGCGCAGACACATTGCTCCTCAGCAATGCCCCCTGTACAGCCCACCGTGCATCCCGCTGTTACCTTGTTGCAGGGTACTGGATGACTTGCCAACTCCATTAAAGGCTGATAATCTTTTGTTGTAGCATTACAGGGATTCTTGTGAATGAATGCAGCTTTTAATGATTCCCATATTTTAAGGCAATCCTTATCTCTGCCGAAAGATTGAATCATAATTAATTTACATTTATTATTAAATATCTTTAATAATTATTAATATTTATGATTGTGAAATAATTTCCTTCTGTTAAATTCAAATACTACAGATAAATTTTTAAAGAGTTCCAACTTGTGCTCAAGTATCAACATATATTATGCATTAAAAAAGCAGAGTATCTTCAGCAAATCAAGTATAAAGTGAGGAACAAGCAGTTCTAAAACATCTGAGCCAAAACTATGCCGAGAGTCTACCTGCCCTCCCAGGTTGCCCAAGGAGGTTGTGGATGCCCCATCCCTGGAGGCATTCAAGGCCAGGCTGGATGTGGCTCTGGGCAGCCTGGTCTGGTGGTTGGTGACCCTGCACATAGCAGGGGGGTTGAAACTCATTTAACATTGTGGTCCTTTTCAACTCAGGCCACTCTATGATTCTATGAGTCTACTGAATTATTATTTTTTTTTTTTTTTAACAAAAGCAGAGGTCTGGGTATTTTGGATCTGATATTATTTGCAATTGAGGGCTAGCTTTTGGCTAAGCACTTTGTTGAAGCTATAGCAGATTTGTATAAGTATAGGTGAGATCTGAATCGTGCACTCCAACTCCAGGACATTATTTTCCAGTCTCTGTATAATAGCAGTTCTGGCCCTTTTGCTCTCACTGGTGTGAGTCAGAGGAATCTCACTGCATTTATATGAGGGGAACCAGTGGATGTCAAAACACACCTCAGTCTACATTCATTCCTAGCTCGCTGCTTCATCAGCCTGGTAAATAATGCATATCTCTGCTCACGGAAACAGGGCTCCTCTTGCACCACACTAACAGGAAACTGGTGCATGGTGCTGACAAGAAATGATCTCTGTGCACCAATTTATTGCCATGTTCCATGACACTGCAGCACATAAGGTGTGAGTCTGCTCAGGGCATCTGATTTCTTATACCTGAAGTAACAACAAAAAACTTACATTATGATGATTCCCAATTACTGCCTGCCTGCTCATTTCAGACCCACTTTGAAAGCCTGCCCCTTCACTGACAGCCATCCAGTGATTCTACAGCTTTCTCTTCCCTTTATGTAAATTCAAAAAGCTGCATTACCCCACTGTCTGCATGCAGAAAGGAGCTGCTCTGGCTAACTCTGACTCATCCACTCCTTCTCCACTATTTGTAATCTCCTCCTGGGTATTCCTGTTGCCTGAAGAACCAATCTGAAGAATGGCCTTTGTCTTTGGTAAAGACAGGGATGCTTTCAGAGCACTGTAAAAATTGCAGGGATCAGTTAGTGTGTGACATACACAGAGCTGCAGGCTTCTCCGTGTGTGCACACAGGTACTTCTGAGTACCTGGGGTACTCAGGTAACAGGTAGGAGGTGGAATGTGATTAACCCTAAAAAAGAGTTCTAAAGGGATTAAGTGAAATTGGTAGTAGTTTACTGAGGATTCCAGAACATTTCACAGCTCTGTGATATTCCCAGTGGGTGGCAACACTGTCCATGGCAGGGGGTTGGAGCTGGATGATCTTTAATGTCCCTACCAACCTAAGCCATTCTTTGATTTGGTAATTCTATGATTCTTGCTGCTTAATTTGATCCAGATTGCGATTTGAGCATTAGAAAGGTAATGTGAAACACATACTATGAGCTGTTTGTATTACAGAAGGCCATGTCAGTGGGACCCAGAACCACTTCTCAGCTCCCAGCTATTTCCTCACTGTGCTTGGATGTGCCTGCACATGAACACCCTTCCCTCATTCCTAAGCCTGATGGAGAAGAAACATCACAGGCAGAGAAGGTCTGCTGTTGTTGAGATGTGTCCAGAAGTGCTCCAGCACCTGGCAGCCCCACGAAACATCAGGAGTGCCCCTATCAGATGTGTTGCAGGGCCCCATGCTTGTGTCATGCCAGAAAGGATTGGGCAATCCACAGCAAGTTGTCCTGGCTTTTCTTCCCTTCTGCCTTTTCTTATGCAGTGGCAAACCTAAATTATCATCTTATTTGATAGTGGTTATTTGGTTCAAACTAATTAACGTGGATACTCATTCATATTTGGCAGCTTGATTACAACTTCTGTATTGTAACATGCTTCTTGTCCTTGCCACAAGGCTACAGCCATTCTCATTCCACAGTTGGCTGCCCCAAAGATTTAAGAACACCTCTTGTGTTACAGACAGCTGCTTCTCTGCTCCCAAGATTTATCATCACAGTGTGCAGATTACTTTGCTGTGGTAGGGTCATGAGAGGGAGCATTGACATGTTTTACAAAGCACAGAAACTAGCATCTCTTGGGCCTCTACAGACCCAGGGAGCTGGTTGCTCCAGAGAGCAAGTCAAAGCAGAACTTAACTTGGCATATTATATTTTGTTCTCAAGGAGTTTGTCTCTGGCTGCAAACTCTGTAAGCATCACAGAGAAATCTTCATCACTTTAACTTCTGGTACCTCACAGGGAAATATCTGGGAGAGCAGTGTTCAGCCACAATCCTGACAGCACTGAGCAAAGCTATGTTTAATGTCACAGAGGAGGTAGGGCTTAGCCTTCATAGAAGGGAAGCTCTTCTACACCTGGTAATGAGTGTGGGACTTTTATTTGTACCACACAGAAGAATGATAAGGCATAAAGATGGACTTTCATGAAAACTCAGCAATTCCAGCATTATTTAGAAGTCTAAACACAGATCTTCACAGTAAAAACAAATAAATCTACAAAAGCTAAAGAATATTTCACTACCCTCTCCTACCAACATGTCAATTTTTACATAAGAATAAAAATAACTCACTGGTGTGCTCTGGAAGGCTATTTTTCTGGTAGGAAAAACAGGTTTCACCTCACATCTTAAGAGCCAGAGAGAATTATTTTTTGGCTGATACACAGCTGCAGTGAGAAAGCTTTAGGATTTGTGAATCCCAGCTCTGGGAGAGATGGAATTCTTTACAGCTTCACTATTGATATATGCACTAGAAACAAAAGAAAGAAAACATTTGCCTGCTGTGTAGTACTTAGCACATGCAGCAAAGGTAAGGGCAGAGACATGCTGAAGCTCAGGTTCTCCTGAAGATACTATGGGAAGTCTGCTGGCACTTGGTATTGCTAACAATTCTAGAAAGAGCACCTTCCTATTGAAAGATGTACACCTCTCTTGCCCAAAAAAATCTATGAAATGAACAATTCTCTCAAGGCTGCTGTGAGCACAGAGGAGAGCAGTTCTCCTGGAGCCAGTTGGAAAAGCAATGTTGGCTTTTTCACTGTGCTACAGAGTTTTACCCACTGCATGGCCTGGGCTGCTTCAGGTGAGGAATCACAGCCTCTGCTTTCCCTTTCAGAGCACCACAGGAACACAGCAATGCCTGTGGGGAGACCTAATCCACTAAACCTAAAAAAATCTGCCATGTCAAAGATCCTCCAACTAGGAAGTTTTCCATCACAGAAAGGATTCATTTAATTCGTCCACAGAAGGAGAGCTGGGAGAGAGATTGCCAGGAGACCATGGTGAATGTGCTTGCTTGCCACACAGCTGCAGGACTCATGTTCTTTTTCCCTGGTTTTGGTTGGTTTTGTGTGTTTTGGATTGCATACTAATTCTGCATCAAACAAACATCATGTGTATTTATTTTTGCAATAATGAGTTTCTTCCCTCTAGGCTAACTTTGTTTACACTGAAATATTTGAGACCTTTTATTCTACTAAAGAATCTGAAATATTTAAGCCAAGTTTCTCTGACAGATAAAATAAATGCACACATATTTTATGTGTTTGGGTGGTTTTTCAAATGCATATTTTTAATGAGCATTGTTTGGGAAATGTTGGTAAATTTGAAATAACACTTAACAAGCTTAAAGGGAACACGGAACCTGGTGTAAAATCAGGAACTGAAGCTGCAGCCTGTTCTCTGGAATACAGGGATTGCAGAACTGGGCCTTACAGCCTTTTGCAAACTGAGGCTCTATATCCTGCACTGAGTACAGCAAGAAACAAGAACTGAGATACAAATACACATCAGCAGCACCCCACTTCCTTCTGAAATAAGAATGTTATGTACACAACAAAACATGTCCTGCATTTTTTCCCTACATCTGAGTATAGGCTGTGTTTTCCAATGAATATGAGTGTTTCTATCCATTTACCTTTTTTATGAACATCAGATAAATTTATGAAAAGGAATCTGGGGCCAAGAACATTTCCATTAGCAGCTATCCTAGAAGCCAAACTTTAATGTGCATATTATAAAAATGGACAGCTTCTGCATCATTGTTTCTTGCATATCAGTGCACTGACCTGGCTAACCTTGAAAGAGCATCCTCACACTTAAAGGAATACAATGGCATTGAGCTATCTGGGAAATCACTATTAATTTTGTGTAGTGTTATTTTATTCTTTAAAAAAAAAAAAAAAAAAAAAAAAAAAAACACAAAAAAACCTGGACATGACAGAGCACATTCATTCCCAATTGAAATTGATGTAATTGGTATAATATCAGGGATGAGTTTCATCCTTGGTGACTTCAGCTGCACCAAGAAGAACCTCTTGTTTTAAGTTCATCACTGGGCTGACAGTGGAAGCTAAAAACACCTTACAAAGAGTAAGAGAGTACAAAGAGTATTTCCTTCAGCTGTGTCACCTTGAGGCTTTTACTCAGAAATTTGAGGGATGTTTGAAGTATGGAACCCATTTTAAATTCACAAGTGAAAATGATTCTCATGCTTTGGTCTGGAGAGCTCAGTCGGTCCTGCCCACATTCTTCAAACCCCTCTGCAGGAATGAGAAGCCCCCTGGTGAAACATGGCCTTCTGTGATGGCTTCCCAGGATCCCAAGTTTCCTTTCTAAAACAAAACAATATAGAGAGATTTTGATTGTGATCTCTCACAGTCTTTGAAGGTAAGGTCCTTTATAAAAGTGGGCTTTGCAGGGATTAAACAGGGCAGGCAGATTGTGAGGTTGGTGTTGGAGGCTCTGGCCTCAGCTGGCAAGTCATGCTGGCTTTCATTAGGGTTGGTGCAGCTTTGTGCAGGCACTCACCCCAGCACCTTTCTCATTTGCTACCATCAGCCTGAATAATAATGCAAGTACACACCTGTGCACTTAGAAACTAAAAAGTGAGTGAGAAGTTCTGTGGTTATAACAAAGATCCTGAACCATGTGAGAAGCATTCATACTGAGCTTTACTTTTAAGGCACCTGAGAATGAAATACCTGGAGACTGCACGCCGACAGAAGTAAATGATGCAGCAATAGTTCTGTACCTAACAGACCCACCTTTGGGTCTGTTAACCTACCAGTTTTCACAGAATCACGGAATTGTAGGGGTTGCAATGGACCTCCAGAGATCACTGAGTCCAAGCCCCTGCTACAGAAGGTTCCTTACAGCGTGCCACACAATTATCTGCCTCTTGCAGTAGCCAGAGACTGTGGTGTTGTTTATATGTTCATCTTCAATTTATTTTTCATATGAACTTACGAGTAACTCTGCCTACATGCTCAAATGTTACACAAACTATGCTGTGTTGAGGGGAATCCCTCTGTAACCAAGAATCTTTTTGCTCTATACTTTCTGCCCTAAATCCTTCTGCTCCCGCCCTTGCTGCCCTTTCCCTTCTCCCAGCCTCGCCGTGTCACTTATTTGGTGTTGCAGCAAGGCACAGCCCTGGCAGCTGCAGTTGGACTCAGGACGAAGAGTCAGAGCCGGTCGAACGCTGCCATCAAGTGGCAGAAGGCGCTGTCTGCAGGCTCTGAGATACCTCCAAACGTGAGAAAAAAAATGAGAAATCAAAGCTGATTTAAGCAGTGCTTTTAGCACTGAGAAGATAACAAGGGGAAAAGTTACCAGGGGAGAGAATGAAAGAAAAAAGTCAGAGATGCTGTCAGTCTCAAACTCTTCAATGAGGACTAGCATCTCACTACCACTTAGCTTAATTATAATGGTCTGTTATCTCAAAGTTTTGATAAATGGTTTTTTTTTGTTTTTTTTTTTTACATCTTGATTTTGCAAGCATTGCTCTCTGTAAAAGAAACAGTTCAAAAGCCAGAAAAGTAAGAATTGCAGAACTGCCAGACAGAGAGACATTCAAAACCCCACCTTAGAAAGGCTGCTGCAGGCAGAGCAACTGAAGTCCATACAGCAGAGATGCAAAGTTTGGAGGCCAGGAAAAAACTTTTTTTTCCAGACAAGGTGAGCTCTGCTGTTATGTGGTCCAGGGCTGTGTTCACCTACAAGGAATGATGGACAACAAGTGATGGCTCCTCACCACCACTGTTATTTCCCCTCAGGGCTCTGAGGTGTTAAAAAGCTCTCCAGTTTTCACCAGACCTGAGGAATGACAGCTGAAGGCCACCATCAGCAAGACCCCCTGAGAAGGGCTCTTTCCACGGACTTCTCTACACATGCATAGAACAGAATGAGAGCAGAGAGAGATGAGAGGGAACAGGACTGCCCCTTTATCACCAGCAAGGCCTTGGAGTGCCTCATCAAGAATATATATCAAATAGACAGTCTAGCCCAGCTCAGAGCAGGTTGCTCAGGACCATGTCCTTTCTGGTTCTCAGCATATCTAAGGACAGAATCTCCACAACCTCTCTGGGCAACATACTTCAATCTTGAATTGCTCTCAAATTTAAGGTAGTTTTTCTTATGCTTAAATGGATTTTCCTGTACTTTGTTTAGTGAGAATTACTTCTTGTCCTGCAGCTAGAGCTGTAAGCCCCCTCTTCTTTTCTCTGATAAGATCCCTGCTAAACAGCCCCAGCTCTCCCAGCCTCTCCTCTGTTCAGATATTTCAATCCTTTAATCACCCCTGTAGCCACTCATTGGACATGATGCCTTTGTACTGGAAGCCCAGCACTGGATGCAGTGCTCCAAGTGTGGCCTCAGATTTGCCCAACAGAGGGGCAGAAGAGGTCACTGTAACAATTCCTTTTTTTTAAAAAAAAAAAAAAAGAAAAAAGTGTTATGGTTTTTTTTGTTGTTGTTCTTCTTTAAATAAATAAGGAAAGATGAATCCTTTGCAGTCTGATGCAAACTAAATTCAGAAGCTTCAGAAGCCTGCAGTGCACTCCAAAAGAGGTGTTATTGCATTACTAGTAGGTAGTAACACAGCACTCTCCAGATGATTGATTCAGTAAAAGTGTCTCAAAGCAAGGTGTATTTTCTTCATGTAAAAATCAAACCTCAGTTAAGCTGAAATATAATGTCATGGCTACACAAGATAAAGCTATGGTTTTTTCTTACATGACGCTGAATCAAATCATAGCTGCTATGAAGTGCCATGCTCCATGTGAAAGTGTTAGCAATCAGTGAGCATGGGAATCAAATTAAAAACGCCCAGCAGAGCATGAAGGCATAATGCAAAAACAAGCATACGAAAACCCCAACAGATTGCTCTCTGGAGGGAAAGATGCCGCAAGTACAATAATATCTCACACCAAATCATGGCATCACGTGTTCCTTTTAACAAAATAACCACCATCTCTACAGCACACAAAGGAATGGAAAGGCAAAAAATGCACCATGGTCATGCAGACAGAAGAGAAAGCTCTCCTGAGTAAGCTTTTGCTAAATTTAATGGCACCAGAAAGTGTCAAAATTTCATGGAATCATAGAATTATTAAAGTTGGAAAAGACCTCTAAGATCATCTAGTCCAACTATCTGCCTAAGAATGATATTGTCCACTAAACCATGTCCCTGAAAGGGCATTCTACCACTAGCTTTGGGTACATTATTTGGTCCAACTGCTTTTAAAGGGGACATCCACAGTGTATGTCCATGCAGAACTGAATGAGAAGGACTTTGCTCCTCCACCATTTTGCAGTGCTGTGCTGACACACAGTGATGGCTGGGCCTGCACAGCCACATGTGCTACCAAGGTGGCTCCTTGCCTACATCCCTGTTGCTCTCTTACTGGCAGAAGTTGGATAAAAAATATCTGTCTTGTCTCTAGCCATGCTGAAGCAGTAGGTCCTTGGAGAGTTGACTTGGCTTGAGTGAATCAGAAGGGAACTGCACATCTGTGGGGGAGTAGTGACTATCTGCGAATAACAAGTCTGTTGAGCTGCAAATGTCAGATGAGTTCATTTCTAAGCTGAAAAAGAAACATTACTTTTGTTTCTGAAACTGTGAAACTTTTTTTCTGAAACTTTTCTTCCCTCTCCTTCACAACGTCACTAAGTGTTAACTGTACCCAAACCCACATCAGAGACAAAGCCGTAAACTTCACTGCAACAGGTTTTATGCTGTGTCTGTTACGGTCTGTTCTCCCCAGAAAGGAAAAACATACAGAGCTCTTGAAAAATATCCTCTAAGCAATGGATTACATAACATGCACATGAGGTCAGCGCGGGCTCTGCATGGTCATAAGAGTTCAGCTGTGTGAAGCATATATGCGGAAATTGCCACAAGGTAGGATCCTGTCTCGGGTGCTAGAAAAGTCTTCTGATTACACCGAGTTACATTCCTGACAACTTAAGTTTTATACCGCATGAAAACTGGAGCTTGAGGACAGCAAGTGTTCGGTTAGCCAGAAGAGGGAGCCTGTGTAACTGGGAACGGGGACAAGGAGCAATTCGAGGTCAAATTCCTTCCTGTGGTCAAAACCGCCTCTGGCTGTTCCTCAGACAAAGCTACAGAGCATACCAATGGCCGAGGTGGATGAGTAAGGGAACTCAGCAAGACCAGAGAAAGTAAAATGTGCATCTTTTGTTAATGCCAAAGAAAGTAAGACTACCGAGACGTGGTAAACTGTTCCTTTAGCTCTGTCTTTTGGCATCAGCCAGTATTTTGGAAAGCCAAGAAGAAGTAAAACCTGTTAATATGAACACCTAAGTGTGCAAGTAATGACCGTGTGCGTCACGTGCAGGGCAGGACCCCCGAAGCCTGCTCCTGTGTGGTCAGTGATGTTTCCTAGGATTGAGCCAAACACATGACAAGAACTATTAAATATTCCCTGCCTGCTTCTCACAGCAGAGGTCCCAAGACTTCACAGCACACAGACAGTAAAACAACGTGCACTACTTGGGAACTGCTTTTAGTGGGAACTGCAATACAGCACCTGAACTTTTGGTTGGTTTTGAAGATGTGATAAAATCTGATTGCATATGAGGTGCTTGTGAGACTCTGCAACAGACAGCAGCAGTCCCTCCAGGAGCCTCATTGATGCTGGGTTTGGGGCCATGTTTTGAACAGAAAATGAGGTTTCAATGGTATGAAAAAAAAGTAAAACCATCAGAAAAAACACAGGTTTTAAAGCAGAGCTTTTAAAAAATTACATGTTAGTGACAGATTAAAAAAGGCTCCACCAGACTCTGGACAAATTGGTGAGGAAAACATAAGATTTCTAAGCAAAGCAGTGAGGTTCCCACAATAGTAGCAGCAACAAAAGATCTCGCTGAGTGCAGGACGCAGCTTGATCAGTTCTCAGGAATGCCCGAGTTTCAGTTCCACGCTCCTACTCCCTTTCTTTGATGAAGTACAGCAAAGATCCCACGCAATGGAAGCTTCAAGGCCTACATTAATGATGAAAGAGTGCAGGATGAAAGATGGAGGGCTCTCTGATGTGTCCTAAAGGCACTGGCTTTATTATCAGAAAGCACCAGCGCTAAGAGTAGTTAGTTACATGACAACCTACATCTATCTCAGTAGGACCAGAAATGGGGAATCTAAGGTCAGATTCCCAAAGAAGACTCCTGGGTTTTACTTCTCTGCCCAGTAAACTCCTGAGCATTGCAGGTGCTTATTAATATTTTTCCTTTTTTGGTGCTCTCTTAAGTAGATTTCACAGTTTCTTTATTAAAAGTAAATAATCTTTTTCAAAAACCTACAACAGACAAGTTGTTCGAGCTGTTAAGCATGGCTGGATTAAGCACAGCACAAAAGATTATGCCTTGGAAAAACACTCCTGTTAGAAAACTTTTGATCATGAGTTTGCAATTTTAAAAGTGTAATTAGGAAAAAAAAATAAAGAAATGATTCCTAGTAATCATGTTGTGAACAAAAACACTTTAACAAGGATTCCTGAGTTAAAGCTGAGTCCATATTTCTTTAATAAGTTAATATGCACTTTTAGAAAACTGTATGTGATGTTGCAAAAGCTTCAGGAGCCTATTATATAGAGAAGCTTCCTCATCTACACTGCAAGCCCTCAGGTGTTTAATGTATAGCACACATTAAATCTGTGCAGTCTGGCCATAATTTTCCACCTGCTCATTTCACTTAAAATGCTGCAAATCAGCTTATTTGAGCAGTCCAAGAGAAGACAAAATCCAAACAGAATATATACAGCTTTGATTTCATTGGCACAGTGGTATGAAAATCATAGAATCATGGAATCATAGAATCATGGAACCATAGAATCATAGAGTCATAGAATCATAGAGTCATAGAATCATAGAGTCATAGAGTCATAGAATCATAGAGTCATAGAATCATAGAGTCATAGAGTCATAGAATCATAGAGTCATAGAATCATAGAGTCATAGAATCATAGAATCATAGAATGGCCTGGGTTGAAAAGGACCACAACAATCATTGAGTTTCAACCCCTGCTACATGCAGGGTTGCCAACTACCAGACCAGTTTAAGACCATTTCCCCTTGTCCTATCACTATCCCCATAAACAGCCATTCCCCCTCCTGTTTGCATGCTCCCTTCAAGTACTGGAAGGCCACAATGAGCTCTCCCCAGAGCCTTCTCTTCTCCAAGCTAAACAAGCTCAGTTCCCTCAACCTTTCTTCATAGGAGAGGTGGTCCAGGCCCCTGATCATCTTAGTGCCCTCCTCTGGACCTGCTCCTGGGTCTCCACACTTTCCTGTACTGGGGGCCCAGGCCTGGACACAGTACTCCAGATGGGGCCTCACAAGAGCCGAGTAGAGGGGGACAATCACTTCCCTCTCCCTGCTGGCCACCCATTTTTTAATACAGCCCAGAACACAGTTGGCCTTCCAGGCTGCAAAGACACACTGAGGTTGAGAGGTTGCAATTGTCTTTTTGCAGATGAAGAGCAGGATGGTTATGTTAGGAGGCTCACAGTGGTGGAAATGCCCACTAGAGCTAACTGAGGACACACGACAGGGTGGCTGGTGCCATGGGGATGAGGTTTAGTGGGTTCAGTGGTGATGTGTTGATGGTTGGAGCGCATCCTCTGCCAACCATCCAAAATGCTCAGTGTCCCCATTACCTGCAGGGAACACATGGCTCTTCTTACTTTGTACTCTGCCTTTCCTTGTGAGGCTAGAAAGCAGAAAATTAGCTCTCAGCCCTAATTTCTGATGGGGATCCAGGGAACCTTTTCTGTGAGTTGCACAGTCTGACAGCACCCAGTGCTCCAACGGGCTGAGCAGGGCCCTGGCTGTGGGCTGTGCCCAGGGCTGCCATGCCAGCACTGCTCACCATCCCATCACAAAGGACGAAGTCATTCCCACAAGCTGAAGACAGCTGTTTCAAATAACTCCACTGCATTTCCCAACATCCCTGTCCATTCTATAAATCTGTACCAGACCACCTCCTTTTCCTGTTTAGTCTTGGTTATGAGAATGCAAAGTTAAACACTTCAGGATTTTTGGCAAGACAGGATTTTGTGAATTACTGTCACCTCTCCTTACACCAAGCTGTGAGGATCGAGTTCTGGCTTAGCTGCCTGCCCAGAAGTTGCAGTAGGTGCTCACCAACTTTTGGCTCTCGACCAAAAGTTACTGATGTTCACATTCTTTCCGCACACAGATTCCTTAAAAACCCCAACTTGGGCACAGACAGTTGGAACCACAGAACCATGGCATCAGAAGGGACCCACAGGGATTACCGAGTCCAACTCCAGGCATCACAGGACCACCCAAAACCCAAACCGTATGTCTGAGAGCACTGCCCAAACACTCCTCGAACCCCAGGAGCCCTAAGAGCGCGTTCCACGGTGCAGAACCTCTCCCCGTGCCCAACCTGACATCCCTGTGATGCAGCGGGTTTTTGGGACCGCGCTGCCTCGCACCCCCCAGCCAGGGGCACGCAGCACAGGTGAGGCCGAGCTGCCCTCAACTCAGGCACAACGCGACGCCAATACTCACCCCAGCTCCACGCGCCCCTCGGCGAGGTAACTGTAGCATCTCCCCAGGACGATCTCCCGCAGGTTCCTGGTCGTCCCCCTGCCCTGCCACCTCAGCGGCTCCAGGCTCGCCTCCTCTTTGCGCCCCGTGAGGGCGGAGGCCAGCACAGCGGCCAGGACGAGAGCGATCAGCAGGATGGCGATGCCGGCCAGCAGCACGCAGCGCTGCCGCCTCCGCGCCGAGCCGCGCTGTGAGGGCATGGCGAGAGGGGCGGCGGAGGGACAGCGGGCACCGAGCTGCGGCCCGGCGCCTCCCCTTCTGGCGGCCGGGCTCCAGCACCCAGGCGGCCCACCGCCCGCGGGCAGCCCCGCTGCGTTTCTTAGAGAGAAGCCGCTGTTCTGGCTGCTGCGACTTCTGCTCGCGGTTTTGACTCTCCGGGTCGCAGTTCTGAACTTTTGCCTCTCGGAAGTGAATGTCCGAAAGTCAGTCACAAAAGCGAAACTCCTCGAAGATTTGTTTAAATAAAGATTCCCCTTGCGGCCACCTGTGAATGAGTGAAACTCGAGTTAGGACGACCACAATCTAGTTTCTCGACGTTAGTTTGCTCCTAAATGGCAGGCATTGAATCCCATTTTACCTGTTAATCGTTAACTTTACAGCAGTAATGAAAATATAACTTGGGTCATCAACAACGGCAGGCTTGGTTTATCATCCCATGAGAAATTAAGAAAGAAGGAAATAATCTCAGTCCTGCAGATGGCTTTGGTCTGGTTGTCATGGGGATTTCCCAGGAAAACAACTGTGCACATTGAGGTTTCTGAGATGTTGAGAAATAACACAAGGTACGGCTCTGCAGGGAGGAAGTTCCTTCTCTACACAGGGCAATTCTGCTGCCTTAAGTCAGAAACCAGCATAACAAACATAAACTGAAATAAACTAAAAATAGACAACTAAAAATAGACAAAACTTCTGTACGTCCCCATAATGTTAACTATAAATCGTTAGTAATCACAAAGTGTCTGTCTTTAATGGGTTCTGTGTGAGAAAGGGCATTTGTGACACAGCTCCTGTAGGTTCTAAAGACCTGAGAAATGCTCTGACAAAGCCTTCAGTGGTAAGCATATATTAATCATATAAACTTATCTTTGTTTTGAGATCTTATTTTCAGAGATACTGACCTTGGGAGAGTTCTCGGAACTGAAGTTTCAGTTCTGAAGCAGCGTATCTCTTCCTAACCTCAGCAGATAGGTCAGGTGAGAGAGCCAAGAAAATGCTGCCATGCACCTTCCTTCAGCTGAAAAACTGAAGCTGTCTGGCTTATCATCACAGAAAGAAGTTAAATAGCTATTGCTAATGCTTGTTTTCACAGAATCACTGAACCAAAGGGGTTGGAAGGGACCTTTGGAGATCAGTTACTCTGCTGAAACAGATTCTCTACAGTATGTTGCAAAAAATATTGGTAACGATAAAAATACGTGAAAGATTTCCTATTTATAAATAGGAAAATTGAATTAAACTCTCTACAGTATGATAGCTAAGGTTTCCTGGATGTGATCTATGGATGGACCCTCAGTGCAAGTTCTGGGATGAGGGCAGGGGTTTCTTCCCATATACCAGTGAGCTCACAAAGGAAATTTTTTCTCCAAATCTTTTCAATAAGCTTTTGGTTTTTGCTTTGGCAGCCCCAGGTTACTGCTCTTTCCTTGTTCCTTGTTTACATTATGGATAATACAGGTATTTGGATCTGAACGTTATGATTGTTTAATAAATTATACACACAAGGTTATTCACTGATGATAATTTTCTGATCCAGATATTGAACAGACAGACCAGAGGTGAAGTGTTGCTGGACCTCTGCTTGCCATTGCGGAGGAGATCATTAAAGGCACTAAGGTTGAAGGCTGTGTGGGCTGCACTGACCAGTGATCTCAAGGACTCTGAGTCTGGCAAAGAGTGGGGTCAGGACCCTGAACTTCAGGAGAAAGAACTTTAGGCTGTGCAAGGAATTGTTGGCCAAGATCTCCTGGGATGCTGTCTTTGAAGTCAAAGTGTTGAGGAAAGCTGACTACTCTTCAAGGATGCCTTTCTGAGAGCACAAATGCTCTCTGTCCCTCTGAAAAAGAAAGCAGGCAGAGGGGGCAGGAAACCAGCATGCCTCAGCAAGGACCTGCTGGACAGGCAAACTGAGAGGCAAAGAAAGCTATATACAAGCTGCAGAAACAAGGGCATATCACATGGGAAGAATACAAGGATGTAGTCTGGACTTGGCAGACATGGGATCAGGAAAGCCAAGGCGCAGGCAGAACTGAACTTGGCAAGGAATGTGAAAAACAGTATGAAGACATTCTACAGATACATTGGCCAGAAGAGATAGGCCAAAGCAAGTGTACCTCCTTTGGTAAATGTAAAAGGAGAACTGACTGAGTGGTGTGGTTGACACAGTGGAAGGAAGGGATGCCATTCAGAGGGACCTCAACAAACTGGAAAGGTGGGCTTGGGTGAAACTGTTGAGGTTCAACACAGCAAAGTGCAATGTTCTGAGCTTGGGCCAGAGGAATCCCAGGCATCCATACAGATTGGAAGGAACGGTCCTTGAGTGCAGCCCTGTGAACGACCTGGGGGTCCTGGTGGATGAAAAACTTAACATGAGCCAGCAATGTGCCCTTGCAGCTTGGAAAGCAAATGGTATCCTGGGCTCCATCAAAAGAGGGGTGGCCAGCAGGGACAGGGAGGTGATTGTCCCCCTGTACTCGGCTCTTGTGAGGCCCCATCTGGAATAATGTGTCCAGGTCTGGAGCCCCAAGACAAGAAAGACAGGGAGCTGTTGGAGAGGGTCCAGAGGAGGGCCACGAAGATGATCAGGGGACCGAAGCACCTCCCCTGTGAAAATAGGCTGAGGGAGCTGGGCTTGTTTAGCCTGCAGAAAAGAAGGCTGTGGGGTGACCTCATTGCAGCCTTTCAATACCTAAAGGGAGCCTATAAACAGGAAGGGAGTCAACTCTTTGACGGGGTAGATAACAGCAAGACAAGGGGAAATGGTTTTAAGTTGAGGGAGGGAAGATTTAGTTTGGATGTCAGGAGGAAGTTCTTTACTGTGAGAGTGGTGAGGTGCTGGAACAGGCTGCCCAGAGAGGTTGTGGATGCCCCGTCCGTGGAGGTGTTCAGGACCAGATTGGATGGGGCCCTGGGCAGCCTGGTCTAGTATGAAATGTGGAGGTTAGCAGCCCTGTCTGGGGCAGGGGGGTGGGAGCTTCATGATCCTTGAAGTCCCTTCCAACCCAGGCCATTCTGTGATTTAACGAGTTTTCCCCAAAATGTTTCTTGCATGTGTTTTCAACTTGCTGCAGTTCAGTTTTATTAACTAAGGAAATGTCACATTGGAAAAACAGAAGTTGTTATCCAAAACAATTTACACAGTGAAACTGCATTCTCCGCTTGTTCTAGGTATTGAAGACGCCTACCTTCAGGAATTCTGAAGTCAGTTTCTTTTTGAGTGGCACAACTGGAATAGTTAAAGTTTAAAACTTTTTAAGAGAGTTGTTTATCAATAACCTGTTATGAGAAAACTTTTCTTTCTTTTCTGATTTGGTTTCAAATTGTTAAGAATAAATAAATGAGGTGAGTACAGGCTGAATTGCTCTGAAAGCTGATTTTGCTGCTGGTTTGTAACTCCTCAAGCTGTGTAAGGAATAGAGCAGATAAGTAAATGCCAAGCCTCCTTTCAGCAAGCCTCTGCTGCCTGATCAGCCTGAGTAATAGCACCAAGCAGAGATGAGGGGGTGGCAGGAAGGCCAGCGCTTCAGGAAATGGTTCTTTCTTTCTCAATGTGAATGTGAGAATGAACTCACTTCTTGCAAATGTTCTGGCACAAGAGGGTAGGCATAAGTAATGCAATAACTGTCACTGTGGTGAAGTGCTCATGGATCTGCATGCTTCTCAGGCTGGTGTGCCAGTGGCCACATGTGCCTTCTATCGAGAAGTTGACAATTTTAAGTAGTGCCATGTCTGATAAAACTTCAGGATTTAGACCCCTTGGAGCTATGTCAATTTCCAAGACAAAGCTAAATTAATATTGTTCTAGGCAAGGTGTGTCTGTTTTTCTGCCAGTTTACACTGAATCCCTGGGAGGATCAGAAAGTGGGCATAAAAGATTAGAAGACAGACATGCTTTAAGCGTGTGCCAGTCTCTGCTTTGATACCATGTAGCAGCAGGAGGCTTCTGTAAGAATGCAACTATATGATGCATAATTTACTAGCCTGCATTAGTACTGCTAAGCATATCATAAGAAAAAAGCAGCTGGTTTCCACTGCTCCCTGATGGATCACATTTTTGACCCAGCAGAGCACAAACAACCCCCAGCCATCCCCAGCAACCCATTCAAGAGTTACACTTACTATTTAGCATCTTACTTCAAGCACAGACAGTCCTGACACCAAAATACGGCTGAGGACACGAATCCTTCATGAAAGAAATATCTGGCAGCAGGGTAGGACCAAATAACACTAACCTGCAAGTATGAATAAGAAAAAAATATGTTGTGCATCTTTTCAGTGCCCTGGGTTAAAACTCACCTCTAGAAAATGTTTTTTTTTTTTCTTCAGTTTCTTCAGTGAATAAAAAGTTTGATAGAATTTGATTGTATCCTGGCTGTTCCTCATGATATTCTGTTTCTCACGTGAGAGTGCTCTGTTAGAAATAACATCACTGCCTTTAATGGGATTAAACTTAGTTATATTAGCACTGAAGTTCTCCGGATGGTAGGAAATAGGCTGCTCCAAAGGCTACAAAATCAGGTTAGAAATCATGAAGAATCGTTATAGCATAATGCTCTGGATTTTGAGGATAGTACACTAGGCACAGTGCCACTAATAACTGTGGACACCTGTAATTGCTAGCTGTCAGTGCCCAGCAGAACTTCAGAATAAGGGAATTTGAACTGAAAAGAGCAAAGCTTTTAAAATAATTGAAGAAATTATTCCTTTCCTTTTGTTGAAATAGCAATGACTGTTCTTTTCATAGCTTCCTGGTTTCACAGGGTAACTGCTGTCATAACATTTAGAGAAGGCTGAGATGAACAGTGAAAATGAGAAATGGGCTGAGGTAAGTAGAACAGAGAGTGCAAAGTGACAGCTGTGAAGAGCAGCATGCCATCCAGCCCTGCACCCACTACTGTGAACAAAGCTTCTGCAACAAGGAGTCTCAGCACCCAGACATCTCTGCCATGCCTTCTGACAGAGCCATGCCTCTACCAGGAGCGTGGGCTGACTTACCTTCCCACTTACTGCGTGAGACAGTTTGAACACCAGCACTCCCTTGTCCCAGATCTCTTTTTCTCAACTGGTTGCCATTACCCAGCTACCTTGTTCAGCTCGTTGCTATCATCCTGCTTGGGTTGTTGTTACTTGATAAAAATTTCTACTCTAACTGTATTTGCTTCCAATGGAAACTCTTTAGGGTTACTTCTGAAGAGAAAATGTATTTCTACATATTGAAGTCCAAGTACCAGACTGTAGTGAGGGTTTATCTCCTCTGAACAAGACAGCGTAGCTCATCGTTCACCCTATCTGCGCAGGAAGAAAAAAAGAAGAAAAAAACCAATATGAAATGAATGTGCACGAATTTAGTAACAAGAACAGAACTTCTGCAACTCACTCCATTAGACTTCGGATAATATTGGTCAATAAATTGGCAAGTCTTTGGAAAGGAAGGAACTGACAGGTGGAAGAATGGAGAAGCAAATCAAGCAATGCATGCCTCCTTTCATTTGTAAGCCAGGCTGAAGACAAAATATCTTCCCAATTACAAGGTTGCAAAGCCGTTCTACAGTAGCATCTTTACAAGTGATACAAAGTGTTGTGTGGGGATACAGAATAGCTGCTGACATTGCTGACTGCAGGTCAGTTCGTTACAGCCCCTCCTGAGGGCTCTTCCTGAGGTGCAGCAAACCCAACTGATGAACTAAGTAACTAGGTTTCAAACCTTGGTCAGCTAATCTGACACTGCAATGGTTCATCATCTTGGTGGGCTTTAAAATACATATATATGTATATAATTATTATTGTTTTTAATATCGTTAGCATTTTGTCAATTCTGTGAGAACAAATTTCATACACTCCACTTTCTGCTTTGTTGCTATTTATAGTATATCTACTTAAAGTATATTGAAGCTTTGAAGCTATTCAAAAGTTCACAAGTCTTTTCTGGCTTTCCTGTGTAGTTTGCATACAGAACGCAGGGCTCTGTGACCATGTGTTAAATTGTATAGCAAGGGTGGAGGAATTTGATGCATTTGTCCTCTAACTCTGTTCTGTTGCATTAACTGTCTGTCTTTGAATGGCAATTATTTGCACCTGAGCTATGTCTAAGTAGATCACCAAACAGTTGTTAACACAGATGCAAAATTGACTGCTGCATTTATTTAAACAGACATGCATTTATTTTCATTTTCAACTTTTAATTGTAGACACTTGCAGCTTTACAAATCTATAAGGTTTCCAGCCTGAACTCATCTTCCAAAAAACCATGGAGAAATTCATTGTGCAGGAGACCTCTGAAGTAAGAATGTTGTGTGTGTGGTAGGGCCAATCCATTGTTACTGAATTTTCTGTGAGGAGATGCCCCTGAAAATAGCTGCAAAAGTCAGTAATGCCTTAATCGTCACTGAGTTGCTAATGGACATTTCTGAACTTGTTAATTCACCCATATTTGAGCACCCAGGGGACATTTCAGTTCAAACGGAAACACTGTTAGAATTTGCAGCAGAGCAGAAAGCCCAGAAACTTTGTACTCTGTAGATGTTGTGGATAGGCCACTTTGTTCTTACATTTGCTGTAAGTAAATGTATGATTTCTTTATATCCCCAAGAATGCATTTCCTAGGAAGGATAGGAGGTTTGCAGAGGGACCATCAGCATTACGTGCTGCTGTACATGTTAACAGTTGCTGGAGAAATACCGTGTCCCATCCCTGTTATCTAACTGGGGATGCATGCACTTTTTTCCATACTCATGACATGTTTTGAGACTAATGCAGCATGTAGGTTTGAAACTGCAAAGTTACCTCCACTTCTCCAAACACAGATCATACATACCATGGGTTCTGCAAGCATGAGCAAGCTCACCTGACTGGAGGCTCAAGCTGCCGCACCTGGAGTGTGATAAAATGCCCTGTAAAAAGGCACCATCCAGCAATTGTTTGCAGTTTGCCCATTACAACCTGCTGGGGCCTTTTTGTTTCTTTCATCTGTGTCACTGCTAAGCAGCTTGTTTTTCCATATGGAATTTATTCATTTTATTTTATATAATGCTGAGGGCTTTAAAAGGGAGAAATGAAAATACTAGATCAGTGCATGTTGATATGCATGATGCCTGTTTTTCTCTGCAAAGCATTCTGCTATCTTGACCGGAACGCACGGTTTTTTTTCCTATGCATTTTTATGCATTGTGACAGTGTGGGAGGACCACATGTCACCACTTCGTCTTATTTTGCCAGTGACCTTTCCATCACCCTACACGCACTCTTGACTGTAAGTAGTGTGTCTCATCACGTGACGTCTGCAGGAAGTTGATGGAAAGAAAGAAGGAAAAAAAAAAAAAAAAAAAAAAAAAAACCCACAAAGAAAAAAAAGAGAAAATAAAGTAAAAGAGAAAAAATATAGATATCAATAATAAGCAGTATCAATAAAATCTAGCAAATCTATTTCTGCTTTTAGTGTAAATAAATGTGAGGAAGCACATGGATGAATGCTGTACTGTATGCTGAGGTAGGTGTCCTATTTTTGAACTGCAGAGTGTGAAAGAGCCAACCCAGCAGCCCATGACAGAGCAACATCTAAAATAACATTTTTGTATTTACACAGACTCGAGCCACTTGTTTCTCCTTCCTCCCCACTGCGTTTCTCAAATAAACTGCTAACTACAGAAGGGCAGGGTGGAGTAATTCTTAAGGCAAACAGCACAAAGCTCTTTCATTCCTGCATGACTCACTGCATGGCCTGGTTCATCTGTCCATCACCTGTCACATCTGCAACTGAGAATAAACTTAGATAGGCACATGCAAAGTCTTCCTCCCAGGGTTGAATGTTCTAGTGCTATGTACCAGCACTGGCACTCAGTGACCTGGTGCAGTTGAGGAGTGATTCTCCACTGTGTTTTAGTAGGGATGAATTGAGTCAGGGACCAGTTTCTAGCTGTTAGTGTGAGGAGCTTTTTGATCAGAATTGACAGTTGGTCAGAAATGAGTACTTAGAAAAAAGAATTGAAAAATCGACTCCCGAAAGAAAAAAAAACACCAAAAGTTACAGAACTGTAGATGCACCCTGTTTAGTTTGATAGAAATACTTCTGACCTAATGACTGTGGCTTTTCCAAAGATCTGGTGAGGATGCACCCAGGGGACACTGAAGATAAAAAAGAAAAAAAGCAAGAGCTAGTTGATTCAAGGGCAATCTCCTCAAATCCCAAACGTGGTATGTCCTGATGTGCAGGAAGCTGAACTGTGGCAGGACTTCAGCTCAGCTGAACTGGGAATCCCAGACAGAGCTTAACTTCAATGTTGGAAGAAAGTGCAAGAGGAATGTCTGGGAGCAGTGTAGAAGCATGTCTCAAGATTTTAGGTTATGTGGTAAAGTTAATTTGCATTCCCACAAACAGGCACAGAGAGACAATGGTAGGTGAGGAAGAAGAAATAAAACCCAGCTGAGTTCCACCCAGGCCTATCACAGAGGCTGTGAACTCATCAGAGGCTCATCTGCACAAGCACAACAGAGCACAGGGACACAAAGACAAGCAGGGACATAGATCAAGGGCTCTGGAGGGTCAACCACCTTGCCTGGGCCTTTCCCAGGGCTGTACCAGTGTGGTATCCATCATAGTGGCCCTCAGGAGAAGCTCTCTGGATCACCTTGAGCTGTGGGTGCTGCTGCTCAGGGGATGCAGGGACAGAACATTTTGTGACTTTCTTCAGGGTTTTTAGGGGGCAGAACTGAAGGTAGGATGAGGGAGGATCAGCTGGACTCAGCCCACAGGCTCGAGGCCCTGTTGTATGCATGTGGTGACAGTGACTGGAGTGACTGCAGCTGTGCTTGATCCGGTGAGCAGGTGATGTTAGCCATCAGGTTTTAAAATAAACACATCCAGTTTGACTGATTGCTAAAAATGCACGGACAGCTAAAGATGTTATAAAAATAAAGCCGTCTTGCCAGTTAGACATTAGCATTGTGAAACAGAAAAGGAGACAAAGTATGTCTTTTCCAGAAAGAAAGTATTCAGTAAATGCCGTTTTTTGAAAACCCATGGTATCATTCACCAACATACATCAGAAGGGACTTCTGATCCCACCATTTGTTCGCTCAAGGTTTCTGATACACATCCATCAGCCATTTCAAAAAGAGCATTTTTGCATTTTTTGGTTCACAGTTTCTTACACAGGCCAAGTGGCATGTTTGTAACAAAACAAAGCCATAGCGAGGGTTTGTGCAATGTGTTAACAGCTCCCCTACAAGCACTCTGCTGGAGCAGTGAGACCTCAAGCTGTGGAGAAACTTCAGAACACTGTGAGTAAACAAGCTGCTTCTCTCTTCTGCACCTTCACCTTTTATTGGTATGCCTTTCTACTTAAATGTGTCAGAAAGCAATGGCTTTGACAAAGTTTAAATAAACATTCTTGAATTTAGCACTTAATTCACTGATCTGCAGACTAGGAGGCACAAATTGAATGAATTCAGCATAAACCATGTTGTGAAGAAAATATATATTTTTTTTTTATCAATAAATGTTTATTTATACAGAATGGAACAGCTGCAAAAGAAGAGACTGCCAGAAAGTTAGAGATACAACAAAGCTGTGACTTAGTAGGTAGGGAACTTCTGACTGCATGAGCAGGCATCCAACTTGGGGCTGTTTAATAGTCTGACGAGGTCGCCGTACTTCTTACTGCAAACCACTTTTCAAAGTTTACTTTTAGTGCAGAGGAAAAACAAATGCATTCATCTCACCAGCTTTCCAGGGCTTGTTTTCTGGCCAGTACTAATTTTGTTTCCTGGCCAGTGCTAATTATTATGCTGCTTACACATTTTGGAGTAAAGTACCCAGCAGTCTGTGGCAGTCAAGGAAACAAAGTTGATATAAAAGTTTGCTGTGCAGGCACAAGGTTGCGTAAATTGCGAAGTTTATCCTGAACGAACTACAGGATGTAGATGTGCCCCTTGGAATGGATCAATGTGAACATATAACAGGAAACCTGACAAACAAGCCATATGCTTTTGTATATGTGTGTTTAAATATTTGTCCAGGATTAGATGCTGTATCTTCCAAGTTTATCAGTTATTCTTACTGTCTTTAGATTCTTTTTGTACGATACATGCCATAAGATTTACTAGTAATCACTCTCCTTTTTCATATTATTCCAGCAGCTCCTATTTTATGTAACCCCATTCTTTTGGGTAGTGGTGACAAAAGTCAAGATGACAGCCAAGAGATTTCACTCAGCTTTGTGGAAATATCAGCTCTGAGCTTTCTGGCACCTTTTATTAAAACAGAGATCTTCCTTGTCAAATGGCCACAAGTAAAGGACTAATTACCCTAGTACCTATTACTTGAAGAAGTGTGTATTATTAAATTTAATTTCCCACTTCTTTTCCCTTTTATAAAACTTTTAACATTGTCTTTTTTCACCCATATTCTGCTAAAAGTATGAGGTAACTCATCTGAACTGAGGATCAGATTCACTTTTGCTGCAGGTGGCAGGAAATAGCAGAAGGCAGATGATGAGGGGCTGCCCAGACGAGGTGGATACTCTGGCACAGTGTGAGGGCCAGGTATGTGCTGTGCTCCAAGGCTCTAGTTTCCGTAGCCCCTCTGGCTGCCAGCCTGCACTTGAGATGCACTGCTGCAGGGGAGACAGTCTCCTCTGAGCTTGCCTTTGTAATTCCCAGAGACATACAGGAATTCAGCTACCTGCAAGAATCAGCAGATAATAATCTTCACCTTGTAAATAAAATGGCAAGTAAATTTAGAGTGGGCAGAAAGTGGAATTAGGAAAAACCTGAAAATCAGAACAACACTTGTCAGCTGCTTAAGCCACCCTAACATTTGTCTAAACTAAGATGCCATGCCTCACCATAGTGAGCTATTTTAAGACAAACCTTTTGGCTCTGCTAAAAGCACCGTTCTTCCAATTTACACTGTCTGTTGTTGAAGTAGAATATAGCAGAATTATTTCCAGCAAATTATAAAGAAAACTATCATAGAAGTTAGCTTCCTTTGAACAACTAAGTGTAATACAGATTCTTGAGATTGAAGTGGACGTTTCACTACATTTGAGATGGCTGATTGGAAACACGGTCATGTCAGCTGAATATCTCACCAGGCCAATATGACAAAAATAAACACCAGCAGCATTAAAAGGGCAGAGAGGTAAACAAGTTGTCCTTGCTTTATTCGCATTAATTTTTACTCCAGAGCACTCAACAGTTTGCATTTAAGAGCAGGTAGAGCAGACAAGAGCAGACATACTTGTGTTCATGCACATACATGCTGATAAAATGAATTATTCTGAATTACAGTTCTGTTTTTGTCAGATACAACAAGCAGAAACAAAATAGGTTAACAGAAGGGAGAATGGAAATAATCATCCTTGTGATAACGGAGAATGCGACACAATTGAGTCTATGAGTGGTCCAAAAAATGGGCAATGATAGGAAATACTGAATTAGTGTCAGTAGCTTCCGCAGGTTTGTCTGCATAAATGCAAAGCACCGTGTGATGCTATGGTACATGATACTCTCATTTGCCATCAGTAGTTGAGTACTAACAGACCTATTCCAAATAGTGGCATCAAACTAGATTCAAAATGAAGCGATAGGTATATGATGTCTTCAATGAAATATTGACCCCTTAAAATGTTTTCCCCCTTGAAATGCAGTTTCCGACAGCTGTATCTCCAGCACTGCTAGTATGAAGTATGGATGACTGAACATTTTGAATCTGTATTTGAACATCATTTGAACATCTGTTGAACATCAGCAGGCATTCAGACATTGTAATTTCTCAGAATGTGACACAGCTTCTATATGAGGCGTTTTGTTAGTCAGAGCATTTACCAAGTGTTCTGCACTATGCACCTACTGTATGGTCATAGAAATAGCTGAGAGAGAAGGGATTTTCTTGCTTGCAACTTTTTGCTAACATCTCTCCCTCCCCCAGGGAGTAACAAATGACCTCATTGTTTCTCACTCCTGTCCTGCTGCTTCAGAGATGCTGGCAACACTGTTCTTTCACATTAATTAAAACAATTACATTTAACTCAGAAGAAGAGATCCATACTCAGCTTGAAATTTGCTGCGTTGAAGATCTGAGGACACCTCTGTATTTAAAACTTTGCCTTCTTTTCCTAGCTATATTTGCTGGTTTGCTAAAAATCTCTACAGATGTTCCCGAGCTTTTCCAACAAGTTTAAGGCACTTTATTCAAAAGATATTGGAAAGAAATAACTGCTGTCTTTGCTACTGAGTTGATGTAGTGGGAAAGAGTGCAAGAATGTTAGAAATGAGAAAACAGTGCAAGATGTTTCTGAGTATGTTGGTCTTGTCATAAGTGAGTCCACTGAACAAAGGTAGATTCTTGTCTGAATTTGAAATGTTATAAATCTACTCCCTCACATCATGGCTGATGACGTGTGGAGCCTTCTAGACCTGGTGATGCTGGCCATATTGCTGGTTATGCTGTGGCCAGGAAATAGCCAGCTGAGGAACAGCTGGAAGCAGTTAAGAGTAAAATACTGCATGTAAGAACGTGTGCCTTTCATGTCCTGTAACTATTACATCCATATAATAGTTTCAGTTAAGTTTGGTTCAAACACTATTAAGGAAAATGAGTTTAATTTTTCCCACTATCTCACCTATTATGTTTTCTGTCAGGTAAGTTATCTTAAGTTCTCCCATTTGAAATCCTACTTCCTGCTCCCATTTACCCTCCTACTGGGCAAAAAGTTTTGTTTTCCTTTCTGAAATACATGAATAGAGAGAAAGCATTATCCTCAGTTTCATTCTATAGAATTTGGATAATAGGAGATAGCAAGGGAGTTCTTCTGTACAAGAAAAGGAAAAGATAGGTGAGGCTTTCTAGCAGCAGTAGAATTTTTTTGTACTATTAGTAGTTGAAATCTGGAGAGAAGTATGCAGGGTTTTAACATGCATGTTTGCCAGTCCCAGAACTTGGGTGAAATTGTGGTTAGAAATTAATTGAAGCCAGCCAAGTCAAGAGAGGATTTGGATTCAGTCTATTCACTTAGTATACTAAAGCAGATCTAAACAAAAAGGCTACAAAGGAAACAAACATGAGCCTGTTCCAGCTGCCTCCTCTGTCTGAAGATATAGGTCCTCTTTGTGCTGCTGGTGCAGATCTAAAGAAAAGAAAACAAACAGGATGTTCACAGCACAAGGCTGAGCTAGGATTCTTTTAAATATCAGAGGTTTGTTGCCAAGGGTGAAGTTTGCAGTTCAAGTACTAACCCAGAAGATTCTTTGTAAGCTTGATACCAGGTTCCCTTCAGCTGTCATGATTTTATAAACAGATTTACCTGTGTGCAGAGCCCTGAGAACACTTCTTTCTACCTAGTCTGTGCATACTACCTGCACCTTCTTTTATCTCCATATCCATGTACCATCTCTGGCTTACAATTGAGATAGTATAGAGCTCTTCTAGGTGGCAGTAGTTCTGAAGGTCTATATTTTTAGAGTCTCCGTACAGTATCCAGATCTATTTCCGAGACTCACTGACACTGCAAAAACGCAAGTAATAAATATCTCTACTAATTGCTGGCACTGGGCTGCCTTTCCGCTTTTTTTTAATACATCTCTGCCACCTAGTGGGCAATTTTTTTGATTACACGTTTTCTTCAAAATAGGTAACAAAGCTCAAAAATTTTGGCTCAGGAGAAACACAGTTCAAATTTGGAGAGGTGTGAAGTTCACACTTTAGAAGCCCCACGTGGATCACAGCACCTTCTAAGCCATTCCTCTGCTACCCTGAGCCAGCCCTCTCCTTTGCAATGCTGAGGTAACAGGAATTGTGGTCACAAAAAGTCACGTGCATAACTGATGGCTTTGGGCTGGAGACATCAATCTCCAGAAGATAAGAAACAAAGTATGAATATTGTAACAGCAAACAGCCATACTGGCAGGAGATGCAGCATAGCCCACATGCCTACTCTCAGTATTTATTACTGAGGTATTAAAATGTCATGTGTGTACACCAAGTACACGAAATGCAAAAGAAGCCTCTTCTTAATGGATATCATAGAATGGCTTGAGTTGGAAAGGACCTTGAAGATCATCCAGTTCCAACTCCTTTGTCATGGGCAGGGACACCTCTCACTAGACCAGGCAGGCCAGGGCCCCATCCAGCCTGGTCTTGAACAGCTTCAAGGATGGGGCCTCACAGCTTCTCCAAGCAGCCCATGCCAGAGCCTCAGCCCCCTCATGATGAAGGATTTCTTTCTAACATTTAACCTAAACCTCTCCTCTTTTAGTTTAAAACTGTTACCTCTTGTCCTATCACTACATGTCCTTGCAAAAAAGTCTTTCTCCATCTTTCTTGTAAGCCTCCTATATATAAATACTGGAAGGCCGCAATGAGGTCTTCCCAGAGCCTTCTCTTCTCCAGGCTGAACAACCTTGATTCTCTCAGCCTCTCTTCATAGGAGAAGTACTCCAGCCCTCTGATCATCTTCATGGCCTCCTCTGGACCTGCTCTAACAGGTCCATGTCCTTCCTGTGCTGGGATATATGCTGTTAATAGCGACACCATTAATGACCAAACTCTACCCATGCCAGTTAGTGGACCATCACAGAGGAAGAATCCATCTACAGAAAAAACAGATCTATAAGATGAACATCAAATAATTTATAAAATATCTGCTTAAGGGTTCTTTTTGAAAGGATGGCCAATTTTAATGGAGAGATTATTTTTACAGAGAAGTAAGTATTCTTTTGTGTTAAGTATTTTGGCTACTAAAATTTCTGGGATAGGCAATAATATTTAGCATGCAGATTGGGAAGCTCTGTCTTGATCAGGGATAGCATAGATTTGAAGTGGATTAAGCCTATTGCATTGCCATGCACATAAGAGGGAACAGGAAGCTCAGGAAGAAAAGAAGCAAGGAAACTTTTCCTGAGGATGATAATGGCTGAGTTGTTTAGTAATTACTCCAAGAGAGTATGAAACTGGTGCTTAGGACATGCTAGTGATTATGTTCATTTTAGTACCAACAAGGATGGATGGGAAGAGGTCACTGCTGCCCTGCAAACAGTATGTGGTACTGCAGAAATGGTATGCCCATCCCTTAATTGAAAAGAAGAAGACAAAAAGATTTCCAAAAGCATTTGCATCCAGATTTCCTCAGCTGAGGAATGCAACTCAATGACAAAACCTTGAGACAAACGGATTAAAACCTAGGTGGAGAGAATAGTCTTCTGCTAAGAGTTCACAGTACTGTATTTTATAAAGTCCTTTTCCAGTTTGCGAATATCATCACTGTGTTCACAGCTGTGATTTTGCATGGAACAACTGGATTTTCCTTTGACATATATGAGCAAAGCCTTATAATTCACTGGCAGAACAAGGAAACCATATTTTAATCAACTCTTCAAGTGGTATCCAGTAATAAATAAATGCCTTAAGAAGTCAGGAGCAGTTTATTTCTTATATCCAGTAACTGAAAGGATTCTAGAACTATCAGTCATTTCTACAATCCCACTGTTTTCATTGTACATTTCTGGGTGGGTGCTGGGGCATAATTTTGATGTAAGAATAAACGTTGCCATGTGATGAGTGACCAGAACAAACAGAGCATAATTTTCTCCATAAGGGTGCATTAAAAATTGAACATATGCTGTGGATAGCAACATACACTTCCTTTGTTGTGCTAAAAGAGGCATTACTGCCACACACTCTCAGTTCAGAGGCAGGCAGAATGCATCCAAAACTGCATGTAGGAGCTGTGTGCTGCCATATCCAGGGAGAGCAAACTGGGCTATTGGCAGCAGAAGTTATTGCAGCATTATGTGGGTTTTAACATGTAGAAGAATATTTGCAGGTGTCTGAATTAGGGCAGGAAGGGCAGTAGAAGATAGAATGTGGACAAATGTATGGATTGTGAATACAAATAATAAAACTAGAGAACAACTTCACATTTGTGTACCCTGCAACTTTCCAAACTGTGAGGTAGCTTTCATATTCAGATGATCAAATATTCTATATGTGTAACAACATGTAGCTTAAATGTAGCTTAAACGACAAATGAAAACAGCCATCTTTCAAGTAAAATTAACTGAAATAAAATATAAATTAATTTACTTCTCTTTATGCAGAAAAGAACAATATTGATTGGAAGGAAAACAAAACACATTAAGGAAGTGATGCTTGCTCAGTAAAAAATGTGTATTTTGGATGTAAAGTGCTTTCTCTGCAAATAACCTACTGGACAAAAGTAAACATATTTAAATGTAGAAATTGAGTGTGCATATAAAATGAAAGATAAAAAATCTTCCTCAAAATTTGGAACTGAAAGTTCCAGTAGTTGGATAAATGTTCTCTAGTTCTATTGAAATTATTTCATTATTTTATTATCTGTGCATTAACAAAAATAATTCAAGATTTGGAATTTGCATTAGAACACTCATGTTTACAAACTTCATTCATACCATCAGACAATGATTGTGTGATTAAAGAGAACTAATTTACACCTAATTTGCCATAGCAGGGACTCACTGACAATTGTGCACAATTTGTAGCCACAAATCTTTTACTCAATATACAGTAAGTAATAAACTTTGGAATAATGCACATTGCTTATGGATTACGTATTTATGATTGAGATGGAATATTAATTGTTGGCTTCTGCATTTTTCACATGGTTATAAGGAAAGCGAGGATGGACTGAACTTCTTTTACTTACGATGAAAGGGTACACTTGGAATGGTCAGGATTGTCCAAGCAGAGTAACAGCATTACAGGCCTGTGAAGAGACGGTTTTGTTTTCCATCTTTCAGATTGAAAACTAAGGAAAACTAATGAAGAAACCAAACTCAACAGCACTACCATGTCTGAAGATTCCCTACAGCGATACTCTGAACTGGAGCTGTAAATACTATTGTTACTAAATAGTAATTCTACAGATATTCAACAGATTTAAACTACTGCTTAGATTTTCAATCCAGATAAACATTTTACAGCAAACTGGAATACGAGGCCATCTTCTGTGTCTAAACCTGGATAAGTACAATGCTGCACTTACTTATGCAATCATACAATAAGATGTAGTACTTTGCTGAATTCATTGCTCTGAAATGCCAAGTCTAAAAAATGTGGCATCAGCTCTCTAAGAAACAAGTTTCTTACCGGAGTCACAACTTCAGAGGCACTTATTTGAAGCGAAGCAATAATTTAAAGTAGATCAGTTAGATTAATTGCTTCTGCAAATCCACTGCATTTATGAAGGATTTTCACTTACTTGTAATCGTCAGTGCAGACGACATCATAACCAAGGGCTTTCAGCCTGTCTTCTAATATCTGTACAGTATTATATCCACAGGAATCTCTGTGAGAAAGAAGTTGAATATTATTGCAAATATTTTATTTTCTATTTTCCTTTGAACTATTATCTAGTTCCCATTGAACTTGATGGAATTTGTAAAGGAAATTCCCATTATTTGTCTCTTCTGTGTTCCTTAAAACACATAGAAAACTGATGTAGTTTGCTATTTACAATCCTTCATTTGCTTACAGATGTTTAGCATTTTACACACTCAGTTTGCAGAGACTTTTGATTGGCTTCAACCTGTGTAGCATTTGCAGATTCTATTAACCAGAAATGTTTCAGATTCCATCTACAGAAACAGGAAAAGAGACAATTTTGTAAAATAATAAATAAGGCTTTCATTTTTCATACTCTTTGGCAGCTATTTAGTTGGTGATAAAGTTGACGGTGTCTTTACAGAATAAGCTGGATACAATAAATTAGAATTATTCTTGTAGTTAAAAGTTTGCTTCCCTTCTTGAATACAATGCTAAAACATGAGAACACAGAAAAAATCAGGAATAATCCAAACCACAGTTTTTGTGCCTAGCACTGATTTTTTTTTAATTTGGTTCAATCAACAAAGAAAGCTTGGCAATAGGTAGCAATGAACCTACTGAGATTTCTTAAACTTGCACCAGTGTCAAGTAGTAAGGCCACTATTAGTTACCCATGACTCTAAGAAAATCATATGGTATCAAAAAATCACTCTTCATAAAGTATATAAATATTCCCATGCATCCAGCTAACACAAACTAAAATATAATCTCAGTAGAAATTCAGTGCTTGTTCTAATTCTTCTTTGTGATAAGGGCTACTTCTGCAAAGGTGAACTATACTTTTTTTCCAGATATGATTCTTCGGTTTTAAAAGAAAGGCTCAGAAATGCTAACATAAAACATGCTTATACTTGCTTCTCTTGTCATAGATTCCATAGAACTGCAGTAAAATATTGCTCTGGGTTGGCAAGAGCAAAATGTAATGAAAGAGAAGCAAATGGAAAGAGATGATATGTGAAAGAGAAGGATAAAAAAGGAATTGTTTCAAGAAGAGCATCCTCACACTCCAAAGAATCCAGGTGACATCAGAGATTTAGCTGCTTGTGGTGGATATGGTGACATCTAAGGCTGTTTTTCTTGCCCCATTCAGCCAGAGCACTTTTAAGACCAATTAAGAGCTATCACAGAATCACAGGGGTTGAAAGGGACCTCAAGAGATCATTGAGTCTAACCTCCATAACAAAGCAGGCACTCTAATATAGGTTGCACAGGTAGGCATCCAGACGGGTCTTTAGTATCTCCACAGAAGGAGATATGATACAGTAAATTGCAGGGACTGTGGAGATGGTTGGAGTAAAGCTCACTTCTTCTACTCCTCTACCTTTGATTCATCTATGCATGATGACTGCTTCTCTCCTTCACAGAGAGAGAACTTTCCCCCAGAATTTATAATTAATAGACCACTTAATTTTTCCTTTACCAAAGCCTATCACCTTGCATAACTATTCTGTTACCTACAAAGTCCATTTTCTACCATGTTTCTATTGAAAATCTTTACTTCATTTTTGGCTATTCTTTTTAGACTGTTTTGTTTGTTTGTTAGTTTTTAAATAAAATTAACTGCAGAATGAGACCTGTTAAAGCTCACTCTTTATTCTTGAATTGATTTTAAGTTATGAGAGAAGATGAGCCCAATTGTGGCATTTCCATGCTTCTACTGATTTCCAGAACAGTTAAGATAAGTGAAAATCAAAATAATGTATTTGAAAAGGCAAAAGAAATACTTCACATCAGCATTTAATCTGAAATTCAGTTTGACCCTTTTCCTACTAAAACAGCATGTGCTATGCCATCACTTAAGGTTTGAGATCCACATAAACGTATCTCAAACTAAGTGGACATCAGAACTAACATTAGAATTTATTTTTATTTTGTCTACTTCTGGGAGTGCCAGCTGATGCTTCCTGTGTCAGCAAAAGCATCTAAAATATTTTTAGTTTAATTGCTGAGCAACTGTAGTAAAAGTAAAGGCTAAGGTTAGGTTTTAAAAACAGGCTTAAGAAGAAAGAATGATTTTTGTAGGAAGATACAACTTACATATCTGGTCCTTCAATATCATCCACAACCCAGATGACTATTTGTGAGATCTTGTCTCTCTGGAGATAAGGTATTTCATAATCTGCAAAAAAACTGATTTGAGAAACATTTGTTTAGAACTATGTGGAAAAAAATCCCTCTGCAATAAACAAACCTCTGATCCTGCTGTGGGATATGGCCTTGCTTGCTTTTAGATTTGTATCTTATGATTAGATTCAACAGAGTTGAAAAAATCTGATTCATGTTACGAATGTGCACAAAGTGAAACACATTTAATGTGAAGTTTTGTTTTTATATTCTTCACCTTTGAAGGACTCAACTAAAGAAAGTTATGACTTAGAGGTGAATTAGAGTGAAATGAACTTTAAAATGCAAACACAAAACAAAGAGCATTTGATATTTAGCCAAAAAAAGGATTGTTCTTGTAGACTTCTAGACTGAATACAATTTTGTTTTCCATAAAATTTAACAACAGCCACAAAACAGATTGATTTTTAGATATGAAATCATAGCAATATTAATAACAGATTTGGTCTAAGAATTCATAAGGCCATAAAGGAGAAACTTCTAGCTGTGTTTATCCCTGGCCTAGAATTAATTTTCTACTTTATTGTCTTGTGTAATTTTACTTTGCTACATAATTATCAATTAAAACAGGATAATAATATGGAAACTAAATCCTCCAACATCAAATAGAAAATGCCAAATCCAACAGATTGTTTTAATGTCTGTTTTTTTTTTTTTTTTTTTTTTTTTGTATTTTAAACACTCCAGCAAAGATGTAATGTTTTCTGACCTTATCTTTGCACTCCCACCTCCCCCTCCCATCACAATGCTTGTAATGGCTGTGTCTTCATATAATGTCTGATCCAAGCCCCAGCCCATGTGTGTGATCTGATTTGCCTATCATGAGTCTTCTAAATTTCTGCATCTGAGCAAGCAGCTGCTGCATGGGAAAGAAATCACAAGGCTTGGGATGGTTATTGCAGTCTGCTGGTACTGAGTTGAGACCTATCCATGAAGTTAACATGTTAATTTAAACTTCTGGAGAAGTGGGAGGCTTTTACTAACAGTTACCATCTCTAGAGAAGTCTGGTATGGCTACGACTGACCAGAGATCTCCAGAAACAACAGTAGATTTGCCTGTCCAAGGTGTTCAAGCCTGTCTAAAATAGTGAAAGTATAACCGAAAAACAAGATTACAGTTATTTTTTAACTCTTTTGCTTGTTCATGCATACATGATCAGGAAAAATGCATATTCCTCCAGAACATAATGGGATCTTTAACTAGAGGAGCCAGAAGCCCAGGAAGAACAATATATAACAGACTTCAGTAAACCAGTTATTTAACCATGCAGGAGAAGACCCAAACCACTGTTCGACCTTTTTCTTTACAGACATCAGACCTTCAACACATTATTTTGTGCTCACACAGTTTTCTTACCCTCTGACTGGATAAGCTCCTCCTTCTGCAGAACCATTCAACAAGACATGTATCACCCCAGAACTGTGTTGTGCGTACTGCAATACATAACAGAATATTTCTTTTCCAGAATTTGTTTTACAGATTTTTTCTATGACTTGGTATTGTCTTGCAAGTAATGATGACCAAGGAGACAATTTTACCAGAGCAGAATTGTGAAAATAATGTCAAACTAAAACCCCAAAACCCCAGCCTGCTCATTCCAGTAAAGCTGACAAGAATTATACAGCCAATGCATGAATTCAATCTATCTTCTCAAATTATTTTCTCAAACCTATAAACAACTTCTTCAGATCAGGAACACTCCTGACCTGAATTTTGGCACTCCTTGGGCTTGATCTTTGGAGGTCCTAAAGTCCCTAGTGTGCTTGTTGTGCTTAGTATATGCTTAATATGTATTAACACAGCTAACATAGAATTTGACCATGTTAGCTAGATGGGATGAAAGTCAGGCTCCCTCTGCTAAACACCATTCCCAGCCTAGAAAAGCCTCTTTGTACCCGAGGAAATAATTTAGCACAGTATGAGACTCAAATCTGTTTTGACCCAACAATGCTTTCCTAAACCATCAGGGATGTGCTCACTAATGTATGAAGTGTGTGTTAATGCACTATTTACAGTCATCGAAGCCATCCTCCAGAAAGCATCCACTGCATTGTTTTCACATTCTGCTGCAGTAGGGCAGGATTCATAGTCCAGTCCTGTCAGGAAGCATGTGAGATGTACTGTTAAAGACATAATAATGGCTACAAAAAGTGACCTCAGAAAGCAACTACATACAAGATAGTCTGAAATAACACAGGAAACTGTTAACTGTTTTATTTTTTTCTTAGTATTTTCCATTCTGTGCAGTTAACATTATCAGTGACATGCTGTGGACTTGATAATTTGGCTGAAATGGCCATAACTCCACACCCGGGATGCAGACAGCTCTACATTCCATGGTTTCTCTCCTGTGCAGCATTGTTTCACTGTGTGCTTTCCTTAAGTATTCACACAAAACAGGAGAGAAGACAGTGGAGCTACCCGATTCTTAATTTTTAAGCAAAATTAAATCCTCCAAAACACAGCAGTCTGTCTCCATTACAGTTTTACAGGCAAGCATATAATATAGCACTCGCTGTCTTCTTACCAGTGCTGTTTTCCTGCCCACACCAGTTTAGAAAATCTCCAAAGAAGCCAAATAGAGTGTCACCAAGAGTCATGTAGCGACGAGCTCTGTTTGAAAAGCTGTTGACTAGCAGCTGATTATTTTCCCAGAAGAGAGACTAAATTAAAAAGGAAAACAAAATACAGAAGAAATGAACCACCACTTGGGTGCAGACACAAGTTTATGTGGTGCTGAAAACGTTTTAAAATATATTTTGGTATTTATTTCAAAATCAAGCTAAGAATCAGGAATGTTAGCTACCTATTTATAGGAACAAACTTAATTCTTACAGTGGTGTTAATTCTGATCACTAGAGGCTTCAGGGGTGTTTCTACCATACTCAGACTGGAATCGCATCTATACTAAATATAATGAGGCCTAGCTTTGCTTTCTTCATCAGATATTTAGGGAAAGGAAGAAAAAGAGGAGGCATTCATAAGCCAGATACAGCTTAGAAAATTGTCTCATATTTCTATGCTGGCTTATGGTGTGAAAAAAAATTGTATGTTACACTGCTACTTTCATGTTTGCAAAATGTTCTCATTAATGAATCTACACAGTCAGTAGCATTTGTTGGTTTAGCATGTGTCACCTAGAGATAAGGAACAGTTATGTCAGCAGAAACACTGCTTTGTGTTACAACCTTTTAAAGAAGGCTAAAACATACATTTTGATGGGATCCTACAGCACCCTATCTCATTTCTGTTTATATGTTTAACATTTTTAACATGACAGAGTTGAATATTCAGCGCCCTGGGATTTGGTGTGTAAGCAGAAGGAGCAGGCACAGCCATTGCAAGCAGAGCATCTAGCATGAGGAAAAGTAGCTGTGCAAGGTCAGGGACTGCAACAGAACTACTGGCACAGCAGGAAAAACAGGAGACATTTGTAACATGGGAAAGGAGTAACAGAAAAGGAAGACACACAAATACCAGGCTTTCACTGCAAAAACAGTGAGGAAGAGGAAATGTTAACACAATCAACCACTGCAGACACAGGGAGAGGCTGGTACAGAAGAAGGAAGAGACAAAGGACACCAGAACCCCTGGGGAGAGGACTGATGGGGGATCAAGGTCTCCTGCACAGGGGAAGGGAATTGTAAGGTAGTACAGAGGAATATGAAGATTACTGCTGAAGTTACTGCTTACAAGAAATGCAGATAAATGCACTGCACTCAGCTCCAGTTTAGTTTATAAGCTGCAGGTGGGCCAAAATAATGAATTATCAGCCACAGAATGACTTCTAGTCTGTTCTGAATGACTGTGATGGGAAATCTGCTAGATGTCACTGGACTGTTATCATAACATTAATAATCATTACCTTGCCAGCGGGAATTGCGTGCAATGACAGTTTGAAAAATAATTCAAAGTCTTGAGGTAGAATGTTGCAAGGATCCTTGTTAATAAAAGCATTTCTAAAGGCTTCCCATAACTCTGAACAGTTCTTCTCACTGCAATTGTCAAAACAAATAGAAGAACTGGTTTGTTTTTATTTTTTTTCCAAAGCAGAACAAGAAAGTGATTTGTTCCCCATCTCTTTCAATCCACAAAGTAAATCCCTCACAAGATTAAGACAGAAAATTTGCAACCAAGGAATAGCATGTATCTCATTTTTCTCCTCCTTACTGCAGCACCTCTCCAAAGAAACTATGAAGAAGTAAAATGCAATAAAATTAGTTGGATTTACAGTGTGGAATTAGACATACATACATTTCAAAACATACCCTGTAAAGTCTTCACAGTGAGCTATGTATCCAGCTTGGTAGAAAGGCTAAAAGAACCAAACAGCTTTCTCAGAAATCTTAGGGATTCAAAAAGCCACTTCTGTTAAAGCACAGCTAAATATGCAAAGCTACTGAATGTAAAAATTACTCCTCAAATGTCAGATTCCAGTGCAGGAGTTACTAACAGTTTCGATGATAGAAAAATGGTTTCAACAAAGAACATCTTCAGTGTAAGCAGATTCGAGGATGATGCAGCTTTAACTTCTGGAATGAGCACAGAGGCTGTGTGGGACATGTACTGTCACTGTGCAGTAGCTGCAAGAGTACTGTTAGGATTCAGCATTTAAATTGCTCATGAAGAGGTGGGCTGAAAAAAGACACAAGGCTGTGCATTTATTTCCCTTCTGCCTGCTCTGCTTTGGGGACAATAAGCTCTCGCAGAAGGACAGGGCCAGCCAGCCAGGGATGGAAGCATCCTAAATCTCTGGATTTGCATGAGCTCATCTGCGAAAGCTCTGGACCTGCATGAAGTAATTAAAAAGTGAATTGCTGCTTTCATCACTTTCCCATGGTACCTTCCTCACTTACGCTGTGACAATGTCTATGCTGGGAGCACTGCTCAGCAGAAAAATGTACTTCACATGCACCAAGCGACCCCAGTGTGAGTGGCTGTAATTATGAAGCTTGAATAAAAGTAGTCTCTAAAAGTAAACTAAACCTAGCCATTAGAGTGTTTAGTTCATTTAATGTTATCCATATACAGAGGGGTTTCTCTTGGTGCTTCTCCTCATGAGATTCTTTAAGCAGCTGCTTTGAGATGCAAAGATTCTAGATTATTTAAAGTTAGAGGAGCCAGCTTCCATGCAGGAAAAAGAACTTTGGTCCCATGCAAAGAACTGGTCATGCTTCCAACATCTTTTTAAAAACTAACGTACCTTAAGCAATTATGAGACCTTGACCTGAGAATTTTCAGTGATGCAATATGACCCTTGGTCAGTGGTTCCAATGATTAAACAGCTTACTTGATAAAAGGATTTGCACCCTATTTCTAACTTTAAGCTGTTAAACTTTAGCTCCTGACAACTGTATATATTTGTGTCTTGTTTTGCAGAAGAGGTGAGTGCTGTCAGCCCTCACTTCTTCGTGTTAGTGCTTGTAAATTATCATCAGCTGAACTCTTAACATCTTGACAGTTGAAACCAGCAGTAATTTTCTGCTTAATTCACTTGCATTTTTCACTTCATGTCTTCTCATCTCAGGTTTGAACAGCTTGTAAATCAAAAAGATTATTCTTCTCTGTTAACTCAAAATTTCTTAGTTGGCAAAAATACTTCATAAACGACAGAGTGGGGAAGGACTGTAGTTCAGGACAGTTCTTCTCAATCTTAATAGACAAAAATAAGATGTATTACATATAATATAATATTTTATATTTTTAATATTATTATATATATTTTATTTATTTATCTTATTTTATTTATTTATATTTTATCTATATTATTATAATATTTTTTCCCCAAAAGCTTTTATTACATGCTATCTGTACAAAAATATGGCAGCTAACATAAGAGTTGTGTTTGTGTAATACAGCATACTACCATTAAACAACTTCAAATACGATTTTCGTTCAAATTTCTCACTTCTGCATTTTGTAAAATACCTCTTTTGCAATTCTGTATGTTCTCTCTTAATGCAAGGTTCTTCTTGCGTTTTCTATAAGCATTTTTATGTTTTAATTGTTTTGCAGTGTAAAGACATGTTTTGCCAGATTCTTTTCTGTTAGTGAAGTATTTTTGAAAATTATTCTGAAGCAAAAGCTATCCAGGTGGCTACGCCTCTGTAAAAGCTAGCCTGGGGGCAATTGAGAGGCAGACAATGAACAAAAAGGATTATAAATAATTAGAATATCTGGCTTGCAGCTGTGCAATATGAAATTTCAATTTCATTTGTGTTACAGTATTTTCTCATAGACCTAAGGGAACGAGAATAAAAATATATTATGATATTACATGAAATAAATTGTGCAGCTGCTCTTTTTATACTGCCTATTTGGTCCTTAATTCAGGAAAGCAATGCTAATGTCCAACCTTACTTTAAACTGTTCAGATTAAGAATAATTCAATGTGTTCAACTTTATGCAGCAAAAATGTCACAAAACTGTAATATATAAATACTTTCTATACCACTGTAGTTACATGGTAAAGCAAACATTTCCACAGTAACCATCCTTTATGTTGCTCATTTTAGAGTATTCTGATATATTAGTTAATTCCTGCTTCTGCTAGAAATGAAATGGCATCTCTTAACCCTCGCAAGATAAGACTTGTCTAGTTACCTACATAATTTTTAATTAACATGATTTTGTAGCTTATATTATGTTGTAGTGGTGTAGGAACATATAGTTAAAGCTTACTGATGCTATCCACTGTGATGCATTTATACATTTGCCACACTGGAGCTGTTTTGACAGAATTTTAGTACAGCATTCTCTGCATTAGGATGAGGTTTTATTTCCTATGGAACTTCAAAAAAAAAAAAAAAAAGGTTCTGATATGTTAAGAAAAATGTTGCTTTGCCTTTGTTAAATATCATAAGTATGTTTTCAAGACAGGTCCTGAATCTTCCTGTTTTGCAGCAGGAACTGAAAAAGTGAAGCTGGGGGAAGGTGGTGGTGTTTTCCACTATTTTGCAACTTATTGAATTCTGCACAAGACCACAATTCGATACTGCAGAAATCCAGACAGCTTCCTTCTGCAAATACCTTCAAACTATCAGGAGCAATTCTGGACTGAATTCAAAGCGACTGTCCTTCAGACATTTCTCCTTTTCACTAAAGCCGAAACAATGTAAAGAAGAAAGAAAACGTGGTCATTTTAGGCGAGGGTATTTCCTCCAATTTTGTGTAATTGACACAGACAATGAAAACTCATGGTAATAGTACTTCACTGAGTTGATTACTACTTGATTTTTCACCTGGATGAGCTAAGCAGTTTATATCAGCAGCACAGGATATCTGTGATGTGGTCTTCACCCTCTTACTTGACATGACCTACAATACACACAGAGTAATGCCAGTCTTTCCAGGAGCGCTGACAGATTTGGTGCTTTAGAAACATCCCCAGAACTTCTGTGCAGTGTTCTTTTTATAGAACACCCTTACTAGGGGAAAAAAGTTGAAGCATTAAAAATACTGCCTTATTTACACTACTGGTATTATTGCAACATCCATCAAAGTTCAATTTCTGTTTCCAGAAAGCTACACGTTTCGGTTTCAATCGGATTACTTTCATGGCTAAGAGTCATCATACTTTTGATTAATGACCAATTTGTACAGAAGACAAACACTATTCCAGAAACATGCAATTACTTACCCAACAGCAGGATTCACAATTCTAATATAGTCATAACACCTTCCAACGGTTATGCTTTCCAGGTTTTGTGTTGTACCTTCACCTTTCCATTTTCTTCCTTGCACTTCTGAAAAGTTGTTCATAAACAGAATGGAGCCTAGTAAGAAAGACAGAAAAAGGTTCTTCATCATGAATTCTCTACAATCCAAGTTCTTAAAAGAAAAAAAAAAAAAAGACAAAAACGACCAGATTAAATTATACAAGTTAAAGGGAAACCAATTAATATCTTCAATAGTAGCTGTAGCTCTGTACACAGCAGACAAAGTTGGACAGAAACCTGAACCTTGCCAGACAATGTAATCATACTGTTTCCTGAAATGACCGCAACCAGGGACACATCACTTCCTTCTATCTGAAAGTCCTCTACTTCAGGAAAACGAGACTTTTATGGTTCTGATGTTGCCACCTGGTGATAACTGGGAAGAATTACAATATAGTTTAGTATTCAGTGTACTTACTATTCAGCATTTACAACGTAAGTATTTACAATGCCTTCAGTTTGCTTAATTGCCACACTGCAGATTCCTAGAACTCACAAGTGCTTGCAAGCAGCACATTCTAGAGTGGTCTCATTTAGTTTCAAGAAAGGGCTGCACTTTTTTCATGGCTTAGGTAAAAATAGATGCTGAAATACATACGAAGAACGAAGAAATTGAAATACATAGGTGCTGATCTCATAACCCAAATTCTCGTGTGATCTTGGGTCATGCATATGGATATCATTACTGACTTCCTTTTCCGCCTTTCCACTGGGTACTGACAGTAAAATGTTGATGTGATGATGTGTGATTTAAAGTTCTCTTTGTAAACAAAACCAGGCAGGATTATGAGAGCCAGAAAGGCTTAAGGCACTTCTGTGCATGGAAGAAATATCTTCAACTTCTGTTCGCTTTTATTTTGCCTCCAAATTCTTTTCCCTCGAGAATTCTGCTAGACTGTCAAATGGTATGAATTAATGCACTCCTCAGTGCAAATATTTCCCTCTTTAAAATAATTTATAATTTTTTCAGCTTCAGAGAAATTTTTGTATGGATTCACATTTCTGGGAAATGTGGCCTTTCTTTCTGCTGAGCAGTTTCCACATCTCAGCGAATTTTATTTCTGTATTTATTGATATTGTGCTAGATATATGTGCTGTGTATCTGTACTATGTAAATATACTAACATACATACACAACAGTACTCACACAATATATTATATTGAAGGTAAAATCCTACTTGTCATCAAGTAAATTGCTACTTGTGCATTTATCCTGTAAGTGCAGCTACATTTTGGCTTACTATCTGCAGCAAATTCTTTAGGAAAGCCATATTAGCCCAGTCATAGATGTGCAGTATTGGGCTTAGTATGGTGGAGACACTGCAAATGCTGTGCTTCAGTTACTTCTTCAAGGCTTTTTCTTCCTATTTCCCTTTCATAGTCTCTAAAGGATGACCTCTTGACAGGTCACTAGCACACTAATCACATGATTTCAAGTCTACTGCTTTGGGTTAGGATTAGACAGTGAAACCACCCACAGAAGTCAAGGAAAAAAATTTAACATGGACTTCACTTTGGACATATTTTGCCTAATTATTTTGGGAATAAGAGATACTGTAGGTATCACTGATGAGATCTTCTATATAGAAGTGGGATTTCTGGCATCAAGATCACAACTCCTGCTTAAAAATATATACAGTGTAATTTTAACAGATGGAGACAGAGTTTTGGAATTGCTTTTCTTTCTGGACACACCAGTTTAGAACTCACAAATTACATGAAGAAAATGGGGGGGTTTCTCAGCGATGTTCTGCAAAAAAAGAATGTTTTTCAGAATGCTGCACAAACTGACTGAACATGACAGAGGGAATGCAAACGGGTACAGTAATTGCTGGGATCCCCACCTCATTGCCTGCCAAGCTTTCTGTCCTCGTTGACCCCTTGGAAAAATACACCGTGGCTGGATGGACCTCTGATCTGACTTGGCAGAGCCACTTCACACGTTCTTAGCTTTGATTTAAATCCTTCATGTGATGGCTGATCTAATAGGCCTCCAGGGTCATTGTTCCCATGGTTAGATAGCCTTAGGAGTCATACCTCTGGCCTGAACTTGTTTTTCTTCAGCTTCCAGTCACTGAATCTCATTATGTCTTCTTCTATTATGTTAATGAAAAATCCAGCCTCAGAACTATATTCTGTGTAAACACTTGTAGACAATGACCAACTCTTCCATTAAACTTGACCATGAAAAATATAACATTTAAATCTCATTATCAGGCAGTTTCTCATGTACCATTGCACTTCAGTGCCATGAACTGTCTGTCCACCTTGCCCCCCAAGCTCCAGCAGTTCACAGTGGCTGTGGACCACCTGCCCCTTGCTCTTTCCCTCTCTCCTAGAGAAGTCTGCCCATGAAGCAGTCATCAAAATTTGAAGCACATCTGCACTGGAGATACTCTAGTTCATAAAGCAAATATTTCTTCAGACTACCATGAAATTCAGCATGTTTATGTTCTGACAGCCTGGAAGATGAGGATGGACACGTTCTCTCTTGTTATTTCTGCAACATGTGAGCAGTAACTTCCAGCAGATGGAAGATTAACAGGTGGGAGCATTAATCCTCTGCTATTACTGAGGCATGAACTGCTGGCAGAAGAACCCCAGTTCTGTGTGATCTCATGTTTTAGGCTTTGAAATATGACTTTGGAAATGCCCATATTAGCAAGCAATATGCTTCACAAAACGCTGTTTCTTGAGGGTTTGCATTTTTGGTTCATAAATTCAACCTAGAGCAGTAACCCCAAAGTCTGCCCTGTGCCCCTGTATGCGATACTCCTCTATGCAAGAAATGTGCCTACCAGACCCAAAAGTAGAGCTCTGTGTACTAGCCAGGGAGAAATACAGCTGTGTGCTGGGTGGCTAGTTGTGTAATACCTCTGTTTTGCCTTCCTTCCCTTCTCTTGTGTAACTGCTATTTTCTCAGAGGCTTGCATAAAGCTAATCTTCCAAAATTTGTACACCTTTGTCAAATACGATTAAATAGGTCAACATGTTCGAAAGTTCTTGAAGCGGAAAGGATGAATAGAAAAGGCAACACCCAACACTGCAATTGCTTAAAGATCATTTCCTCAGATAAAGAACTGAAGGGATTATCGCGTTGGGCGATCGAGATAACCCAGATCACCTGCCCTCTCTTCTCCTTTCGTTACCTCCTGATTTTACAATCGATGACTTCACACTCTGTTCCCAATAGCTGGCACACTGACGCGTACTGGGCTAAAACGCAGGCGTGCTTTCACCCAAAAGATTTCAATTTACGGACGGTTCATTGGTTCCATTAGCAGTTCGCTGCTCGCTTGGCACAGCCACGGCAGCCCGGCCGGGACGCACCGCGCTCTTCACACGCACTGCCTCACCCGCCCACCCCCTCTCCCTTCCTCACGCATCGTCTCAGCACCTGTTCATTCTTCAGGAGTGAGAAGCCAGCTTTATTTCGTGTAAACGCACAACGATTTTTTATTTAACAGTAGATTTAAGGAGCGCCGATTGCAGCACGTGAGACGCGCGCCAGGCTCCCGAGCTAGCCGCCACACGGCGCGCCCGCGCAGCCCGGCAGCACTTGGAGCCGCTTCCACAGCTCTGGTCAACCGCTGTGCGCACAGCAGGTCTGGCTGGAAACACAGACCGGTCGCTTTGCCTTCAAGCGCAGCTGGCGCCAGCCAGGCCCCGCAGCCGAACGACGAGGAACTCGCCGCGCGGGGACAAAACCGACCCGCCCCGAAGCGGGGTATGAAGCAACGCCTCGCCTTCGAAGCAGCCGCCGCCTCTCACCGCGCACGCGCGTAGCGCAGCCGCCAGCAACCGCGCCGGAGCTGGCGGGGCGGCTGCGGTCACGTGGCGCCAGGCCCGGCGGGGCGCCCTCCGCGCAGGCGCGGGGCGGATGTTAGCGCCGCCGTTAGTGCCGCCAGCGCCCGGGCTCTATGGGGAGAACATGGCTCCCTTCCCTGAGGAGGTGGACGTCTTCTCGGCTCCGCACTGGCGGATGAAGCAGCTCGTGGGGCTTTACTGCGACAAGGTAGAGAGCGGGCGGGCCGGGAGCGGCGGCGGCCTTTAGCCCGCTCCTTGGAGGGGCAGATTGAGCGAGTGCGCAGCTGTCAGCGCGCCGGCCCCGCTGCGCCTGTAAGGGGGAGCGGCCGCGGGCTGCCCTGGGCTGCCCCTCCTCCGCGCTCCGCAGCGCCCACCGCCTGCCGCGCCGCGGGCCGTGCTGTGTGGCTTGGAGGGGCCCGGCCGTGGGGCGGGGGCGGCCGCCCTGTGCGTGTCCGTGTGTGTGCGTGTCCGTGTGTCCGTGAGCGCGCCCACCGGCAGCCGGCACGCAGCGCTTCGTTTCTATGGGTCTTTAATCTACGAGTGGCTGAGGATGCCCGGGCAGCGCCGTGTGCGTGCTCCTGGTTTCACTGCGCGCACAAAGCATCGAGGCGGCTGGCAGCAGCCCAGTGCGTCACCTACAAGGCGAACTTCGCGTGTAATGGGAGCTTCGGGCGGTACTTGCGAGCCCGCGGTCCCGCCTGCAGGAGCGGTGCCTCCATCGCAGGCCGGCAGCTGTTCAGTGTGGTTTCAAGTGCCGGGCAGCGTTTGGGATGAAGGTGAGGCTACGTGGAGGCAGCCCGCTGCCGCAGCGGGGTGAGCAGGCCTCGCCTCCTCCCGCAGTGCTCCACGTGTGCCGCGCCGGGCTTCCGCGTGGCCCTCCGTTGGGCTCCTTCGCTGAGTGCCGGCAGCTTTCTGCTCTGCTGGCTGAGCTGCGGGGAAGGCCGGGCGAGCAGTTCGACTTTGCCTTTTTGCTCTGAGCGCCGCTGAGTTTTGTGGGTTTTTTTGTTTGTTTTTGTGTCTGCCTGAAAGTTTATGCTGCTGTACCGTAGTAGCGTTTAGACAAGGAAGCAGACACTTAATATACAAATTATCATAGCAAAGTGCAAGGTTTTGCACTTGGGCCGGAGGAATCGCAGGCATCCATACAGATTGGAAGGAGCGATCCTTGAGTGCAGCCCTGTGAAGGACCTGGGGATCCTGGTGGATGAAAAACTTAACATGAGCCAGCAATGTGCCCTTGCAGCTCGAAAGGCAAATGGGATCCTGGGCTCCATCAAAAGAGGGGTGGCCAGCAGGGACAGGGAGGTGATTGTCCCCCTCTACTTGGCTCTTGTGAGGCCCCATCTGGAGTGCTGTGTCCAGATCTCGTGCCTCCAGTAGAAGAAAGTCAGGGAGCTGTGGGAGAGGATCCAGAGGAGAGCCACGAAGGCGATCAGGGGACTGGAGCCCCTCCCCTGTGAAGACAGGCTGAGGGAGCTGTGCTTGTTCAGCCTGGAGAAGAGAAGGCTGTGGGGTGACCTCATTGCAGCCTTTCAGTACCTAAAGGAATCAACTCTTTGAGGGGGTAGATAACAACAGGACAAGGAGAAATGATTTTAAGTTGAGGGAGGGAAGATTTAGTTTGGATATCAGGAGGAGGTTCTTTGTGGTGCTGGAACAGGCTGCCCAGAGAGGTTGTGGATGCCCTGTCCATCCCTGGAGGTGTTCAAGGCCAGATTGGATGGGTCCCTGGGCAGCCTGGTCTAGTATAAAATGTGGAGGTTGGTGGCCCTGCCTAGGGCAGGGCAGTTGGGGATTCATGATCCTTGAGGTCCCTTCCAACCCAGGCCATTCTGTGACAACTGGGACTCTTCACCCCACCCCTTACCAGAGTGCAAACCATGTTGCTGTCAGGACTGCCCAATATTGTAGACATTTGCTGATATTCCTTGTTTTTGTTTTTTTTGTTTTTTTTTGTTTTTTTTTCCTGTTCCCTAGATGTGTATTTCTGTTGCTTTGAACATTCCACAAAGTTGTAATCAAGTTTACCATGCTTTCCTAAAAGTAAAACTAAATGGACAAGAAGGTTAGTTTTTGTAAGTGCTAACACGTTGGTTAAAACTGCTTAGTCTGCAACAAAGGTAATCTCATTTTCTAATTCTTTTTGTGTAGGAGTGTGCTTGCTTGTTTCCTTTTCCCTGAAATAAGTGTAAGCATGAATGTGGATGAGGATTCATCTATTAATTTATTTTACAAGCATCAATTTTTGCATCCTTTAGCCCTGTTTTGGAACGTGAAGCTATGCCTGGCCCATGGCCCCACTGTTTGAATTAATCTGTATCAGGAAAAAATCTGTGAGCTGTTTGACTTCCTTTGTGTGACCGAGATGCTGTGATTAGATAAGACATTAGTTCTGCTTACGTCTTAATTATAATCTGTAAAGCTGTTTTCTTCATAAGTTCAGATTATCCTTGAGTGGTCTTGAGTTTTGTGAATTTTATATTGTGTGCTGTTCTTCAGGCAGTGTTCCTGTGCACTGCAATATAGCTGTTATCAGTCAGCGTCTTATTCCACCAAATGTTAAGGGTGAGTTGGGTGCACCTGTGCTTTTCAGTGAATTATCTGTAAGATTACTAATAGGTGGAGTATGCAGGTACCTAAATAATGCCTTAGGACTGAGACACAGTTTGGTTTGGTTTTCCAGAATTCAGCGTGTGACAGGAAAGTGAATTGGACGTGTAAGAAGTTTGATGTGTCTGGAAAGTTATCCCATTCTCTTATTTGTTGGTAGCAGAGATCTGTGCGTGCCTTTGCTGCACCATCAGATGTATTTCAGCTGCGTTGTACGCTGTACCATGGACTTAATTAGCAAGAATAACCAAAGTTCTGTTTTGTAAGGAAACCCACAAAATCGTCAGACCTGTCATGTGCTGTGGTGAGTCCTGTGAGAGTGTACGCCCTGCAGGGAGCCGAGTGCTGGTGTAGATTGTATAGTTGAAATGGTTTCATAACGCCTGACATCATCTTTGCTACAAATAGAGCAGTGTTTTCTCATCTCTAGTGAGATACTGTAGTCACCCCCTCCATCTTGGTTACCTGTTTTCTGACCTGAGTAAATATCCACTGCGCTGTATGGCATAGGTCACGCATTCTGTACCGCAGTGTTTGTTTTTGTGGGGGTGCCTGAATGGCTTCCAGTGGCAGCTGAAGCTGTACCTGACTGGTGCTACTCGTAAGTGTGTGCCTGTCTTGTTCCCATCAGTGCTTGAAGTGACTCACTGTGGTTTTATGCTGGTTGAAAACAATTTCTTTTTTCAAGCAGGGTAATTTTTCTGCTGATACTGAGCTGCCAGATGAGTCCTGAAGCCCATGCGAGGCAGAGGGTGGGACTGTGGCAGCCAGCAGTGAGGTTGGCTTAAGCTGCTGTGAAACCTCTGCCTAATGATGCCTTCTTTTTCCTGAAATCGGTTGTGCAAGATGAATCAGTGCTGTCCGTGAGTTGAGCTGGTGTTGGATGTTACTCTGCAGTCTTTTTTCCTAACAGTTGCATAGTGGCTTTGAACTTCGTGTATCGTTATGCTTTCCTGAAGACTGACACTTGAATTTCCTTTCGTTAGTCTCATGAGAGTAATTTATCTCTGGGATGTAGTAGTTTGCACTGACCCAAATCCATGTATCTGCATCCAGTAGAGACCATGTCTGTTGTTGCAGTACGCATTGTGTTTCCAAAACCACAGAATGCACTGCTTGCAGGTTGTTACTTTACTGGCTTTCCTGCTTTTCACGCTGTAGCTGAAAGTACCGTATCTGTCGTGAGACAGTGGAGATTTCAGCTGACCGTGTCTTAGAAATCCCATTCTGGTTTAGCTGGGAACATTGATAGGTATGATTTGAGATCACTGTTGCCCAGTGTGTGACACAGCGTGTGGTTTTCTAGAGTTTGTTGGAAGGCTGTAAAACAAGAAAATATCCAAAAGCCTTAAGAGAAATCACGGCCTGTAACATGCGTTGTATCGTCTTCCTCTTAAGTAGTTTGGTTGTCTTATCAAAAGGAAATCAGATTATATTTTCTAAACAAGTCCTTGCTGGCTGAATGTTTCTTTATTAGCTTCAAGCTCAGGGCTGCTCCAGCAGCAGACTCTGGTGCACGCTTTGAATATAATTTTGGCTGTGCCTATCACAGATGAGAACATCTCTATGGGATTTGTACTCACGGTTCTGTCACGGTGTTACTGCAGCTGAAGAGTGTGCTGTCTTAAGTAGGAGTTCAGACCTTGCTGAGATGAATGTGATAAATTACCCAGTACATTTTTTTGGGGGGGGGATAAAGGGGAGGAGAGGAAGTAGGATGAAAAGTTATGCTCTGAATCCTGTAATGCTGTGTTGGCTTTTGATAACTGTATCTGAAGTCTTTATGCCTGCCTCACAAAAATCAGCGTGAGACTTCAGAGTGTGCGTGGCTGTAATGGCTGGCTGCTTCTGTGAGGGTGGATTGCTGTGAACACCCTCCTGGCCCCTTGGTGAGCAGCTGGGCACAGGAGTGAGAGGTGATGGAGTACAGGTGGCTCCTGAGAGGTCAGCCGAGCCCAGAATGAGGTTTTCAGTGTGGGAGGAGGGAAAAGGGCTGTCCATTGAACTTCTGTGTTAATAACTCAGCTGTATTGTGCAACCTTGGGTGTTGGGTCAGATGCATCAGAGGTCATTTTTATGTTAGCCTAACTTCAGGCTTCTGTAATTTCAACTTTCTACAGACAATCTCTGCAGTTGTTTCTAGTGATACAGTAATTACTTTGGCTAGTTCTTCCAGAGAATTTTTGTCATGTTCTGCTGACTTGCTCTGATTGAACTTGTATAAATATTTAATGAGTACTTCTTTTTCTTGCCTGTTCTTCCCACTCCTTGCAAACTAATTGCCATAAATGTTTTGTCCTAATTCATGAAATTAATAACTTCATTAACTTCTTTGTGAAGACTAAAGTAAATATGACATTACATTTTGCCATTGTAGTATTTGGGACATTCCTGTTAAATATTATATTTAGGTGTATGTAATGGTATTTACTTTAAGCATATGTAAAGTCTTTCACTGTTCTTTTTTTGTCCTCTGGTACTTATGGCTGAGTATTATTTGTGTTCTAAGCCCTATTCTGCTACTTAAGGGATTCTTTTCTTAAAATTCATCTAGCTAAAAACTTCCTTTTGCTTCCTGATAATTATTTCTTTTGATAATACAAATATCTTTCACCTTTAGAGCTATTGAAATGCTGATAAATGTGCTTTCTGAGCTTCAATCATTTCTCTGCTGCAAGCTTTCCACTCTGCTCAAGTGAACAAACAGGTTTTAAGTGCTAAAATTTATGCTATTACAACAAGAATATTACAAATGAACTGTGTTAAGAGTGAAAAATACCCCTAAATTAAGCAGATTTAATATTGTAAAGCATTGATTGGGGAATTAGGTGGACCAGGTTATGACAACAGCTTTTATGACAGAGGGAATCTGAAAAATGAAGCACTGAACGTTTTGACTTCCTGCTTTCAAGTCAGAAGTATTTTTTGCTTGATGCCCTGAAGAACAGAAAAACTCTTCCATGAAAATAGGTCTGTTTCTAATTAAAAAAAAAGATAAAACTTTTGGTTTACTTCTGAAATATCTTTTCAGTGTTTCCAAACATTGTCATTCATTTTTTTTTACTGCTTGTTCAAATATGAGTGTGTTGATTTAAAAAGTTGTAGTATTTGGTTATTACCAATTAATGTTTTGATGCATCAAGGACCTGCTTTCACTCTACCTAGATTTAGCATGAGTAAACAGCTAATGAGGATCTTCAGTGTTAATGAGATGCAAATGATCAACTGTTTTGTCATCCTCCCAGACAGAAAGTGGGAGGAAATGCCTTCCTTCTTCCTAGATGGGATGGAATTAAGCGTCCATGTCCAGAGATGTGTGAGCAGCTTGCTGTCCATGCCTCTGAGTTCTTCATCAGAGACTCCACCAGTCCTCTTTCCATCTTAGCTTTAGATTCTCAATAATTCAGTAGCTTCCCACTACACCTACCGGGAAGTTGCAGCTCTGGACTAATTTTTCACACAGAAGAGTATTCTCAAGGTGAATCTGGAAATAACTGTGTTTTAAATGACTGCTGTTAAACACATTTTAAGTGAAGTGCCAGAGGGTGTGCGGAATGGGAGATAACTGTGTGTGAGTCTTTTCAGGCCTGCGTAACCATTTCAGCCCTCTTGTCAGGACAATTGTAAGTACCACAAACCTTCTAGCTCTTGATTATTGGATGTTTCACTGCCTTGTCTCTCTTTTTTGCTTTCCTAAAAACATATCCCTAGGCTTTTTCTTACACCAGACTTTTTCTGGTCTCAGCCCCTACTTTTGCCTTTGAATAGCAGGGGGGAAAAAAGGTTTTCTGTTCAGTCTTCACATGTAGCTACAATCTTTTGTGCTTTTTTCCAGCCTGCTGTGGACAGCAATAATAAGATACTTTTGCCTTTTTCTTTCTTAAGAAACCATTTATTAATTTCCTATTTCGTGGCACAAAACCAATAAAACAAAAAATGTAAAAAACAAACAAAAAAAAGCCCACCTGATGCCTTCTAAGAAGCTTGAGACTGTAATTGGTGTGTGTATATATAGGGGTTATGTGGTTACCTGGGGATGTGTGTGGTCATTTCTGAAACAACTAAATAAATAGAGTATAAGCTGTAATTCTTCAGAGACTTCTGGCTCTTTTTGTTTACATTTAGAGTCCAAAATAAATTTTTCCACTGTTCACTGGGAATTGCAGTGAGTATAACACAGGGAGACAAAGGTGTTTTTGCTGTTTGTCATTTGTGAGTTACTGCAGCTAGAGAGTGTTTGGGGACAGGGAGGGAGGAGAGAGAAAGCTTAAACCTTTGATTTGCGCTTTGGACTTCAGATACTTCCTGACAGAGGGACAAAAAGCAATGTCTTATTAGGAATCTACCAATATGAGAGTATAAGGTAGGAAAGAAATCTTCTAAGGCACATTGCATGTATATGAGAAATCCTGTTACGTACCTCTAGAATAGCGGTGTCATTGCAAGTGTTCCTCAAGCTTTTGTAAGAGTTCCTTGTTTCATATCTTTACTGGACTTCAATGTTTCTTTGGTTTCTTCTCTGCAAACCTCTGGTAACTTCTTGTGCAAACCACATGATAGTGAAAGTTAAGCTGACTTTCTCTTTGCTTCACAAGCTGGGTTCTCTGCCTGGGTCTCTGAGGAGATGTGGCACTGTAGCAACTGCCTCCTTGAAAATTCTGATGCAGTCGGTTCTGTGCAGTTACAGGTCAGTGTGGAGAGTGCTTGTGATTCCAAAACTTTCTGCTCATGTTTCTTTCATGAAATTGACTGTGGATGCAGTACAAGAGGGAGATGAAAGATCTTGGTACAAATGGAAGTACTGCATTTTTTCAACCTCTGCTATGCTCTTATGTCTGGCCTTTATCAGCTTGACCTCAGACTCTCAAAATACAGAGTACAAAACTACATGCCCCATTGGCTGTGCTCTCAGCAGGAAAAAAAAAATACTTTTGTTACAAGATCTCTGTGTTAATACTGTTTCCTCAAAACCTCTTTCAAGACTGTAGTTCTGCTACAGAACAGCTGATGAGTTTATATAGAGGACAGGATTATACAGAACAAGTCAGGCGGGCTTCTGAAAGTTTGGTATTTCTTTTGTTTTTCCTTGGGCTGGGCCAGATCCTGTCCTGTCTGCCTTAGTTATTGTCATTATTTTGGATTGACCTACAGGCGAGAGATGGACCCTGGGTAATAAAACCTGTATTACTGCTCTGATTGAAGGCTTTATATAGGTGAAAAGCTGGATCATGAAGTAGTTTAGCTAATTATCTTACAGTTCACATCATGCGCCTCTGCATAAGGAATAAGCCAGTGATCAGGTGATGTTGAGAGTGCAGTGATCTTGGTAGGCTGCCTCAGCAGTTCTGTCTTCCTTGGGGACAGCACTGACTGAGTCTAAGGACAGACTTTGTGGCTGGATGCTGCTGCATACTGCCACTCTGAGCAGGTGAAAAACGAACCTGCTAAAAAGGTGCAGCTTCTTGGATGGGTAAACTGATTGGGTTTGTCCTGCAGCTGTGTAATTGCCAGAGAATATTCCAGGGAAGGGCTAGGAATGTGCAGCTGGAAGCCACGGCAGGGCTGCTGCTTCCAGGTGTGTCTTCATCTGTCCCACCCTCTAATTATAAGCGGATTAAGTGCAGTGTGAAACTGCATGCTCTTGGTATTGATGCAGACACACCTTGTTCTAATCTTTGTTCCCCCAGTTTACTAGTTCATAAAATTGAGTTAATCTCTGCAGCATCCACGTTTCTATGTTCTGAGTGTTAGTGCTGTGATGTAAGTGCTAATGCTTAAAAATATGAGAGAGTGAAGCACGACTGACTGGGGATACCATGTTGTCTTTTTCCCCCCAGTACTTTTCTGCTGTAAAAATGCTGGTGTTTCTTTTTGTTTTTTCTATTTAAACCAGTGATCTAAGAATGGGGTGGTAGTTTTTATTCTGCAAGGTACTTTCTCCTTACCCGTTGATTGCATGCTGGGGAGTTCTTAAGGAAGAAGTTCCTGAAAGGAACTAAATGCTATATTTTGTTCAGTGACTGAACTGCTGTGCAGTTGAAGCAGTCTTCAGCTTATTTATTTGTTCACAGCATCCATCCACTATGCCTAGAAATAGCTCTGTTTCAGATGATAATGAAATGAAGTGACGTAGAAAGTGCACTCAGTCAGTGTAGGGTTTCTTGGCTGTTAAGCTTGCTAGTATTGTCAAATTGTTGTTGGAGCACAAAACTGAAGTGATAGCTAACAGTAAGGAAGAGGAATTGTTTGCTGCCTTTCTGTACAGAAATGTACACTATACACTATGTCAGTGGCTCTGTAGGCCAGCGGAGTTGGGTCCCACCTAAAAATGTCTGAAGTGCGGAGATCTTTTTCAAGTGTAGGTCATCTTTAAATAAATGATTTGAGGTTTAAAAAATGATGTCCATCAAGTGATTTCTTAATTCATTGCTGTCCCGTTCTGCAAAGGATAGTTAGAACTACCTGATATTGAATTGATGGCAGGATGTGTTTAAATCTTCATCATCATCTTAACGCACGGCTCTTTCAGCATTGTGGGAAGGTCTATATTTCTGATTTTTATTAAACTCTTCATTTCAGATATTGTGTTGGCATGTTAGATAGTACTAACTCTAGAGGAGAACAGCAGTTTTGTGTCAGCATGTCTGTCTCTGTCACACCATTAGTTGGAATTGATCTGGTATGTTACGTGACTTCACATCACTACTGGCACTGTTGCTGCCCTTAAATTAGTGATGCCTCTCCACAGTTCAAGTGAAACAAAGGTGATAGATAATTTGATAGAGCTCTCCTTAGGGGTTTAAAACAAAGTTCCCATTTAGTTTTAACAGCTGCTGGCTGCTTGTATACTCCTTTCACAGATCTGTGAAGCGTATCAGACAGACTTTGGGATGCGACTGACCTCCTGTTGTTTGGCTTGGTGCTCAGGCTGTTTATTGGTTTCTGAAGCTTCAGTATGTAATTCTTAAATGTTGCAAACTCCTGGGGGACCCCTGGGGATTTTCTCTTCTAGGATCTGTGATGCTGCTCTTGAATTAGTGTGCATTACGAACAAAAGCAGTCGTGCTGTAGGCTCTGTGTAAGACTTTGGAATGTGGAATTGTCCTTTGGAAAGTGTTATGTTCAAACAATGAGCTCCTGCATCTTTCTAATACCTACAGCTGTGATTGTGAGTTTAGTGCTGCGTGTTTGAAGTCTGCTCGGGCATCACTCATGCTACACTTCATATTTTTACCAGTTGATAAATACAGCGCAGTCCATCTCCTTGATCTTGTGGTGTCCCTAGGACTGTCCATCCGAGTTTGGGCAGGTGGTTTCCTTTTTGTACTACTGGATTACTGCATTGGTTGTGCTCTTGCGTAGAAGAGCGGACCTTGGAGTGGAGCAGCTGCCCTCTGCTAATAGTCTTGGTGCCCATCATAAGACTTCATCAGTCCCACTAATGAAATTACAGATCTAACAGAGTGACTTCGTTGCTAGGCTACCTGTCCTCTGAAAAGCCAATTTTCCTCAGCTTCATCTGACCTTTTTAATCTACCAGTTGCTGATTCAAACACAGACACTAAACACTAAGCTTCAGTATCTTTTTCATGGTTTCTAATCTTCTAGGTATCTACAGGGAGCAGCAGTAGCAGAGGTTAGCGTGTGAGTGTTTTGTGTTACGGTGGTTACTGTAACAGTGAGTTTGTGATAGAAGTACTGGAATTGAATGCCCAGATGGGTTCTTTGTTCAAAATTTGCTGATGATGGTCAGTGAAGATTGGAAGTGTTGAGTGCTGAAAAGATTTGAATCAGGAGGATGACGATACCATTTTGTATCAGAGCAAGATTTGTAATTTCTTTTAAACGATGGCAGAATATGTATTTTCTCTGATCTTCAAGTTATACACTTCATCAGTCTTGTTTCAGTTTTTATGTCAATCAGAATGCCAGGTGTTTGGCTGCAAATGGGATTCTTGGGAAAGAGGGTCCTTGGAGCTGACTCCAGGTATTGTGGAACCTTATGGATTCAGCGAGCAGTCAGTGATAAATGCTGGATTAGAAAGCAAACTGCATCATCGCTGAAGCCTGAACGATAAGTGGTTGAAAGTGAGCAGTGTTCCTGTGTGTCTTCTGTCCCTTTCCATTGCAGGGGAGCTGGACTAGATGACCTTTAAAGGTCCTTTCCAACTCTACGGCTTCTGTGATTCGATGATTCTGTGACTTCTGTTTGTCAGCGTGGAAAGTGTAGCCTGCAGTTTCATCTGGTGCCTGTGCTCTGTATGTTGCGTTCTCTGAAGTGGAGAACAGAAATGGGAAGAGGAGCCAAGGTCTTTTCCCATTTTTGTGTGCACAACAACTCAAGCTTCAGATCCAAACACAGTGCATAATTAATGAGTTGATCCCGACCTGTCAGTATTTGCTCTAAAAGATACTAAAAAAACCCCAAACAACCTTAATATTGTCCTATTTCTCATCTGAATCGAAGCAAAATAAATGTGTTCTCTTAATGGCAGCTGTTCATGTAGTGCACAGTGGGCGCTGCTGCCTGCCAGTTGTGTAAGTGCTTGGCAGATGTCCAGTGCGTTTCAGTTGCGTTGCTGCTGGTTGCCAGGAAGTGACAGTGCAGCGTCAGAATGAATAAGTGCATTTGTTTTGTGTTTCTTAAATACACAAATGGTAGGTGTTGTTTTAGACTGTGGATTTTATGGCCATATTTGAGGTATGCAAGTATTATATGTGAACGTATTTCTCATTTCCGTTTCTACTAAAACCCTTTTTTTTCTGGAATTATTGTAAACAAAACCACTTCTGAATGCTTCAGTGACATGTTTTCTGAACTAAGTGAAAATATTTGCAGTTTTAGAGTGCTTATTCTTGTATACTGTTACACACAATATGGTATTTTTCCATACTGATTTGACATCCACCAAAGGAAATTGTAGTCTGAAAATGCTATCAGTGGTGACCATTTGTATGCATGTAAAAATGGATTGCTGTGTTACTTGGATCTTCGTGCTGTCTTCCTCTCTTGGTTCCTGGTCCATGGCAAACCTTTTCTAACGGCTGATTTTACTTTGTGAGTGCTTGGTAAGATCAGGCCTTCCTTATGGGTAGTCCGTAATGAGCCATGCACCCACACGTGCAACAAGTACGCCTAGGAGCGGGGCTGAGTCTTTCAGTTAGCCAACTGAAACCAACCTGGGGAGATTGCACTGATTTCTACCAGGAAATTTTTCTACTCTTGTTTATTTCAGAGTTTCACAAGACTGGTTTATGTTTAAGTACAACTGATTTTACTGCTTCCTCAAACTAATGCTGTAATTACTTTCTTCCTTCAATGATAATTTGCTTTAAAAGAAGTTATCATTCTGCTTAGGCAGCGTCCTACGTTCTGTTTATTCACGTGGAATGAGGCAGTTGCCATTGGAATTTGCATGGTTAGATGTAAGCTGAATTTTGGAAACTTAGAAACTCTTCTCAAAACTTGCTTTACTGCTTTTATTCACAGCTGCATTGTTAAACTTCTGTGGTTATCTTTGTCATTAGTTTGTTGTAATGTTTCTGAGGCTTGATTTTTTTTTTTTTTTTTTTAATTTTATTATATATATATATATATATATATTTTTATTTTATTTTTCTTCCAGAGCTTCTGTTGGGAAATAGGTAGTTGTCATTGGAAGTCAGAGAATTGCAGTTAAACCCCTTTCATGACTGAAACCTTATTCACAAAGCACCACACTGTAGTAAAACTGTTTCGGTAACTTATTTTGGGGAATTAAGAATTGGATGTGGATGGTTGACTGCTTTAATGAATAGTAAGAGGAAAACCCATGATGTATGACTTTCATGTATGAGTTCTTGAAAGTTCTAGAAGGGTTTTGCGTGGAGTTCTTATCAGCTCCTAGTAACAAATCAAAATGAAATTGCAGGTCAGGCGCGAAGGTTGAAATAGTGACGGATGTTATAAATTACTCACAGAAATCATAGTAATGTGACTTGTGCAATGTTTCAAGTGTCAGTGTTCTGCCCACTGCTGGAAGATGTTGTCCTAAATTATATTTTGTTGCAGTAATTAAATAAATTATGGGAAAGTTTCCTATTAAAATGGAAAACTAGTTTGTATATTCCTACATATATGTACTTGAATCTGATTTCCATCTGTGCTTGAAAATTTGAAGCTTCCATAGGGTTCATTACCCTCACTTTTGATATCTTTGAAATGAGTTGTTTGAGTTGAATGCTCGCTTCTCATTATTACATGTTCTCTTTTATAAGACAGGGTTTTCAGTTTTTCTGTTGAAAGTAATGGGACCAACAAAGAAATATCTGTCCAAATGATTTAATTTGACTTTGGTATGATCTTCACTGATTTTTTTTTTTTTTTTTCTGTGGGCTTTCCTTTATTCTAGCTGTCCAAGACCAACTTCTCCAACAACAATGATTTTCGGGCTCTTCTGCAATCTCTGTATGCCACGTTCAAGGAATTTAAGATGCACGAGCAGATTGAAAATGAGTGCATCATTGGTTTGCTTCAGCAACGCAGCAGGACGGTGTACAATGTGCACTCAGACAACAAGCTCTCCGAGATGCTCAGCCTTTTTGAGAAAGGGCTAAAGAACGTAAAGGTAAATAGACTAACAAGAACTTGTCCTAAGGCAGAGTGCTACGATTATGTTCATTTGCCTCAACTTTTCATTATTTTCTCTACAAATAAATTAAAAGTAACGAAGCATCTTTGATAAAGTAGTGAAGACTTTCCAGTCACAAACCCAGATTCTTTTGCCATTCACTGCAGTTATTAAAATTCTATTAAAAACTCTCTTTAGGATTCTAGAGAAGTCTACACTCTGCATAATTGGAGATATCTTAGAGTCCAAACACTGACTGCACTGTGGCAGCTCAGGGCTGTGTGCTGGGGAACGTATTCCAGTACCCAGCCACCCTCTGGTGCCAGACCTTTTCCTAACACCCAGCCTGAGCCTCCCTTGTTGCAGCTCCATGCCATGCTGAAGAGGAGTTCAGCTTAATTCTGCTGTGTTGTTTCTCTGGGGCAGATAGCACAACTGTCACTTCTTCAGTTCTAGGCATTACAGTGTATTAATAGTTTGCTATTTCACTTTGCATTTCTAGTGCACACGTTGAGGTTTATCAGTAAGAGAAATAGGAAGGTTAATCGATCAGCTGTTTCTGATGTTTAAAGCAATGTTTGAGCTGAGAATCCTACAAATATCTTTTTCCCTGTGAATATCAAACCTTGAATTTTTGTTTGTTAATTAATTGTAAAATGAAGGAACATGAAGGAAAGGGGAAAACTAACACTTATATACTTTCGGACAGGATGCTAATGTTATTCTGTTGCTTATATTGATTTACTTGTATAAATATTTTTTAATACCTTTTAGATAAATGTTTTTTTGAATGTGATTAGATTAACTGTTGGCACAAGATTTTTGTGTAGTAATGTGTCTTTCTAGAAGCTTGAAAAGAAGATCTTACAGCAAATGTTGTAAGAATTGTGAGGAACTGCATGTTGCAATTACTGGACAGACCATATAACAAATCTGTTAGTGGCACAAAGAGCAAGCTAGTAATTTGATAGATGACGTTGGTCAATGTTTAACATTTAAGTCACGTCCTTATTTTGAAGATCTTTCAATTTCAAAAGTAAATTGTACTAATATATTAAAAAATATATATATAACACATGACTATGAATTCTTACTGTAATTTTGATTCTAGAACTGTGGAATAACTTAAGTGAAATCTGTCTGTCCCACGTTGCCATTATACTACGTGTATGCTTAGGCAAAACATGCAAATGCTTGGATTAGCCTGTAACTGCTTTGAACTTTGGGTTAGGGTGTAGATTGGCAGGCTTCAGTCTTGCTTCGAAGTAAAAATGTGTTTAGACAAGCTAATTCATATCTGATAACAAAATAAACTGCCATCGAGTGGGAGTGGAATGCTTTGTTCTGCATGGCAACAGGTCAGTACAGACTGTCAGATTGTTATCAAACTTTGTAAGTTGATGGGCTTTTACTAAGAAATACAGCAAACTGCGTTACATAGGCTTTACCTCGAGATGTTTGTTTAGTGAACCTATGAATGGACAAGATTAGATAGTAGTTAAATCTTTGCATTTGTTACAGAATGAGTACGAACAGCTAAACTATGCGAAACAACTGAAGGAGAGATTGGAAGCCTTTACGAGGGATTTCCTTCCTCATATGAAGGAGGAAGAGGAGGTAGGTCGTTCTCCTCACATACTCTGCCGAGCTCCTTGGTGTTTGAAACGATTGAGCAGAGACACAAAAGACTTGGATTTTTTTTTCTCCACAGTTCTGTTTTTGTTACTGTGTTAATTTGCATTCAGGACTGTGGTGTCATTGTTCAATTCTGACTGGTATGTGACACATTCTAGAACAGTGAATATATTGAAAAATTACAGTGAAGTTCTGGTTCTTTTGAAAATTGTCCACTGGGGCGTGGATTTGTTTATTGCAGATACAGCCTTTGAATGGTTACTTATCTCAGATGTTTCCATAACCTTTTGACTGGTGATGATGCATTAAAATAATGCTAAGAAGTTGAAGTGATTAATGTTATGTGTAATTGCAGTGATAATCAAGGTTTGTGTTACATACATCTACACACAGATGTTTTTGTCACAAATAACCCTTCTAACAAGGGTTTACTATTATATAAAGGATATAGAATATCACAGTAGACTTCAAATAAGGAATAAACAGTATGAAACCTGATGTTGTGCTTAACTTCTCTTTCTTGAAGTTGTTGTCATATAGGCTGTCTGACAGTACAAAAATTAATTTATAAAATAGAAGATGTAACATAAAGGGGCCTGACAATCTTAAAATTATGGTTACAGTAAGTAAAAGAAATGCAGTACGTTATTCTAAACATTAGTAATGTTGTTGTGACTTGCTCAATCTGCACATCTGTTTTTTTTTAAAAGTTCTTCCTCTTTTTATAAAGAAATACTTGAAAATCCAATGTTCTTTAAAATTAAGGTACTTTTTAAAAAAAATTATTATTCTTTTGTTTTTTTTTTTTTTTACAACTTGTGAATCTAAAATAGCACCGGTTTGAAAGTCAGGAAGGGTAATTGTCCTATGGCTTAGCAAAACTTGAAAGAAAAGGTTCTATTAGCCAGTGCTTCGTGAGTCAAACTGACACTCCCAGACAGCCTCTGACCTATATTTGAAACATAAAGACTAGTAGTGCCAGTCTGATGATTTATGGGCATCCAAAAACTGAGAAGCATCTTCGGAGAGAATAAATCTTCCGAAGTCTGTCCAAGAGAAATCTTCCCTCATGTTTGTTTGCCCTGCCACTTTGCCTTCCGTGTGAGTACATTGATAAGTTATTTAGTTTAAGCAATGTGTGTCCCTTCCCTTTCCTTTTGGAGAAAACAAGTAACAGCATGCTTGGAACTATTCAGCGACCCACTGGCAAACACAGGGTTAGAATGTAGAAGTTATGTGATCTTGTCCTTAAGTTTATTCATGTATGCCATATTTACTTGGTGAGAATTGGAAAGAGGAAATTTTTGTCTCGCTGGATCTGTGTAGTGTTATTGATTTGTCTTTGTCGGTGTTGGACTGGTTTTTTTTTGCCTTAGGTTTTTCAGCCAATGTTGATGGAATACTTTACTTATGAAGAACTGAAAGATATTAAAAAGAAAGTAATTGCACAACACTGCTCACAGAAGGAAGCTGCAGAATTCAGAGGTCTTAGTAAGTGGAATCAAGCTGAAGAGCTTCAGAAGGTCTTTAAATATTCTGTGGATGAGAAGACAGATCAAGGTGAGGCATTTAATTAAAGTGAAAACAGTTTTTCAAATGCAATTTTGTTTAAAAAGCCACATCATAGTATGTAACTTTAGTTATCTCAAGTGTGTACAATAGTTTTTATAAAACATAAATTCCTTCAGAACAGTTCAGAAACTGGAAGGCTTCTATTTGATAGAGGCTTTTGGCAACTTGTAACTAATACTGTTTATCTTCTCACAAGCTTCTCTCTCTTCCCTCACTCCCATTATAATATTTTGTATGATAAGCAAATGATGATGGTAGAAATGATGCATGAATTTTAATTCCTTCTATCAAAAGTATATTTTCTATTTGCAGGCCCTGCCTTTAGTTGTTGGTTTTCAGGCCTGCCCTGTAAGCTCTTCTGTTGATAGTTTAACAACACAGAGTAGTTAGTTGACCAGCAAAATTTAAACTAAAAAGCAGTCTGCCTTCCCCTGCTGCAGTAGCTAATTTCCCTGGGTCTTTTGGGAATCTGAAAGGAAGATGTGTTTGTAGAGTGATGCAAGGGAATGAATCCGTACAGTCTCAGTGCATGAGATGAAATGCGCCTTCTGAAAGAGGATGTTTTGTTTGCATTTGTGTAACTCTGCTCTCCCTGTTGGAAAATCCCTGTTAGTCTGAATGGATAACTACTGAAGGGCACTTCAGGCTCCTAGACGACTAGAAGCAGGCTCAGTCTTTACAGTTCTCAGGCCTAACTAAAGAAGAAAAGTTAATGTAGCAAAAGGGAATTAATGTGTCAAAAATGCAGTGTTGGAGTGAAACTGGCAAGTAGCTTCCTCTTAGATAAGGGGTGGTGCTCTCATCAGGAAAATGTGGAAAAACTATTATTTCTGATGAGACTTGACTTCTCTGAGCTACTTAACTGGTCAGAAGACATTGCTGTTCATGGTGTGAAATACTGTTGTACCTGAGCAAATGAATATGACAGAAGTAGCTTTATGGCTTTACTTGTTATTTTGTCTAGCCAGAATTGTGGTTTGGGGACAGTGCTAATTCTGCAACAACTGTGTTCATGAATAGGGAAAAATATCTTTCCGTTTTTAAAAATGGAAGAAATTTCACAGCTGTAGTCTTACACAGTTCTAACAGAATTTTAATGTGAAATTCCCTGTAGTCAGTGTGCAGTGGCTGGACAGGTGCCCCAGTAAACACCTTGATTCATCAAGTGAAACTATAATTCCATCTTTGTTTTTGAAATAGCAGCAGGTTATCACAGGGTAAATTATTTTACATTAGTCACCTTTGAAGCATTCCTGCAAAGGAGGAAAAACCTGATCCTTGTCTCACACTCAAGCTCTAACTTCAAATCCTTACTGATTTCTGAAACTCTCTGTTTTTAAGGAGCGCTGAAAACCTCTTTAGAAATATTTTTTTCTCAAGTAAATTTACCCTACACAAATCATAAAAATCCTGTACAATAGCAAAACAAACAAACAACCTTACACATGTCCACTGAATATCTTGTTTTATAAGGCTACTCCAAAAGTAATGCCTCTTATTTTATTATGTTGGCTCATGATGTCATAGGCAGATTGTGCTGTGGAGCAGAGACAGAATCTTCCTGCTGACATGTGAATTCCCTGTTGAAGAAAAAGGTCAGGACAAAGCCCTTAACAGCTGATTGTACAGTCTTTTGGGATGGCAAAGGAATGATCCTTCTTGATTTCCTGGAACCCAGACAAGCCAGCAGCTTTGACTGTTACATTGTGACACTGACTAAACTGAAGACCTGAATTTCTGGAGTTGTACCAGGGAAGAGTCACAGACTGACAGGGGCTGGAAGGGACCTCCAGAGATTGAGTCCAGGCCCCCTCCGTACTGCAGGCTGCAGAGAAGGAGAAACCTTGCTGTGCAGCCTGTTCCAGTGCTCTGTCACACTTACTGTGAAGGAATTCCTTTGCATATTGGTGCAGAACTTCCTATGCTCAAGGTTGTGGCCATTTCCCCTTCTTCTGTCTCCACAAAAGAAGACAGTCTTTCTCTTGTAGTGCAGACCAGTCTGAAGACCATAAGCACATTGCCAATGTTGGCTGGGCTGTCCTCCCATACCCACCCAATAGTCTGGATTTGGTGCCTTGTGATTTCCGTTTGCTTGTGCTGGTGAAAGAAGGATGGTGTGGGCAATGTTTTCTTTGCAGTGATACTATCTTTGCAGCTGGGTCACCTCTGCTGGTACAGATATTTTTGAATGTAGCATGCGGGTTGTTCTTCGTAGGTGTTGAAAATGCAGAGCTCATGGTGGTCACTATGTTGAAAAACAGTGCTTTGTATCTGAGTATTTGCTCTGTCAAGCAGTGTCACTGGGCTCTTTGTGGCTTCCATGGAAATAAATAGGAGGCATTAATTTTGGAGTGACTTATGTGCAACACTTGCAGCTCTCTAGCGTGGTGTAAATAAGAGAGCTGTTAGAGATGACTCCTACTGTTGTCTATTGAAGTATGGAATACAGTGGCCAATGTTTAGTCACTAACCTAATTCTTAGTCTTTCCTTCTGGCCCAAATGACTTGTCACCATTCAGAAGATGAAAATTTTTTGCCTAAACTTGAAGTAAAAGCTAGAAATAAAAATGAGACAGCTGCTAAGAGCTGTGTGTGGACTTCTTGCTGTGTCCCAGTCAAGAGGCTGAGAGCTTTCAGTGAGCATTTACTGGAAATCTGGCAAAGCAGGTGTGTGTGTATATATATCTCACATGTGGAATGAGGAGCAGTTTATTTTTGTCCAGGACTTTTTTTTTTGAAGCCTTGTGGGGTCAGAGTCGGGGGGGAAAAAAGCTAACCAGGTGGGAAATCAACATAGAGAAAACCTAAAGTTTTGTATTAAGATAATGTAACAGTAGAAGCTTTTAAAGGCAAAGCAGTGCGTGTGTTTTCATATATTTTGTCACACAGTTGTTTAAAAAATTTTAAACGCATTTTGAGTAGATAAATGAAACGATGAAATAGAAGTTACACCATTAGTATTTAAAGCTACAAGGATGTGCTTCACAGAACACAACCTTTCTGTGTTTCAGAAGCTGAAGTGACTGGGCACACAACAAATATTACTAATCTTCCTCCTGAAGTGATGGTGACCATTTTCAGTTACCTTAACCCCCAGGAGCTATGTCAGTGTAGCCAAGTAAGCACTGAATGGTCACAGCTGGCTAAAACTGGATCTCTTTGGAAACATCTTTATCCTGTTCGCTGGGCCAGAGGTAAGTTAAATTCAGTCCTTCCAAGGAAACGTCGTCAGTAACTGAAGTAGAGTCTGTAGAAGACAATGAAGTGTTTTATTATCGGCTGTCATGCCATAGGCAGCAGTCCTGAGAGCTGAGCGTGCTGTAAGGCTGTAGCCTCCTGGCCAAGGGCTGCCTTGAAACGTGGTAAAATGTTAAAATAAGTGATTTTTTTAAGTCTGCAAGATGGAGGTATTAAGAAACTAAATGTTGGTTATTACTTACGAGTAGCTCTTGCATATAAGAGCTTGTTAGTTTTATTGAGGTTTGTTGTCTTGCATCACTGCTAATGACTATGTTCAGTAGTACCACATCTTAATTACAGTGTAGGGGGGTTGAGTTCTAAGTGCTTCTGCTGCAACTATTCCAGTAACTTTAATTTCATTACGTTATTAGGTAGAAATAGGATGTTTTTGTGTCCCGACTAATCTGTTTTCCTTTGAGAAGTTTGTTCTGTGCTTCGCACATAGCTGCAGAGTTGAAGTTCAAAGCAGCAGAACTGCAGCACTTGGTCATAACCTGTTCTTAGTTTTTATATTCAGACTTCAGAGAAACCGCGTGGGTCAGATCTGTCATTTCTTTAAGTATCTTGAGTTGTACTGCGGTAAGGACTGCAAGGTGCTGTATTACAACTTCTGTTTTTTTATACATTCCATACTGAGAAATACAACTTTCAGTGAAAATGCCTGTTCAGACAGACAAAATCTTCCTATTCTCTTAAGGCCGGGTACAAATCAGAGTATATCTATAGCTTCAAATCCTTGTTTTTTGTCCAGATCTCTGTGAATATTAAACAGTCACTGAAGTATCTCATTGCAAGCCTCACAACTGATGCCATGTGTGTATGGTTGAGTGATTTTTGTTTTTAATAAGCTGTGTTTGGTGAATCTTTATTAACTTTCTCCATTAAAATTTTAAAATATGTAACTAAAATTCTGATCTAAAAGCTGGGAACTCTTCCTAGTTGTACCTTGGTGATTTCTTAAATCTTTACAGGGTAGAGAGGAGTTTAGTGACCTTCTGGTCTCAATTATTTCTTTGGCTGTATAAATTTAAGTTAAAATTATAGATTGGTCCCAGAGCTGCAATGGACTTGATTGTCTGCAGAGGGGTTTTGAAGTTCAAATTCTTTGAATTTTTTGTCTAAAACCTAGTTGACTTGATGTATAAATGTTACACAAAAGAGGTAATTGGCAGCTGCCTAAATTGGCATGTTCCTAAACCTGTTTTTGGCATAACAGGAAGCCATTCCCATGACGTACTGTCTATACTAATGCAGTTGTTTGTGGAGAAATGCCCTAAACTGGATGGAAGCTTCTCCAAAAAAAAAAAAAAAAAAAAAAAAAGCCAAAAAGCTAAACCTAAAAATATCCAACAAAACAAAACAAAACAGCCCCATGCTGAAAACAGCATAAAATTACAGGCTTAGTTGAGAAATATTGATGAAACCTTTTACTTTATAAGTGACTGACAAATGATTTGTATATTACAGTCACAGTCTATGTTGATAAAGGCAGAAGGTTTCTTACTCTCAATAGCATTCACCAGGGGTTGTTTTTCTTCGGATCTAGTAGAATTTCCTACTAGTAAGAATAGTGAGATATCCTGAGCCCAACACTACAGCATTCCCAAACTGAAAGTATGTTGCCCCTGAGTGGTGGCCTATGAGGAGAGGAAGGTTCCCTGGCAACTGAAATAGTGGAGCTGATGTTGGCATTCATCCAGACATTGTAGAAAACGATTGTCTGTTGCTGTCCTATGTAAATTGAATGTTATATTGCTGTTGTAAGTAGGCTACTTGTGGAGTTCTGCGATCATGGATTTGTTGTTTTTTGTTGAACAAAAAAAATACAGAGTGATTGATGATATGGTTGTGTGTTTACTGCTGTCTTCTCCTCTTAAGTTTGTTCTATCTTTTTTTGTTTAAATGGGTGAGCAGGTGATTGGTACAGTGGTCCTGCAGCAGATCTTGAGACAGAACCTGATGAGGAATGGGTAAAAAATAGAAAAGATGAAAGTCGTGCTTTCCAGGAGTGGGATGAAGATGCTGACATAGATGAGTCTGGTAGGTAATCTCAGGTTTTGGTGAAATTGTTTTTCTTAGAGATTATGTAGCTATAGTGAGTTTATGAATTAGCTTCATTTGTCTAAAATCTTTTGTTTCTACTGGATTTTCATATATGATTCCCATACTGTAAGATAATGACAGATGCAGAAACACATTCTGTCTAGGTAAATGCTTTCTAAGCAGAGCAGACTTAGGCAGCGAGAATGAACTTCAGAAGTTTTGTCTATTAGCTAGTTGGTGTTGCTGAAGGGAGTGCCTTCTCCCTATTTTCATCTCATCCTGACTCAATTGAGTCAAGAAACCAGGGGAGATTTTCACCACCACCACCACCAACAGAAAAAAAGCAGCTGATTTTGATGTACTGAATCACTTCATCTAGGAGAGATCAAGCGTGAGTAGGTGAAAGAAGAGTTATGGGGATGTGTCAGGAGATGAAAGGAGGAAAAAGATGCTTTGTCTCTAGGAAGTGTGGATGAATTGTGTTGCATCCTAATGTATTCTACATTTAAAGTAAAATTTGTAAGAAGCTGTTGTATCACAGCATGTGAAGTGGCCTGTGAGATAGTATTTCACTGTATACAGCAAGTCAGTGGAAGTTGCAGTTCCAGGCTACTATTTTTACTTGCTGTTGGAGTCGAACTCTTCAGCACTGTCAGAAAGACAAACAGATTTTCAAGATGGGACTTAAGAATGGAGCTAAAATTCAGCAGAAGTTTTGATGCAGGATGCTTTCTGAAACTTAAGCGTTGTTAGAGGTTCTTTGGTTTCCCAATAACCTGTGTGATGTAAGCTGACAGCATGGATTCCAATTAGCCAGATGCATTTTAAGTCTTTCTCTTTGGTTTTATTTTGCAGAAGAAGCAGCAGAAGATTCACTTGCCATTAATGTAGCACAGATGGAAAAGCGTTTACTTCATGGCTTAATTCATAATGTTCTCCCTCATGTAGGCTCCTCAGTGAAGACATTAGTACTGGCCTACAGCTCTGCAGCATCTAGCAAAATGGTGTGTAATTTGAAGCTAGCACTTAATAATTGTGGCTTTGCAGCCTATAATTAGTAACTGATTTGTCTGAGTTTAAAGCGTACTGGTTGTGAAAACAAGTTGCAATTCGAAAGAATTTAACTGCATGTGTTGACTCTGGCACTGTAGTCTTCTTGGCTAATGATTGCTGATTATTCTTCCTTTTTCAGGTTAGACAGATCTTGGAGCTTTGCCCCAATTTGGAATATTTGGATCTCACTCAAACTGATATTTCAGACTCGGCATTTGAAAGGTTAGTTAATTTTTGTTTCCTGAAAACCAGTGAGTAAAAATGAATGGGTGGGGAGGAAGCATTCAAGTATCTATTACTCTGTTTCAAGTATGAGTGAGAAACAGAGATTGGTCTGTGTTCACACATAATGAAGGAATAAAGCAGATTAACAATGAATGAAGCAGTAAGTAAAGCCTGACTTGGTAATGGCCATTTTTGAATCCTTGTCGTAGCCATTTTTAAAACCCATCGAAGTATAGCTATTATAGCAATTTAATGCTAATTCTAATAACTTGAAATTATTCATAGATACATTTTTAGGAGTTATTGCACTTGTTGTTCCAATATATCAGTTAATGTTTGGAGCACTGCTTTTTAAGATGCAGATCAAATGATGGGTAAAGTTGTAGGGACCAGGTGCACTACTGTGGATTCCTTAGTTTTACAGAAGCCTGCAGAAAATACATTTAGCATCACTGGAATGATGTATGTGTGCAGAACCTGCACAGAAGTGTCTTTGTATGATGCTGGAACTCAGTGGTTGTTCCACTCTGCAACCTTCTCATCATACAGTGCTTTCAAGTTCTGTCTATTAACAGCACTTTAAAATGTTACCAGCATAGTTGCTCACATGAGTGCTCTGCAGCTTGTACAAGAAGTTTAAATTGAAATGAAGACCTTAATGGAATTTACATGGTTCAGAATTTGATCTTTGTGAGTCTTTGTCAGTCTCTAGTAAACATTAAATATTCTTTTCCTACATTATATATCTGTATATCCAATCTTAAAATCTGTGATTTAGAAATAGGTTTCATTTGCTGTAGATGTTAACACTCTCCATTAACTGTGGTAAAGGTAAATAGACTGTACACCTATAGTTAATAATGCAACAGTATTGCTATTGGTCAGATTTGTTTCAGTTGAAACATGTAAGGGGTAGAACATAGAAGGGGTGAATTAGCATTAATATGTAAGTGTGACCATAGCTAAGGCTAATCAATACAGAATAACTCATACCATACACAAATGTGTCAGCAGACTAGATGCTCTCTCTGAAAGAAACAGGAAGTTCTTGAGAGAAAGATACAGGATCTAAGGCCACTGATACTTCAGCATGTGTAGGCATGCAAGCTTCAGAAACTCAAACAGTAATAAACTACAACTATTAAAATACTCAGAACTGAATATTGCAGGTGGTTCACTTGCTTCAGTGAAATTTGCTAATTCATTAAGCTCACAATTTTTAGCTTTTTGATAAATATTTGATTTCTCCTGAGTTACCTGGCTTTAGGGATCAGCTTTATATACAGAAAAAAACTGTTTTTGAAACTGTTGCATGTATTTGGTGCTTGCAGTTTCTTAAGAATTATTCAAGGTTTAGTAAATATCGACACTTTACATTTCAATATATGGAAAAGTATAGTGTTACTGATTGTGATTCATTTCATGTTTCTTTAGGCATAACTTCTAGGCATATTTACCTGCAGCGCCAAACCTAGCCTGTAATCTGAGGGAACTTTTAATGTTCTGTGAATTAACATCAGCATTTCCCTTATGAACTGTTCTTTCGTATGTGTTGCTGCAGTGTCTTTTTCTGAACAAAAACAAGTAATTGCTCTTCATTTTATTTCAGTTGGTCTTCAGTTGGTTGTTGTCAAAGCCTTCGCCACTTTGATCTGTCTGGATGTGAAAAAATCACCGATGTGGCCATAGAGAGGTTTTCCAGAGCTTTGGGTATCATATCAACTCACCAGAACAGAGGCATTCTGAAAGGCTGCAGAAACAGAATCGCTAAGACTTCATGGAAGAACAGAGAGATTACTCTGCAGTCCAACAAGAAGTATAATTGCTTGCATGAAATCAACAATGAAAACCTCATTGAGGGAGCAGACAGTAAGCATCATTGGACTAAACCTGACGGCTCTGAAGACTTCAGTTCTGCGTATGTGTGGATGCTGAATGCGGATGATTTAGCTGATATTGAAGATGCTGCAGAGTGGAGACACAGAAATGTTGAAGGATTTTGTCTTGTGGAGCCAGCATCCCACTTTAATTGTTCTGCATCTTGCTGCAGTAGAGACATTTATGGTTTAAGGACTAGAGGGTGGCAGCAGCACTGTGCTTCTACTGACTTCATTTACTGCGGTCACTCGTTTTGCTGTGCTGGAACAGCACTAAGAACTATTCGAGCACTTCCAGAGTCCTCTGCACTGTGTAAAAAACCAACAAGGACTAAACAGTCAGAGGAAAAAGACTTGGCATACTCTGGCAGTGACAAACCAGATGAAGAGACTGCACGAGTTCTTCAGTTTCTCAGTCTGTCTGGGTGTTACCAGATCACAGATCGTGCTCTCAGGTGAAAAGACATTTCTGGGCTGTTTTGCTGCGGTGTGGTTTTTGTATTATCTGTATGGTTGGGTTGCTCTGGGTTGAGTCCACCTAGCTTCAGTTTAAGCATTTTTATTGAGAACATCTGGTAAATCTTGAGCACTCCTTGCATCTCAAAATACTGAGAATAGCAGACGTGGAAATTTTCTTCCAACTCTTTCTTTGAGTGAAAGGATTTAAAAAATTCTTTTAACTCTTCTGAAATGAAGCATTTTGCTTAGTTTGCTTGCAGTAGATAAAAGCATAACTTACTACTCATTTAGATTTGATTTGTAGTGATTTCTTATTAGGAAATTCAATGCTGGTTTATTTTTTTTCTTTTCCTCTTGTTATGCCTGCCAAACTTGTGAATTCTCTTCAAGCTTTAAAACCAAACCAGAGTAGCATTGCATTTAACTTGACTGGGTGATGACAGAATTTTGTGTGTACATCAGAACACGTAAGAAGTGGTTTTACGTAAAGCATAGAATTTAGTTGAAGTTAGCTTGAGTGTTGAGGCAGCTTCATGACAATTAATAGAATCACAGAATGGCTTGGGTTGAAAAGGACCACCATGCTCATCTGGTTTCACATAGCTATGTGCAGGGTCACCAACCACCAGAGCAGGCTGCCCAGAGCCACATCCAGCCTGGCCTTGAATGCCTCCAGGGATGGGGCATCCACAGCCTCCTTGGGCAACCTGTTCCAGTGCATCACCACCCTCTGTGTGAAAAACTTCCTCCTAATGTCTAACCTAAACCTCCCGTCTCAAGTTTAAAGCACTCCCTCTTCTGTAATTGATGCTGTGTATTATGTCAGAAATGTGTAGTTATAGTTTCATAATGAAAATAAGACAAAAATGCTGCAGTCACCTGCTCAGATGTGCTGTAGCTCCTGGGACTGATTAGAAGTGCTTGCAGTTCAGAGACTTCATACCTACTTGTACACTGTAGTCTGTGAACAAATACTGTAAAGGATTGCTGGCATTGAATTGCCTGTCCATAGACTTCACCCCTCTTTGACAAAGAACAAAGTACAGCTGTTCAGATGTCTCCTAGCAGTTATTTTGGGACAGTTAGCTGTGCTTTGTGTCTGAGCCTGATGGTGTCCAGGTGTTGGAGCAGACTGGTACTGCTGACTGGCTCATTTGGCAACGAATGGGTAATGCTGCATGTAGCTGACATGTTACTGGTGTTATTCCTCACTGAGTCCTCTAGAATCAAAGGAAGACTTGATTTTTGAGTCATAGGAGTGTTTAGTTGTGCCAGTTTCTCATCAGTGCTTTTTAGATACAGGGGAATGTTAACAGCTGAGGGTATATTCTGCATTAAGTGCTTCCTGCAATTCCATAATACTTTGGGTCCTGGAAGAGAAAATAATGAGACTAATGTAAATATTTGGCAGTTCATTTCATATAAACTGAACTTTATTCTGATAGCTGGTTTTGTTAGTTGTTCTTTTTCCCGTCTGCTGACAATGGAAAGTTTTGTATGCTCATGCTCTTAGGACATAAAACTGAAAAGGCCTTTGCTTGAACCTGAAACATGTTGATTGAAGCATGAGAGGCTTTGTCTGTTCTCTCCTTCTGATGGATGAGCCTGTGATTGAACTCAGTTAGCTGTCCTGTGAGTGCAGAGAAGCAGTCAACCTAACACAGAGCGAGGGGTCAGATGCACCGCAGCCTTGAGGCTGCTTTATCTGCAGTTGACCTCTTGCACTTGGAGGGAAAATAGGATTTGGTTTGAGTAGCATGTAGTGGTGTGTTGGCAGAGAGAGGCTCTGCTGGTAAAGATTTATCTGACCTCAGAAAACATGACTTTGAGTTTCGAACTGACTAATAAGAAACAATACTCAAACTGTTGGAAATTCTGCACACCAAACTTTGGGAATGTCATACAGTTCTGTTTTTAGGATCTGTTGAGAAATATGCATAACCATGCATATGTCTCACCAAAGACCAGTAGTGTATTGGAGAAGTGTGTCATGCTGGCTCTTAGAAGTACTTGGTCATCCCCAGAGTCATTAATAAATTGATTTCCCACTGGAATGTATTTCTGTCAAAGGGAATTGATAATTTCTGTAGAAATGGATTCATTTTTCAGCCCTGTTGTGTGGCTTCAAGGCTGATTAACTGAATGGGATGCCAGACTTGAAATTAAGTGGCTTATTAGAGGTGTGATTTTCTTGCAAGATGTTGGTAAATATGTGACTTGGTGATATATGGAGTACTTGTCAGTGTAGTGCTGTGCAAGCTTTTAACACCCCTTTTTCTGTCTGTTAACAGGGCGTTGACTTTGGGAGGAGGACTGCCACACTTGGAGCACCTCAATCTCTCGGGTTGTCTCACTGTAACTGGTGCAGGCCTGCAGGATTTAGTTTCTGCATGCCCTTCTCTAAATGATGAACACTTTTACTACTGTGACAACATTAACGGTAATGTCTTTATGAAGGTGTGATCCTTGTCTGGGAGTAATGTCTGGCTTAAGGATGTTTTAGAAACAAAAAATGCCACCACCACCACTAACAAAAAAAACAAAAACCAAAAAGCCCAACACACAGCATCACCACCAAAACCACAGAAACCTAAAAGCCTGCAAACTCTTTTCTTGGCTGTGTAGAACTGAATTTAAATACTAATTACAAAATCAAAACTTTATGTCAGGATTTTTTTTTTTTGTATTGAAGTCTAATACAGTTTGTATTGCCTAGGGGGAGGACGTTTTTAGTCCGTGTTCTCTTACTTCAGATTAGCATAGGTAATAGAGGCTTAGAAAGTAAGTGTATAACTGGTACACGATTGTCCTCTTCATCTCTTCCCTGTAAATGATGTAGTTGAGTGCTTTCTTTGTAGTGCTTTGAAACAGAGCTGTCATTAGATTGATAGTAAAGTGATTTTTTGAGGGGATGTGGAGGGGGCAGAGCTTGTTATGCAAACCTCACATGTTGAAGTGGTTTTGGTGTAGAATACCATCATGTATCCTTGTGGGAAATGTAACTTAGTTTTTCTAGTTTTGCTTGAATTACTTAGGGTTGAATATCAGCTGGAGAAGGATCTGGATAAATGCATAAAATGTTTGTGGTGGAAGTCTTTGTAGTGTTTATTGCACTGGAATCCAGTCTGTTATGTCAGGTCCAGTAAGCGTTCGTAGCATTAGAGATGGGAACCGTGGTGTGATTTTATCCCATGTGTGAATTTAAAACAGGTAAGTGCAATAGAATGAGTCTGGAACAGAAAGAGGGTAACTGAGTTCACAGGATTATAAGAACTGTGTGTAAAACAATATTTCCCTGATAATTCATGGCAATGAGCTCAGTTTCATCTATACTGAGATGTAGCCACATTAGGTATACAGGATGCCACAGCTTTGGTACTGCGAGTGGAAGTGTACTGATGCTTGGGTATTTCATCCATTGGAGTTCATGTGAGGTGGTGTGTTTTGTTGGACTGGATCCTAACATTGCAAGTCAAAGTATTAAATCATTTTTGCTTCCATAATTTTTGGATGACTTTATGACACTTTTTTAACGACTTTTTGACACTTTTGATGCATTTGCTGTTTGTTACCCAGTTCCTTTCCATCTAGACCACATATTTGTAAAACATCTCCTTGCATTTCAATCTGAAAACTCTTAATACCTTTTTAAAATCCTTCACTGACTCTTTCCTGCATCAGGTTGAATTTAACAGTGTCCCAGAGACCAGTTAGAAGCCTTTTCCTCCTTCATTTTATTCCTTTTTTCTTATTGTTTTTTGTTTTCCCTCTTGTCAGTAATACCAGATTTGATGTCCTGGTTTGTCTTTAGTTGTTTCTGTCTGTCTCCCTTGCTCTAGTCTCTAAAATACAGTGCATCATCGTAGTTCAAAAAGCCAGAATCACGTGTGAAGTTCTCCATTGCTCTAAAGCTTGGCTGTTCCATAGTAACCATAAGAAATTATTTATATTTCAACAGAATACATTTTGGAATAATTTCATAACATTGTCCTGATGAATTGTCCTTTTTCCTTTTTTTTTTTCTTTTTTTTTTTTTTCTTTCTTATGAGAATAGGTACCCTAGCAAAACTCTGAAATGAGAAATGGCCTATTATAACTGAGTTCTCTGCAGCTGTATCAGGACACTGTTCTTTATTTTCACCTAAATTTCACTGTGATAGTGCTGAGCAAATACCTGTTCTACTCTGTGGGCAACAGGATTCCTGGGATGACATCTGATATTTTTGAAGTAACTGCAGGGAAAGTAAAAAGCTGTTTAGTTTTCTGTGCTCATATAGATTACATGAAGTGCTGTACAAAAATTACTGACCTGTAGAGAATAATTTCATGATTTTCTTTGCCCACCAGCAGATCAGGGATTGTTTTCGGGGAAGGAGATTTGTTCTGGGATCACGTTGGAAAACCCGTCAGTCTTGCAGAACAAAAAATGGAGCCAGCAGCATGGAATTTAGCCATCTTTGAGTAATAAAGATACCCTGCTATCTTTGAAATATAAAGGCTTTACTTCCACCTACAGCCTATTTTCAGAGTTTTTTTTCTATAAAGCCTGAGCTTGACAGAGGGCCCAATATATGCAGCTTCACTCATGTTCTCTGTGGAGATCTTGGTGGACTTGTTTGCTTGGCGTGTTTGCAACTTCCAGACTTTCTCTTCAGATGCTGCTGTACGTGTAGCTGTTGTACATGTCTCATAGAGTCATCACAGCTGTTGTACAACAGTAATATGGTGCAGTTCCTATGAGCAGAGCCTGTGAACTTGCATGCATCTCCAGGTTTAGTTTGTTTTACTGTCAGTATGATTCTGGTTCTTGGTTTGCATAGTAACATATTGGAACTTCTGCCTGCTTCACTCTGTGCTGGAGATTTGGAATTAAATAACCCTCAGCTGCAGCTGAAAACAAATTTGTTACACTCCTCCTAATTGATGACTGTTGGATTCCTGAAACACATTTGTTTCTTCAGTTGTGCTAAACTCAGTAACAGAAGTTGAATGTTGGAGTTACCTCTTGCCACTTAGAAATTCCTATTTCCCCCCACCTTGTCCTGTTCTGTCTTAGCTGTGTTCAGTCTCTGTCTTATACTTCCAGTTTTAAAGCCTATTTGTGACGCTTCAAAATGTTTTGGTCACGGCTGGATTTGTCTTCCAGTAACGGAACTTTGAACTTGGCAATTTCTGTTCAGATTTATGGACTCCTGTGTGCAGATTTATACGGGGTGCATTGATATTAGATTTGTAGGAGTTTGATCTCTCCATAAATTCTCCAAATAACAAAGGCGCTCTGATAACGTTCTGATGTGTAACTTCACCAGAGGCTGACAAAGAGTAGCACTTAAGGCCAATATTAATTCTAAATCTCCATTTACCTTTTCAAGATCAATGTTTAATTTGATCACTTTCTTGTAATTCCCGTGTAATGTGCTCCACTACCACCCAAGGTGGTATCTACTGTTGAGAATAAAGGAGCCTCTCACTAAGCTGCAGTTCTAAACCTGTGCAACTTTTCCCCCTGCTCTGGGCTGCTGCTTTGCAGTGGTGGCTGTGGAAATGAGGTGTCTTTCCTTCCCTCCTTGTGTGTTTCTGACAGCTCTTTTTCGCTGCCTTCCTGCTGTCAGTGTTTATGTAGCTCCTTGGTAAACAAAATGAAGAACTGGGGTAGCAGGTGGCCTTTTTACATCTCAGATGGGTTGGGGATCAGTCCTGCTGTAGACAGCAAGTATTGCTGCTGCCAAAGGTGAGAGCTAAAGGGATGTGGTGGCAGCAGCCAGGTGTGCCTTGCATGAGTGACTCTTCCACCCTGGTTCGGGTTGGAGTGCATTTTGTGTGAAATACTCTACTTATTCCTAGGAAACTTCATATGCCTTATTAAAAGTAATCAAAATCGAGTAATCAGGTAGCTATTTTTCCTTGTTTGCCAGGCATATTTATATTACCAGGTTTTGAAAACACTGAAGGCTGTTCAGGAGGAAGGGGTAAACCTTTGTTCTGGGTCACCTGAAGTAATCCGATGTACGTTTAAAGAGCATTACAGTAATCCAGGTTAGAGGCAGCTAAACCAGTAGTGTAGACAGTGGCAAGTTAGATGAGAATCTGATTAACTCTGCTTCTCCAGGTGAATGACCCCAGACCTCATTTTACTTAAGCACTTCGTGGTACAGAGCATAGTGAGTATTCCCTCCTTTGGGATGTTGTGGCTCTGCTAGTTTTGTCACAAGAATTATTACTGAAGTGTGGCGGTCGCTCCAGATTACCGTGATGTGCTGCTTAGCTGAGGCAGTGATGGGGAAGGTCAGCGCTGAGTTGGAAAGTGCTGCACAGAACATGCTCTGCTAAAACTACTTGGAAGTGCCAAGTCTCCTTCTTAAAGAACTTTGAAAGAAGCTTTCAAACTCTAGCTTGTAAACAATGCGAAAGATCAAAGCGTAGCTCAGGTGAACAGAAAGAATAGAAAATGAGTTCACCTACAAATTAAAGTATTGCTGTTTTCCTAATTTGTAACCATTGTCCTTGATTGTAGCTTCAGGTTTATTTTATTCAGTCTCATGCATGCTAACTTAGTTATTTTGTAGAATGTTGCTCCTCGACGTGTGGCGTGAAGCAGAAAACTGATTTGAAGACACTGTGTTCTGGGGGATTAATTATGACTTCAAGTTACTGTTCAAGGGGGAAAACAAGCCAGGTGTAGCATGGTGCCCTTATTCATTACATCATTTTGTTACTCCTAAATGTATTAGAAACATATTTCAAAAGGATGTGATTTGTTTCACATGTGGAGGGGGGGAAATGGATTGTCCTGGTTAGTTCTTTACGAGTTTGGTTTAGTTAATTAAAGTGTGCTGCTGAGTTACGTTGGGTGCCAGAGTTCAGCCAACCCACATGCCAGTGTTTGTGTTTCTGAAGCAGGCATATGGCTGCAAGAAATTAAATCCTATACTAATACATTTTATAGTTTCTCATGATCACTTTTAACACTTCAAATTAAAGGGAGAACAATAAGTGAAGGTAAGTGGAGGTGGGTAGTATTACAGTATTGGTTTATGCTGTCTGTGCTCACAACTTCCTTTCTGAGGAACTGTTTTAGCTTTTACGGTTTCTGATAAAGCACCTTTACTGTCACTGCAGATTTTTCCTTTTAGTCTCTGGATTTCCAGTCAGAGTGCAGGAGCTGTAGCCAACTATGTTGTGCTCATGGAGAAACACTCCAGACTGAGAGCTGTTTCCATATGATGGGTTGTTTTCTGTAATGCCATGATGGCATCTTCTGAATTCGGAAAAAAAAAAGAAGCAGGAGTTAAATACGCATTATGAAAACATACTTTGATTTTAAGAGGCAGCTGTAGGAGCTTTCTGAAGTTTGCAGATTGATGGTTGCTCATCCCACACCTGTGTCACTGAATGTTCCACTCATGGCACTAAGCTGTCAGTGTAAAAAAAACCAAAAACCTATTTAAAAAAACCCACCTCAGTGGGGTGTCAGTGATAGCAGCGGGGGTGTTCCAGGTGTTCCCAGTGCTGGATGAAGTTTTGTGTTTAAGCAAACAAACAAAGGATGTTTCATGAGTTACGAGGTCAGAAGATAGCTGCTAAGCCTATCTTCTTCTTTTCACATTTGTTCTGTTTTTGTGCAGGTCCTCATGCTGAAACCGCCAGTGGATGCCAGAATTTGCAGTGTGGTTTTCGGGCCTGCTGCCGCTCTGGCGAATGACTGCTGACTTCTGATCTTTCAGTCTACTTCATTTAGCTGAGCAGGCTTCCTTTCATGCACTTTACTTACAGTTTGCATCTTGTGTTAACAATCCTTGGAGTGAGATCTGTTATACTAGCCTTGACCCTGCCTGTAACTTCAGAATCTTAAGTGTACTGTACAGTGTTGTAACAATCTCACGATCTCATTTGGTTTGAAGGGTGTTGGGTTTTCTCTTACTTTTACTTGGGGAAGATGGGAAAACATGCAGATTTTTTTTTTAATGCCACTTTCTTCCAAGTTTGGCACTTAAGTATACTTTAATGGATTATTTTGTGTTAAGTGAATGGTTTCTTATTTTTAATCCATCAGTACAATATAAAGCTCTGCGGCTAATTTGAAATGTATTGTTTGCATTTGGGTAACAGTAATACATCTTTAGGAGCCTTGTTTCTCCCCCTTTCCTCTCATCTTGAAGTTGTCCTTTATATTGCAAAATTAGGGTAATTCCCACTTTTCTTTTGCATTTGGTTTTGTATTTGGGCTTGAAAGACATACTCAAATAAAACATTCCCACCAATAAAAACTTGATGTAGCAGTGGAATATATATACTTTTCAAGTGTGATATCAAGGTGTAAGATAAATACTTGTAAGCTGAAAGAGTTTGGTGAAGGCTGGATGGTGGTAGCAGAACTGTGACCCTTAAAAACACACATTCCTTCCTGCAGTGACTTCATGGAAGTCAGTTTTTTCATTCATAAGGAATCTATGGAAGATGTTTTCCCCACTGTTCTGATTTAAAATGACCGCTTCATTGAACAGCAGAGAGGAGCAGCAGGGATGCAGAGAAGCCACTGGTAGGCTGAGAGAGACCTGTGCTCTGAGAGAACTGTACTAAAAAGAGCAAGGAGTGATGTATGAGGACAGCATGTGTCTGTGTGTGGGGAGAAGAGGCTGTTCCAAGAGAGGGTGAGTACTGTGGCCTACGTAGTCATCTGCTCAGGTTGTTAGTTTTCTTTCAAGCAGATGCAGGGGGTGTAGCCAGCAGATGCTGGCAGCCTTGCAGAAAGCTAGTTTTGCAGGCTGACAGTATGCCAAAGCAGTCATTTCTACCCTTTTTATTGTGTGGAGAGACAGCAGTTCAGGTGGTTTATGTAGATTGAGTGTGGGAGGTCAGCTTACAGGCACTGCTGGAGATAAGTGGCAGTTTGTTGTACTGATACCATCTCACCTACCAACCCTTCCAAGGTTTGAGAGCATTTTCTTTTTTGCATCAAAACTGACAAGAAACACTACTGAATTTTAGTTAGTGCCAGAGACAGCTGCTAGTGGTTGGCTGAACCCAGCTAGAGGAAGTATGTGCAGTGTTCACTTGGAAGCCTACCAGGGAGGTATGAAAGGATACTGTTGTCACAGCAACTGTTCTTTTAAGTAAACTGCATTAAACTCTTATGTCCCCAAAGCCTAGATTAGGTGTAAATGGCCACTCCTTCTGGCTCTGAGAGAAGTAATGAGATGTGTGGGCTTCCTTGCCTCTGTTCTGAGGTAAGGAAGGAGCAGACAGGGTGGTTCTTGTCCTTACTGCTAGATACTAATTACTGTTTTCTGTGCAGACTGGTAAAGGGCTGAATCAGCTGCAGAAAGCGGTGTGAGACCATGTTCTCTTTTTTCACCCTTTTCTGAAAAGTTGGTGGGCTTTAGAGATGTAATCAATCAGTGTTGTTCAAGCAGAGCATTGTGATTACAGTGTAGATACTGGCTGCTTCATGACAGTTCTGTAGAGGTGCTTTTTGGTTGATTAGAGGGGAACCTGTGGCCATCCCAGACTCTAAACCAAAAGTTTTGTCCAGCATTTAATGGATGGACCAGATCTTCTTTAGCCTTAAGCTCTACCTTAACTTTGATACGTTGTGATGAATATACTTCCTAGGCTGAACTCACCCTTGCTTTCACCTGGAAGAATTTAATTAACAACGGACCTGAAGGAAAAGGATACATATAAGCATCAACTGTTAACACCACTACTTGTACATAATAATCTTTTAGTGATCACTTTAAAAATTACCTGCAGATAACCATAGTAAAAGATTATGTGGTGTAAGTGATTTAATCAAATTCTTACATAAAATGGATGAGCTTTAACATTTATTTTTTGGTATAAATATTTATTATTAGACCTTTTAAGAAAATACCTGAATGCTGCTGCTGTAACACAGACACGGAGTAGAGAAATGTTTTTAAAAAAGGAAGTATGGTCTTAAATGCTTGCTTTTTTGGTGCATGAAATTCACTTGGGAGTAAATAGAGGCTGGTTTTTGTACAGGAACTCAGGTAATTAGAAAGTGCAACAGTTTATATTGGTCCTGAATGGCAGCCTCTCTAACCAGGAGGAAGGGCTGCCAATGAAGACAATTTGAGGAACTAGAAGTCATCTGTAAGGTGTAATTCCAGGAACCAAGTTTCACCTCAAAATAAGGAGGACAAACTCTACCAGTGAGTTCACTAACTATGTGCATTTTTTTAATGCTTTTAAGCATGGCAAGTCCCACAGGGAGTTATAAAGTAATGTACAGAAATAAAGAGGAAACTGACAGCTTACTTGAAATTCCAGAACTGTTGGTTGAGGTTAAGTTACATCCTGTGGTTTTAAGGTGAACAAAGCTCAACGTTTGCAGCTTCTGAAAAATCGAGTTCTTGCAAGACTTTCAAGCTACCTGGGATAGCTCAAATCAGCAGAGTGAGAAATCTGTTATTTCCCCCCTCCAGCCAGAGTTGAGGTGTTCTGACTGCTCTGTACTACCGATTCCGTACCAGTGAAGCAACGTAAATCCATGTGGAGAGAACATTTTGGGGATAAGGATGAACGTACACAGCTAGAGCAAATTCAACATTGGAAACATCAATGGTGTGAACTCCAGTACTGTGTACAGCTTCTACTAAAGGTCTGACTTCAGAAAATGGCATATGAATAGGAAATCCAGACACCTGGAAGAAAGAGAAGGGAGAAGAATCACAGAAGGTAAGATATCTGAATAAATGCAACATCATCAACTTACAGGCACAATAAAATGGAGATTCTCTCTGCTGGCCTGAGGAGATGCAATAAAAGGGTAGTTTTGAATTTAAATACCCCCTTTCTACTTCTTACACTCTAGGTAGGTTTCTGCAGTTTTTCCTAACTGCTGAAAAAGGTTGAGTTTAAAGTGAAACTGTTTAGAAATCAACTAGAAAAAAAAAAAGTGTTACTGAAGAGCATAATGTTGCTACTTTTTTGCCTCTGAACTGGAGAATACTGTTCACTGTACTCTGCTGTCTGGAAATGGGAGCTGGCAGACATCTGTCCATAAACATTTTCAGGCAGGAACTGAAACCTCAACTCATTTTCAAAATTTCATTTCCATACAGTATCCCTGTCAGGTCTGCTTTACATGAAGGAGCAGAAGGAAGGATTTATTTTTTAGAACAGCCTTGAGGGATGGGTATGGTGTATTGGCTACAGTGAATACTTATGCACATTCTGTCTTTTAAAGAGCAGAAAACTTCAGGAAAACACACTGTTGAATGGACTTTTGTGCCTGAAGTTTACAGTGCCAGCTTTTTACCAGCAAGACTTGAGCTCAGTTGTACCAATCAACCTATAAGTATCTATAGTGCTACAACTGTCAGAAACTTTGTTGAATATAATAAGCAAACTGCACTGTTCCTCTGCTGCTGTACCACAGCAGTCACTACCTCCATTCCAGGCAAGTGTACCTGTATTTCATACCCATCTCTTACATTTTCACATGGAGCAGACCACCACTGCTTCATTTTGTAAACGTATTGATTTATCTTTAGTATAACAACTTGTGGCTTTCAGTAGAAGAGGGAACAAATAGCCTAGGACACAGCTCCTTACCCCAGGTTGGGTGATCCTTCAGGTCTGCTATTTCCATAATACTGACACATACAATACAAATTATTCATATGCACAAATGTACCCTGTAATCTCCAAGCTGCTTTTGCAGCTCTGCCTGATGGTCATCTTCTACATCTTTGCCTTGATTTTGTTCCAGCAGAGGCAGGAAGTTACGTAGGGTGGAGGTACAGTATCTGTTCCAGCGAGTTAAATGCCTTGGTCTCCATTTCATAATCTTCTCTTTTAGTATTTTTTCAATCCTACAATAAAATACACTTCTTATTGCAACTATATTCTTTACTCAAATTCTGACCTGATCTCACTTGACCCACTTTTTACAGTTTGAGCAACACAAATTACCTTAGTTAAACTTAAAACTGCCTAAAACTACAAAAAGAAAATATCACATAGCCTGTGTAGCTAAATTGTGTCCCCATGCTTAACAGCAAAGGGAGAGCAGGGGCCTGCACACATTTTTAGTCTATGCTCTCACAGCCTCTTAAACTCCTCCACAATTTTAGCTTATTAGGAAACTATAGCAGTACTCAATCAGTTCTTCCTATCTGATGAACTCTGTTAAAAGAAGAGAACTTAAAAAGACCCTTAAAAATACAGTTTAAGTCATCCTCAATTCCTAGACAGCATTCGAAGCCCATTTTTAGCACGTTGGGATGAATGCTTGAGAAAGGTAAGAAGGTGCTTCACTTGGTGATCACTCTTTCCCTTCTGACAGCAGTTGTTTTAGTGGAAGGATTACCTGCCCTGTAGTTCCACTGCAGCAGCCTTGTCTGAATGCTGATACACCAATTCTTCAGGCTAGCAAAGTAAAACACCCTGATATTAAAAGCACGATCTCTAAGTATACAATTCTGTAACTTAGTTCAGGCATTACTATCTTGACAGTTAATGAACAGTTGACAATTATACCAAAATGATCTATACTGTAGCAAAGACATAATAAAAACATTGGCTGGATATTTGTGTAATGTTTTCATTTTTTCCAGGAGTAAGCTTCAACTACTGCTTACAAATTCCATTAATTGTAGAGGAATTCCTGCTTGTTTATTAAGGACACAGACACAGCTTTCTTTAGGGTTATGTTAAAGATTTGTCCCAGTGTTTAGCATTGTCCTAAGCTCTTACACAGGTATTTAAAAGATGACAGCTGTGCATTCATTTTGTATAAAAAAATGTTCAGTATTCCTACTTTTGAATTTTAAAGGCATGGAAAAGTCTTTTTAAAAGCTAGTTTTAGGACAGAAGCATGTTTAATCACAGCAGCCGAAAGAATTTAGTCTCTCTTCCCATTAAGTTGGTTATAAGTGTATTAGTACCTGAACACTGCAGAGCCCAGGGTATGGTAAGCTTCTTGAAAAGAAAGGCTTCCAAAGTTTTGGTTTGCTGATATCAAAACTTATCCTTACTGGAGAGTCCCACTGTTGGATATTAAACCAAATCTAGAAGAAAGCAGGTTTGTTTTTAGTATACAGTCACAGCTATGGAACACATTACTTACATAGCAATAAACTACTCTGTAATCTTGAACTCCCAAACTAATCACCATCCTGTACTCGTGTGAAACAGGGCAGTTGTGCTTGTCGCAGCCAAGCTGTCCAACTTCTGCATTCTCACGCCAAGAAGGGGGTGGTGCTGATCTGTAACACTGTGTGCCTGCAGGTACCTACAGGCCTTTCACAAACTACTGCTAGGATGCAAGGTGCTCTAATAATTAATATTAATTAACTGTTTTTGGAACCTTTTGCACTTAATAGTTCTCCTTACAACCTGTGTGATGCCACATCGCTTTCCAAGCCCTGGGGCTGGGCTCGCAGTTGGTTATATGCTGCTGGCAGGGCACCTGCTCAACCACAATTTGCTGTGGACTGGAACTGCCTGCCCTGAAACTTTGTGTTGTGTGCTGTAGTTCAAGGTTCAGTGATGAAGATGTTGGCACTGAAGTTTTTAACTTCCATAGGTATGGAAGAAACAGCTAAGTTTTTCTTCACTAACTCTGCAGGTGTTGCATCAGAACAAACCAAACCAACTGGTACCCAGAACACTTTCAATAAGAGATGGATGCTTTTAAAATAAACATCCTTTAGGATATGCTTTCCAAATTCATTATTTGTGTTGAGGATTAAACCCCCAGGAAATAATTAAAAATAAACAACTAACCACTTAGAACACGTGATATTTCAGAGAACTTCCACCCTTTCTGTATTCAAAACAGAAAATAGTTAAGTGTTAGCTGCAACTGGGTGTGCAGTGGAAGCCTGACTCACTGTTCCCTTACAGTGGATCAAAAAAAGCCTGATGACCAGACTTCTAAACTCCTCTTAGTTTCCATCTGAATAAAACTCAGGGATTCTTCTCTAAGCTCCCATTGTTTCCTCAGTTTCAGATTTTGCAGTGTCACTCATTACTCTGATGCTGTTCTAACATTAAGCTGACAAACACACGATACACAAAGTGAAGAAAAATGTCTCGTGCCCAACTGTACGGCATGCAGCTGTGGGGGAGACACAGAGCTCACTTACGTTATCGCAGCTGATCAGACAGTACACGCTTTGCAAGGGGCAGAAAGTATCATAGTGCCTGTAAAAGCAGCCAGTGCTGGGATTCCAAATCACGTACTGACTTTGTTCCAAAGTTAATACGTACGTGGTTTGTCCCTAGAAAGGAAAAAATACAAGATGGATGCTTTAGAACTGTCTTTAATGACAGTATGCTGTGCATTGTGTGGAATATTACGTTTTTACTATTGAGATAATAGTATGTTTTTGGCAAAATCCTGAAAGAATGCACAGGTTTGTTACAATTCAAGTAACACCTACAGAATAATGTGTCCTCTGTCTCTTCTGTGGCAATTAAATGTTAACATGCACCACCTTCAGCCATTTGAAAAATGCAATTCTGAAAATATGTAGTTCAGCTTAGAGCCAATGGGAAATTCTATACCCAGGCACATTTAACGTGTGCCACTTCAGCATCAGCATGTCCTCCTTGGCTGGTACCACAACACAAACCCAGGCAACCTCTGACTTAAGGACTGCTCTTAGGCAGCACAGTTCACACCTAACCCACCAACCTTCCTCATTCAGACACAGAGGGAATAGAGAAAGAAAGATCAGGAACCCCTAAACTGCTTTTTCACTCACTATCCCACATTCTCCAGGTACTCTGGAAGTAGTAGGAATCCTTGGTGATCCCCACTCCATCCCTGCCACCTCTCAGCCCGTACCAGTCCCACCCTAACTCTGCTACTGTGGCTGTGAATGGACTCAGGACATTTTTCCAGCATTCATATGTGCCCAAATCCAGCCAAGGTTTACAGACTGTACTGCACCACAAGGACAGCAGCTGCCACCAGGCTGAGCATGAAAACAATGGGTGCAGAGAAAACAACCACCACAGATTGTATTTCTACTCAGAGAAGCTGCTTCTCTCTCTCTCTCTCTCTCTCTCTCTCTCTCTCTCTCTCTCCTTCTCTCTATCAGTTGAGCAGCACCAGTGTTAGATTACTGCCTGGAAAACAGTGTGTCAGCAGGAGACAATTCTATCAACTGATGGGCACCAAAGACTTCAGAGAATGAAAATTAATATTCTGACCAAATGAAAAAATCCTCTTACCTCAGGAATAGCATTTCCAATGACAAGCCAGGCTTTCTTCCCCATACCAAGAAAATAATTACACAAAAGCACGGCATGTTCTTCCTCATCCCCCGCCAGAAGATCAAGAAATTGCTAATTGAGGGGGGAAAAAAAAAGGTTTCTATGTAGTTATAATTGGTGTTTTTGGCTTATAACATTTACTAATATTTCCTAACACTTCTGAAGCTAAAAACTCTTGAATATTTGCAACTGATCATAGTTTTTATTAGGCACTGTTTCAACATGCAGAATACACAGAGCAAGTGTAAATGCTGTGAAAATCCATGATGCAGATCTGAGATATTACAAGGACTGAGGTCTTCTGGGTTATTCTGCATTTCTCACTGTCCTGGTTTCAGCTGGGATAGAGCTTATTTTCTTCACAGCAGCTGGTATGGTGCTGCATTCGAGATTTTTAATGAAAACAGTGGTAACACACTGACATTTTCATTACTGCCAACAATTACATTTTTATTTATTTATAAGCACAATACCATGTTTTCTCTGTGGTTCCTTAACATTACAACGATCCATTTCAAGAGTAGTTTTAAAGTCTCCATCAGTCAGCATCCTTTCCCTTGTGCCCAACTAGCTATTCTGGGTTGTTTTATAAGGGAGAAAAACAGGAAAAGCTTAAAACTCTGAAGTTTTCTTAGTCATTCATTAGATTGGAAAGATAAGATTGCAAATAGGACAAGCAACTTTGCTCAAACACTGGTCCTCAGATATTCTGCTTTAAACAACTCAGAAAGAAAAATCACCCCTTACAATCATAGAATTCCAGAACAGGGTAGGTCTGAAGGGACCTCCAGAGTTGATCTAGCCTAACCTGTTCCAAAAGAGGGACCCACTTGCATGTCATATCACATTCATGAGGATAAAAACTGTTTAATGCATTACTTACATCTGATGTACACCACAGGTCACAAATTCCAGCAAATGAAACACTGTCTGGCAAAAAGGGAATCAAAGCAACGTATCGAGCCACCAATTCCTGAAAAAAACAACAAAAAAAACCCAACCAGAACGAAGTTGCAGCTCACTACACTTACATATATAAAGGCTTATAAGACTTGAAGCACAGTGCTGTTTCCCCAGACACCAAAGATAAAGCACTGACTGACCTTGTTATATTATCAGATAACTTGTTTCAGAATTCAGCATTTCCTAGATCACAATTAAAAATTGCAATTTACTCCCACTGAGACTTGCCATAAATTTGTTTAAGAGACAATAATCATTCATATATTTATTAAAAAAAAAAAAGAAAGCATGATCATGGGTACGCTTCCTGTTTATCACACACAGATAATCCTAATTTCTAGTTTTTCCCATGAACATAAGTGTAGCTGTACAGCAAACATAACATTGGTATGAGTGCACACAAACACATTCCGAAATCTATAACCCAGAAATGCCACGATCTTTTTTAAACACTTACTGCTGTTGTCTGAGAGCTATTTGGGAGGGCATCAAGGAGCTCTTGGGGTGGATTGAGAGGTTTGATGTATCTGGTAATAAAAACTGTTTTCCCGTTGAGGTCAATTACAGTTGTTAGGCACTGACGGTTTGGAAACTTCGACGTACATTCAACTTCATATTTTTCTGCTGCTTGAAGCAATTTCTCATCTTCTTGGGTATCAAACTTCAAAAGACAGAATTCATGTGAAAATAGTTTTATTGATAATTTGGACTCAGGTCTTTCCTAAGTTTGACCTTATTTCACCGTTTGCAGTAGCATAAAAGGAGTGTGAAATCCTTTCCCAACAGTCTTTTCAGCTTCCCCTGCATTACATATATAGGCTCACAGACATATAAGAAAGCTCCAGGCAATGGAAAAAACCCAAGCAATTACTTATGTTACTTATGAACACACAGTGATCTGTGTCTAAAGGTGGCTTGATTAAAGCTCGACAAAGGCAGTGAAAGTTAGGCCAAGCACACTGCAGGGGTGACTAACATCACATCCTAACACTCCACTACAACCACAACTGAGATGATGCACAAAAGCCCGGTCATCTTCACATGAATTTTGCTGGGACAGTCCAGCAGTGTCAAAATATTTGCAGAGAAGGGCCAGGACACCTTCATTCAGATGTACCCTTACTATTCAGACTGCTCTCAGTTTTTACAGCTTCTAGCGGAGCTTTTCCAGAAAGTGTTTTAGTTCAAAATCAGTTTCAGCATTTGCTGCCCTCCAAAGTTAAGAGAGGCAGAACAGCAGTACCCTGCAGGCAGATCTCCGTGTCAGAAAAGGACAGACACAAAGGTGATTCTTAACCATAGCTAACAGCTGAAACATAAAGCTTTGAGAACTTTCAGAATTCCATTGTAGTAATTCACTGCAAATATCACTGACAAAGAATGTCACAGTAAAGAAACAAACTGCAAAAAGAGTGCTGCAACACCAAGCTTAATCTTCAGCAGGGAGTAACAGCAATCTCTCAGTTGATTTACTCTATTAATACCTTCTTAAGCATTTCATTCATCTACAGAGATTCAGGAAGGACAGCAGAAAGGAAAAATAGGTAAAGAAATAAAATGAAGGTTGAATGTCTCTAGTAAATGACCATCATAGTTCTACAATGCAAAGAAATTAAAAAAAAAAAACAACAAACAACTACTTTTGTTTGCGACTGAAAAACATACATCCTTACTGACTGAATCTCCCGTTAATTGCAGAATGCTGTATAACATGGCAAGAACTCTCATTTGATGTTTAGAAGTAATTCTTTCAAGATCTGGAGACAAGTATGAAACATTCAAAAACAGCATTTATTGTTTAGTGCTATAAACACAGAAGCAAGAAATACTGTAAATAAACTTGCCACCTCCTTTTTCCCAACGTTCACAAATACAAGTATAAATATTTTGTTGCTAACAGAAGTAAATGAGAAAATTACATGCTCAGAGACAGTGAATGCAAGTTTGCTTATTTCTCATGCATTCAGTGTCCATCTGATGTACTGGTGAATACAGTTAAATTGAACCAAGCTAAAAAACTTGACACAGAACACTGCAGTGTACGAAGCCTAACTACTTATATACATTTCAAAAACTGCACCACTGCAAACAAATGGCAAGGATATGATTAATTATGGATTAGTTACCTTTTCTCTGACTGACTCTCCAGGAACCAGCTGTGGTTCAATGGTAATGAACAGTGTTATGTAGGAGCCCTCACTCAGATGTCGCACAGAATCATACCCTCTCTCGATGCCCAGGTTCTTCTCTTTGCTGTAGCCAAGGAGTACTGGAGGAATATTCACCTTGAACGTACCATCAATCTACAACACGTGCACACAAGCAGTAGCACACACACATTAACTACCTATAGCAAACAAACAAACGAACCCCAAACATTTCTCTTAAGACCAAAAAGCGAAACTACCAAGTCTTTCAAAGCGCTGCTCAGTGGGAAGGGAGAAGACAGTAAGTTATGACCACACACACATGTCACTGTTCTCAGTGAACACTGATAGGCATGCAATCTTTTTCTTTCTAGTGCTTTTTACTACGTATTTTCAGTCTGCTGGTGAGTCCAAGCAGCAGTGTTGTAACACGGCAGTGTTTACTTGGAAAACTGACAGAATGGAAAAACACAGATTTGCAGCTATCCTTCTGAAGGCAGCAGCACACCATGGGCTTTTGCCTGGGCTTGAGTGATGCTGGGCATTTTACTCCAGTATCTCATAGGTAGGCACCTTCCAGGCAGAAAATGCTGATGCTTCTTGGATGCAGTTGGAACTGGGACCATTCACAGCCAGTTCCCCTAAGAGGGCTCTGGCAGATCCTGTCCTGCACCTCCTTCTGCAGCCACAAACAAGGTAAGCTCTTTCAGAAAGGTCATATCAGAAAGGAGCTGGCAAGCCCAGCATTTGCTCAGTCAAGACTCAAGAGTACACAGCCTGAAGAGGAAAGCAAGAAGATTAACCTCTGGATTTGAGCAGAGTTCTGATACTATTTGAGGCAAAATTTAAGGCTGTTTAGGATATGCTGTATATGAAGAACTGGCCGTAACAGTGAGTCTCCATGCTTCTGGACAGGATGACAGCCATTGGGAAAGACATCAGAAGATGAACAGATGACTCACTGGGCTAGCTCATCAAATATTTAAGAACAAAATTAGGTTTTGATGAGGAGAAGATTAAATAAATCACTCAATAATTTCCATTATGATACAGTAGAACAGGATGAAGAAATAGTTCATTTGCCACTGCAGATTAATTGCTAGATACACCTTGTTATTACTGCTGGAGCAATCACATTTTCAACTTCACTAAGAAATGTGAAAAAAGTGCCAGGAAGAGCTTGCAGGCACTCACAGTGTGCCCAAGGGCTCTCAGACAGCAACACCTTCTCCAAGAGTCAGGAGTGCATCTGACAGCAATCCTTAGACTATCTTGTACTAAAACAGAATGGGCAACAAGTACCACAAAGAGATGCTACTGTAGCCACCAAAGACAGACTGTCTTTCACTAGGTATTGATAAGCAGTTTGTTAAAATGTCTAAGTCTGTCCACCCTCAGGGCTGTGAGCAGACACTTCTCAGGGGGATTTTGTACATTCAGCGTGGGATGTTCCCCTGGAAAGAGTAAAGAATCTTGTTCTTTGTTTATTGGCCTGTAACAATGGAAGGAAGAAAGGAGGAAAAGGTGAAATTTGAGAGGTATGAAAAAAGAAGAGTCAGGTCAAGTTTTATTTAAACATTTAGCAAGGCAATGCAGTACCAGAGATCTCAACAGCTACTGTCAGAATCATCTAAAGAATTTCCATTTTTAACATTATTACTGAAGAAAACCAGGCAGCACTGTCAGCACAGAAATATGTTTGTCTGTCTTTGCTCCTTCCCAATGTTGAAGTCATTGGCAAATATTCACCAAATTTGACAAAATACAGCAGTTTCAAAGATACTGCCAATCAATTCCACCAAAATATACTGACAAGTAAGAGAACATAATTAAATCTGACTTTGCATTGCCAGCCTCTTTCCACTGTTCTTAAGAGAAACATTTCAAGTTACTGACACTTACCCTAGCCTGAAAATATATTGTAGTAAAGGGAATCTTAACACACCCCAGCCAGTGCCTCTCGACACGAGTGTGGATACCACTTCCTCTGTCACGATCATCCTGTAAAAAAGTTGGGCAACATAATTTGTAACACATCTTCATTTCCTTTCATTCCATCAACAGCCTCATCAGGGCATGAAAAAAATCCTGAATTGCTTTTAACAATTTAACTCACTAGCAGTACAAGTTCAGTTAGTACTATGGAGATAACTATTGTGCGTGCTCTTCAAGCATGTCAGGTGCTGCACAAAGCAGTCATGGTCAGTGATACAATGCAACTGCACTTCAGGCTTCAAGTCTTCTGTACCTTCGGATGGAAAGCTTAAAAATTTAACAAAGATTCCTCAAGAATCAATCCACACTGTGCAAATCGATCTTCTCATGACATATTTCACTGCAACTTAAAAAGCCTTTAAAAGACCTTGAAAAACTGTATTCAAAACTGAATGAAAATTAACTAAATACTGTGGAATTAAAACAATGTTTTCATGTGTACTGGCTCTCTGTGATTCCCAGATCCAGTTACAATCAGTGTGTAAGTTCAAAACAGAAGAATTCCCTGAATACTTGAGTGGCATCTGAATTTCTAGGTTATACTTTTTCCCCTCCTAATTCATCAAATACCACTTCAGTTTTGAAGGCAGAATTCAGTTCTTGGTAAGATGCATGTAATATTTATTCCTGCATTATGTTTTCAAGAATGTTAAGTGCAGCTATTTTTATGCATGCTGAAATGACTGGGGAAAGCTTTCACTGACTTCAGCAGGCAGAGGTGTTTCAATACTGCTTCAATACAGAGAGAGTTTTTCACTAACAGCTTGAAAAATAAAGAGTAAGGCAGAACAAAAAATGGTAGAGGTTAAAAAAATGCAGGCCCTTGGTAAGTCATCTGGCATGTAGTAAAAACAAAACAATAAAAAAACACCCAAGCAACCAGAAGAACCTGCATCAAATTTAAGATCAAAATTAAGACTACTATTCATACCCTAACTCTCAATTTTACCACCTCCTAAGTCTTAAGACAGATAACATACAGATGCTGACCCTCAGCAGCAGATTATAATGTACAAAATGAATTTGTACAGACAAAAGTTAGCTCTGCAAACACCGCTCCCTTGAACAACATTGCAATACTGACTAGATATAACACAATAATGAATAATGAAGAGAAAAAGGAGGCACAGGAGGGCAAGAGCTGCTACACTGAAAAGTCTTATTCTGACAAGTTCAGGAAGTTTGCAATATTCAGGACAAGTACATTGTCCTTCAATTATGAACTCACCTCTGTAACATCATGTAGTACTTCATCAAAAATATTAATGAACACTTCATCCTTCACTGACTGCAAACTATGGGTGCTGTAGTCTCCATTAGGAGCTCTGAAAAAGTTCAACAAAAAGAGGGGGTTTGAACAAAGCAGGAGAACCCTGATAAAGCCATGTGTTCAGACTGAACTGTTACTCCTCAGAAAAACATTGGATTTCATTTTGCTGTACCTAAATGGAAACTCAAGTTCCTCATTCCAGCTGGGGTTTGGGCCGTCTGCTGTAGTTGTCCGACAGACTGTTCTCTGGAAAGAAACTTCTACAAATGGACGGACTAAAACCTGCACAGAGATCCAAACAAAGGAAGCTTTCATCACAACGTGCTCACTTACATGCTTCTATGCCTTCAGAAAAAGAAACCCATACTTTGTGGTGGTCACGCTGGTCCAGCCCAGACGACACTTCGCTATACCTCAAACACTGCACTTCACAGGCTTCTAAGCATTTATGAAGCTTTTAAAATAATTCTGTATGTTAGCATTTCAAGCAGGTGATGGGTACTCAGAATATTTCATATTTTACGTACACAAGGAAAACAATTTTTTCCCCAGCTCCACGGAAACTACTGGTTAACTAATCATAGAAAGAGACTGAAACAAACGTGATTCAGTAACCAGTGGAGAAAAGTGTCCCTGTATCCTCATATTGCAGATAAGCAACTTCTACCAGACACAACAAACATCTAATTTGATTAAAAATGCATTAATGGAACATTTAATTAGCATTCAAATGCATACGACAGAACTTATGCCAGATTTTAAGATCTAATTTTGAAGAACATTCTAAGAAAAACAAAAATCCCACCACAACAAGCTTCCATCTTCATTCAGAAATATGCTGAATTTAGTTATCAACAGCAAGCAAATGTGTTTTTAATATCAGTCCTACTAACAGCCATGCTGGTTTACACAAAGCGTGCAGCAAGGCCAAAGTTCAGACAAGTATAAACATACAGCAGAGTCAAAATACAGAAGCATCAGGCTCTCTCACTACTCTTCATGACTACAAATGCCTTAAGATAAAGGGACTTTCCTGAGCCTGTAACAGTTTTCATTTATGGCACCTTCCAGTACATCATTCTTCCAAATACTTGCTCAATGTCCACATCAATGGAAGCAAACCTCTTTTAGCCACAGTATCTATCTGCAAATTCTTTGTGCACATCATAACTGCTGCATGAAGAGTTATAATTTGAACCCAGCTACTCCCAGCTTAATTTAATGATCCCTTAGTCTTCTAATAAGGAATCAGTGAATAGTTAATCCCCAACCAAATCTACCCATTATTTTCTGCATCTCAATGTCAGTCCTCCTTCTCCCCTATTAGAAATCACTGTTATTCCAGCTGAAAAGCCCTACCATTTTTCACTGCACAACAGCCACTTCACATTTATGACAACCTCATCATCCTTCTCTGAACCCTAATGCAGTTAACTATCTGTCTGGAGATCAAGGAGTGGGCAAGCCTACCTCACTAACAGACATCTTTCTGATGATGTTACTGCCTGCAAAAAAAGAGAAATGCTCACAACTTCATGTAAACAAACAATTGTTACAGATTTAATGAGTTTTAGAATATACCTGGTCAAATGCCCAATCTGCATTGTTGGCTAGGCTCTGAGCAGATGAAGAGGCTGCAAACATCTCATTAAAGGATCTGGAAGATTTGGATGGTTGTTGAAGTTTGCTGTGAAAGGCAACAGACAACAGCAGTGTGAAAAAGCACAGAACTTATTACCAAACAGGAAATCTTCACATCATGTATTAACCAGACAGAGTTCTGGAAATACTTCTTGTATCTTCATATTTTGACTTGAACCTAGGAAAGGTAATTATTCAACCAAGTAACAAGAAAAAAAATTGCCAGAGAGGGTAGAGAGCATATGGCTCTTGTAAGCATCGTTGTAAAAGTACTCAGTGCCTCAGGGCTCTCTTCTGACATGTTTATAAACCCTCTCTCCATTTTTTTTTTTTGCTTGCCCTGGACAATCACCCTGAGCTACAGATTTTTCAGTTTAAGGAGATGAATCCCTGAAAAATTCATAAACTGGATAGACTTCACAGTACTTGTGGCAAGTCTCTACAACAAAATGAAACCCATATGAATACCACACAGATGGTGGCCCTGCAGTGAAATAAAATAAATGTTAACATGCTTATTTTTATCTTAACTTTTTTTTGGTAATAACACCACAATAGAGATTGTAAAACAATAACTATTCATTAAAAAGCAGTTCAAAATAAGGTATTTGATAATAAAAAAAAAAAAAAAAGAACCCAAGGGGTTTTTAAGTCATTTTGTAATACCAAACCAAAGTTTTTGTCTTTTCCCTCCTGTCAATGTATTTCTAATATGAACCCTTATTTCTCAGTTTGACCTTATTTACAGAAATTCAACAGAACCTCTTTGACCTTAAACAGATTAAAAAAAGCAAAAGTGCTAAATTAGTTAGCTAAATGCTAAATAGTTACTCAGGATGAAGACATTTCCCAATTAAACATAAGATATATTCACTTTGGGATGAAGAAACACAATGCTAATACACTGCTTCTGAAACTAAACCAGACTGTCAGAACTCAAACATCTCTACCTGACACAGCATAAGGCTTTAGAGATGTTGCTTTAATATGCTAAGTGTTGTGATCATCTGAAAATTAGCCAGGGCCAAACCTAGATCCATTTGTTCCCTGAAACAACCAAGTTCATGAAGTTCTTGAGAAGATCACCACACTTGTAAAATCAGGAAGTAAATACAAAATGAAAACATGGAGTTTTAAATGTACATATATAAAAATATATATACAAATAAATATAATAATATATAATAAATACAAATAAATATATATAACATAAATAAACATATGTATATATGTTATATTTAAGATTTTATGAATTAAGATTTCCTTCAGTGTTTAAGACACACCTAATCCAATACCATTCATGATACAATGTTGTCAAAGATGTAAGTTACCCTCCAGACTGTTTTCCTTAAGCAAGGATGCAGTTGTAAAACAATTTCTAGAATTCTGAAGGTGTTGATAAATGATCATACTCTTCTAAAAACTTAGAAAACAGCAGCTTATCTAACAAGATAAACCTCTATGTATTTTATCATAAGGATCAAAACAACAGACACGGCTGAATTTCTAAACTAGCTACTGGAACTTCAGCTGCCTTTAAACAGTAGAAACCACAGCACAAACCTGCACTGAAAACAAGCACTGCAGCATACCTCGTGACTGGTTTTCTCACTGGAATATCATAAGCTCTGATGATGTTCACTAACAGCTTAATGTCTCCATCTGATAAGTTCTGTGCTGTGACCTTCTTCCTTTCCTTTCTTCTTGGCTTTAATGGTCGTTTTGGCTCTGCCAGTTTAAAGAGGCCAAGTCCCAAAATACTAGCAATCATAAAACAGACATTTAGTCATTTTTGCACAGAATCCAGAATTTTCTTGTTTCCATGACACACATGCAAACTATGCACTAACAGAAAAAGGAAGCACACGCTGTTAGTGTCATACAAAACTCTAAGAAATGTCTAAATCTTTAAATAATTTAGTACTACGCAATCCAGTTCTCTTATATTTCACTATTTCCAACTTAAAAAAAAAAAAAAAAAGGAATTTAAAAGCTCTTCTTTTTTCCACATTCTTTTTTAATTTCCAAAACTAGGTAAGATATAAATAAGACAATTCAGGACAGATCTAAACTACAGCTATAAACGAGGTATCTAGTAGATGATAACAACCACTGCATGAAATACATAAGAAATCTAATTACACAGCTATGTATAGGCTACAGAAAGAAAGCAGAATGAATATGCCACAACATACCCTGGACCCTCAGAACTTATAACCCAAGGCAAAGCAGAACCAAAGGGGAAAAAAAACAAATAGGAAAGGAATAAAAAGCAGATACATGCTTTTACACGTCACTGATATTAACTGCAAAAATACCTAAATGACAGAAGACATCCCAAAATCTACTTTAAAAGCTGATACGCCAACAGCACCATCCCCTTACACACGATAAACAGCCACATTAATTACTTCTAAGATAAAACCATGAGTTACTGCAATCTCACTAAGCAGACACTTTAAACAAATAATGGTGTATTTTAAACTCACTAACTGCATGGATTAACAAGCAGTATCCAATACGAATCTGTATTCATAATAAGAAAACATGTCAAGCATTTGACCTGAAGCGACTTCAAAAGCTCACTACAGTCTCACTCAAGTTTTTCCATTCAGTAATGTGAAAACACGAAGGAAAAAAATCGCATGAGCCCTGTTTCACAGAGCAAGTCTCTGCATCTCCAGCAGGTGGGACTGTTTAGTTTTATACGGAAGTACAGCTAACATGTTCTGAATCAACAAGTGCGACGTGCGTTAAGAGGGAACACGAGCAACTTCTATGAGAAAGACAAGTGTCTGCTATTCATGACTTATGCAGATTAAGTCAGTAACACTAATTAAGAATTGTCATTGTGGTGATTACTCAAATTTCAAAACTATGAGATTTGTAACAAAAATTCAGAGCCAGTGCATGTGCAATCAAACAAATCTTAGAGGAATCATTGCACAAAGCAGCAACGTTTCTCACGTATTTCTGTATGCCATTAACTTTCAGAAAGTAAGCAAAAATCACTGCTGCAGTGACAGAACAACCACACTAACCATACAGTATCTTATCAGTTGGTCCTGTCAGTAGACTCTGCACAGAAATATCAGAGACAACTTTACAGTAACTGACTTAGAATCAGTGAAAGCAGTTCCTTTACCCCAGAGTAGGAATCTCCTCTTCATTGACCAGGTCAGAGAGAAGGAAATGGTGCTTTGCTATCAGGAAACGGTTAATTACTGATTCTCGAACCTGTGAGTGGGAAAGAATGGAGGAAGAAGAGACAAAATGAAACTCTAATCCCAAATCACTGCAAACACTTGCATTTTGTCTACTACAGCCAAATTCCAGAAACATATTCTTTATTTTTTTCCTCTTTGTTGAAAGAGTCATGTCAAGGAATGTTTCTACCAGAAACAATTTCTTCTCTCATTACATAATATGAGCTTATTTTACAAATATGTTTCTGTGGAAACACCACAGCTAGCCACACGTAAACATATGAAAGCATACATCAGAAAAGCAGAAAATCAATTTGTATCTGATTACAGTTCATCAGAAACAATCTCAACAATAAATGTCACTGACAGACATCTCCTTTGGGCACCTACATGAAGTTACAGAAAAGACTGCAAAGAAATCTACAGTATTTATTATAGAGATTAAAGGCAACACTTCGGACTGTGGGACAACCAGGGAGGCCTGTGTTACTAACCCTATGGTTTCAAATAGATGTTCAAAAATTCTTAGCTCCTTTCATTTCTGTGTTGAGGTAACAGAGTGAAGCAGAGATGAAAGCATTCCTTCCTCTCTTCTCTTAACAACTATGTAGAAGCAGGGTGAAGAGTACTGCCTTTGGCCTTTTATTTCCTTCTACTAAGGCTAGTCAAGTCTTTACATACTGTTCTATTATAAGACTAGCTGCAGAAGGACAGTAACAAAAACTTCCAAAACACATCTCCTTTCCTTTCTTTAGAAGTTCTCATTTAAGTTGCAAAACCATTCATTGTGCTGAGGTGGCAGTAAGACTGCATTTCAGACTGACACGAATTTCAGACCCAACACCAGCAATCTCATTTTCTAGCATATCTGACAGCATATATATAAGCATACAACATCCAAGAGCTAATTTTAAAAAGACCACTTGCATTTATCTAAGTGACAAACAGAGGTATTACTACATGCTATTTAACTCCTGCTGTACTGCCATCTGGTGCACTGCATAACCATGTTTCAGTACACAAGGAAATATCATGCAAAGCACATGGGGCTGACACAGATGTGACAGCTCATTTAAAAATTATTTTTGATATTACCATACTGCGTCTGGGTTTTAGCACTGACCTGGATGATTTAAACACTGTCCATTGTCTTTTATGATGAGATTCTTTTAGAAACTACTATTGCTACTAAGAATTTTTTTTTGTCCAACACCAAATCAACCTTAATATTAGTTTTGCTGGATGGCTGGGACTTTATCTCCCTTTCTACGCTGCTGCTGTCTGTCTTCAGCATTCCTGAACATTCAGCATCCAAATACAGCAGCAACACATAATTTAGAGAAATACCATGGATTTCTAATTTTTGCAGCTTACCTTTTGCAGATAGCTGGCAACAACGGCTCTGCGTGCATCCAGGTAATGCTTATTGTCAACCACATCCCTCTCATGTAGTCTTTTCTCATATTCCTGAAATATTTACTACAGTTTGTGATTTGATAAATATCCAATGCTTTATTGAACACAAGAAAAAAAAGGTAAATATTTCATTAATATTCATGTGTGGATCAAAGTAAACAGAAACAGATGGCAGACATTTAAGGCTATTTTTAAAGCTAATGTATACAGTAGCAGCACTGCACAACTTCTATGCATTGAGAAAAGAACTGCCTTAAGATTCATGTGCTTTAAGTCACTTGGAATAACTTGAAGATTTCCCTCCCTTGTTCTAAACCTGAACTTCCACCTGCTTTTGTAAGCTGAAATTCCATTTCAACCAGAAATGGTTCCTGCGACTGCAGCTGCAGTCGGATGAATTCTTTACAAATAGAAGAGACATGGGATTCCTGGAAAGTGACCTTTTATTTGAACTCTGGGAAATTTTTTGCTATGAAACAATTACTGAGTTATTTTCAATCTGCACTCAAAAAATAAAGAGATTCAACAGCATAATAAAATCTTCAGTTGTCAACAGTGAGAAAGTGAGGATTTTGATGTGCCTGAGGTTTGATCGAAGAGCCCAACTGATGGCCTGAGATGAACACTGATACAGGGTTATGGTTACTGCATGCTGCACCTCAAAACTACAATGAAAGCAATCCTGACAAGCAACTTTTATTTGCAAATGTAGGAGAACATCTCATGAATTAAAAAGAAGCTAGAAGCACTCAGTTTCCAAGTAAAATACAGAGTCTTGAAGTCTAAGAGCGTCCTAGGATTGGTAGCTTCACAGCTGTCACAGATTGGTTTGGCTTTAGAGCCACAGATCCCAGCTGTCATACAGAAGCTACTGAGTGAAATTTACTTTCAGGACTGGCTCTGTTTTCTTTTCACCCTATCACTAAGTTCCTGAAGGAAGCAGTAATGGCTCCCCTCTTAGACTTGTTTGCTTAGGATTAGACAAACTCAGCAGGTTTGACTTGCCTCATGAGGAAGAGACTAACGGGCAATCCAGGATCTGCCCACAGCTAGGGCAGGGACAACTGCAAAGAAGACAGGGTCAACTTCTTTTCTGTAGTACCAAGTAACACAACGAGGGAATACAGCCAGCATACACAACATCGAAGGTTGGAGATGGAGAAAAAAAACAAACAAAAAAATCACTAGAAGGCTACTGCAGCACCAGAACAGGTGGACACACACGGGCTGAGGAATCTCCTACTTTTCAAGACCTGGCTAGCCAAACACATAGCTGACCTCACCTAGTCATGGCAACAGCCCCATCATGTGGAAAACAGGATGATCAACACCAGACAATGCTTTCCACAGTATTTCCAAAATTCTACAAGTTTTTATATTTCTTTGCCAAACAGCTAGTAAAAAAACTAGGAAAAATACCACTTTAAAACTCAGTTTTGAAGATCACGTCATATAAAGTGAACTTGGCACAGGTGACCATAGGTTTAATTCACTCACTCTTAATGGGAAAAAAAAACCAAAACAACAAAGAAAGAATTTCTTAAATTGAAATGAACAAAGTTAGTCAATAAAAATCAACTGGAAGTCTTTATCAAAGGTGTACTGTGTTCTTAAATAGAAGGTAAAAAAACTAATATAAAATTTGAAAATGAGAAATGTTTGTAGAAAAGAAGCCAGATCTGACTGAATTACTAAAGCACATTTTAAAAAGATATAATCCAAAAGAAATGGAAGAAAGGAATTGTTCAAAGAAATTCATACAAGGTACAAAGGTACAGCTGCCAAAATTCAAGATGATTCTGATGCTGAGGAGGCAATGAACACATTAAATGCTATGTGGTCATACAGATTGCTAAAAAAAACCAGAATGTGTGACAACAGTAATAGCAGAGCTGAGATTAAATATATCTGACGTACAAACCCAATACAAATGTATACAAGGCATGTGAGTAAGATAATTAACCCACCCTGTCCTTGCCTGTCTGTTAACTGGAAAAAACGTACCCAAACAGAAGTAATTGCAACATAAACTGGAGTAAAACGTAAAAAGGTTTTAATACTCAGCATCACTGCTTGAGCCCTGTGAAGTGAAGAATAGTAAAGAACTAATAAGCATAAACCTGAACAACCTCTGTACTACCATTCCGTATTTGAAATCACCTTTAAAAGAAACTGTTTTAGAACATTTGTTGCCTACAGTAGTTGCTTTGTTATATTCCCTTGCTTCCACAATATAGCTGTGCAACCATTTCCTTTGAAGGAAACTTTCTTAATTAGATTAAAATAACACCGGAAAAAAACTGAGAGAATATAATTCCCATTTTTTAAATGTCAGCAGAGCTGTACATTCTTTAAGGGCCTAACTGACTTGCAAGTCAAATATTAACATCAGAACTAGAAAAGAAAAAGGATGTTTTACTAGAGGTTGACATACTTGATACAGTTTCAGATAACAACTTACCTGGAAAAGTTTCTCACTGATTTCTCGTTCATGTAAAGGGACTTGCTTATAGTTTCGGAACTCTGCCACCTCCTCATTCCTGAGCTGCAAGAGTCGGAATCTCTTTGATCTATTAAATTCTTCATCAGAAACAAAGTTAAATTCTTGCTGCAACTGTTCCAGTCTGAAGAAATCGGGAATATTGGCCTCTCCACTACTAGCGATCTAAATCAGGCAAAAAGTTATTACTCCTTTTGTACAAAGGAAAAGAAGTCTGCTAAATAACTCTTGCAGAGTCTCACATGCATATTGCAAGAAAATTCTTGTTCTATGCAGAAGCAGTTAAGATGGATCAAATTGAGAACAAAACGTGCAATGTTTTAAAGCACGCTTTTGTAGGGCAAAGAATGAGGACACAGAATACCCTTTGGAATACTGTAAAATGCTATCTCCCCTCACATAAAACACTGAAGGGTAACAAAATTCTAACACAGCAGAGTGATCCAGGAAACTGTACTGAAAAGGTGATTCTTTTACACAACTTCAACTATATAAACACCTCTCCAATGTGATGTTTAGCGAAGTCTCAGCTTCTGCAATAAACTAAAATTTGTGCAGCCTTGACTGATGAGCAAATTCCTATTTAATACGTACAAGTGCAGAAGAAATACTCCTGCACCTTAAAGAAAAAAAAATGAAAATTTTATATTATATTTACATTTAGGTATGTAATTAATCAGCTTGCATATTCTCTAATATCTATTTTTCACCACTAGAAATCTACTGAACTAATGGATTAATGAATCATATTTTTAATATGCTTCTTAACATTGACACAAGTACATTCATCAGAAACTTAAACTGGAACTGGTGTTTCACAGCTCTATTACCCTACAGCTCTGAAAAAGCCACTTACCATAATCATCTGCATCAGAGCTGCGTTGTTTGGGTCATTTGGATCAAGTTTTGTTTCTGCTGCCCACTTAGCCAATTTCTTCATGTCAGTTAAGCCCGACGTGCCAATGGATGCAATAGCATCAAGATTTTTTAAAGCACTAAAGGACAACAGACAGAACTATTAGAACTAGTATTAAATGATTCCACCTAAAACATTTAATAAGAAAAAATATATTTAAAGCAATCTTGGAAAAACAAAAACAAAACTAGTAAGAAACCCTGAAAATAAATTCCGTTACACAATTCTTAAACTATAAACCTCTCACTCAAGGAAATCTTGCTATCCACTCCCCTACCTGCTCATTTATGGTGCTATGCCATTTTTCACTTCAGCTGAAATGAAGTAATTCTTTCTGCCAGCACAGTGTAGAACAATTGACTGAAGTTAAATTAATTGTAAACAAAGCAAACAAAAATTAACAAAACACCAGAAACAAAACACAACCGCACAAAATCAACTCTTCAAACAGCTGTGATACAGAAGAAACATCTTTAAAACCTGCATAGATTTTGTGATTCTGCTTCCAAGACATGCAGACGCAAAAGTAAAGCTATGCAGCTGAGGAATTGGTGAACTACTAAGGAAAGTGAGGCAGAAAGATGCAGGAACTGCTAAAATGAACTTTGATACAAGCTTTCTCACGGCAGAAAACTTTTACTCAGTTACAGCCTCATTTGAAACACTGAATTTGACTACATTTCCACAAATACAAAATGTTTCTGCACACTCTCCATGACTGAAGGTACTCAGTAATTCAAACACATCTACACTACCGCATGTTTCTAATTACTAGAAAGTAATACTTTCATGATTTCTGCGAGTGCACCCAACATACTGTGACAACCCATGCTTAAGGGAACTTCCCAGATTTATAGCCCCTGTCGACTCAGTGTCTAAAATCCCATCTTTGGTCTGTCTCCTGAACAGCATTTCTAGACAGAACCTGAACCTAATTCACCTCCCTGCCAGGTCTGGAACTGCTGCCACCCTGCTCTGCCTGCCACGTTCAGACCCTGTAGGGCCATGTGCTGCCTGGCACTGAGTGCACTGTGCTGGCTTGTTCTTGGCCTCTCACTTGTACTCACCTACTTGTATTCACAGTAGTCAAGTGTGGGAGGTAGTCAGGAAGGCATCTGTACAAAGACTTGCATATCTACATGCTCTTTAGCTGTATACCACAGAATGTGGATGGTGGCCTTGTTCTTGTTAGGGGTCCTTGCTTTCTACTTATCTAAGTATTCTATTTTTAAGAATGCTTTAATAACTTACAGATCATTCTCAAGCTTGGTCAGAACCAGCCAACATACCTAGCAGTTACTGCAGTAGCAGCTAAAGCAGCAACGTTAAGATTTTATCATTAGAGCATCCTGAACAAATATACACTGAATCACAATTGAGCTGAAAAGCCAGCAGGCAAAGACTAACTTGAGGCAGGAAAATCTTGCATCAGACTTTCACAGCAGACAGTGCAAAGTCACAGACTGTGTTCATTTCTAAAAGGTGATCCAAATAAGAGTGTTTTACACTGAACATCCCTCTAAATTTTCCCCATTTGCTACAGCGACAAACTACTGTAATTTTAGTCTGTCAAGTTTGAGGTCAGCCTTTGGAAATGCATCTTTATAGTTCTTACCTTATCTATTCTAGTCTCATTGAAGTCAGCAACTTATTTATCTGCTGAGCAGCCAATTATTCAAATGGCTGCAGCTTGAGTCAAAAATAGTATAAAAGTGATGCAAGTGCCATGGTCTAGCTTCTAAATAAAAAAATCTGGTAAAATCCAATCAGCTGGAAAAATTACTTTGTCAGTTTAGTAAGTATGATAAAATTCTTAATGCTTCACAGTGAAGTTACCTGAGCTCACTACAAAGCATACTTTATGATTTTATCAGAATTATACAAAAAAAAAAAAACAGCAACAGTAAAATGTAAGTAAAATGGACAAGTAAACTACCACGTCCAACATGAAGCCACAGGGCAAATCAGAATGTTTTGAGTGGAGTAATATGTTAATATACTGATTTCTGCAGCTCAACACACTTCTGACGAGACAAAATTCATTAAAAAAATATCATATACAGATGTGACAACTTCCTAACTTCTTTCTTACTTAAAACTAATTTATTAACTTCTATTGTTTCCATACTACAGCTTTTATCATTAGTTGGAAAAACAGCATTTATAACACGTGTCCCAGAACCCACCCCAAATGCACTTTGTAGAAGAAAAAGGTGGAGCTTCCATTCTTTGCAAAAAACGAGTACAGGAAAGTTCCTTACCAATATAAAGCAAAATCTGGACTACAGCTATGTCTTTGAGTACCATAAAAATGAATTTAATCAGCTCGTTTAACATTGCCTATAAGTAACAAAGTAAAGGATTTTAGTTAGAAATGTCATTTGTTTTACCAAAATGTGTAACATAAAACATCCGCAGGTGCAGAATAAAGTACTTAAACCGAAGGAAAAAAGCTATGACTATTCTTGACTATGAAAACCTTCTATTCCATGAAATAGTGGTTGTAACAGTTTTCCAGGCATCACTGAGAATCCTTATCGCATTACCTTGGAACTCCTGTGTTTTGCTGAGATACTGGAGGAATTAGGGGGATTCCTTTTTCTCCAACTGCCCAAGAAACACTAGTAGATACTTTCCCAGAAGTCATTAAAGTCATTTGGTTGCTACCATCAGCTTCAAATGAAAAGGATACATCTATTGAGGGAAAATCAAGTAATATATTTATGTATGTTTATAGTATATCCGCAGCATATTTATCCATTCAAACAGTGTCTAGATAGTTTTAAAAATGCTTCCCAAAAATAAGTAATGAAATTACTTCTTCCGTATAAATGCACAGGTTACATGAAACAACACGACTCTGTTGCAGGCTGTACAGATGAACTCCACCCTACAAAGGAAAAAGATTCCAGAAAGACTTTCCATTACACCACAAAGAAACACTGGGTCTTGAAGGGTAAGGCAAAGCTTTTTTTCTTTTCCTTCACAGATGCATGCTATTTCACATTTCTGGTAATTTTCAGATTCAGTGTATGTATTTGTTTTATTAATGAGACAGAAATTCACAGTCAAAAGAATTACGCATATCTGAAACGTCAGTTCTAGAGGCCTGTGGTACACAACTGTGTATGCAGCCATTACAGTTGATGACATTTACACACAAATGTGTTGTAAAATTTTCCTTTCACAATGCTCTTCTTGACGAATTTTTAGTTGTTGTTCTGCTCTATTTCTATGTGTATTTCATGGATAGTACCTTTATGTGTCAGTTATCCCACAATGCAGTTCAAACGTTATATAAACTAAAAGTTCTGCATGTTACACTGCTCTTGTTCTCCTTTTTCCTACCTCTCCCTCATATTAATTTTCCATTTTGAAATCCCAATGGCCAAATGTTTTACAGGATGTCATTATACCACAGGCTTCATCTGCACATACACTTATACAGTCAGTTCTTCGGTGCTTTGAAGTGTCAAAACTGCTGCAGCTATGCTGATTAATACCATATGCTTGCTCTGCACTGTCAGAGGCCTGACTACTTAAGTACTAAATAAACAATTAAAAAAACCACACAACTTCTATAGTTAGTAGAGCTTCTCTAATACTATAAGCCAAGTAATAAACACATACATTGGTGTTAATTGAATTTACTCTGAAAATTATGCCAGCATGTTACTTCTACATGGTTTCAGCAAAATGAGCAGCACTGAAGTACTGAATTGAAGAAAAGTGACGTTCCCTACCGCTCCCAACTCCTTCATGGTCCAGCACCACACGCTGATTGCTGCTGAACTCTATCTCCTCCATGGGAGCGCTGCCTGTCAGAACTGTTGTCTCAGGTACAGGTATGAAAACTTCGGCCAGCAAGGTGGTACTGCTCAGCCCTGTTGTTTCATAGATCTAGAGAAATCCATGGTGACAGACAAATAAATAAATGAATAAATTCTTCACAATGTTTTGGTAAGAAGTTGAAAGCTGAAGGAAGCAAAAACATTGTTAATTAATATAATCATGACCAAATACAAGTTTGAGCTTTACAGCTTTGGACAAAAGGCTTTGTAATGACTTAAGCATTAAATAATTCATTTGAAGCAACAAAATTTGTTTGCTTTTTAAATATATAATTAGTAGACATTTCAATTACCAACAGCTAACTCAGACTGAATTCTTAGTACTATATCCCCCTCACCTTTTTAACATACCCGTATGGGAATCACAGAATGGTCTGCGTTGAAAAGGACCACACTGATCACCCAGTTTCAAGCCCCCTGCTATGTGCAGGGTCACCAACCACCAGAGCAGGCTGTCCAGAGCCACATCCAGCCTGGCCTTGAATGCCTCCAGGGATGGGGCATCCACAGCCTCCTTGGGCAACCTGTTCCAGTGCATCACCACCCTCTGTGTGAAAAACTTCCTCCTAATAACTAAAAACCTAAACCTAATATCTAGAACCTAAACCTCCCCTGTCTCAGTTTAAAACCATTCCCCCTTGTCCTATCACTATCCACCCTTGAAAACAGCCGTTCCCCCTGCTGTTTACAGGCTGCCTTTAAGTACTGGAAGGCCACAGTCAGGTCTCCCCAGAGCCTTCTCTTCTCTAAGCTAAACAAGCTCAGTTCCCTCAACCTTTCCTCATAGGAGAGGTGCTCCAGCCCTCTGATCATCTTAGTGGCCCTCCTCTGGACCCACTTCAAGAGTTCCACATCCTTCCTGTACTGGGGGCCCCAGGCCTGGACGCAGTACTCTAGATGGGGCCTCACAATCACCTCCCTCTCCCTGCTGGCCACCCCTTTTTTAATGAAGCCTAGAACACAGTTGGCTTTCTGGGCTGCAAGCGCACACTGCTGGCTGATGTATGGCAAACTATGGGATTTAAAGAGCATCACTGTACAACACGCATCTGCTTGGTATAAGGGATTCTGGCATCATGGATTCTGTCTCATGACAGACCAAGCAAGGCACACAGTTCAGTTCTGGCAGAACAGCAGGCTGCCTTGCTCTTTCCTGGCCAGTTTCAGACACGGAGGGCTCAAGAGCAATTTCTTAGTCCCTGTTTAAATGTTTTCAAATCAAAGTAGATGGTATTTCTCATGCCTCTTGTGCTGTGTGTTACACAAGTTGACAGGTGAGGGCTATACGCCCTCCTCCAAGCTGCCAGTAAGAAGGTACCTGACAAAAAAAGAAAGCAATCAACAGACTAGTTCATTAATTCATACTTCTTATAAGAGGTAGAATTTTTTTGGTTGTGCTTTCATGGTTGTTTGTTTGGGTTGTTTTATTTTTTTTTTCTTTGGACTTCACTGCACTTCATTTGGTCAAGAGAGTAATAATGAAGTTACTCATACTGAGCTGTTGTTTTTTTTTTCTTTCCCAATAAATGTTATGGTGTTTTTATGATGTGGATAAGAGTGTACTAAGAAGAATATTTTGGAAAGTTTACCTGCAATGCAGATCAGGTTTTCTAAAACAGCTGCTTTGCTAAAATATTTAATCATGCCCCAATTACTAGCTTCCCTCAATGCAGCTCACAGCCACGTTATAGGCATGTGCATACACAGTAACAGATATTTATTACATGTATTATTTTGAGAACAAATCTTTGTTGGTCACAACAGCCAGATCAAAAGTCTAAAAGAAATTTAACAATAATAATAATAAATAATAATAATAATAATAAAATCTTAGTGCAAGTATCAGAAATGTGGCAGCAAAGCTGAAAATTCTGCTATTAGAAAAACAAAGAAAGGCTACAAAAGATGGATAATTTAGAGCAAAAGACAAGCATTACAGAAGGAACTGCACTTCATATTATCTTTTCAAAAAACACTATTATAAAATCATTACCCACCTGTAGCTTCAAACTCTCTGGCCAGTTGAATATTTGTAAATTGAAAATCTGTCCAAAGTGAACTCTGAAATCTGAACTTAGTGGTCGAGTAACAGTCCTTGACACTTCTTTGGAGTTGAAAAAGACTTTGATAAATGCTGAGCGTTTGTTTACATCTTCCCGTCGTAAAACCTCTGCCCTGTAAATGTGTCAAACGAGTGGTGAGAGCAGCTTTAATAACATCTATACTTTTTATTTTTAATGAGAATCTGATGCCTCAATGGGAAATGGAGTTCTTCTAAAAACATCACTGAGTTAAGATCTATAATTCAGCACTTTATGTTCTCATTAATTATTTAAAGCTTATTTAAAAACAAACAGGTAGAATATTAGATCCACAACCTCTATCTCCATATAATAGGAGATATTTAAGGAAACAGTCTCCTTGCTTCCTTCCACCAGGATACAGGATGTGCTATCACAGTGCATTAAGATTCTTAAAGTTTCAGTCACTAGGAACAGAACAGCCAAGCCCTACTCCCTGATGAGGCTATTTGCTAAATTATGATGAAAAGAAACAGCTTTTAAATGACTTCAATTTGTCAGATGTACTGCCTGTGTAAATGCAGAGAGTAATACAAAAGAGTATTTATTTTATCCACAGTGAAATCTTTAGGTAACTACACGACATCTTTCTCTTCTCTGTTGGCTGCAGCACCTGGTATGAAGGAGTAGCCAGGAAGAGTGGTAGTGTCCTAAGCAACCTACACTCTCATCCAGAAGCACCACCACAAAACCACAACCGATTTCTTTACATACACCACTGTCCTACAAAGGTGCTCAAGAAACATCAGAAGGTTCAAAGTGAATGTGTAGTTACACATTCTCCAAGCCAGTATGTATAAGTTTACATCTGAGTTGAAAAACAATTAAGTTATATCAGCTTCAGAAGCAGAAGTTTTAATCATTAAGCTAAACAGAACGGCAAGCACACATTTTAGAAGTTGCAGAGGTAAGAATAAAATAAATAACAGTGGGTGATCACTGTAAGAAGTGCATTACAACATTTATCTTACCGAGGACATTGCTCACTTGGAGTTACGCTTCCTGACAAGACCAGTTCAGGAATTAAAGCAGGCTCTCCAGGTTTCCTTCTGAAGTTCTTAACTTTTTCTCTAACCTGCTGCTCTATTTCCAGGCTATCGACCATTTTAGGTGGGATGGGTTTCATAGGTTCTTCACCAAGATCATAATCTTCTATTGATTCTTCTTCTTGAAGGTCTTTCCTCTTCTTTTTCTTTTTGGACTTCTGCATATAAAAATAATAATGTTCCACCTGTACTACTTTGATCTGTATAGCTTTTTTTCTCTCGCTTTCTTGATTCACAGCATGTACTGAACAGGAAATAATGGTGTAATTTTATAGATCACTGCACAGAAAGAAGACTTCTTTTATTCTGTAATACTGCTTCAGATTTGGAATTCAGCAATGCATTCCACTGATAGGCTTCAAGAACATGATGTGCTTCAAACAAAACACTTGCTTAACGTTTAACATACACAGCAACTGTTTCTTGTATGCTTTGGTTAGCAGCAGATAACTCTTTCAAAGTTACCATGTGTGCTCTCCTGGGAGTGAAGAAAGGTTACTCAAATAGCAGCTACAGTTCTTTGTGATGCACTGTCGGCACAGATGGACAAAGTGAACGCACGTGCAGTAGTAAGTTCTTAGCTTAGCAGCACCTTAATGCAAAATGAGGCCCTCCCTCTACACCAGACACAAAAGCAAATGAGCAGAATACAATGCAGATACAGATTACTTGGATGTTCAGCCAATCCAAACCAACCACACCATGCAATTCACTAGCATATAAAACATAGACAGGATATATCCAAATACATCAGAAAATTTAGTCATGCCTATTCTGTGACTTTTCTCTGTATTACAAGGATAAACTTTGAATATACTTAGTAATAATCTAATTTTTGTGAAGCAATGATGTCAACAATGATTTAAACAAACCTGTGCCTTCTTCCAGGACTTCCACTCTTGTAGCTCAGTTTTATACTCCTCCATTTTCTTTTCATATTCTTCCATGTATTCTTCCTGTAATTCACTTATCTCAGCCTGAATTTCTGCTTCATATGCTTTCTCATCAGATCTGTGATCAACTTCTTCCCTTCAAAGCAGTTGCATAAACATGATGTATATATTAATGTAAACACTGCATAAAAGATTATCACATACATAGCATAAGTCCACTTCTCCATGAATTAATTCTATTAAATCAAAAGCACGGCATGTTAACAAGTACTAGCACAGTCTACAAGAGTTGACAGCAGACAGCTACCATCCAAAATGAATTTAATGACTTTTTCTTTACTTGTTAGACCTTAGAAGTTTCACTTTGTTACAGTCATTACATTCCTCCCTACTCCAAGGCTGGCAAGCCCAATCAGTGACAGACTACTCAAATCCTTACTTCTGCACCCTTCACATCCCGAAACAGCTCATCTCACTGAAAGCTCACTGCTGGCAAATGAAATACAAAGAATGTTATCAAAACATACTTCCTCAAACAAAGCTTCATGGGTGTGTTAGTGAACTTCTGAAATTCACGGAGGGATTTCACTTCTTTCCAAACTTTTACAATACTTTTAAGCAACATTCTATCTTTTTCTTGTTCAGCATCACGAAGTCTTCTGGTTTGCCTAGAAATATACAAACATATGTACAAAATCAGACTTATATAACTCAGTGGAACAATACAGTGAAAAGCTTAGATACCAAAAGCCAATTGATGTGGTTTTCAATGTGATTGATGGCTGCAGTAGTTTAAATCCAAGGCACATGAAAACCAGATGAACTTAAAGATGACAGGATTTGGTTTCCTTCACTATCAATACTCTAGGCTCTAGTCTCATGAACTTTGGACAAGCTGATTTCAATTACAGTTCATTCTCTAGAGGCTTCTAAGTCTTCTGAAATGCTTATTACAGCTGTATATCATTAAAAGCATTTTAAAGTCAGTGCCTGTAAACAACAGCCCAGGAAACCAATGCTGCTGCTATGAAGTAATGCGTATTAGAATCATACATTACAAAATATGTTTTATACTTAACTTGCTTCTAGTTCCACTAAAAAACACTCATAAAGATGAAGTAATGTGGTAACGTATGAAGGAACCCAAGTAGCTCTACAAGACTCTTCACACAAACAAAAATTAAGAGGGCTCTTTTGCCTCAGACTTGGTATTTCAACATTTCTACCCTCCAAAACGTTTGCAGAACAGATATTCATTAGCACCTTTAATGACGAACACAGTCTGATGTCAAGAACAACAACAGACTTTTTCCAGTACTATTCTGATAGCTAAACATGCCCAGTACCAGTCATGTGGGGTAAAAGAAAGAAAATAAGATGTCAGCTACAACATTATCACTTGTAATACTTGGAGAGCATGGAAGAAAGGGAGTCTGAGTTACAGCTCAGAGAAGTAACACAGAACACATTATTTAAAAGCACAAGCAGAGGTAGCAAAAACAGTAAACAGAAGTTGAAATAAACAGACTTTTTGGAAAGTAAGATGAGCAACTCCTTAATTTCATTAGCTAGCAGTTATTACTTATCCACGTAGCTTGAAATCCCTTTCTTTTCTGTTCTACAAAATGAAGCCAGAAGACAAGAAGACGCTTAAAGACAGCAGGAACACAGTGGTCAGTAATTATGCCTATGTAATTTATTCTACGTGGAAAGCAGGACCTTTCAGTAGAGAATCCCCTCTTCTGAAATACATCAGCCAGAAGAGCAGGAAACCTTCAATCTGAAGCATATAATGATTTCCTCTTCATCAAATGGAAATAGAAGGGCTGAAATTGCTCATTTGCAAGGCTTTTCTGCACTTAGATGACACTCCTTGCTCAAATCAATGGAAAACTACAGCTCTGATGTTTAGACGGTGAAGAGAACACAGCAATTACGTTATTAGTGGGTGGAGGAAGTATTATAAAGATTATTTTCCGTGCTACACTCTCTTCACATCTGCAGTTTTTCAAGAGTACACCACACTGATCTTCAGGGAAATGAAATCCTAAAACTAAGACAAAGCAGATCAGATGTTTTTACCTACATACATGCTGCCAGTTAGGTGAAAAAGCAGGACAGTAACAATGCTGAGCCTACCTGAGCCTCATGTTTAACATCTTCCAACAGAGCTGTTGCCAAGAAGAATTACAGATATGAAAGCCCAAGAGTAACCCCAGCCAAGCTCATCTCTCACTACTTCCACAACACTGATCTCATTGATTTCAGTCAAGTTTCTCCTGATTCATAATACTGTGACATTAAGCTAAAGCAAGCACACAAGAGCTAGAAAATCTGAAGATATCCAGAAGGAATTCTCTAATTGGAATTAACAACCAAACAAGGCTCAGGGTTGGTGCCCAGAATACAAGAGCCACCCTTTCATAGTGAGCCCTCTTATTTCTAAACTGCTTTCCCTGGTGAGAGCTCCTGTCTCTAAGGTATTGCATGGCAACTACACACCTTTTGCTCCTATCAGACATGTTGAAATACTAATTAAAAAAATTTTTTTTAATGGGAAACTTTGTCCTTCAGTATGAACAATATAGTATAAATATACTCCAGTATGTCCTGCACAGATAACAATACGTGGCAAGTCAGCATACATAAAGGATGAGAATATGAAGAAGCAACTCCCAAACTAAGAGTAGTGTGGATGTGTAAGTATAAGATGGTGAATGTTCCACGACCCAAAGCAGAATTGTGATTCAAAAAAGAATGTGGATTTTAATTTAAATTGTATTATAAACTTTACTTATGTGATTCACTATAACATTTTGGACTTGGTGGTTTTTTTGTTTGTTTGTTTTTTAAATTGTTATTGCCCAGTTTCACACTTTTGATAAACTTTCAGATTCCAGAAGTAACGCCCCCTATTCTACTGTGCTGGCCCATGATGTCAGAGGTGGATGTGGGGTGGTAGCAGTTGACCCTTCCCACCAATACTCGGTTTTGTTGCTATGTGACAGATGGCAGCAGAGGGGCAGTTTGACAAAAGGGCCCCTGACATGGAAGTGCAGATGAAGCAAAGGCTCGTGGAACTCAGTTCCTCCATGGACAAACAAACCTGTTGACACTCACTGACACTTGCTGAACATTTATGGAGACCAAACAGTGGATGTGAGCACAGTGTGGCAGTAGGTATGTTTCAGCAGTGGTGACAGCAACATGAAAGACAAGCCACATTCTAGACAGCCATGCACAGCAGTCACACCTCTTCACAAGATGAAGAGCACCTTGATCAGCTCATCCATACAAATTGACTGTGTTGAAAAATAGCATTTTGTAGCAGAGAATTTTCTCTCTCAGAGTGCTATTGTGTTCTTCGTATGTTTTAGGTTCCAAGGAAATAAATAGGAAGCATTACTTTCAGAGCAACCTACGTACTAGTAAAAAAAATAATTTAGTTTTTATCATGCTGCTTATACTTACGGCTCACTAGCTGCCAAAATAAATACTAACTTTCACTACCAAGCCAAAAACTGGAAGATACTTTTGCTATCCAGTTACTGTCCAGGAACAATAACTGTAATATTGTAAAAGAAAACTCCACCATTTTATATTAACCCACTGGCAACAAAAACTAAAGATGACCAATACACCTAAAAATGCACAGTGAATCAAGAGAACAGTTTTGATGCCAAGTGCCTTGTGTAATGAGAACAAAGGAGATGGAAAAAACCCAAGCTTTTTTGTCTGTTCAAACATCTGCTCGTCACTTGCAGAACTGTGTCAGCTTCCATGCATCAGCTGACCTTATTTTAACCAAACTTTAATTGCGCAAAGAACATCAGTAATTTCTAAGTGACCAATAAGAGGTAATCAAATTAGACTACTTTTGAATATAAGATTTCTACCCATGCTGTATTTTCTTCGTGTTTTTTTTACTCAACTTATTGGTAAAATTTCTTATGCCTTCAAAATTCTTCTACAGCCATTTCCAAGAATGTAGAAGTTCAGCATAAATTATATTCTGATCCAGCACTGAACAGAAAAGGAATACAGTTTCTGAAAGCACTGAGTTAACAAATCCATACCTACCTGATTTCAATTTTGTATTCAGGTATGCTCTGCTGTGCTGTAGGACCAGAAGCACCAGCACTGTCAGCACTACGCTGCACAGCATTCCTCAAAGCACGCAGCTTAAATGGAAAAAAAAAAAAAAAAGAATTAACAGCATGACATTTATGAGGCATACAGTACAATACACCTCTGAATGTCCTGCTTCTTTAATTAGAAAATTATGGTTTTGCTACGTCTGATTTTTTAAGGTGAAATTCTAATTTGGGTCCCTAGAGACTCGTACCACTGTGTCAGACCTAGACAAAGGGGCAAGACAGATTCTGAGAGCTCAGCAAAGAGAAGAAAAAAAAATAAAAAGGTGAGCACAGAAAAATACAACAAACACCCACAACAAAACAAAAGCTTCTACAAGAGCTCACTGGGATGAAAATGTACCACTAAAGGTAAGTCCAGGAAGTGAAGAAACAAGAAGAATGAGGGGATATGATGAGTGAGTTACAGAAGCTGGGCAACAGCACAAAAAAATTTAAGTGTAACATACTGCATTTTACAACTGAAAGACCGGAAAGTTTGGAGACAGGCCTGGGAACAACAGCTTGGGTCCAAATATACTTCTGAAACCATATTTTGATTACAAGGGGCCCCACCTTCAATTACCATTAGAAGATATGCTCAACAGAATTACAGGGGTTGGAAGGGACCTCTGCAGATCATCAAGTCCAACCCCCCTGCTAAAGCACATTTCCTACAGTAGATTACACAGGAAGGGGTCCAGGCACATCTTGAGTATCTCCAGAGAAGGAGGCTCCACTCTCTTTCTAGAGACCTGTTCCAACGTTCTGTCATCTTTGCAATAAACAATTTATTCCTCACATCTCTATGCAACTTTCTGTGTTCCAGTTACTGCTTGTTACCCCCGTCACTGCTGACCACTAAAAAGAGCCTGGCCCCATCCATTTGTCTTCCACACTTTTGATATTTATAAACGGTGATGAGATCTCCTCATGAAGTGAGTAAATACAAGATGCATTCTCCTAAAGCAGCTGTCCAAAAATTATACACGGCTGTGAAGACAAAAGAACACAGAAGACTGACTACAGGAGATAAATATAAGAAAGAGTGGTGTGATAGGAAATAAATAGTTGTCACATTGTTGTAGTTTCTCTGAGTGTTGATAATACTGAATGTAAAATCAGAATGGCTAGCAGATCTGCTGGAAACGAAAGCAAATACAACCAAAGTAGGAGCAACGAAATTACAATCAAGGAACAGTCTGTTTAAACAAACTGAACAAACTAGAGAGATGGTACAAATAAAGACAAGTGAGCATATCACTGAAAACATACATTGGCATACGTACTACAAATGAATCCCATTGGCACTTGAAGAAAAAGAAGATTTCAAGACAGATTTTGAAACAAAGAATACCTGATTCCAAAATGAGGACCAAAAGGTCCTAGTATCTAACCTAAACCTCCCCCCATCTCAGTTTAAAACCATTCCCCCTTGTCCTATCACCACCCACCCACTTAAACAGTCATTCCCCCTCCTGTTTATACACTCCCTTCAAGTACTAGAAGGCCACTACAAGGTCTCCCAAAAATACCTTGTCTGTGAGAAGTTCAGTAAGATTCTTCTGTTTTCTGGCTAAATACTGATCATATAACTGAGCCAGTTTAGCTGCTAACACATGTTCACGGCTAAAACAGGGATGATGTGTGAATATTAGTCCAGAAATATCAATATCCAATTGAAAGGGCCCCTGAAAATCTCCAGGTCCAACGAGATATTGATTGGCAGCTGTTGTTTTTATTGCCTGAAAGGAAATAAATAAATAAATAAATAAATAAATGGATTTACAAGTTCCAAGACTTAAACTGTAAAATAGTTGAGGCTCCCAGTAACAACATAAATTGAAAATACCTACTTTTCTATAGATTGTTTCAAGTTCTGGTACAATGCCTTCTTCCAATGAGAATACTGGAGGCCTAGTGGAAGACTGTCTAATTGGATTAGGCAATGCTAAGATTCTGCCATCATCACCAAACCACTCTTTCCCCTGCAAACAAAGATAAAATATATTGTTTCTTCCATATCTAAATGACTTGTAAAAAACAACTATGAAAGAAAAGGTGACTATGAACTATTTCTGACTAAAGACAAGCTTTAGAACCACAGAGTCACAGAACCAAGAGCTTGCTCAAATATATTTACTTTTTTCTTTCAATGTTGAACGTTAACTGACTCAGAAAAGAAAAAAAAAAAAAAAAAAAAAAAAAAATCAACAACACTTCACAGAATCACAGAAGTGTAGGGGTTGGAAGGGACCTCCAGAGATCATGGAGTCCAACCCCCCTGCCAAAGCAGGTTCCCTACAGCAGGTCGCACAGGTCGGCATCCAGGCAGGTCTTGAACATCTCCAGAGAAGGAGACTCCACCACCTCCCTGGGCAGCCTGTTCCAGTGCTCCGTCACCTCACTGTAAAGAAGTTCTTGCGCACATTTGTGCAGAACTTCCTATGCTGCAGTTTCCGGCCGTTTCCCCTTGTCCTGTCTCCACTCATCACTGAAAACAGTCTGGCCTCGCCATTCTGCCCCCCACACCTTAGACCTGGATCAGGTCCCCTCTCAGTCTTCTTTTCTCAACGCTGAACAGACCAAGTTCACTCAGCCTTCCCTCATAGGAGAGATGCTCCAGGCCCTTCACCATCTTCGTGGCCCTCCGCTGGACTCTTTCCAAGAGATCCTTGTCTTTTTTGTACTGGGGAGCCCAGAACTGGACACAGTACTCCAGATGAGGCCTTACAGGGCAGAGTAGAGGGGGAGGATCACCTCCTTCGACCTGCTGGACATGCTCTTTTTAATGCACCCCAGGATGCCATTGGCCCTCTTGGCCACAAGGGCACACTGCTGGCTCATGGCCAACCTGTCATCCACCAGGACACCCAGGTCCCTTTCCGCAGGGCTCCCCTCCAGCAGGTCATCCCCCAACCTGTACTGGTGCATGGAATTATTCCTCCCCGGATGCAAGACTCTACATTTGCTTTTGTTAAACCTCATCTGTTTTTTTTTTCTGCCCAGCTCTCCAGCCTGTCCAGGTCTCGCTGAATGGCAGCACAGCCTTCAGGCGTGTCAGCCAATCCTCCCAACTTCGTATCATCAGCAAACTTGCTGAGGGTGGCCATTATCCCCTCATCAAGGTCATTGATGAAGATGTTGAACAAGACCGGACCCAGCACAGACCCCTGAGGAGCACCTCTAATTACAGGCCTCCAACCGGACTCTGCACCACCACCAACAACCCTCTGTGCTCTGCCAGTCAGCCAGTTCTCAACCCACCTCACTGTCCACTCATCTATCCCACACTTCCTCAGCTTTGTTATAAGGATGTCATGGGGGACAGTATCAAATGCCTTGCTGAAATCAAGGTAGACTACATCCACTGCTCTCCCCCCATCCACCCAGCCAGAGACAACATCATAGAAGGCTACCAGGTTGGTCAAGCACGACCTCCCCCTTGTGAACCCATGCTGACTACTCCTGATAACCTCCTCTTCTTCCAGTTGTCTGGAGATGACATCCAGTACAAGCTGTTCCATCACCTTTCCAGGGACAGAGGTGAGGCTGACTGGCCTGATATTTAAACTGGCCTTCATATTTAAACATTGTATTTTCTTAAATGGCTAGAATTCAAAGAATTGTTGTTTCGACTGCCACCCACAGCTTTAAATTGGAATATAAAAATTATAAGGCAAAGAATCATAAAACTAAACAACAGCTCAGAGCGATCCTCTCTCCAAACATCTCTCAACTTCTCTAGTCTAGAACCTGAAACCCAAATTAATTAAGGAGCAGCATCTATAAAACAGATGAGGTGATGATTGCTATCCATGCTTCACAGATGAACCACTGACCTAATTCATCTCTTTGCTCTCATGAACAGAATCCAAGTAAAGTTTAAACCAGTGCAGTTGCTGAAAGATGCTAGGCCCTCTTATGCACACCTGTTTTAAGTTGACTCTAGCTAGAGCCAAATACACTGATGTAATCACACAGTAAAGCAATCCAGAAAAAAAAGTGGTTGAAAACAGTCATCAATTCTAGACCTGAACTGCTTCATGAAAGAGCCTTTCCTAGCACAGGAGAAAGTCAGAGAAACTTCATGAAGGCTTGGTGCCATGATCACTTCTGACAATTGAAGAAGTGACTCAGTGAACCTTCTGGGTGCCTTCCAACTTCATAATTCTATGAACTATAAGAAAATATAGAGAGGAACTGCTATGCTCTAGTTTGAATGCATACTAACCTACACACCACTTAGTACAGCATAAAATCTACCAAAGCACCTTCTCAGGCTATCCTATCAGCTACTCTATAAATCTTAAACACAACCAGATAATTTACATAACATCTAATTACACTTACAGTCTGATCAATAAATTTCTACAGGTACATCACCCATGTTACCTTTACTGAACACAGATGATATTCCACACTGCTTTTGTTATGATCACACTACATCACTACAGTGCCCAGTCCTGATTTTGTCTTTATACACATCACTAGCTCCCTTCTTATTAAAACATCAAATTATATTTACTCCCATTTTAGAGGAAAATAAACTGTGGCACATACAAGCAAAGTGATCTGTTCCTCAACAAGCTCTGAGTGAAACCAAGATGACATCAGTTTTTTAAGACCCAATCTGACACCCTATACATTGGGAAACACTAAAATACACTCCAACAAAAATCCCCATTTCTTGAAGTCCAATATAGCCATACATTTTGAAGATGAAAGCCCCAAATTACCATGATTACCATGATGGCCCATAGAGTAGCAAAATCAAATACTGATAACGAAGAAGTCTGAAGACAGCTAAGAATACAATGATGACTTACTTGCTCCTGTCTCAGAATTCTGTTTTCCAAAATATTTTGATTAGATGGTGATACAAAGGGCCTTTCTTCTGCATAAAGACCCTCATCCTCAAGGTACCTAGGCTGCATGTTTTCAGGCATCTTCTGAGAAGTAGGCACTAACAAGAAATTATACATAAATCATGTGAAAGATCTTAAAACTGCCATTCTAGTTTGCTTATTCTGTAACAGCCTATGCTGTGCATTCTTTAAATAAATGGTATTCCATATTGAGCGTGCTGCCAGCAGTATATTCATTCCTAAGTAAAATTTTAAAAAGTATATAACAGAAATAGGTCATTTTCTTTATCAGGACAGATCCACAGGTTAATTCTATCACAGAAGTATCACAGATCCTCCAAACAGATCATTAAACATTTGCTTTAAATATTCTTTCAATCAATCAGTGGAGTTTCATTTTAACAGATTCTTTTCTAACCCTGTTAAACCTTTCCAGCAGTAACAATTGATTACACAAACATTTTGAAGCCAATCTCAGATAAAGCAAAGCTTTAACTACTATTGCTAGTTTGGTTCAGGCTACTCTTGTACAAAACCCAGAACATGCATAAAAACTCATGATAACTAGTAATGGCAGGCAAGATTCTTTAAACACCATTTGCAGCATAACTTCACTGGTGTGTATGTGTGGGCTTAGTACTTTTTTAAAGAGCAGTCTCTGCCTGCATCCAAGTGAGTAATTATACCAATAGAACAGTAGGTACAGCAATCCTCTACAGCAAAACACAGCAGAACACACTGGAAGCAGTCAGAACTCAGATGCAAGACATGAAAAAGGAGAGGAACCAAATGTCAAAATTTTGGTACTTCGTCCCAAGCTGTCCTGGTATCATTTTAGTTACCTATCATTACAAAAGTCATTTCTGTTTCTTTCACTTCAAACATTAAATAGCAAGTAATACCCTTACATCACAGAAATCCTAATGTTACATACACAGAATCACAGAATCATTAAACGACTCTTGGCAAGCTTGTCATATGGAAAGAAATTACTGATGTGTTCAAGTAAATACCACATATTATGCAGCACATGAATCACTTTTAGTATCCTACACTGTAACCTGCTGTATATGCTAAATAACAGCTAAAGCCCAGTGAAAAAGGGGCCAGCCACCTTCCATTTACCACAGAAGGCACTACATTATACTCCAGAGCAACCAAAGTGCCAGCACAGCACATGATGGCGATTTGTGAAGGTTTGCATATCACTGTTAGCACATTTGGTCAGATCTTTTCAGACACAGACTTACTGGATGATCAGTGTCAAACACAGCCCTTAAGTCTCTCCCTGCTGCCAGTCAGATACACAATTTTTCAGTAGATCAAAGAGTGCAATGCTACGCAAAGTCCAGGAGGAAAACTGAATGCACCAGCTTCATACCTGTCTGCATGCTGGGAACGAACAGAAATTCTTTCTCTTTTTGCAGTTGTTCAGAGTATCTTTCACACTCAGCAGGCTTCATTACTAGAAAATCTTCATCTGCCTGTCCCATCATGAACAGATCAGCATCTTTAACTAGGCGTGCATCTTCATCCTATATTCAGGTGCAAACATCACCATTAGCTCACCTATTTCTTAAAGTAGAGAATTTTACAAAGTACACTTTCAGAACTTTTAAGGAAACAAAAGCTGCCATTTTGTATCAGATAATTAAAATTAATTCAAGTCTGATTAAAATTATGAACATTTATTCTATAGCTCACACCGTTTCATCCTCCTCTTGTTCTTCCTCATGGGTTTCTACATATTCTTCTGCCTCTTCTTCATTTAATTCACTCCTTTTCCGTGCTCCCGCCTTTATACCCTCTGGTTCAGGATCAAAATTGAAGGTAAAGAAATTATATGCTTCTTCAGCAGAAGGATAATCATTCTGGGCCTGTGAAAAGAAAAAAAAGGTCACATAAAAATGTTTTTAAAGAAACTTAAAGCAAGCAGAACTATCTTTCCATTAATATTAGCAGTAACGGCAAGTATAAACACTTGTTACTGGATAGCTATTTGCTCTGGAACAGACCCCACACAAGTGCTCTAAATGATTTAAATATTTTTAGATATCAATGAGAAGAACAACGTTTTAAATTCTGGCTACAATGCAGATATCATTATATAATGGTGGATAATAAAAATGCAGACGAATCACTTAAAGATAAATTTATAATTGTATTTTGCCTGTGCAAGACTGAGACACCTGTGAGTGTTACGATGAAAGCTCCCATAGAAGAATGAACATGAGCATTTTTTACTATAAACATTTGTGTTCCTTTAACTAAGAGTTGGTTTCAGTTCATAGGATTTTAAAAGGAACATTTTCCTCCAAGCTCCACAAATTGTGTACAGATGGATATACTTCATTTATAAAATTAAATAACCCCATGTCATTCTTATGTTTGGTTTCCATCTCATACTCCAATTCTAGGCATACGCTGTTGGAGAATTTTTAAATTACACAAACTCCTTTTCATTGCTCAAGACCAAATTCTGCTTGCTTACTCAAACAGAATCAGAAAGCCTGATGCTTAAATAAAATTAATGTCAGTTATTGAAATGAAAGAATTGGTACTTACCTCTGACTTCTGCTTGAGTTTTTTCACGGAATCAGAAAACTTTATTTTTGATGACAAGAGAGATTCATCCCTCATCTCTTCAAGTTTATCACCAGACTGAACCAAAAAAATACATAAATTTTAACACAACGGTTCATCAAAAAAGCAAGCAACCAACAAACTACAGCTGAATACTGATTTGATTAGATGTTACCCCCTGAGGGGAGAAACGAGAAATCTGCCCATCCCAGGGGCTGGAGAAAGGAGAGGCTGACAGAGAGCTCAAGCCTGGAAGCTGAGGTAGTGCTGCTGGTTGCCCAACAACACTGCCTACAGGGAGAACCAATGAGCCCAAGGCCAGCTACATCAACTGTCTCTGTTGAAATAAGGAATAATGTATTTGCCATCTGAAAAAAAAAAAAAAAAAAAAAGCACTCTCTATTGCTTGGGTGCCTGAATACAAACTTTTTTTTCCCCCCTCTCAAACAATTATTGTAGGCTACTCTGAAACCCTGTGGATGACATTCTCCTGCCTTCTCAAGAAAGGAAATAGCACAGTTGTCCTCTCCCTCCTTTCTGAAGCTGCAATCCAGGCATGCCCACCTCACAGCCTGTGTGTGGCCCAGCACAGCTCACAACACAGCCTGTCCTTTCCCTGCTCCAAGTGCCATCATGGCAGCAGTTCTGCGCTGCTGAGTGGCCAGGCACAATCATCACTCAGCACCAAGGGAACACTGGTGCACTAGGAACCCCGTGTGGGTTGAAACCAGGACAAAGGGAAGGTTCAGTGCAGTGCTAACTCAGCTGATGGATTTTGTTACACTTGCTAAACACAGTCCTATGAACAGCAAAAAATATGCAGCCATGCTTTCTGTTTTGATAAAGGAATTTGTGAATAGGTTTCAAGACTGCAAAAAAAAAAAAAAAAAAACCTATCACCCATTATTTCGGTTTATTTGCATTTTCAGTCAGCACAAATACATTACTTGTGAATGTTCATATGGAATGCATGGAGTTGCAATCTAAAATTTGATCACGTTTCTTTAGTAGACTTTTACAAGACCTCTCTTCTCAGAGAGAAATATCCCTCACTTCACAGTTACACCTCACTCACACCACTGCTTTTTGGCAGCATTTACACTTGTGGACAATTACTGTCAAGGATGAAGCACAAGAAGAGTAAAATTTCAACAAAAATTTCTGATGAACACTTTGAGAGCTCACTAAAAATTGCAGCCAGTGCCATCAAACCAGTCTGATGCATTAGTTTCACAAACACATCCCACTAAATTTTCTGCTTTTATTGCTCTCTTTTTATAGGTTCTAATAAAAAACATAAAATAAGTTTTGTTACTTTATACACATTAATGTTATTCTATGTTTAATGACAGCTGCTCCAAAACTAACAAAGAATATCCGTGCCAGTTTTACAGGTATAAACTTTGTTAGTTGGTTAATACAGAATTACTTTTCTAACAAAGAATATGCTCACACTAAAAATATATATATACAGAAAATAGTGACAAGGAAATGTAAATACAGTGCAATGACAAGGCTAACCTGTAGTGGTTACAACATTTAGCAACTCCACTATGTAAATTCATGTGAAGCTATCATAGAGCGCCCCTTTCTCTAACAGTAACTTAAATACTTCAAGGTATCTTAAACAACACAAGTAATGAGCCTGTAAATGACAAGTTTAACAGGATACCTACACTGTAATTAAAGAAAAACAATTATGGTTAAACATGTACATTAAAAGCAGTAATTGGGGAGGTTCCTTTTAACAAAAGCGAAAGATATAATTTCAGTCACAACAAAATGGATGAAACTGATCTTCTGTAGTTGAGCCCTTACCCCTTCATCCAATCTGAGTTCTGCTTTCCTTTCTCTGATGCTTTTTAAATGCCTTGGCCGTGGACCCGGGTCTTCTTGAGATAAAGAAGCTTCTGCTTTTGACTAAGCAAACGAAAAAAAAGCTCAGTGGCAATATAAAATGTAATAACACCAAAGCTACAGTAATTCCCAGGAACTCAACATCTCATGCATGCTTGCATTAGGGACTGAATCTTTTATTTATAATAATCAGCTTAAGTGCTTTTTAGACCTAGATGTTAATACTCCTTATTAACCCACAGAGTAAACTTGCAAGCAAATCGACTCATTTCAAAAGAGCGTTAACAACGTTTTTGATGCAAATATACAAGAATCTTGTAACAATTTCATAATTTTAATTATTACAAAGAATAACACAACTGAAATATAAACCTCAGAAAAAAAAACAACACACCACCACAGCATGAGAAAGTCACTGGAAAAATAACTGCACCAAAGAATCAATCAAATATTAATTCAGCCTTAGAAATACAAAAGCAGATCCAATCAGCCACATGTAACACTAGGAAAGCAAACTGAAGCTGTTGGTACTTCAAAGAAGAAAGCCAACCAAAGAACTTGAAGGTCACATACCCTGGCTGCTTTTAGTTTCTCTCTCATACGCTCCCTGATGGAAAGTTCTGAAAATCCCATTCTTGATGTAGAAGGCACAGGGGGCAAGCCTGAAAGAGAAAACACACAGTGACACCATCAAATGGGTTGTTTTGTAAAAGACATTTTAAATTATGTAAGATAAGCTTATTTATAGCCCACAGACTCCCATGTTCCAACAAAAAGCATGAGGAAGTAGAATTGTGTTTGTTTTTGCAATTCAGACCTTACAGACTATTAATTTAAATGCCTTAGTTGCAACAAATCTAGCTTTTACAATGTGCTCTTACAGAATTCCTATTTGTTGTAGCCTTTAAATTAGCGTTCCCAGAAAGTCCAGACTTTTCTTTCCAAAATATAAAGTGAATAAGAACTCATCTCCAATCAAACTTATCAAGACCTCACTTTCATTTGAGGGTAGATGGGATTCCCTCCCCTCATCTTCTACACCAGACAGATAATGATCTCCTGTGGCAGATTCAAGCCACTCCTGTAGAGCAACCTCATACCCTACTGTGTACCTCAATTTCTAAATAGAAAAGATAAATAATTATCCTGGTGTTTATAAAAAAGCTATGGTCTTGGGGACAGAAACACAAAGGAGAGGACGCCTACAACCCACCCTCTCATACAAAATGATTAAGTGTACACTATAAATGAGATTGCATGTGCAACCAAATGGCTGAAGTTCTGCCAGCTTTCTGTATTGAGCAGAACTATGTTTGTGCTCTACATGTTACTTGGAGGCAGCACCCATTTCCCTTCCATTGGGCTGCACTGCCACATTAAGAGGCTCACATTTATCCTCTTCACAAAACCCTCCAGGATATTTTAGCAGAAAATTGCTTAGAAAACTAACAGCTTGAAAAGTGATCAGTTCAAGGCTTCTCTTATTGAAAGAATTCATTAATTTCTTCATTAATGAAACAGATTCTAGTTGTATAGTTTTCTCCTCATCTGCCAGTTTGAACCAGCTTGTTTGCAGATATTTAGAAGACAGTAAGAAACAACAGCAGGCCTATATGAGCCAAGATGAAGTTGTCAAGCCAACTGTTCTTCAGCAGGCATTTTATCCAGCCCTGGGATGGTTTAGGAAAAAAAAACAAACAGGTTCTGAGTATGCACTGTAGAAAATGTCTGCCATTGGGAAATACTTTGTCACAAAGAGGTGGATACAGAGGGGGACCTGGAAGTCACTAGAAAACTACGTTTAAAAAGATGAGCAAGTAACAGCTGTTAAATTCAAAGTCCATACTGTTTAGGTATTCTCAGAATCTGCTGAAATGACGATTCTGTGTACAAGATGTGCAGGCAAAGCGTATCAGAAGTCTCATTTACGGATGGACTTCACTCTTAATTTCTGGAAATAAGGAAAAAAAATCCTTTCACAGAACTCTGTTCTGCTTTCTGTTTGTTTTACTACCTTGAGGCATTCAAGGCCAGGCTGGATGTGGCCCTGAGCAGCCTGGTCTAGTGGTTGCACATAGCAGGAGGATTGAAACTAGATGATCACTGTGGTCCTTTCCAACACAGGCCATTCTATGATTCTATGAAATTGAAGCCTACAGAAAGTTCCTGCACACAGAAAGGCCGTGTGTCATCCAGAGAGGGAAATGACAGACTTAATTACAATATAAAAAGCCTCCAAAATCAGCTGTGGAATATCCATCATTGCAAGTCTCCATGGTATTTTTTGTGTTTAAAGCGATCCTAATCCAGTGTGTAAAACCATAATATACTTCATTGAAGCAACTGTTTCATTTCAATTTCATCCCAATTAATGAAAAATGCCAAACAACAGATAAGAATCTGCTTTCAATTTTCTGAAATACGTGACAATTCCCTGTAAATGCTTTCAGACAAGCCAGGTTAAAGTGAACAACGTAAACATTCAAAAACAGCACAGAAATACTCAGCTATCACATACAGCATCTGCAGAACTGATGTTCCACATGTAGAAAACTTTCTTCATGAATGAATCAATACCTTGTGATAACAGGGGAATGATGCTTTTTGTATGAAATGAAAAACACTTTAAGCCTTTAATAGTTGTGGCAAAACTAAATCAATGCATCAATTACTGCAAGACTCTGCAATTCCTTGGAAGAAAGATCACACAAACGTTTACTTTATTTCTCTGTGCATGGAATGTTATCCTGCTTGTGTGAATGGGCTCTACAGCCAATTTGTTGTTAGCTTTAAGATACACTTATGAAGCAGGAGAAAACAGACATTATGTTGCAAGATCACTTTTTCAGGACTGCATCAAAGCAGTTCACACTGTGTTTTACACTGGAAGCACCATTATGCTACGATGGATCTGTATTTCACTCCATACAGATATGACCTAGATACAAAGACAAAATTTGGAATTGTGATTTCTGACTGCTGGACTGATATATTGCCACATTTTTCAATTTAAGAAAGGTACACAGGCATCTAAAATGGCACAACATGACTGTATGGGAACTGCTGAATCACGGCCTGAACCTCTGATTGATCACCGGAGGCGAGCACTGAGTCAGCCCTGGGAGCACAGCTGAAGGCAATTCTCCTGTGCTGCCAGAAGGGGTGGAGCCTGGCTGCACCTCTCCTACACCCATTTAAGAGCTGGCTACCAGTGGAGAAAGATCTCTTCTGGAGATCTGCTCCGCTGGAGTTTCATAAGTGAGCTCAGGATATAAGTAAGCGTCCTATTTTTTCTGCTTTGGTGTAATAACTGCGTAGCCAAGCTCTCTGGTACATCTCATAACTATAACATCTGTACATTCATTAATTGTACGGTGACACTAAATGAAAAAAGTAAAGCTCTATCATTGGTTGCATCAGAAAAATCAAGAGTAAAGACTGACTGAACTGCTGAAGACCAACAGGAACAAACATCTGCTGTGACTATGAAAAGAAGAAATAGATACGTTATATATTTTAGGGAAAGTCTGCCATACTGGGACCAGAATGAGAATGTGAACATATAACTCGAGCATAGAAGAAAGCAAACCCTCGAGGGACATCACAAACTCAAAGTTCTGCAGCTGTTTACCATCATCCACTTGCATTAAAGTACAGTTCCTTTTTCATAGAAAAGTTTGTGTGTGTGTATTTTAACACCACAGCAGCACTACAAACAAGGAAGCAATACAAAAAGTGGAGAGCTATTCTTTCTTTAAGATGAGTGTCTTTGGAAAACAAACAAAACAGACTGATGAACTGTACTGCTATTAAGTGAACCACTTTAATTCAGATCACCACAAGCTCTCACTCTATCACAGCAAAGCTAACAGAACTCCAGAAAAGAGGGATTTCAGAAGAAATAACAGTGAAATTTTATTGAGTAAAATCTGAGGAAACAGAACACTTTTCAGAAGGGAACTAATGGCCAATTCTCCTTTCAGTGCACTGCTGTGCTGTTTATTCTTGGAAAAAGGTGTTTCTGTAAAATAAAACCACCATCACTAGAGGGTGTCTCTTGATTTCCTCCCAGGATCGATCCTAACAGCTGTTGGCCTGCAGCACATCCCTTCCTGGAACAAGCAGGCATAAAGATCTTCAAAGAGAAGCACACATTCCTACACCACAGGTGCCCACAACGAATACCATACCGGTAACATAAGCTCAAGGACAACACGTTTCACTTTGGCACTGATGATGAAAACCTGAAATGGGCGTGGGGTTTATTGACTCTTTAATTAGCTCTTTTATAGAGCCTATTTACGTGAGCCCGTAAAGCTCCGCAGTTGGATTCACAACGCTAACGTTCCCCGAGGTATTTGTTCAGCAGGGATATCACAGAGATTCCGCTACAGATGTCCGCCGTTACTGGGAGGTCCCACAAGGCTCCGTCCACTCGGCAGCGGGACGTTCGCTTCCCACGGCCTCGCCCGCGTCCCTCCCGCACGCCCTTTATCCCGGCAGAACGGAGGCGAGCAGCCCGTCAGCGACCGCGGGCATCACCGGGCTTCAGCCACAAAACACGAGCTTTACACTCAAACACGCAAATCCTTGGAAGGATCACGGAACACGGAAGCTCACGACAAAACTCTTTTAAAAGAGCGTGTTTGAAAACTGTACAATCGCTCAAGTCGGGAAGGCCCGCGCACACGTTCCCCCACGTAGCAACGCCAGCAGCGCAGCCCCGACCGCCCCGCCCCGCCCCGCCCGCGGCCGGCGGAGTCACTCACTGCGCAGCGCCGGAGGGGCAGCGGCCGCCGGCTCTGCTGCCATGTCGGCGGTGTTCTCTCGCTTTGCCCGCGGCTCGGCGGACCCGGGAGGTCCCGGCAGCTGGAGCGGGACAGAAACGAAGGGGAGAACGCATGGGTGAGGGGCAGTAGGAGAACGGGACGAGGCACGGCCGCCGGCGGTACGACCCCCGACCCCAAAGGGGAGGGGAAAAAGCGCGAGCGCGCATGCGCGGGTCGCGCTCAACGCCGTGTACGCGTGCGCAGCGGGCGCAGTACTCTCCCTCTCGCCCGCTGAGGAGCGGGGAGGATTAGGGCGCCGTGTGCGCTGCGTCCCGTCACGGGTGTTGTCGCTAGTCTACGAGAACCCTGTTAAGGAGCTTCCCTGTGCCTTTAGTAGGCCAAACAGTGGAACTCAGTGAAGTTAGAAAACACAGCCATGCATTTGTCTACTTACATCCCTAAGGCATCTTCCTTCGTTGCTCATCTCCTCGCACCAGTTGCCTGTGTCCACGGAGGGATTTGTTCCTCCTGCCATACCGATGGAGTTCTCAGTTCAAGCACGGTTGCTCCTAAAGTAGTTTTCCAGATCAGAAAGCAGGACAACTGTTTTTTTTACTTGAGACTAAATATGTTCAACTAGCGACTGAAAGATAAAGTAACCAACTTTACATACTTCTAACTAATTCTATTTTATATTGATGCAATTCACAGCATTATGGTAGCTAATGGTGGCATGTTTGCACAGGATTAAAGGGTAACTGCAAACCTGCATTAGGTACAGTAGTACTGATTGTATGGATCTGTGGGTTACATGAGCCTAACGGACACTACTGAGTTATTAATTATTTTCTTGTGTATACAAATGAGTGCCTGTCACTCAGTGAAATATCATACAAGCATTTGGGCTGGAAGGGACCTTGAAAGTCTGTCTAGTCCAAGTATCCTGCACTGAACAGGGACACCTACGGCTGGATCAGATGCTTAGAACCCCATCCAGCCTGACCTTGAGTGTCTCCAGGACATCTCTAGATGAGCTGTTATAGTGCCTCACTACCCATACTGTAAGAAAACGTTTCTTTACATCCACTCTACATCTCCATCTTTCAGTTTGAAACTATTTGCCCTTGTACTACCACAGCATGCCTTCACTGAATGCTACTATTGCTTCACCTCAGCTGTTTGTTCCCTCCCCCCCCACAGAAAGCTTGCACCAACAATATAGATCTACCACCCAACAGCAAAATTTAGTCTGTATTTTAAAAATCTTGAGAAATAACTCACAGGAGTAAAACACAGGAAGTTTTTCCATACCCTGCTGCACCTCCTTTAGCAAGAGTGCCTGCACAAATTATCCTATTTCACCATCCATTCTTTGTACTGGATATGTAAGCTCATGCATACTTTCCTCAAAGACTGCATCCAACCCAAGCAGTACTCTCTAACTGTTAGGAAATGCCTAGTGTAAAGGCAGAACAGGCAGAGGAGAAATGACTTTGTTATCTTCCACCTAAGCATATTCCCTGCTTTCCCCAAAGGATTTCCAGGTTGCTAAACAGCACCTTTAGCTTGCACAGGGAAGTGAACCTGCCCTAAGAGTGGTTTTGTTAGGCAAACAGGACACTCCCTAAGCACCTTTGCATTCACCTTAGCACCATTTATAACAGCACCTTGCACAAGTGTTAAGCATGATGTGCCTGCAAACTGCAGTTTCCTGGCTGCATGCAAATTTAATCAGATAACAGCTTTGTGACACAAAAATTGTAACACTGCAAGAAGCTGCAGCGTTTTTGTTGCTCAGCTCATAAACTTCTTTTTCATATCAAACTTTTATGTATCACATTTAAACAGTCTGCTGAAGGCAGATGAAAATGGAGAATGCTGGCAACAAACCAGAAGGGCCTTATGGCCACTTTCTTTAACAATTCTTTATCATTTCTTGAAATTAAGTACTAGAGCAGCACTAAAAAAAAAAAAGTAATGAACAACTGAAAGCAAGTACACTAAAGCTCTCCATTAGCTGTTTCTGCAGAGGCTGTTTCCAAAGCAGTAAAACTCCAAAACAAACAGAAGTTTCTCTAACTCCCCTTCACAAAATGAGTTACATCAGAAACACATGGAACACCACTCTGAGGGTTTTGGATTCCTAAACTGTCTCACCCATGAAAACCCACAGAACACTGTGATATGATATCTGAAGGAAAATAATTGTCTCCTACCTGGGTTTTCTGATACAGCAGCTGTGGGACTGCCAGCAGCCAAGCACAGCAGCCTCCCCTAGCAACAGGCTGCTCTGCTTTTTAAAGAGAAAGGCTCAGATTCTGCCCCTTCTGCCACTAAAGCCATTCTGGAAGACTTCTTTTGTTTTGTAGACAATTTTTTTTTTACAGTAAGAGGGAAAGAGAAAGCTATAAGTAAAATACAGGGAAGATGAAGAAGTGATTGCAGCTCCTGCTGACAGCACCTTATCCTAATCATTGCATTGGAGTAGAGGAAATCTGTCAGTGCTACCAGATAGTTTGTAGAAATGTGAATTGTCTTACATATGGTTCCTAATTTTTATAGGTACAAAGCAATTTATAGTATTCCTAAAAAATCTGGAAAGATCTTTTCTGCTGAGCCAGGTTGTTAAGAAGTAATTTCTTACAATAACATTTGCATCAGTATCTTTATAACAGCCAGAATAAACAACACTGTGGGTACTAAATGGAGTTGTTGCTAAACCTGTTTATAATTGCCCCTGTACAATCAGCCCCTGTAACTTCTGAAGGTCTGTTGCTGCAAAGCTTTAATAGCTGGAATCACATGAAAAGAGATGGCTGAATTGTCTCCTATTTCTGAAAGTGGTTATAAAAAGTCATGGGAAGAAGTAAACAGTCACAGAAGATGAAAGATCTGTAGTATGGACATTTAGTTAAATTAAGTGGAACTATCACAGCTAGAAGGAGCTGGCATGAGAATATTTTTCAAGAATGGAAATGTCAGGTTTTTGAAGGTGATGCGTCCAGTCCACAATTTCTGATATCTGCAAAGTCTGCAAATATGAACAGCATTATTAAGGAACATTAAAGTAGTACCCTAAAGGAATAGTGGGAACCTTTGCTTACCAGGATGAAAAGCTACTTAAAAACATGTCAGGATGGACATGACTCCACTCCCAGAAATAAGACAGAATTTAAGCCATATATGATTCCTGGAGGGGAGAAAAACACATTTATTTCAGTCAGCATCATAAAAACAGGGAAGCCCAGTGTCTTTGATTGCACTGTGCAGCAGATGCAGTGCTCCAAATGAGATGATGTGACAAGCTTTGCTGTGTTAGGTGCAGCACTGTCACTGATGTTTTGCCAAGCATGGCATTTGGAGCAGACAGAACCTGTGGGAGCTTGCAGAGGGAAACCATTATAAAAAGCAAAATGTTGATCTTTAGTGAAAGAGAGCCTTCAGGTTTTATGGCTGGGGCCATGGCTGTGGGCCTTGTTTTTGGTACTACCATCTCACCACAGCACCCTACATCTACTGCTCAGGGAGAGGCTGTGCTGGCTGCCCCGAATGAGGCAGGCCACAGGGTGATCTCACGAAATAAGATGTTGTTGTATTATTAGAATAGAAGTTTTGGCTACTGTAGGCAGCTCTGCAGTGATCTCAACCTCAGAGAGGTTACAAAGAAGAGAGAACAAACTCTGCTCAGCGTGATTATTTTAAACTGATTGCACCTCACTCCAGTATGACTGGATTCACAAATAAAATTCCTTGAAATTTGTCACACATGGAGGAAAAATCAGTGTTCACTTATCAGACCATCTGCCAGAAGATGCAGGTGGTGTGGAAAGGAGGAAAGCCTGCTGCTTTGGCAGCTGCAGCAGTGGTAGACAAGTTTTCAGATGATTAAAGAGGTTGTTTTTCAACTCAAAGTTTAAATCCCTTCCACTATCTTCCCAACCTAAGATTAATGCTCGTTTGAAAGTAAAGAATGAAAAGAGAATGCTGGTAAATGGTATTTTTTTTAAATATAATTCACTCATTTCTAGAAATCTCATCTGCATCTTGCTAAGAGTTCACTTTTGGAGCCTCTGGAGAAATACAATTATTTTGTTTTTCAGTAAATCAGTCTTTCTTGTCCGTTTGTTAATGTGACAAAAGCAAGGCTATCCTTTCACAGAAACAACTTTACGAACACAGTGTTATGCTTTATATTGTATTAAGGATTCTGACGGGCGCTTTAAGTTTGAAAAGCAACAATTTTATTATTTATTTGTAATTTATTTGTAATTTGTAATTGATAATCCTTAGAAATTCTTAAGTATGTTGACTTTGGGCACATGAATGAACTATCTAGCCCACCTTCACATACAGTAAAACCTTTGGGAGGACAGTCAAGTTACTGCACTCGAAGCTGTCCAAGGAGGAACTGGAGCATTACTTCATGAAAGGTCTGCCAAGAGGTCACTTGCATCATTATAAAGGTACTGCTGTGTTCTTCTCATCAATCCATATCTTCTGAGAGACGTGTAAATTGCAGTATTAAATTACACCAGTTCTTCCACTTATATTGTTGTCTAAGAGCAGCAATCATACTTCTGCCATCTGAAAGTTAAATGCTAACCTCAGTTCATCACTTAGATATAGGTAATATGAAGAGTCAGGTATCTTCTCCAGCCCCTTCCTTTCTTAAAGCAGGTATTCAATATGTTGTTGTCCAAACTGAGATTTACCCCACCTATTTCTCTGCATTGGTGACAGGAAAAGTAGCAACTAGTTTAGCCTAGGCAATGATGTTTTAGAGATTAATGTCAGAGAAGATAATTTCACACTAATGGTTTGGGCTGCAAGAACCATCTCCACATAGGAAAAAAACTTCCTTACTGCTCTTCCAGCAGGTAGTTGTTCAATCATATAAAAAAAATTGCACTCAGAATTGAGGGATATAAGCTCAGTGCCAAATAATCTGAAACAGTTTTGTATGTTTGATATTAAAATATAGTTGCATAACATGTTTAATTATTTTTTCTTTTGCCTTAGGAGGTAACTTTCATGAATTGATCGGATGTTTGCATCAGCATAAAACAAAGCATCACTGAGAACACTGAGATTTTCATCCAAGTGCTTGGAACTTTGTGCACATCAGCATGAGACGAATATGCCTCTGAAATTCAGAAATACTGACATAACCTCGATTTGGAGTGCTGAGTTTAGGAATGATGTGGAAAAGAACATAACCTCTGAATGCTCTGCAAGCTGAAGTATAAATGCTTTGTTCTGAAATGAATAATCGATTGTTAAAAGCAATGCATTACTCACTGAGAAAGATATTCCTATTGAATGAAACAGCACCAGTGCAGCTGAGCAGGTGAAATATCATCAGCCACTGTGATGCATTGCTTTCTCAACTCTATTTATGTTCTGTTTGCTTTCCTGTATTATTTCTTGGATAGGATTCACCACCTACTGAAATACATATATTAAATAAGCCATGCTTCCGCATAAAACTAAAGTTCCTACTGACTAAATTGCCTGCTATATCATTACAGTTATCCTGAGTATGAAGTACATGCCAATGGATAAATTAGACTGATGACTGAAGAGTGAATATTTTGGTAAATGTAAAACTGTATTCGGTAAATAATAACCTAGCAGGTGACTCATGGAAGGTAAATAAAAATGAAGTATTACATGAACTGCACCACTGCACCAGCTATAGAAACATACTCAGTAGGGAACACATTAAGGTGCTTTTTAGATTTTTGTATCTTTGCCATCGCCAAAACGCATAAATGCTGTTAGGCAGATTTATGAAGCTTTGAAGAATGCAGGTAATACTTTCGATCCTGATATGCATTAGTAGCTTTTTTCTCCATATTTTGTGAGCACAGAAAAAAATTCTTTAGGACGGGTTGTGTTTACTGCATCTGAAAAAATTATGGCAGCACAAATCATGTGGATATGAAAAGCAGTAGTGAGGAAAGTGAAGGTACTTATTCAAAGTAAGGGATGTAAGTTTACAGATGAAGTTTTCAGTATGATTATAATGTTTAATTAGCTATCTAGGTTAAAAATGTTTATCAACATGTGGCTGACATCTTTGTCACTCTACCACGTATAAAGAAAGCTTGAGAGATTAAAAGACTGTGGGGGCTATTTTGTTTCAAACAACTTTATTTTTGCTTATGTGTATCTCCATACATATATCCCAGGTAAATATATGTGGGGTTTTTTTTAATCTCAGGAATCTCAGGAACACTGAGATTGAAAGCTTCTGGGTGGTATCAGGTTTGTATGAGTTCTTGCGTCCTCCTTCAGAAAGCCTAAGAGGTTGTGCTACAGCAAATAATGCTTGCTTCTGGGAGTTTCTCCTGGTGATGCTATTTTTTCTCTGCTGATTGTAGACGAAGCGTAGATGACAAGTGTAGTGCAGATGCCTAACTTCATGTGCCACTATGGCACATACACTGTGTAGAAACCTAATTAACGTCAGATGTAATCCTAAAGGGATTCTTTGTTATTCCAGATCATCTTGAAACCAACCCAACCTATCCCCTCACCTGATAGCATAAACAGTGGGGAGACTTCAGCCCAAGGTATTTTCACTATAAATTCAAATGCAGACATAGGGAATATGTCTAAGGAAACGTCATGTCATCAAAGCTGATCTATTTTCGAGTAAAACAGCAGTAACAACTATGATTTACTTTAGGAAAATGTTTTGAGATTCTGAATAAGGGCAGGGACATGTGGTACTTGTGTACATATGTTGCCCATTCATGTAATAAAAAACTTCTAGCAAGAAACCTTTAAGTATAATTCAACAGAATTACTTGTTTTTAACAGTTCGTGCCAAAATACCAGACTGTTCAAGTAGCTACATAATCCAAATGGGAAATTTAGGGAAGCTAAAATGACTTTTCTATGATTGTACTAACATAAATTTAAAATTATTAAGCAGAGGGAGGCAATAACTCTTGGTTTGCCTGTACTCATGATGTCATTTTCAACACAGGTATGGTTAAAATATCTCTCTTACATTTCATTCATTTTTGTATCACAGGGAAGCAGTTTGCTCTTAGTTAGAAATGCAACCAGTAACTTTTCATTTTAATGCCATATTCTTTCTCTATTCAGTGGTGAAAATTTTGTTTTGTCTGAAAATGTCCAGATTTATTATAACCATCAAATATGTTTCTGACAGCCTGAAGAACATCTGTTGTGCTGTCATAAGGATGGTCTGTAGGAATTTTTTAATTTTGAAGATCTGAAATATCTGTAAGCTTCACAGTAATAAAGTTAATTTACATCTCCTAATATAAACTTTCTGTTGAGTCAAATGCTGTAGAACTATTTCCATATTACTTTGGTAAATTAAACATGTAATGAAATACTTTCATTAGTTGGGTTTTTTTTCAGAATGCATATTGTAGGTCCAATCCTGTATCTGTTGAATTATGTGTCCTGCACGTTATGTGTGCATAGTGATTGTCTGTTCTGACCTGTGGAACATCGCTGCTGAGAGCTGCTGTCTGTGCCTTGTATCATCAGCGCTGTTTGTGAGGAAGTGGCATAAATCGTTGATGTAGGAATGATGATTGGGCAGCATTTTGCACTCATTTTGTGCTAGACTTGCAGATGTGTAAATGATTGTACAGTACTGTGATAAACTGAGTCTGTAAATGTTCTCTTCCATATTTTCCACAAGAAACAGCGCATGTATAACACTAATAAATTAGATGCCAAGTTGGAAAAACATCCACTTTCATCTTCTACCACACTGTCAAATAAAATGAGGGTTGTACAGGCATTGCCAGTTTGATTTGTGAGCAGAACTTTGCACCTGTTCATTGCATAAGTAACAACCGTGTACTCAAAGGCGTGTGTGTTGTTGCATGGGAAAATAAGGGATTAGATGCAGGGTGCCCAGGTTGATATTCCATATGTAATTGCAGTGCATTGAAAACTATTTGCATAACTGTTAGAAATAACAAAGTTCTGTAAATCTGGGACTAATAAAACAAGATTGTAATTTCTTGCAAAGCAAGTACGCCTCTAAACATGCAGTTATAGATGGCCAGTCTTGACCTACAAGGTGTTAAATGCTGAAGAACACACGATTCTCCTAGCCAATTTTCACAATGATTGATTACTACCATTAGTAAAATGTGCTCTTGATTTCCAGTGGGAATTTATAGTTTCTCAGCAGTGGATCTTACCATGCCCTTGTCTGATGGAATGAAGTGACAGCTACTACCAGACATCATGCACATCACTTCTTAACATTCCATTGACAAGAAAAATAAATTGGCCTTGTTAGATGTACTGAGTACATTAGTAGAGTTGCAGCCTTTTTTTCCCCCCAGTTTTCTAGTATGTTTTTGAAACATGAACATAAGTAGCAGTCTCATAAGTAGCACTACTCAGTATGAATTATTATATCGTTATGAATACTGTACTTGAATGGCCACTGATCATACATCCAAAGCAACAGCCTACTCTTACAACCTATATTCTGACTATCCACAATGTCCCCTGTATCTTTTCCAGGTTCACTGATCTCCTGAATTCAGTCTTCCATCTCATCTGTAACCTAAAGTTATTTTATTGCTTTTGGCCATCTTAGAGTACAAGTAATTCTGCTTAAGTGATGCGACTCCATTTGTTCTATATAATTTATTCTCCTTACTGTTACTGTTCTATCACATTTTTGACATCTTTTTTTTTTTTTTCAGCAGGTTTATATTTTGTTCCACATTTTTGAAAAAGATATTGAATAACATTGCAATAATAGCAAACCCACTTACACTGAAAACACTAAAATACTGATTGTATCTACGTGTTTTTAGCTCAGTCAACTTTTAATTATTTTGTATGTTTAATATCTTTATTCTGTTCTTTCTGGACTGCAATTAGGCTGTCCTCAGCTGGTAGAAATTTTCATGAAATATTAGGAGGTTAACTGCTCACAAATATCTTTTGTTGGTGTAAATATCAGATGAGAACATGCTTCTGACCTGTCCAGCAGACATCTCTACTTTATTCCTCTCTTTAAAAAAAAGTTTTCTTTGTTTTTAATATATTACCTGTCTCATAATGACCAAGGACAATATTGCTGTCAATTGATCAACTTTTCTTTAATATCGTATACAAAATATCAATTCTACTTTGTAACTTAATATATTTTATATAAAATCCAATGTGCAGTATCTTAAATTTGTTTAAATAGTATCGTAAACATAACTTCCATGAGGAGTCTGTCCTGAAGCAATGCAGTCTTTTATGAATTATAGTTCCTTTTGATATCCCTGTTGTTAGGTAAAGAATCCAGATTCTAGGAATCTCCATCTGAACTCAGATTTGGTTCCTGTCAAAGCAAAAATAAATTCCCAGGTTATTCATTTTCCACTTTGTGTCCCACACACAGCTAGATAAAGTCATGTGCTGGCTTGTTGTTTGGCTGTGATTTGGCATTATCTGCTTCAGAGCTCATCTTCGTCTGACAAAGCATCGAGATAATCTGTATCAACATATAAGAGAAATCCAGAAAACAAGCTGTCTGCCCATGTTGGGTCTGAAAAGAGACCGTTTTGGTCAGTGTAGAAGATCTCAAGCCATACTTCATCTTCTGGCTGAAGGTAGATCACAGTGGATCCAGAAGCTACGTCGTGGTTTCCTGTGTTTGCATCAAATGTCTTTATGCGGTACTTCCCGTTGTGAACCAGCCCAATCGCAAGGTGCTTATTTGCCAAAGTGATGTCATAAGAAAAATAATAAATCCCTGGGATGGCACAAATAAACTTCCCCGTGGAAGGGTTGTAATGTTCACCCTCGTTGAAGAGGACTTTATTGAATACAATTGGTAGTCTTTCCTCAGGGTAGCTGGTGGTGATGCCAACAGAAAAGGCAGATTTCAGCACTATCTTCCCACACTTACAGACCCCTGGTGCACCTGGCTCTCCTCGGTCTCCTTTATCTCCCTTAGGTCCAGGTGGTCCAGCTGGACCTACTTCACCCTTGGCACCAATCAGTCCTCCTGGTCCTTTTTTCCCAGACTGACCTTGGTCTCCTTTCTCTCCGGTTGGTCCTAATGGCCCAGTTTTTCCTCTTAAACCTTCAAAAACATTTTAATTTAGTTAATCGTTTCTATTATCATCTTAGTAAATGATGTGTAGGCTACTGGGTATATCTGAACAGACAAGAAAAGCAAGGTCAGAATTTCATAATGCTTCAAAAATACTTTCAGAATCTTCTAAATAAGCTTGTGAAAAGAATAGCAAGTTGAAACAGAGCAGTGGACTACACAGCCTGCGAGTTCTTTGTTTTATATTCCTAGTTTTCTTCATACGCCTTGATTAAACACTGAGGAACTATATGTCCATTGCAGACAGAGGCATGGGTACTGCTGGTGTAGAGGACAGCAGTGTGGTTACCCATATAGTGATGCCAATGCACTAAATATTACTTACTATTTCAGTGGTTTTATTCTGTACCTACGAACTTGTCAATCTTTGATTCCTGGCTAACAGCACAAATGAAACTAATTATTTGACACCAGTGCTTCCACATATACCTTGGCAATGTCCCCTTTTTGTTCAGCATCTGTGCATAGGAAGACTGTGCAATTACATTTATTTGCACGTTAGACTATATGCATATCAGACATATCTAAAATATATCTGGATATTTTCTTTCTGTCACTGCATGCATCGCACTAAACCCACACAGGCACATACACACACATGTTCATCATATGTATATGTGTAATAGTAATGATGAAAGCTCTTATTTTGATGCACTACTATGTTAGTTGACACAAATATTCAATACCTGCGCTCCCCTTTTCACCTTTTTCTCCTTTCCTGCCATCTCTACCATCTCTTCCTGGAAGACCAATGCGTCCATGTGGCCCTGGGGCTCCGTTAGCTCCGGGGGGGCCCACGGGACCTGGCAACCCAGGGATACTGCAGATGTATCTCGTATGGTAGTTCTCTCCTTTGAATTGGTTTTGAAGTGGTTGTTCACTGGTGTAGATGGCAAAACTTGTGATGTACAGCAACACAAACATCATTGAATCTGGAAAAAGTGCACATGAAGAAGACTTTATGTATATGATGATACTCTGATTCCATTCAGATGGCCAGTAGGAGCAACATTTTCTAGTGAGGAAAAAGCATGCACCTTTACTTCATTTTGAAGCCCTTGTCCTTGCAAATGAATCTAAATCCTGACTAACAGTAGCAGGAACTTGCCAAGTTTGGAGCAGGGACACCAGTGAGAGAATTACAGTTTCATTGCTTGCTTGCACACTGGCGACCACAGCACCATTACTTCGCTGTAATGGGCCAGATGGGAGCAGACCACTGTCCTATGGCTCTGGTGCTAACAGGGCTTTCTTTTTAAGCTTGGGCTGGACTGCCATGTGAAATGAGCTACATCACAATATCTTGTAAGAAAATTCATTAAAGTATTATATTTTGTGGTTGGATGGATGAACAATTCAATGAATTGGATTTCTTTGTTGCATAATGTATACTGAGGGGTTAAAGAAAAAAACACTGCACAAACAGAAATGTGTTGAGGAGTTACAGTACCTGATATACAAAGGTGTTCAAAACTAGCGTTGCATTAGCTGAGATCCAGTCATGAGTCAGGTGAGATATTGTGAGTCGAGCTGTTTCTTCTAATTCACTTGCTGGACTCTCAGAGCATGTCTGTGGGGGGTTTTGTTGGAGTTGTCCATTACTTCAGAACCGACTGACAGCACAGAAGCAAACTGAAGTCCACTGGTTACTGTGGGGAGAAAGAGAAGAAATGGGTCAAGAATTAAAAAAAATATCTGTGAAATACCATAAAACTTTTTTTACAGTGAAAATCAGGTTCATTCTCAAACTCATAATTATATTACAAAATGAATCAATATAGAAATGCTTTTCATTGCCTACTCTGTTATACAAACTGGCTTTGCTGATTGACTTGAAAACCCAAACGGACATATCTGCCTAAAGTTCATGTTATCTCCACGGCCACGCTGTGATATATGACATGACCAAAACTATTCAGCAGGGAAAAAGACCAGCACTTCCACATCCACACTCTTTACCAAGAGTAGGAAACGAGAAGCTGCATCTTGATATTGATGCAACGAAGAAAAAAGAATGAAAAGATTATTGAAGAGAAGTAAGCGATGCTCCAAAATTATCTTCAGTGATTTATATTCTGCTTTTCATATTAAACATCTTATATCAAATTGGCAGAAACCAAACTACTAATTTTGCTGTCATTTGATAAATGCTTACAGTGCAGGCAGGCACAACAGTTTCCAAGAATGAATTAACATATGAATGTGCAGCATTAGAGGAGAACAGCAAATGATGACTCCAAGGCAGTAGTTAACTATAAGCACAAACTTTACAGCAATGTTTGCTTGATATACAACTGGGTGTGCCCAAAGAGAGCTCATGGATTTTCATGGGACTTAAATCAGGGACTGCAAAGCTGTCTGCAAAGAGGCACAATTTAATAATGTGGCCAGGAGGGAGAAGCTTGGTGGAACTGAAGCCTAAGACTGCCTATGCATCTTACACAGAGCTGACGGATGAGAAGCAGATACGACCTAAGGACCAAGGATGGGAACAAAATATACACTTTGCCAGATCAAAGCCTGAATCAGTAGGCTAGATGTTCCCACACTGTGTTGTGCATCAGCCAAGCAGAAACAATTTCCACAACTGCTGGTTTTGCCTGTCCAAGATCTTTGACAAAACACAACAAGAGCTGTCACACAGTTGCTCCTGTCATTGGCTGGCCAGTAACCTACTGTTGTGTGGAGCTGTCTCCAGTTCCCATATCTCTCCTGCTGTTCTTCTCATCTGCCTATAGGAAATAAATTAGCCTGGGACATGTGTTCCTTCTAGGGCTCTGGGAAAAAATCATCTGGGGAAGGCAGGGAGAACAGGGTTGTTGGGATAAGGATGTACCTTAGAGGGACATTGTGGTTTGAGTTTGGCCAGGGAAAGGCACATAGGTGTTGGAAAATAAAGAACAGGAAAACTTTCCAGCACTGGGGTGGAGGTTCTTAAGAAAAGATGGGGCTGTGAACCAAAATAGTGGGACTGTAGGAAGGTAACAGAGATGAGATTAGGTGAAAATGGTAATAAGGTTCAGATGATTATGTTCAAAGTCCAAAATTTAGGCTTAGGGGAAATACAGAAGGCTAATTCCAACAGTGGTCCCCAAACAAATGACCTTTGGGAAGCCATGTGTTAGGCCACAGAATCAGGACCTGTTTTGGCCTTGACTTCTGGCTCTTATATTTCTTCACCCATAATGATTGTGTTTTAAACGGAGGAGTGAAGGATGCGTCTCTACTTTATTGCAGCAGCCTCTTGGGAAGTGTGAATCACCTCAGACGAAGAGAGGATGTACAGCATTGAACCCATGCCTCCTTTTTCCTGGGTGTTGCTTTAAAAAATAAACTGTTAGTCTGAAGGTGAACAATAACTTAAGGCCATGCTTTTGGAATTTCAGGCTGAATGAGGAGGCCAAAATTAGAATCTTCAGTTCACCGAGACTCACGGAGTTAGAAGGTAGAGTAAGACTTCCCAGATTCTTTTTTCAGGAGTCACGTATGTTCCATTGCAATACTTGATCACATAGAGTTAAATGTTAGGCAGAAAATGAGTCATAAATTAGACTTTCTTCTTTTTTTCTAGTTGTCCTTTCCAAAAACATACACTTTTGTCTGTAAGTTGGAATAGGAAGCAATGTCATTTATATGTGCCAAATAATGTTTATTCAAGGAAAAACAACACTTGAGAAGTTCACTTTTTTATCCAAATAGCAAAAATCAGAACAAGCAGATGTTATTCATGTTAAAAACAATTACAATTATCTTCACTGAAGCCAGCACCAAAGATAATAAAGAGAATGATATGAACAAAGGATTAGAATGTTCTTCCAAGTTTAGAAAGTGGCTTTTCAATAGGTACCAAATCAGAGCATGAACACATGCCAAAGCTTTCACTGGAAGACTACAGACACGCTTATCCCTTCTAATGTGAGGTGATTTCTGGCACAGCGTTTGTAAGTGAGGGTGGCACATGCAGTTGTTTCATCACCTTTTATATTGCATAAGTAGCAGAGTCATTGCCCTTGTGTATGAACGTGAAAGATCATCTGATTCTTTTAATGTCAGAAACGTATTCTAAAAGTTATTCTGATATGTTGTTGCAGATCTGCTGACATGACAGATCTACCATGACAAGATATTCCACGTATTACATTCCTATTGAAGCTACACGCTGGACTGAGGATCTGTATCCTCAAGTTTCTAGGAAATCTCAATGCATTACCAATATACTCAGATTGTACTCATTAACATTTTTAAGTTTAAGAATTAAGGAATTATAGCAAATTCCCAGTCTTGAGACTTCTTGGTATATGATCTAATCTTCCTCCCTTACCCAGCTATGCACATCTTAATTTTTAAATTTACTAATTGGCATTGTTCTGAAACAATCATAAGAGATTTCTCATCAATCTTTTACAAATAAAAACTGGGTCAAAAGCCAGTGGTTGTTAGTCACAAGCTATCTTGGCTGTATTCTTACTTTTATGTTTCCTTGCTAGCTTTGAGTTCACTTCCAGTACAAGTACACAGGCATCTGAGTAGGATGGAAAGATATATTTAACTTCTTTGTGCAAAAAGGTGTAGATGAGAAATATTAATACTCTTGGTCCTTTCTTATCTGCAAAAGTCACAATGACGTAGTAGTGCAAAACACAGCAGTCAGTGCATCTGTGACTCTCAGATAGCAGAGGCTCTTAAGACCTCACATCACTACCATCACTACCATCACAGCATCCCTGCTGTGGGGTGTACACATCAAGTCCACAGCTGGCCATTGCCACACTCTGTGAGTTAGCTATACAGCCATCAATCTTCTCATAGTTTTCTGTTGTCTTTGTTTCCCTTAAGAGAGGGAGAGTGACCTGAAACTTTCCGAGCTGTCTGAACTTGTGATTGCTAGTCCCAGAATGACTGATGGTGCCCAGAGGGATCAGCCGGTGGAAAAGAACATTAGCTAAATATTTCTGAGAAAACAATCCATAAAGGCCTTATTAGCAGTGCTGACATTTAATGGTCTGATTTGCTTCAGTGTGCACTCAGTCATGTTTAAACAGTCTCCCTCCTAACTATGTTGAATGTGGTCAGATTCTTCAACCATGTCTTAATGCCTTCACAAAAAATAAAGAGTTTATAGTCGATCCCAGAAGTTCAATTTGTTTGATTTTCAAAATATCAAAGCAGTGGGATTCATTTTATTCCTCAGTCTCTCACTTGAAATCATCCATTCTTATTATTTACAAGGTCATTTTTACTAAAAATGCCCTAGAATATGATAAAGGCATTTATCAGTGAGATAAACTGCCTCACCTGGGGGAGTTTTCACATGAGGGCTGGTACGAAGTGTACCAGAAAATGCAAGGAGGTAAATAAAATCTGACAGAAGTTGTCTTGACTGACAGCTGAGAAGTTAAGTCAGTTTCTTTTGGTCTGCAACTGTGCCTGCTGTATCCAAGATCTGGGGAACTACAGGCCTGTCAGCCTGACATCAGTGCCAGGTAAGGTTATGGAACAGATCATCTTTGAGAGAGATCACATGGCATGTACAAGACAACTGGGGAATCAGGCCCAGCCAGCAAAGGTTCATGAAAGACAGGTCCTGCTTGACAAACCCGATCTCCTTCTATGATTGAGTGGATGAGGGAAGGAAGGATGCCTGGTGGATGAGGGAAATGCTGCTGACGTGGTCTACTTAGACTTCAGCAAAGCCTTTGGCACTGTCTCCATCAGTATTCTCCTAGAGAAGCTGGCCCATGGGTAGCATGGCTTGGATGGGTACACTCCTTTCTGGGTTAAGAACTGGCTGAATGTCCAAGCTCAGCGACATGTGGTGAATGGAGTTGAATCCAGCTGGCAACTGGTCACGACCAGTGTTCCCCAGGGGTCAGTACTGGGGCCTCTCCTGTTCGTTGTCTTTACAGATGTCCTAGTTGAGGAGATTGAGTTCATTCTCAGTCAGTTTTCAGATGACAGCAAGTTGGGAGGGACTGTTGATCTGCTTGGGGATAGGAAGGTCCTGCAGAGGGATCTGGACAGGGTGGATCTCCAAGCTGACACCAGTGGGATGAAGTTCAATAAAATCAAATGCCGGGTCCTGCACTTTGGCCACAACAACCCCAGGCAACGCTACAGGCTTGGGGCAGAGTGTCTGGAATTACAGAATCACAGAATCACAGAATTGTAGGGGTTGGAATGGACCTCCAGAGATCACTGAGTCCAACCCCCCTGCCAAAGCAGGTTCCCTACAGCAGGTCACACAAGTAGGTGTCCAGGCAGGTCTTGAACACCTCCAGAAAGGGAGACTCCACGACCTCCCTGGGCAGCCTGTTCCAGTGCTCCGTCACCCTCACCGTAAAGAAGTTCCTGCGCACATTTGTGTGGAACTACCTTTGCTGCAGTTTCTGGCCGTTAAGACAGGAAGACTGTATGGAAGAAATAGACCTTGGGATGTTGGTTGACTCTCAGCAAAACATGACCTAGCAGTGTGTCCATATTGCCAGGAAGACCAACGGCGTCCTGGCTTGCATCTGAAATAGTGTTGCCAGCAGGAGCAGGGACTGTACTGAGCACTGGCAAGGCCACATCTCAAGTACTCTGTTCAGTTTTGGACCCCTCAGGAATACTAAAGGGAGAACCTCAAAATGGAACTTCATTAAGTGCAACTTGAGGGAGAGGTGATGGCTGTGAAGTTGAATCTCACAAAGGTGTAGGTCTCAGGAGACCATGTCTCACCTACAGAAATGATAGAGGCATTTTCAAGCATGTGAAAGCTTGAAACTTAATGTAAATCAATGAGGCTCAACCTTCTGAGAAATTAATGCATTTTGAAAATAGCACCAGGGCAGTGAAGCCTTATATGTTTTTTCAAAATGCCAGAACACAGGCTGAGTGATATCTCCAAACACAGGACATGTTAGCAGGTGTCCCCAACCTCTGGGATTGCCAGGCTGTTCCACTGTGTGCACCTCAGAGGTCCCATCCATGCCAGTGCCCTTACATGGGACTTGTCAACACACAAGATAAAAATCTGGCCTCAAGCTCAACAGTTTCCTGACAATTAGTGGCTGTTCAGAGAAAATCCTGGTCTCATGGAGTGATTCTACCCCAAAGTGATTACTTCAACAGCATTACTCTCACATTTACACTGGAATAGAGAAAGGGGAATTTGGCTTGTTTCATCCAGAGATGGGAGCCAGGAAGAGTGAAAAATAGAATGAAATTTATGTAATGTCTGCTTTTGGGTAATAGCACATTTTTAATTATACTTCTGCCTGATTAAATCAAATCTGTAAATAACAACTTGATTTTCAATGAGATTAACCTCTGTCTGTGAGACAAAAGGATGTGCATGTTAGCAAGACAGCTCCGAACAGTCTGAAGCACTGAAATAAGATAAAATTTAAATTCTGTTACAGTGTAATTCATTGAAAGAAAGACTTGTGCTTATGTAGAAGACAGAATAATGCTTCATGGCCCCCATCATGCCTCTCAGAAATGCCAGCTCCAACCAAGCTGACCCTATCTGAGCCCAGCTTATATACCCAGAAGGCAGCCGCACAGTTCCTGTGTTTCTAGTTTATGGGCTTGATTTTCTGCAGCTCCACATTTTGTGTAGGTGTATGCATCAGGCAAGAGCTGGCTGCTCCCTGAATCTTGGCATGGCATGGGCTCCTATGGGGTGGCAGAGCAGGATCTTGCCCATCCCACAAACCCAGCAGGGAGCAGGACAGTGGCATCCCCAGCTCTGGGCACTAGGAACACGTGTGGGATGGGCTCAGGCCAAGCTGAGACACCAGCCCATGGGTGAGGTTCAGCTGGACTGCAGTGGGGTCCTGTGCCTTGGCAGGGCGGGAACAACCCATCCCACTAATGCCCTCATGACTCTAGCAGTTGATACTGATTGAAAGAGGGGAAAAAAAGCATTATGATCCTGATCTGGCAGCTTGCGCCACTGTACACATATGGAAATAACAATTCTCAGCATGAGGCTTACAAAGATCTATTTAATTCCATTTGGATTCCTACTCCTCTCTCCCTGCTGTGGCATTCACTGAGCTGTGGCATTCACAAGAGGGTCAACTCTTGCTCTTCAAGATTTGCTTTCTTTCAGCCTCCTGATGAGAATCATTTCTGTGGTTGAATGTTTGGATTTGCAGAATCTCAGTCTAAATTCTGTTTTTAAAATGTACAAACTTCTCTGAGTTGTGAAGATGTAATGTCAAACTCCTTGACATGAAGAAATGTTTGGACTGTTTTTAGAACACATTGGAAAAGCCAAAATCTATTACAAGAGCTTTTTGCTTATTGAATTTCTAACACCGGCTAATCTTTTTCCCTTTGTATTTCTGACTTGGGCAATTCAAGCTGACAGCTCCAAATCTCTATAAAGAAATCTCATGAAGAAAAAAAAATATTGTTTTCTTTATATGTTTTTATATTGTGCCAGACCTTGGAAGGGACAAAGTCATACTGTTGTATAAGCGTGAGTCTCAAATGCCAATCCTTATTATTAAAGGTGTTTCATCAGTTTCACAGAGAGGAAAAAAGAAAACACAGCACAGAATTTTTTTTCAGGAGATACATTCTTTCATCACCTCAACATCTATTCTGTGTCAATGATTTAGTCCTATGTGCTTCTGTTTTTTCATCAGTAAAACAACAACATCAATAAGAACAGAGATAGTATTGTTCTGCTGATGTAAAATCTGGTTATTTCAAAAGCACTTTACAGATTCTGTTTTTTTCTAAGTAGCTGGGACAACCATTTTGTATTTCAAACCAAGTATCTCATGGGAGATTAAAATGGATGAAGTCAGCACAATTCTTGCAGTTTCTTCAGTGCTGGGTGGATGAGGCCTAGGATCTGACAGTTAAGTCAATTTTGACTTCATATCAGAGCATCAGACATACCTCTGCTTGCCACTGGGAACAAAATTCAGGCCTCATGTAGCCGGGCATAGCACCACTGAAACCAGCTGCCTCATACTTATAAATGGCCTTGAAGGTGTGCTCTCTCTTAGGTTCCTGCAGCATTAATCTTCCTGCTTTTTGTCATGCATCCTATCTGCTTGTTTCCCTGGCCCTCCAAGGGAACAGAACGAAGAAGGAGACGCTGCCAGCTGGCTTGACGCTTGGTAGTAGGAAGGGAATCCTTTGCCTGCAGAGGGTGGGCTTTGCCTTGACTTTGGTCTGTATGTGTGTGGCTCTCCACAGTGACCTCTGCAGGGTCTACTCAGGACACAAGTTTGCATTTTTGGGTGGTCAGAAAGTCGTAGAGAGGCAACCAATTTCATCTCATTTTCACTTAAGTTTGGCCTGATCTCAGCCTGCCAAAGGTGTTCTGATTGTCACTTAGCTTTTCTCTAAGGTTTTGGAGCATGGTGGTTGCATTTAGTGTCAAATCTATTTACTAAAGGTTTTTTTTTCAATTTGACTTTGACTGATGGAGTTAATTTTCTTTAATGCAGATCTATTCTCTGATATCCTCAGCTGATCTACTTAGATTTGTTTCTAGCTGATAAACAGCAGTAAGCTGGCATGTAATAAACTGTTCTGTTCTTTTTATCTTTGTGATAGATATCTTCATTGGGCATTACGTAAAGTGCTATTTTAGTATTTGTGGTTTTGTTTATGGCTTAAAATACACATTATATCTTGAACAGAGTAATTGCAGCTCCTTTCCTGCTTAGAATTTCCATTTTCTTTCTGTGAGATACTGTGATGTGTTGTGAGGCTTCTGGTTTTCCTTAATCTTTGGGAAAGTTTAAACGTACATATGTATATATGTGTGTACACATACACTATAAAGTTTAAAAAAAGATTTATGAATTTATCAGCTTACGGGGGAAAATGTGGAAACACAATTTGGAGACAATTTTTTTGATGCATCTTCTATCCTGAAATTTTATTTATTCCACTTGCTTTATTAATGCATGAAAGTAGGTTTCTGCAGAAGTTCCTAAGCCTCTGTTGTTCTCATAAAATTAATTGCTATCCCAGTTTGTTCTCTTGGGGCAATTATGAAGTCATCCATAACAGACATTTCATTATGTCTCTTTTTTTGGATTAATGTTACATCTGAATGACTCTGCTAAATATGATCAAAAGCCCTTCTAGCCCAGTGCCTTTGCTCCCTGGCAGCCCTGCAGGAGGCTCTTGCGCTCCTTCCTGAGGATGTGGGAAGCATATGGTGATCCTCGCCCAGGGGCTGTCTTCCTACTTCTGGTATGCAGCTAAGCTCTTGTAAACTGGAGATATTTTCTCGATCTTTGCTTTCTGTCAGCCTTGCTGGACTCTTTATCCATAAACCTGGAACCAGTTTAAATGCTGGCTTTTCATATCAGTAAATTTGTTTGTTTAATTACACACAGAACACATCTGTCTCCTTTCAAGCTTTTTGTCTTCCATAGATCTTAATAGATAGATGATAATCTCATTGGATCCCCGTATTTTTGGAGCTGTAACAGGCAGTGGCAGTAACAGGCCTGCTCTTTAATATGTTCTCTTTCTCAGAAAAGCAGTAACTTTAAACGCCTTGTGGTTGGCACAAATATTTCTGTTGAATAACTTGAATTTGCAGTTAAGAATTGTATAAATTCTTATAAATAAATATGTGATCAGATGAATTGTCAGAATCATCTGCTCTTTTCCTCTGGTATATTAAGATTAGTAATCAAGATTTTGAAGGATGTGTAAGTCCAGCAGGTCTAGCACCTTCACTGTTTCATACCATGTCCTTACATCAGTGTAGACTCCTTGTGTCTAGCAAAGATGTAGAAATGCAGCTGCAAAAATGCAGCTGCCAGAGACTGTTATCTTGTCTCTGCCAAAGATGTGCTTCATGGGACAGATGTCACTGCTGCAGTGATTGGCATTCTGCAGTACTTAAATCTAAGAAAAGTAGTAAAACCCAAATATAATGTTTTCCAGGAGACATTAGTGGCCCTTATAGAAAAGAACAACACCAGTTTGAACCTCTTAAAGCTGTGTAAACTGTCATGTGCTTGCTAAAATGGCTGTAAGGATAGTTCTGAGGATTCTCTGTAAAATATTGTTTGTGTTGGCATATTTCTAACAAAATAATTATGGTTTCTTAATACAGATATATGTCATTGTTATTCAAAATGAAGTTTGCTTATTTTAATGTTTTAACCACACAATGTAAAATTATGCCAGTCCTTGCTTTGCTCCTTGGAAGTATCTCTCTGGAAGCAGTGGTGTTACTGATGACAACATGTCCTCACAGACACAGCACTGGATGGTTATGGGGTGATGACATTCACCATCCCTGTCAGGGTTGCCCTCCTCATCCTCCTCCTGTGTCCCGTCTCCTTGTTGGGCTCCTGAGTTTTGCTGAGCAGCTTTCCTCTCTGCTCTTGGAGCATCAGGAGCAAGGATCAAAATCCGTCTTGCTCCCAGAAGACATATGGTAGAAAACCCATTTTCCCCTTGTCCTCGGTCTACTGGGATATAGAATGCACTAGCTTTTCTCACCAATAGCCAGACGCTGAAGATGAAGGTGAGAATGAAGGAAAGATGTGTCACCATGCAGCAGCTGTGAGGGCTGTATTGGTGTGACTTTGGATGTTCCTCCAGATTGCCTCTGTGTCCTCAAAGGACAGAGAGAAAAGGGCAGTGGTCCACAGAGCAGCAGAAAGGTGTTGGCGGGCTGACTGTCCGTGTCAGTGAAAAGCCTTGTCCACCCTGAGTGATGCTACAGCTGGCCAAGCTGAAAGAGAAAAGTCCTTAAATGGAAACCTCAGATGTGAAACTCTTTTCCCTGCCAGAAATTTAGCTAAAGTAGACTGTTTGCTATAGTGAATATTCACACTGTGATGAGCCTAGATATCACAGTTCTTTCTGTCTCTTTGAGGTCTGTCTTCAGCCCACAATAGGGGTGCAGCATGCCAACAGTTACAGAGCATGAATATGTTGGAAAGCCACAGTGTGCACAGCATAGCCCCAAGCCCCAACGTGCTGGCTCTGCCCTCTCCTCATTTGTGGACTTTACAGACTAATCCTGTCTTGCAGACCATGAAAATGGAGATTCTGTGCAGGTGGTACCACTTGTGCAGAAGTAATCAAAGTCAAAACAAGTTCCTCTCCAGAGGCCCTCAACTGCAGAGAGGGCAATAATGACTCACAGCATGTTAGCAAAAGTAGTGGTTTTGGCAAAAACAAGAATCCCATTAAGTAAAGAGAGTGTTCTGCTTTAGAGTTCATCAGTGTCTTCTTTTTTTGGTTGCTGTTGTTTGTTTGTTTTTTAATATATTCTTTTTCTCTCCAAACTTTCCTAGTTTTGCCCTGTTGGTGAATGCCACACAGAAGCCAAGGGAGCCTGAAAGTGAAATCTCCAATAGTGGAGTTGGATGGACAGCCAAGACCTGCTCCTCGCAGCAGGTGCAAAGCAATGATGCCTCTGCCATTTCAAAGCAACAAATGGGCACAGCTCCTGGGTTTTGTGCACCTTTATTAAACAGAGGTAGCCAGAGAATAGAACCAGAGGTTGATGCCAGTAGCCAGAAACTGTTTTTTTTCATAAAGACAACCAATATTTTTTGAAGTGCATCTGTCAAACATGCTGTTATTAGATAAAACGGCTCCAGCTACCAGGAGATTGTAAAGCTCACAGTCTTCCCTCATTCTTTTGATTTACTTTCACCACAGGCAAGGACTTGTAGACTTTTGACTGTTGTTTACAAATAGACAGTCTGATAACATTAGCAAACATAAACAGGACTTTCCCTGCAAATCCTATCTCAAATACAGATTTCTAAGGACTGTTTTTATCTCTACCATCAGTAACTAGTTAAAATTCCAATTGTTTTTCTTAAAAAGAGTTTTAGTAGTGGGTAGTAAGCATGAGGTGAAATGAAAGCAATTGAAATTCTGAGGTGTGGTTTTATTAAAGGTTTAGAAAAAAGCTGTTAGAGACCTGCAGCTTCTAAATGGTACTGAAAAATGATAGTGCTCTCAGTTGTCAAAATGATTTTTTCTCATTTAATCTGTATGATACTCTTTTCTAACATTTATACATAAACTTCCTTGGTCTATCTTCAAATAATGTAGTTAATAAATGCCAGATCTCAGTGGATGCCTTAATTGAACTAGAATCAATCAATTTATTCTTGTGTGGCCTAAGTTAGGCACTTGCTGCAGAAAATTTGCACCAATTTAATATGTAACTATCCATCTGCAGTTTGTTTCTGCCATTCCTTTGGGCTCTCTTTGTAGATCAGCCTCTCCTGTGGGCTCTTCAGCCCATCTGACTGTGTATTAAAAAGGCACACTTTGTGGTCCAGTAGTAGGGGAACGCAAGAGCCAGCTGGGTAAGGGAGGCAAGAGTTCCCACGTGGTAAGTAACTGACCAGGGCATAATGCAGCATAAACAGTTTCTACACTCAGTGAGTCCACTAAATCAGCTGTTCCAGCTATGACATGGATCTTCACATTGCCATGGTGAGATGGTCCATCTGTTTATAGCCACTGTACCCAGGAGACCTCAGTGGACAGCACCTCAAAAGAACCTCATTGGGATTCCCCCAAATTTTTAATCATAAGGATGCCATTCTGGAGTGGTTGATACATCCTTATTTCCATCTGCCACTTTGCAACATGTGCAGGTGATAAGAATTTTCATCCACCATTGTTTGCTAGTGAATGGGAGCCAAAGCAATAAGAGTATCCAGATGGGTGCTTGCATTGGTCTAATTAAATCAGTTTTGAAACATCTTTAGGCTGTGGACAGATGTTCATTTTGTAGAGAGCCATCCCAGATGAAGATTATAAGCCAAGCTGCTGGAGGTTATTGCCCTCACAATTCTGCTGGCTGAGCCATCCCAGACCCTCCAGAGCTTGAATAAGCTGCACATATGACATCCCACTACTCAGGAGGTGACGGCTGGAGAGGCTACTACCTGGCTGTGCACACTGGCCTCCTTAGCACAGCATCAGGCTTTTTTGGCTCACCAGTGTCCATCTACCAGCCTGGTTTAGTCAAAATGGACCAGGTTGACCGAGGCAGCGGGAATGACAGATCTCTCATTTGCTTGGGTTTGTTGTGCCTGGGAAGGAGCGAGAAGCCCTACCTGAGTGAGGAATGGGGGGAAATATTGAGGTGAGTTAGGCTTGGCCCAGCTGGGTCCAGAAGATGGGAGCAGAAACCTGTCCTGCTGCCAAAGCCACAAGGGGCAGCCTGCGAGCCTTAGCTAGACCTGGCCAAGGACATCCACTGAAAGATCTACCCACTGCCTCTGCCCAACATGTTGAACTGCTTTAGGCTGCTCACATACCAAGGCCTTGGCACTGACTTGAGCTAGGGCTGCAGGGTGTAATGAAGGACTTTAAAGGCTGTCCAATCCAAACAAGGAAGCTTTTCTTGGTTAGTTGTTATATCTTTACCAAATGTGTTAGTATGTGCACAAGGTATGACACAATGTCGACTGAGTCTGATGAGATGTCTCCAGTTGACTGATCTTAGGAGACAGTAATGTACATTTTATGTAACAGTAATGTAAACTGTGGAAAATTAACATGCTCTTCATGTCCTAAACTCTTTAGGATTAGGAATTATCATATCTGTTATTTCAACAATTCTCAGTTGAAGTGTATCAGCTTAAAGACATTTTAACTGCTTTGCGTAGCTATGTGGCAATAGCTTTTGGCTGCTGAGCTGATCTATCAGCCACATCAACTTTATAGTTTCTTCCCATTGTCCAAAAAATGGGCTTGTTATTAAAGAAGGCAGTTAGTGATACACTGAAAAGTAGGAAAAATGCCAGCACAGATGATGGTACTGTCTGGCTTTTTAATTAAACTTCGGCAGTTGCCTTGCTATAGTGGCATTTCTTTTGATTGAACTTTTGAAAGAATGTGGCTACATGCAGAAATTGGACCCTCCCTATGCTTTTCCAGAGGTGAATCCAGAAAGATTGATTAATTTCCTGAGGTCCTGCCATTGTGTTGCTTGTCCTCACAGGAAGGCCTCAGCCCTGAGGAGCAGTCAGTGCATGAAAACAGGGAGCAGAACTCATCACAGCCCTACCCAGCATTAAGGTATAGCTGCAGGAAGCCATTAATTCATTCTGCAGAAAAAAAATAAAATAAAATTCTGTGTTCATTTCTAAAGACAGTAAGAAGGCAGTACAGGTCACCTTGGTTGTATCCATTATCCAAGGAACCCATTTATTTCAATTGTCTCAGGAACTTAAGCGATTAATCTTCTGTGTATAGAAGCTACCTTTATTTATTTGGTTGTTTTGTCAGTTTCCTTCTCCAAGCAGTGAAGAAAGTGTGTTCTCTATTCCATGGAAATATGGCATTTCTGTAAGTTGGGAACACTCCTGAAAATATGCATGTACTTAAGCCTCCTTTCAGGTCACGTTTTACTAAAGCTTTCCAAAGTTTTAGCAGCCCAGCAGTCACGCAAGTGAAAGACAAGGAACAGGAAAGGCAGAAGAAAGGAAAAAATAAACAGCTCAGAAGTCATAATCAGAGCAGAAGCTAAATTTGCAGTGGTGCTTTTCATGTGTCGCATGCTTGTTTTTGAGCTTGGCATTTGATGGTCTCTGACCACCAGATGGCATAAAGAATGCTGCTGCCTGCATCGGCTTGTTGCTGAAACATCACAAAATGTCTGATTCACAGCAGTTAAAGTGCATTGTTACATTGCTTTTATTCAAAAGTATATTTTATTTTTTCTCTTAGATGTAAAAATATATTGGTAGGACTTATCCTCTTGAGGGGAAATCAACTTCACCAGCAAAATGCAGTTTCAAATGGCAAGCATTGTTGAAGTGCCATTCTCAGGTGCAGGAAAACAGCATAAGATGAGGGGGAAGGAGGTTTCTCTGCTAATTGGATTATAGGACAAAGCACTAAAGTAAATCATTAATTCTCATTTCGGTTCTGATGGTGATTCTCTTTGTAGCTTTAGGCAAATCACGTAATCCACTTCATTCCTCTATTCCCACATGAAGGGCAATGATTTCCTACCTTGCAGTGGTGCCAGAGGAGTTAACACTCATAAAGCACAAATGGAGAGAAGAAAAATACTCATGACTCCTGAAAGATATTTGCAGGGAAGGTTTGTCTATCCTGCGTAATCCAGCTGGTGTTGTGCCAATATGACAGCTATAGTAAGACTATGGAGAATGGATAAATTTAAGGCATACAGAAAGAAATATTACTGAATGCTACTCAAAGGAAGAAATACTACTGAAAGAACTGGATTTTTGTTGTTGTGTTTTCCATGTAATTCATTATGGAAATTTCATGGCAAACAGAAACAGCCTGACTGCTGCTCTCCAAACCCCTTCAGTGTTAAAGATGAGTCTCTGCCTTTGGTTTACACCTGTGGTCCAGCTTCTCTCCTTCCAGTTGATTTGAACTCTCAAGTTGAAATCTGAAACTTTGATTCAGTCTCTGCTTCAGTTGCTTATTCATAACTAAAACTACAAATTATTCAAAAGGCTTTGCAGCTTTTGTCAAAGGTAACATCTCTTGCACACCTCAGGATCAAGCCCGATGGTCTCAGACGATTTTACCACTGAAATATTTAATCTGATTATAGCAGCTTCTGATACTGCCAGACCACAAACCAGGACATTTCTGAAGATAAATGAAAAGGGATGGGAATCCACTGTAAATTACCAGTGATTCACAACTGCAGTTTGTGTGACTACTATGATCATGAGATGACATATTTCTTTTTATTCTTATCTTTATTGTGTGTAGCAGATGTGAATACCATAAGGAGAGCCAAAGGATTTAACAGGTGGATCTGGAACTTTTCATCATTTAGAAAGACAAGATTTACAGGTTCAGATAAGGACAATACTGAGGAAAGAAAATTTGGCATGACATCCCTGAGAAAACAATGCTGCTCCAGTGAAAAATGCTATTCAAGCACGCTTTGTATGCTTATTTCACTGCCAATGAAAAGAGACTGACTGTACATCTTCCCATAATCACAGAGGGTATCTATGGCATAAATGTGATTTTTGGTTTATCTGAAACTGAGTTTATAGGCTGTCCTTTAGAAAGCTGAGGAATCAGAATGTGAATGGAGGAGACTTGAAAACTGTCAGACCAAAACACGCCCAGTAAAACAAATGATTAGTGATTGGCCTGAGGAAAACAGAAGAAAAAAATAACAAAAATAAGATACTGAAGTCCCATAACAACAGTGCCAAAATATTTCCAACTACACAAGAACATCGGTTTTGTTCTTACAGTGATAAATTTAGTTTTTCTGCTTGTCCCTATTGCACACTTTAGTGATAATGCTGGAGACTTATTGATTTCCATGTAAGACTTTTAAAAGCAAATAATATAATCTTGGCAGCCTGTGTGGAGAGCAAATGCAGTAGACAGAAGATGTGTGGAAATTAGTTTATACAAAGGTTCAGTTCAAACTCAGCCCATGCTACTGTCACTGAAACAGCCAGATGACAGTCAGCAGCACACAGCCTCAGGAGCATACAGAAGTCCTTCATACGGATGGAAAAAGTAACGAGGTATCTTAATGGCTTTTTCTCTTGTCCTACAACAGCTATGGTTCCCTAGGCCTCATAGGCTGTGTTGCATTACTCTGTGCTGAAGGGTGGCCGTATGGGGAAGGCTATCCACTGTAGTGATGTATCTGCTCTGCATGCACTGGAGGAGTGAATCCAACACAAAGCCTGGCACACCCAAGCGACACAAGCCCTGCTTTGCTCATACACTAGGACAAGCATGTCCAATCCGTGAATTTTCAGAGTTGCTAACAGACATTCAACTCAAAAATCTGAGCATCTCTCTTTACTTAGCAGAGGAAAAACATTCCTCGCTTCACAATCACACCTGATTCATGTCCTTGATTTTTGGCAGTATGTACATTTGTAAACAACTATTGTAAAGGATAAAGCACAGGAAGAGCAAAATTTCATCAGCAGTCTCCGACACTGCTACAATAGGAAAGATTAACATGGTGGAAGGGTGATACAGGAGTGTAACAGCAAAGGAAAAGTGCCCCACCTCAAGGTCTAGGCTCACAGGAAAGACTCCACAAGTGAGGAATCTCCAACCAGAGAACCTTCCCCCTGTGGGAGTCAGCCCTTAAATGAGATCTAAGGAAGGTGCAGCCAGGCTTCACCCTTTCTGGTCACACAGCTGAACTGCCTTCACCTGTGCTCCCAGGGCTGACCCAGTCCTTTCCCCAGGTGCTCAACCAGTGGTTCAGGCCATGGCTCAGCAGTTACCATACAGACACACACCTTGAGAACTCACTAAGAATTGCAGCCACTGCCATCAAACTAGCTTGATGCATTAGTTTCGCAAAAGCAGGGTCACATATTCCTTCTGTGTTTTTGTTTCTCTCTTTCTTTGTTTTAATTAAAAATATTAAAGATTAAAATAAGTTTGGTTACTTATGTACATTAACTATATTATACATTTTATGAGGGCTTTTCTGAAAGTAACACCTCTTATGTCATTACAGTGGCCTACAAAATCAGAAGTGAATGTTGGTGGTATGGCAATAGAGGTTGAACCTTCCTACCAGTATTCCATTACATTTTGTTACCGTGCAACAGATGGCAGCAGAGGGGCAGTCTGACAAAATGGTCCCTGACATGGAAGTGCAGATGAAAAGGTGTGCCACTGAATTCCTCCACGTGAAAAAAAAAGCCAAAAAAATTGCCCCCTTGACATTCATTGACACCTGTGTACATGTATGGAGACCAAACAGTGGATGTGAGCACAGTGAGATGGTGGTGGTGCATTTCAGCACTGGTGACAGGGGTCACCTCTGCCGGTACAGACTTCTACTAGCGTGGCGTGCAGGCTCTTATTTATTGCTGGTGAAAATGCAGAGCTAATGATGGTGACTATGTTAAAAAACAGTGTTTTGTAGCTGAGAATTTGTTCTATCAAATAGTATTGTTGTGTTCTTTGTATCAGTTGTAGTTCCATGGAAACATAGGAGGCATTACTTTTGGAGCAGCGTTTGTGTATGCTGCCCAGGCAAACCAAAAGGTTGGACACCTTTGTACTATGTGGATTCTGGGAGGGCTGGATAAGTCCCTTAGGTCTTCTGCAGGAAAATGGTGTGGGAGGAAAGGGCTGAGCATTGCACAGTCCCTCCAGCAGTGGGCTGTGAGCCAGGCCGATGTGGATGTACTGCCACTGAGTTATCCCCAGCAGTTAATATGCTGCTATGGAAAAATCTCTCTTAGATTCCGGTTTTAGATGTTAGCCTCATGGTCCTTTGGGAACCATGACATGTCCTGTCCTCATAGCCAGTTCCTGCCAAATTCAGGAGTGAGTGCAACACTCTCCTCCTTGCCAGAGACTGTAAGAGGCAGAGTTGCCTAATGGCAACCTGCAGAAAGTGTTTTGTGATCCTAAAATATAATTTTCATAGATGAAATACAATAACATATTGAGCAATGGTACTAACTTTAAGCCTTTAGCATCATTTTGATCCAAATTATTTGTCTTCTGATGCTATTTTTTTTCTAGGTACTGAAATCTTGATATGTCATTAATCCTCTAAACGGCTCAACATGAATTTCAAATCAAGACTGTAATAAAGCGATAGCAAATTAGAAAAGATTTTATTCCCCCCCAAATAATCAAGTGGAGACTGAAAGTTGGAGAATTAAATTGAAAGGAAGAAAAACAGTATAAAGCAGTATCAGCATTTGACAAATACCTAACAGACTGAAGAGATTCCCTTATTGTTGCTACTCAGAGAATTTACTCATTTTTCCCATGTAGAACATGCACAATACTTTATTTAGTAATATTTCAATAAGCTTTCTTAGCATCTGTTGCTGAACATAATTTTTGCAATGCTCTGACAGCATACTAATGCTGTAAAGCTAACACATTAGCATGCCACTGAGATGAAACTAAATGGAGAAGGCTCACAAAATTTTCACTGCAAGGTGCAGGTCCTGTTACCTCCAAATCCAGAGAGGGCTTCTGCACTCTTTTATTGTTTTCCTCCTTTCTACTTCTGTGAAAGCATGGGCTTTTTTCCTCTCCTTGTTTTTTGGGGTCAACACATTGTCAGCTGCAGATTCATTGTTCTGGTCCACAGCATGTGCTGCCACACATCAATATGCAATGTAGTGATGTGAAACAAGTCAGGTACGTGCACTGTGATTTTATGCCATCTGTAAGCAGCAAAGCTACTTGGATCAGGCATACACTGCTTTTGGAAACATCTTTAGTAGCACAAGTAGCGTTGGACAGAGCTATTAATAAACCTAGACCACTTTTCAGTTTGAGTTTGCTACAAAAGCTGTTATGCAATTGATCTTTAAGTAAAATTGTTTTCATTAACAGTTGTTAAATATCACCCTGAAAGGTATTAGCAAGGTCAATGTGGAGATCAAGTGATTATTACAGACATTTCTTACGCTACAATTTTGTGGATATCTTTTTCACAAAGGAGAGAAAATAATTTTTTCAGTCATGATATAACTGTTGCATATTATGGATTTTTTTTTTTTTTTGTTTACAATCTATACGAAAAATTTCTAAATACAGCAGTCCATTCTGGAGCTAAATAGACAAGACAAGGAAAATCTAAGGCGACAGCATAACACTATGATAAATAAAATGAGAAATGCCAAGTACTTCATCAAGTTGAGTAATGGCTTTGCAATTGCTGGTTCATTTCTATGGCCAGGATGCTTAGACAATATGGTGACAATAACATGGAACCATAGAATTATAGAATTGCTCAGGTTGGAAAAGACCTTAAAGATCATCAAGTCCAATCGCAACCTGACTAACTACCCTACTACCCTAACTAAGACCAAAAGAGGGAGAATGGAAATCATGAAGGAAGAAAATGCATTTTTAAATAATCCTCAGGGAATTACACTATTACTGGGCTCTTAATCAGCACTCAGATTTTAACATGCTGTGTGTTTTGCCCACTGGGATGCAAAGTAAAATCAGTGGGCTAAATTATGTTCTCACTGGCACTTGTGTAAGTCCAGAGTAAGCCATCTGACTACATGGTTGTTTCCAGTTTTCCAGTAATCAAACAGAAATTGATCCAATGTTCCTAGACTCTCTCTTCCACTCTAGTGGAAGTGATATAGAAACTACCCACAAATAAATCAATGAGAATATTCCATGGTGTGCTCTCCACTTGTCAACAGTATGAAATAACATTTTTCCATGCGCCTTCTTGGTAGTCCACCTCTCAGTATTAGAATATAGGAATTGCTAAGTACAACAGACTGCAAGTATCTTGTAGGAAGCAGCGCAGGAGAGCAGAGAGGAGCCAGGAAGAACAGAACAAAAAAAAGCAGAGAGTAAGGAAAACATTTTGGCAGTCTGATGATAGTCAGCTGGAAAATGAGAAGGATAATAGGGAAAGATGTTAAATGAACTGGTTTTGAGATGGAAATCTGGACTGGCTCATCTAATTGCACATGCTTCCAACCTCAACTAGGGCAGAAGTCTCTCCCCAGTCCTATTTGCCTTCACCAGCATTGCCTCTCTGTGCTGAAGCTCTGTGAGGCAGAGGAGGGTTGAGCAGTAGGCAGGTGCCTTCCCTACTGCTGTTGCTGTGAGGCTGCCATGGCCAGCTCAAACTGCGATCACAAATGCTGTCTCAAAGTCTTCCAAGTGGAACTCTGACCAGAGGTCTGTAAGCACTGGGAATTGGAGTAAACAAAGTTTTCCATGCCAGAAGCAAGAACTATTATTATTGGTGTTCAAAAACATGAAGTCCAAGCCCTATCCTGGCCAGTGCAGGAAAAGAAAAAAAAGTAGAGCTGCTGTCTACCTGGGAAAGGCTGTTATACAACTCACACCTTGCTGCACTTTGGTCTGACACTGTCTATGGTGAGCTGGCTGAGAATGGTTAAGCTATTCTATCCAAACAACTAAACACTCATGGGTTTGATGTACTATGCTGCTTTTCCATGTTATTTCCCAGAAAACAGTATTTGTGGGACTGTCTTACCACTACCCTACCATGTAAGTGAACACTGAGAAGAACATGGTGAGTACTGCACACAGAACTGAAAGCATTTTGACCTCAGTATTGAAAAAGAGATTGTACAGCACTGGCCAGGGACTATTCAGTCCACTGGAAACAGCACAACCACGTGGCTTCCAGAGAGACACAGACCTTTGTAATGCCCTTGCTGCAGGTCTGCTTCACCTTCAGCAGCAGTCCAAAGCAAAGGCGGTCTCAGAGCCCAGACCTGGTAGAAGGGCTTTGCATTCCTAAATGATTGAATCAAAAGACAGAGCATAAATCCCCATAGGCTACACGCCTTGCAAGAGGTTTATTTTTACTGTGTGAATTCAAGTGCTGGAATGTCTTGTTCTAATTCCAGAAGGGTTAACACTTTCATGCCTTAGAGCCTGGCCGGGAGGGACACCCTGCACCATGGGCACAGGCTGTTCTCCTCATTTTTCTGCTACCTCAATGACCAAAACAGCCATGCTCTCACTGACTTTCTCAGTTCACCGCTGTATTTTGGTCACAGCAACCCCAGGCAACCCTACAGGCTTGGGGAGGAGTGGTTGAAAAGCTGCCTGAGGGAAAGGGACCTTGGTGTTCTGATGGACAGTCTGCTGAATATGAGTCTGCAGTGTGCACAGGTGGCCAAGAAAGCCAATGGCATCCTGGCTTGTATCAGGAATGGTGTGGTGACCAGGACTAGGGAAGTCATCCTGCCCCTGCACTCGGCATTGGTGAGGCCTCACCTTGAGTACTGTGTTTGGTTTTGGGCACCTCAGTACAGAAGGGACATTGAGGTACTGGAGCAGGTCCAAAGAAGGGCAACAAGGCTTGTGAAGGCCTTGGAGAATGTGAACTATGAGGAGAGACTGAAGGATCTGGGACTGTTTAGTCTGGGGAAAAGGAGGTTGAGGGGAGACCTCACTGCTTATTGAGGGGAAGATTTGTCACTACTTGTTCCAGGAGGCAATCAGAAGCAACGTATAAAAGAAGATGTTCTGCCATTTCATAACTGAAAATTCTGTTCCCTTCTCTCCCAGCTAGTGAAGAGCAGACAGATTGGTAGAGGTCTGAGATCCGTCATACAGAGACCCACTGCCACTGAGCTCATGGCACTAGCTGAACTCCCTGGCCTTTTGCTAATGAGCCTATGGGAGCCAACAAGGCAGTTTCTTCTTCCTAACCTTGGCAAATCAACACTCTTGTAGCCACAATTTTTTTTCCACCTTTTTTTACCTGAGGAAATATTGGGATATTAAGGAGACAGAGATACCTTATTAAAGCTTTCAAAAGATGATAGGGTAGACCCTGTTTTGTTTCATCCTGGGCTTTCTTATGTATCTTTCTGGTGGAAAAACTACAGGGGCTACAACTGGAAAACTCCTTTAGTGATATGAATTTTCCAAGGTCTTCTGTGACATCATTTAGTTTGCTTTCAGTTTTCTCCAGTCAACATTACTTTGGAAAATGAACAGATTAAGAACACAGTCCCAGTGCCATGTAACTTCCATATTGTGTTTCCATCTCGTATGGAGTTTTTTTCTCTAAAGTGTTCCTTTTTAAAATTATTTTTGCATCTCCATCCTAGACAGGTACTTTGAACAGAAGGCAGAAGAGAAAAAATATCTCAGAATGCTGGTATAGTAACTGAGGCACAGATGGAAATAACTCATGTAGGGGCACGGAGGAGCTTTCCAGCAGATGACAGGCTTGAACTCGGGTACTCACTCTGCAGCTTTACCATTAAGGATTTCTTTTGTCCAAAGAAGCAATAAAGCACTACAACTGAGCTCATCCCCAAAACAGATGACTTCCAAAAGGAAAAAGAAAGATCTTCTTCAGCCAGTCATTACCCATGCACTCCGTTTCCTGCTCATACGTTAGTGAGAATTAACATTTTTGCGGTTCTAATGAGAGCCCGTTACTTCATGGCATAACCCCACCACAGCCACAACCACTAATCTATACCAAATGCAGAAAATTTATTCTTTAGATTTATCCTATGTTTATTAACAGTTCAGCTCAGAAAAAGAGTCAGTGACAAAAACCATCTGGAATAAACATAATGGAAAACAAACAATGTAATATATTCTGTCGCTCCAGCCTAATTACACTGTTTGGTGCAAACACTATCAATCCAAGTGACAATTTACAACCCAAACTCTTATTAAAGGGAAAAATGAACTGTTCTGGGAAGCACAAATCAAAGTAACTAATCAACACAGATGACACATTCAGGGGATTTAAGAGCCAAGGTACGGTAGTGTTCTATTCCTCCTTGTTTTCAATTTGGGAGACCTGCTGTGATGTTGCAGTACATTATGCGTTATGTCTACTTATGCAACACTGGAGACAAGCATGTTTGTAGCTGTTGTCTTATTTTTCAATGGCTACAGCTTTTGACTTGGTGGTTTAAATACTTTTCTTGTCCTACCACATAAGCTAGGAGCAAAATACACTGTCCCATATCTCTAGCTCCCTTTCAAATAATCTCTTGTCTTTTAGGATATAGTAAGAGGGATTTAAGAAAAATCATTAGAAAAGGTTGGAATTAGCTAAAAGAGATACCAGTTTGATCTAAAACCATTTCTTATTGAGCAAATTGGTCCAGAAGAGAAAAACAAGAAAGATCTCTCCGTCTCATGCAAGCACGTGAACAACACATGGCTGCTGTCCATGATCTGTTTCAGCTTGGAAACTAGAATCATTCAATGCATCTGGTGTCCCCAGAGAAGCCAGAGAAAACACTGGCAGCAGCGAAGAGTTGATGGTAGAAGCCATCTGAAGCAGAAATTGGACAACCAGCCCATCTACACTGGAGTGTGAACTTCAAGAGCTGCTTTAGGCACTTGCATAAAGCCGAGTCCTCAAGGAGATAAAATGATACAAAACTACAACCTGTAGCACACTGTCAGTTTACAGAAAAAACACCCATAATTTGGAAAATACCACCTGTTGATCTGAACTAACAGGGAAAAAGACACTGAAGATCTCATTATAACAAGGGTCATTATAACTACTGAGGGAGCCAAAGATATTAAAAAAAACTCCACAAGTTGCTGTAAGGAGAGATGGCACCAGTCACCACCACCTTACATTCAGAAGTGCCTCTCCAGATCTTCACATCCCTTTCCTGTCCACAAAATAAAATGGAGCCAGGGTTCTTTCACACCTTTCAAATGGCCTCAAAGACTTTCTGTCAGGATTTTCTCAAAAATAGCATTCATCTCATGAAAAAACATTGCATATTTCCCCTTCAGTAGACCTTTTCTGGGACCAGATGTGCTTCTCTATTTCAGGGTCTGGTACTGTTGAATGTAGGCTTATTCTCAACCAGAAACCAGACAGCAATCAAGCTTTTGTCCTATGTCATGTAAATGACATTTGAAACTGTTCCTCCACCTGCTGTTTTCAGAAAAAAGCATGACTTCTTTTTCTCCTTGAAGAGTTGACATCATGGATGTGGCTATAATGAGATGTTTCTTCATTTAAGAGGCAAGGTGCAATGTTCGATAAATGCTCTCCTGAGAGTTTTGAAATTCCAGTGATTCATAAAAGCCACAAATTTTATTGCCAGCTAACTGTGGATGCATCTCTCCAGAGCCTTACCACATCATCTGTATTAGCATGCAAATCAAGATGACATAGCTGTTGATTAATTTCTAGTGTGATATTCATGGCACAGAAGCACTGTTGGGATGGTCTTTGGCAATGCCTTCATCCAAGCATCTCTGCATGCAATCAGGCTCCTCAACCAGGAAGATCAACATGAACAGGACTCTATTTCTCACATGCCAAGTCTGCCTTCTCTTAAAAAAATAGTATATTTAAAACATCTACCAATCCCATAGGTATTATCTTCATTTATATTTCCTTCCTTAGCCTTAACTACTTTGCTTCAAGAAGAAACCTCCAAAAGCTTTTTTTTTTTAATTCCCCTTTGCCTATAACAATTTCAATAATGTTCAAAAGCATACATAAATAAAAGGATTGATCCCCACTTGCAGATTACAGAAATTCAGGAGTATGCTGTCAATAGTCATACTGATAAAATACCTCGGTTTTCTATGGATTTTTACCCTCTTTACAACCTTTTGTGCTCACTTTAACTGGGGAACCTGAACAGTTTCCTTTCTGAACAAAGAATGGCCACAGATCTGCAGCGTTGTCTTGAAGCAGCAGAACACAGCTGCCCTGACGGCCAACACCACGTGTTCACATAACGTCTAAATATTTAGCCTTCTAACTGGGAACAGTTCTGCCCTTTTGGAATGCTCAGGAACTCATGTTGTGGCTCTCTTGAAGATTTTATGTCATCTTCCAGGATTCTGTTCTGGATTTTTTTTTCCTCTGTGGAGAAAGATGCAGAGGACCTGCTAATGCCACTCTGCAGATAGGTGGGAGGTTGTTCATGCACTGAGGTGGTGATCAGGGTGTGCTGGCAGTGCTCTTGGTGCTGTAACAACACAATGCTGGTTCCCCGTGGCCAAAAAGAATCCAAGGCAGTCCCTGCACTGTCACCTTTTCCCAGATGTTCTATCAATTGCTTTCTGTGCTGTCCAGGATCTGAAGTACTGACTGCTGCCTGAGTCAATCAGGGGTAAGGACTCATTTTTTTTCCTCTCAGTTTTATTACAGACCCAGGAGAGTCAAGTTAGCTGAGACTGTGAGCTATCTCAGTGAGCTATTTATCCACAGCCCATCAAGGCAGAATGAGCATGCTAGAGAATCAGCTAATAAGCAAAAAGAGAGAAGTTCAGAGAAATATTAGAACAGCCAGTTTCCCCTCCATAACTATATTTAAGGTATTAAGCTTGTCAGTTACTTGACTGAACTCCAAAAGTAGGCCATCACTCAAAGATAGATTATGTTAGCTATTAGCTCTATTGATAAGCTAGAAATGATAGCACTTATTCCAGCAGGCTGACTTCCGTAAGAGCAGAAAGGGCATATGCCCTTTGCAATCCTCTGTTTCTACAGCTTGCTTAGAGCAGCTTCCAGGCTTCTCTTCCAGCTGCAAACTTTAGTACCTGAATAGCCAAGAGCTTCCTGCAGAACTACAGTAGTGGTGATTGTCTGAGCTCTCCATACTACGCAGTTCTCAATTCTTTGCTCCTTCTGATCTTCTGTTGTCTTGTTCGGCATTTAAGGTTGGAGCTTTCTGGCTGTCTTGGAGGCTTTGTTTCTGTTTCTAACCCACCAGAAAGACTATAGGCACACAGAGCATGGCAAAGATTGAAAGCTGTTTCCATTTCCTCTTTACAAAGAATCTATTATTTATAGGTGATGGATGGACACAGATTTTCATAATTCAGGAAAACTACATTCAGTTTTTTACATGTTCGCAGACTAAGTATGACCTCAGTTCAACTGCCATTAAGCCTTGGCTCAGTCCTCAGGTCTGTAAGCCTCAAAGGTGGCATTCAGAGAAATACACATGTGCTGAGGTGCTGTACCAGACCAGTAATGGATAGTAGGGCTCCACAGAGAGAGAAAAATACAAGATGCATCAAAATGCAATATCTTCATATCATTTATTTAGGAGAAACCTAAGAAACCTATCTCTGAGTTACACTGCTGTCATAGAGTCCTGCAGGCCATCCTACGATTCTATGATGATTTACAATTTTAAAAATATTAGAGTTGCCAAAAATAAAGACAGTACATCAATTGTAAGTTTTGACAACTTATTCTCATCTATGTGTAGATTTTTAAACCTACTATCATTACATAATAGCTATCAAGATTATGAAACAGAACCCTTCATTGCTTTCTTTTCCTTTTTTTTTTTTTTAATTTAATAAACCTTACCTGGACATTGAAGAGATCTTATAGTAGAACTAATGGTATTGCTGTTTTTGGTGAAGCTATTGATTCTGTTAGTCCATTGTCATCTTGGTAATGACCAGCCCTTTAGTAGAAGGCATCTGGTTGAGACAGCCACCAGGAAGTGCACAACTAATAAGACAGTAATTACAGTAGCTACATAGCTACTGAGCAACAGATTACAAGTGTCAGCAATAATGACATTAATCACATGTGGGCTTTCTTTGCTTATAACTGTGGTTAGCTGCTCACATCCAGGCAGCAGATAGTTTGGACCACCAGCTATTCACGAACATGGCATCCTCATCCTCCATCCCTGATCTTAATACCTTTGAACAAAGGTCAATCTGACGTGTCAAAGGAGAAAAAATGCATTCTGAGACAGCCTGCCACAAGGTGTTACTACATGCTGGAGTAGCTGCAAGAAGGTTCCCAGAGAGAGAGCAAAAAAGGAGAGACACAGCATACCAGCATCAACGTGGAACCCTTTAACACCCCTCCAGCACCACAAAACTTCCAACAGCCTTGTTCTTTCTCAAAGGTGGAAGTAAAGATTCCTCAGCTAGGTTGAAATGAGTTATTTCTCTTCTTTCAGGTCAGGCTGGAGCCTTGCGTAAACACTGACTTCATGCAATAACATATCTTGTGCCATTATGATTAAAGCCTCTGATAATCTGTGCAATAACCCGTTCTTAAGATCAACTAATTCAAGTTTAAACAGTGTACTCACATGTCAAGAGCTGTCTGAAGAAGTTTCTTTGAAAAACAAACTCAAAGTATGAAAGTCAGATGGAGACAGAAAAAAGAACTGTATTTCTTTAGAGCTGCAAATGAATACCCAGTAGCAAAACATTTAGATGAAATCTGTTTATCTGACTTCTTATTCTTGAAAGAAAATTAGAGTTGTGTTCTTATTTAAGATTAATTCTTTCCATTTGCGTTACTAGATTTATTCACGGTCTAAGATCTTATTTTCTTAGATTCCCTGCACATAAACTTTCATATCTCTTAAAAAAAGTTTCTTCTCAGTTATTTTCGTAAGTGCTATTTTATTTCCTTGGGGAAATTTCACAAGAGGAAGATTTCAGCCTGCTCACAATATGCGTTAGAGTGAGAATGCAATTCATGACCTGGGTAGCTCCTTCATCCCTTTTTGTTGCTTGCTTGCTTTGACAAAGCTTTGACATCAGACTAGTGCCTTGAAAACACAGGGGGAAAGATAGGGTGAAAGTATTCCACAGCAAAAATTCCTGAAAGATGCTGTTTATTGCTTTGCAAGCTAGGAAGTGATAAGTATCCAGATATGGATACTCTTCATTTAATGCACCAGTTCTGCATAGTAAGACTGAGTACGTTCCTCTCCATAAAACATACACAACAAAGTATTTAAAGATGTTCACACTGAAAGCCATAACCATCTGCTTATCACAGACATCTGTTGCTTCAAAGCAGAGAACTGTATGAAAGGCTCAGAAAGCTTTAGAGCTAAAAAGACGCATTTGCCAAGAGACTAATGGAACACACAAATACACATAAATTCCAAAAATATAACAAACTGCTATTTTCTCCAAGAGTTCAGTTGCAAGGAAAATAAAAGAGCTGCCTCTGCTCCCAGTTAGCTTTCTGTCACTTTCCAAACACTCCTGAAAAGCAACATCTTCTTCCATCAGCAGAGGCATCTGGCTGTCATATTGCTCTCTTGTTCTCCAAATAACTCCTACCAACATACCTCCCAAACATGATTTCCACCCAAGCCTAATCGCTCTGTTGGTGACCCAGTCTCACCCAAGGAGATAACATCTCTATTTCTCTAGGAACAGCACACCACACTGCAGTGGGTTTATTAAATGCCTCACTATCTTGGCATCCAGGTATAAAAAATATGCCTATTTTACCAAAGGAAAAAGTTGATATTGCCCTGTGGAGGTGTGTGAAGAGTTTGCACCTTTCAAAAATGTGGGTTTGGAGGGAAGCTGGAAGCTCTGAGCAGAAGCTGGAGTACCTGCAGCTGGAACCATTAAATTTCTTACTCTGTCCAGGTGGAGCTAATCAAGCTTTCCTGGCACAACAGCCACCCTTCTTTAACTTTCCAGGCTACCCGCAGTTGGGCAGCTACTGGGACAGGGAAAATCCCACCAACTACAAGAGAACTTTGGGATTTCATTACCTGTTGCTACTGGTGCAATGTGTACATGAACTGAGCAGAGAACAAGGAAATACTTTGTGATCTTAAATTATGTTGTGAAGATCAGGGAAAGTTGATCCATCTCCCACAACAAATCCCAAATAACCACATAGGAAGTGACTAATTTAAGTATCAACAAGACAAATTTTTATAAACCAACTGAAATATTCATTGTGTCACATAATTTGTGACCCCTTAAGCTTCTGTAGAGAGGGTATAAACTCCCATGAGGTGACAAGTTCAACTCTGGGGCTGCACAACAGTTTCGGATTCACTGACTGCTCTATAAACGGTCCTGCTGCTCTGTGTTTTCCTTTGCACAGACTTTGTGTTTCACTGCCAGCTTCCCATTGTTCTTGAAATAACAAAGTCAAAAACTATAAGAAATCAGACTGTTCTCCACATTGATCATAAATGGAGAACTGTGGTTGCCAGTGATCATAAAAGCAAGCAGAGTCTGCCTGAGCCACATACAGATCTTCTCCTCACACTGCTCAGAGCAAAACATGTCTAGAAAGGTAAGTTAGTTGTTTATTGTGCCTGCACACGTGCATTATTCAGGAGAACACAGCAAGATAAAACAACACTGCCAGCATTAGGACACTCATCACAAGTTTAGATTATCGAAGAGTTTTTATGAGACAAGAGACTGTATGAAGTTTGCTCCAGCAAAGCAGAGCCCTTTACTTACATGACTTGCAAGAACTTCCAGCTGCCGCAGTCTCTGAATCACAGTGATGCAGATACTGTGCTTTGCAGAAAGTCCCCTAGCTTCGGCACTGGAGACTACACTGGAACTTCTTATTGATAGATAATGTCCTGATTTTTCCTTTGAAAATACTCCCTGATAGTTTTCTTTATCAGTGCTGCACACGGAGAGTGGACTGCAAACAAAAAGTCTATCTGTTGTTACTGAGGAAAGAGTTCCCTCTCAGCTGAATCAAAAAAAAAAAAAAAAAAAAAAAAAAGGAGCCCTTGACCTCAACAACTAGAATAAATCTACTCTATCTGTTGGCTTTTTTCTGAATGCATACTTGAGCAGTAACATAAGAGTGAACGATCTGAGTGCAGAAACCGTGGCATGTCATGTTATATATTGGTAGGGCATGTGAACAACGCGTCTAACAGAGGCACAGCAAAATGAAAACACAATTCATGTTTCCAGCGTTTATTTTGTTCACATATTTTAAGAATAAAACCAAGATGACAGGCTTTTCTATTGCATTTCGCAACTCCCGAGTGGCAGAGCTTTCAGTTCTGTCCCCTCTACTTAGGTTCATTACATTCCAAATTAGGTTACTGCTGACTTTCTATTTCAAATGTCAGTTTTCTGAGAATCTCTGTATCTCAGCCAGAAAATGTAACCCAAAATAAAACTGAACATTTATGACATCATAAATGCACTGAATTACTGGCAAGCAAAATGAAGAAGTTTTTTTTCAAACTTTTTTTTTCACCCTTTGAAATATTTGTTTACTTCATTTTTTTCCCCCTCACTTTCCTTTGGTCTGCTTAAAATTATTGAACTTCAAAATGTAACAAGTTTAACTTTGGGAACAAATTTTTTGTAGAATGAATACTTGGACAAATATGAGATGTTAATGATGTAGCTTAAAACAGGCAGATGAAAAGTTTCAGCATTGAAGCAATTCCCAGCTCCATTGTAAAATTATATTTGCAAGAATAAAAATATTATTTTTTAAATAGTCATTCAAATCCCAGACAATGAGAACAGAGGTTCTATGGAGAGGATGAAAAAAAACAGTATTTTAGGCAGAATAAAAGGAATAGCAAAAAGATAAGAAAGGAATAAAACCTCCATCCTCATTTGTATTCAGTTGGAAATGAGTGAAAAAAGGAAACAGTCTGAAATCAAACCTTAAGGTAAATGCAAAATTTCTAGCTTCATAAAATATAAGGATTTAAAAAAAAAAAACCCTCAAAACTTTTAATTAGGATTCCTAGCTTAAGAAAAGTATTTTTAATGAAAAATAGCCAAATGATCTTTTGTCCATTGTGTTATTTCTTTTGCGTGCCAATGCACTTGAATGATCCCCTGCACATTTGCCATTTGTTTTTTCAAGTTTTTTTTTTTTGTTTTTTTGAACCTCAGACTTCAGTTCAACTTTATTGTTTTGTTTTGTTTTGCTTTCTGTCAGGATTACTGTGTCACTGAAACATGGAAACCTTCAAAGTTGTTTATTGATAAATAAATAGTCTCTCCCAGCTGCAGCTGACTAGTAGCAGGGATACACTGTGTTGACCGAAGGGAACCTCACTCACTTTCAGTTTAGTTTCCATTTATATACACTTTCTTTGTCAAAAGCCTAAACCCTAAGTCTACAGTAAACTCATTTGAATTCTTTTCAACAGCTCTGACTGTTTTCCCTTCACCCTCTCCACTTGTGCTTTCAGAATATGAATTACTATCAGAGAACGTATGCAAATCTCAGGTTGGACATGGTGTGCTACCGGGAACATGCAGTGTCTGCTTGGAGCTCATACAGACCACTGATTTCACTGTCAAGTGTGTTAACCCATGTTACTACAGGCCCCTGATTGACAAGCTATTGTAAATCATTAGGACCAGAGGGAATGGCTTCAAGCTACGGCAGGGGAGATTCAGGCTGGACATCAGGAAGTATTACTTTTCAGGAAGGGTGGTCAGGCACTGGAATGGACTGCCCAGGAAGGTGGTGGAGTCACCGAGCCTGGAGGTGTTCAAGGAAAGGCTGGATGTTGTGTTGAGGGACATGGTTCAGTGGGAGCTATTGGGAATAGGTGAACGGTTGGACTGGATGAGCTTTTAGGTCTTTTTCAACCTTGGTGATTCTATGATTCTATGATTCTACGTTTCTATGATTCTATGATTATTGCAGACCCTTTCCCACTAGCCTGTCAGCAAATAAACATTTTCTCCCTTTTCTCACAGGTCAACTTTTCTATTTTTAGTAAATAGCTGAGATTTTTTTTCTTTTAACTTGCTTGATGATACAGAGGTCTCGTGACCTGGTTTGTAGGGACAATACTTGGCACACAGGACTATTCATTGCATTGGGGTCTCATCTGACCATAATCACAAAAGACTAAACTCCAAAACCTGCTTGTGATCTATTACCTGGTTCTTTGTGATGCCTTTGAGGCAAACAGAACATACACCTAACTTTTGAGAACAAAATCTTGTGTTCATAATGATATTTTCAGTATACACCGCTAATTTGAGTGTAAGATAATTGTTTCCAGGTATGGTTCTGCTTCTGACCCTAGGATTTGGCATTACACAAAGGATGTGTCAAGCTAAGGGGCAGTGCACCTGCAGCATCACATGTATGGGCTGTGGCATTGCACCTCAGCCTGTTTCAGCCCTAACTTAGCCATCGAAGTTGTGGGAATGTCAGGGCATCATGATTTACTTGTGGCCACTTGTAATCATATCTCACAAAAGGAAACAGCAGCGGCCTTTGCCACTGAAAATATTCTTGACTTTACTGCATATTGAATATATATTCACAGACATGGATTTATATAGGAGTTAAGATAACAGTTCACAAACTAAGGGTCACAGCTATAGTTGCAGTTGCCATGTGAAATATGTAAGTGGAAGTTTGGCCAGAAGCTGTAATGCATACAGAAGTGTCTGAGACTTGTCAGGTGAAGCCTGTATCACACTCTGCTACATCAGACAGCTTAAAATCTTTTTTTTTCCTTCTTTTCCTTCTTTTTTTTCTTAGAATAAGTGTTGAGACATATATAAATTAGACTTATGTTTCTCATTCATTTTTTGAACACTCTTTAGAAGACAGAGTGGATTGTGCCACCTGCAAGCTGAGAGCACTGCTCTGCTTTGTGAAGAAAGACCAAGAGAGCTGGGGCTGTCCAACCTGAAGAAGATGAGACTCAGTGGGCATCTCATCGATGTACAGAAATACCTGAAGGGAGAATGCAAAGAAGATGAAGCCAAGCTCCAGGAGAAGATGCAGTGGGCACAAACTGGAACACAGGGAGTTCCTTCTGAAAAGCAAAAGTGGACTTCTGTGCTGTGCTAGTGATGAAGCACTGACACAGCTTGCCCAGAGACACTGAGGAGTCTCCTCCTTGGGGATGTTCAGAAGCCATCTGGATCTGGCACTGTATGTCTCTGCTTCAGCTGGGGGGGAATGGACCAGATTATGTCCAGAGATCCCTTCCAACTTCAACCATTCTGTGATTATTTCCAGTGTCACATCAATTGTTTTTAAGAAGTCCACATTTGGCTACATAGTGAGAGATACAACATCTCTAGTCAATAGGAACCTCTAGGCTCATTTTCAGTATTGCCTGTAAAAGCTGGGCTAGAAGGGCTGAACCATCGAATCTGTGGCCATGTCAGACAACACGGCAGGTAAACATGAACTAGAGAGCTTATTTCCCAATGCAGTAAATTTTCAATACATGTAGGCAGTTCATCTGGAGAAGTACTATGTCATTGATTCAGGGTTGCATTGACTCCTTGGAGGTACATTCCTACCTAAGAGCATTTATACAGTTTCTAGAATCATTTTTAGTGAAGACACAAAGCTACACTGAATGAGTTAGTGTGTTCACGATGTAGTTGATTTGTGACAGAGGCAGGCTGTTTCAAGTGGGCCATGATCACTACCCTTGAGATCAATGATTCAATGATTATTATTATTCAGAGGCATTTTGCACACCTTAATTGCAAACTCTTGGTTATTGCAGTATCTGATCATTTTATTATACTTACCCATCATGGAAGCAAAAAAAAAAAAAAAAAAGAGAAAAAAAAGTATCTTATTTTACAAATATGGATCTAGGGCACAAGGATGACCTTATTTGCCACACATCACAGACTGTGCAAGGAAAGAAACTGAGTATTCATCTCTAAGACATCCAGCAGCTTTCTACCTGCTGGACACTCCTCTCTTAAATTTAGAGGCTAGAGGAAGGCTGTAAGTCAGCCTGCTATTAAAGGAGCATTTTCTGAGGCAAGGGTCAAAGTAACACAGCACTAGTAAGATGCCAGCTATGTAATGGATTCCAGGACTGGAGCTGAAAGGGGGAAAATTAAAAAGTGCTAATGCTGCTGCTGTACATGTGGTACGCAGCTGTACTACACATCATCAGATGAGTAGTTTTCCTTAACACACAGCACGTCTGACAATCTGGAATGGAATCCGAACAAGTAAAACCTGGTGTTGAAAACCAGGAAAGGTCCTCACAATCTCCACTGCTGTCAGTGAGAATTCATACTACAATGATCAAAAACTATATGAAGGTGAATACTGCTGTAACTTGTTTAAATTGCAGGCCTGCAAAAACATACTTAAGACATCTGGGATCAATTTCTATTTTGAAATTCTGTTCATACATAAGGAGGGCTTGTAACAAACTGAGAGACAAGATAGTCTTGAAATACAGAGGCTAGAATGAAAGCATTTAAATAATTGCTTTATATGCATGGCACTCTCACTTCAATGTCACATCTCGCTTTTGGTGAATAGGACTATTTGTGCATGGTTTCCTCTAATATATTACACGTAGCTAGGCAACAATAACTGTTGTATCTGGGCAAAAATAAAATACAGTGTGGGTCACTGATCTATGCTAGACTTTTTCTGCTTCCTGGAGCTATCCAGCTAAGGTTCTTTGCAACCCGTATGTGGATCCTCCATACTATCAATCCCCTGTCTTCAAACTTGTGCAACATACCTGCTCAGACTTGCCAAGCCATCAAAGTCAGGACTGTAGCTATAGCTCAATTAAGGTGAGATGCTAATGCCACTCATTCATGTGGTCTCAGCTAGTATCTGAACTAGTGATTAATAGTCAAGAACTCAAGAGTTACAAACTCCTCTTGAGGCTTTGCATTACATGTTCAAAAAAAAAAAAGAATTCTGTTATTTCTTTTTTAGACCCATAGTATACCCTATTTAGTCCATACAACTTCTCAGTCCTGAAATCTGAATGGACAGATCTTGAGCTGACATAAATTGGTACAGCTGTATGGACTGCAAAGGCTGCATCATTAATTGATACCAGCTGAAGTTCTGGCTCAAAAATGTGCAGAAGCATACATATATATACATATATCTATTTATGAATACGTCAAAGCTCATCTTTAGGGCTTTTATCAGACCTCATAGGGGCTGAACATTTGTTTTTGAATGCTTCATTGAGTATATAATTTAAGAATGTAAACACATACCATTCAAATCCATCAGAAGCACATCCCAATCATACACAAATGTCCTGAATCTGCCTGTCAGGAGCTGTGCAATCCTCCATTCGAAGGTCAGAAAGGATTCTGCAATAAACTGCTTTGCTTTTTAGAGGTATGGATGAAGACTGTAGATGCTTAGAAGCAAGAACAGTCTCATTCTTTCGTTGTGAGGCTTATCTCCACCTGAGAGATTTTAAGGTACTGCTACTTCATCAGAGACCAAGTGGTTAGGAACATCAAGGAAACACTGCTCACCACAGAAGACATTGCTGAGAAGAGTTGTTTGCAGCATCACTCCAAGCCTTACTACCATTCCACTGTAAGGTGGCAGCCCAGAAGGCCTCCTCTATTCTTGGCTTCATCTAAAGAGGGGTAGCCACAAGGGTGATGGATGTGATTGCCCCCCTTTATCCCGCCCTTGTGAGGCCCCAGCTGGAGTACTGCATCCAGGCCTGGGGCTCCCAGCACAGGAAAAGCACGGAGCTATTGGATTGGGTCCAGAGAAGGCCATGAAAATGATCAGAGGGCTGGAGCACCTCAGCTATGAAGAAAGGCTGAAGGAGCTGAACTTGTTCGTTCTGAAGAAGAGAAGGCTCCAAGGATTGCAGCCTTCCAGTTCTTAAAGAGAACTTACACATGGGGGGAGAATGACTTTTTACATGGTCTGATAGTGACAGCATAAGGGGAAAGATTTTCAAAGTAAAAGAGAGGAGATTTAGGTTAGATGCTTGGAAGAAACTCTTTACTCTGGGCGCTGGCACAGGTTGCCCAGAGAAACTGTGGATGCTCCATCGCTGGTGGTGTTCAAGGCCAGTTTGAATGGGGCCCTGGGCAGCCTGATCTGGTGGGTGGCAACCCTGCCCATGTCAGCGAGTTGGAACTGGATGAGTTTCAAGGTTGCTTGCAACCCAAGCCATTCTGTGATTCTATGATTCTGCGACTGAAGAAGTAAGTAAGTATGGTCATCCATTTCTTACAAAAAAGAGCTTTGTTCAGTGCAGCAATTTTTGCAGACACCCAAGGTGAAGAGGACTCTGGTAGCAGCTCCCTAATAAAGCATTTCTGCAAAATTGAGCTAGTCTTGCTCTTGTGTCTTTTTAAGGTCTTTTTAACATTACTGAAATGCTTTTATTTCAATGCTGCCTGTGCATGATAGACATGGTATGGCTGGGTGCCAAGCTACTTGGAAAAGAGCCTTTTGTAATGAATAATAAAACAAACTTCACGCAGTAGAGAATGATGGTGTGAAGTAGGTGTCAGCATAAGTACAGTACATACATTGTTTGTAGGCTGAAAGGTTCAGTATAAGTGCAATGCTCAGGCTCTCTGAGGTTAGCTGAGATCTGCAACACTGCTACGGTATCAGAGAATCATGGAATGTTTTGGGCTGGAAGGGACTTTAAAGATCATCTGGTTCCAACCTGAGCGGAATGCTGCACTCCAGTGAGGTCTCTTGAAAGAAGAGCTGAGGGGGAAGAATCCCCTCCTCAACCTGCTGGCCTTGCTTCTTTTTACAGGTGATACCAGTAATGTTGTAATGTTCTGGGTTTCCCTGGGCACTGTGCTTTGCTGCTCTCAGAGAGCTGGGGATGAAATAACATCTTCAGGAGCAAGAAGGGCTGTGCACTCAGGTCTGATTTTGACACTTACGAGACAGAGGGCTGAAGTGCCTGTTATACAAAAAATAACTTTCCTACGGTCTGAATAGATAAATATTATAGTTAGTGATTAAAGGAAGCAGTGCCAGGCACTTTTGGCCAGCAGAACAGGAAGGTGTTTCATTACCTCAGGTTTCAAAGACCTTGGACGTTTAGCAGTACCAAGGGTTTGCAAAACTGACAAGGAGGAAGCGCTGGTAACAATATCTGACACACATTTACTTCATTCATGGACAAATTAACATTAATTATCCGATTTATAAATGAGCTTTAAGTGGAAACCCCCTGTCAACTCTCCCCCCACTGCTGCATATTTTTAGGATTGTTTGTTTTTAGTAATAAATTAGAAACATCTGCTTCCGTTGACATAAGGAAGGAAAGCACGTACAGCAAATGTGCAGGGCTAGCTGCTGGGATGCTGGAGGGGATTGGGTCTCAGAGACCAGGCATGGTCCTGCCTATTTCCAGCTGTGAAGGCTAGGAACATTAGGCCTTTCTCTGGGTAGAGGAGGCCCATGGCTGCTGCAGGTCTGTGCCTGGCTGGTGTCTGAGGCAGGCTGCAGCAGCAGTGAAGGTTTCCAGCAGCGTGTGCTAGACAGATCCTGCCTTTTAAGGGTATCTTGGCAATTCTTCCCTGCGAGCGAAACTGTTTCTGCTATGGGATCATCTAGTCTTAATCACAAGGAATCCAGACCTTGTTCCAGAATAATCACAGAGGTCATTCAAGAATAAGCAGTGATGGCACTGATCACATGCAGAGAGCACTGTCCCGCCATCTCCTGCAATGAGGGAAAAGGTGCCAGTTTAGAGGACTAAGATGTTTTACAGCTCTGGCATATCTCCTGAGGGATGATAGAACTTCCAGATCTCTGAGACAGGCTGAAAATAGCCAGGAGGTGCACTACGTTAAAGCACTTGCACAGGCTTCACCTCATGCAGGAGGTATGAGAACAGCCCTCCTTGGTGTGTGCCACTATCAGCCGAAGTGGAAAACTTGGGCAAAATCCTGCCAGATGCAGCAACCCAAATATAACCTAGGCATCCACGGAGCTGCACCCATGACGAACCCAACCCTTTCATCCCCTTATGTGGCCCCCTTGAAGACACCGGGATCTCACTGCAGAGTTTTACTAGGGCAGCAGAGCCAGATGTTTTACACACACTCATCAGGTTTTTGCTCCAATTTTTGACAATCAGAACTCTCAATCCACAGCCCTAGACTGCAATGACAGAGCATGCCTAGAGAAAGGGAGAAACTGTGATGCCTGGAGGTTTCCAACAGACAGCTCCTGCTCCTAAGATGCCCTACTTCTCTGCCTGGCTGTCTTTTCCACATAGGTTTGAGGATAATGTGCATTTATCCAAAGTTTCCAAATAACCCATTAAGTCTCTTTGTGTCAGTGCAAGAAACCCCTAGCAGAGTCACTACATGTTGGCTGTACAGTACAGGTAGGATGAGATGGGCACCTCCTGGAGATTTAGAAGGCATCACTGAGTTGTGACGAATGTAAATTCATTTCCATCTGAGAAATGCCAGGCACAGGAATTTTCAATCACAGTTCTGCTTAAAGAAGGCTAGAAAATCACAGCTGATCTGTGTGCGGGGAGCTGCTCTATTCTGTAATACAGAGGAAACTCCATTCTCCTTGAGATACTGAAGGCCACTTGAGGTCTTTTTTCTCAAAAAATGCAGCCTCCAAAACCCCATATAAAGCAGTGTAACCCCACTATAAAATTTAAAAGACGATGAAATGTAGCTGATACTCGTCTAGAGAAGCCAAAGCCTCACTGCCTGGTACAATGCTCTTTTACAACACTGAAAGCATCACTCAGCCACTCAAGTGGGAAACAGAGACCCTTGAGAGAACCTGTTCTCAGAGGGTGAAGGGTAGAGGGAGGGGAGAGGCAAGTGTGATGTCATGTTTCACAGCCAGCTAGAACCACTTTTTGTTGTGCTTTAACTGTTTTCCTGTCTGAATGTCCATGATGCACTTTTAAATGCTGCAATGCACTCGGGGGAATTTGGTCTTTGCATGTCTACAGGGAGCATTCTGATATATATTCAAGTAATATTGAAATAAAGTTGAATAGAGTATTCTATTTATTTATTTCCTTTCTTTTCCGTTATGGCTGAGTATAAAAGTGAAAATTTTCTTCGTCTAGGAGTAGACCTGTACTCCAAGCTTTAAGGGAATTGCTTTGCAGGAGCATAGACCATCCAATTCCCATCCAAAAATCATTACCTCTCTTTGGAACAACTTCTTGCTGCCCCACCTCAAAGCTGGTGCTCAAGACATGTTGGCCACTTTCTAGCAGGAACTCCTGCACTGAATAACAACAATAGCAACTCAGAGAGGCCAAAGCAGCCTCGGTCTTCCTCCCAGCCATTGGGAAATTGGCCAACTGGAAGCTTGAGAGCAACGCTGCCTTCCCACATTATTTGAACGGGGGTTACAGGGTTTCCTAGTTACCACCATGGCTTCGGGAAAGAGTGGATGCCAAAAGGATCTCTATCAAGGAGCCAAAAGGCTCTATCAAGGATGTGGTAAAGGGGAAATCCCTGGGTGAGTATGTGGAGGCATCAGGAAAATTGCAGGACTACAAAAAAGAGAATACAGGTAATATATGGGAGGAAAAGGGTAGAGGAATTGGAGACAAATAAATACGTGTGGAACTGAGAGAGTTTCTCAAGTTGGGCTGTGATCAAAGGCTGTTCTTGTGGTTTAGAGCCAAAAAAGTTCAGGCTCTGGCAGATAACCTGCAGAGCATTTCCACGCATAACTGGACCTTGGAAAGTCTCAAAGGAGTCAATTGCTCTGTAACAAAGCATAAATGTAGTGTCTGGAATGAGCAATGGATGCAGAAAGTGACTTAGGTGTTTCTCTGTTAAGTCCTAAGAGAGACGTTTCTACTGTTCAGTGACAGTGAAAAGAAATTACACGTGAAAAAGGACATGAATCAACAGCCTGGATGTGTCAGGGTGTGGAATTATTCCCTGGGTACACAAAAGCATAACAGACCAGAGCTGTGCAGGAACATCAGTGCAGGGCTAACAAGACTGGCGTAACATCAAGTTTTTATGGACTGCTGAAAAGGGAAAAGACTTTTGGTCTTCAGTCCTAACAGCAAGAAAGAACAGGAGGCACGTGTTCCATTAGGAGGGAGCTTCTCCCTCCAAGAAAATGGAGAGTTTTTCTGGACCAACACGGAAAAAGCTCTGCTTTTTTCCCCCCAAAATGTAAAGAAATGGGAGGTCCCACCCAGCAGCTCCCAAATCAGGTCCCCCGCGTTGTCCTGGTGCCAGCAATGAGGCCCACTGGACAACAGGAAAGAGGTGGGGTGAACAGGCTTGACACACACCTCTTTAGCTCTGCCCTATGAGCCCTTTTTGTTTTCATAGCAGTATCACTCCCTGTTCTTATTGCTCATTTTTTAAACTGCGTTTCAGGTCCTGTTTCCTAATTAATACCCTCTCCACTATCATTTTTGCTGAAAAAAAAAATAATTATTGAAAGAATATAAAAAACCTCAGAGAAATAAAACAGAGTGCATTAAAATATATACTAAAAAGCTTCTCGCTATGGAACTGTTTCCTTCCTTCCCCAGCTTTAACCTCAGATTCTTGCCAGATGTTCCTGTTTATAGGAGCGTGTCTGATTTTGAGTTTGGGGTCTTTCCAATGGGGGAGGGGAGATTATAAAGCTGAAAGTAGGATGGGTGGCCTGATGGTGTCAAAACACAGCCAAGTATCTCAATTAAATCTTGTTGGAGACTTGGCCTCCACTTCTGTAGGCTGCACTATGCTTAGGGCTGAGAGATGCTGTACAGATGGACAAATCCACTAGATAGACTGATCGCAAGCCAATAAATTTAAGCCAGCACAACATATGGACTCTCACATCTATCAGCCTTGGAAAGATTTCTCCCCACAGACTTCTTCCAGGTTTGCCCAAAGTGAAACATCCCAGGCACTGAGACTTTTCCCCTCTCTCTCTCAGATTGTTTTATAACCACACACCTCTCATTGCCAGAAGCATCTTCCCATTATGTACAGCCTAATCTTTCCTTTTAAATCCAATCCCATTATTATTTGTAGTAAGGTCTGGTTTTATACTTAACAGTCCTGCCCTTCCCAAGGCCTACACTTGCCAGACCTGTACAAACTATTTAATCTTATGATTCTATCCCTTCTCGCTCAACATTTAGTGAAACTGTAAAACATCTCTGAAGTACTGAGTCAGGTCCTTCACAATAATGCCTTCATTACTATGAGCTTTCCAATTTACATCCAGTATCAGGACTAGACCCTCAAAACCAGATCCACGCTGCTTTTCCAAAATAAAAATTAAACCCTACTATATGAAGAACCTGAACAATTTACTTTAGCGTTGTGAAATCAGACTAATCTGGATTTCCTCTTCAGCTCCAAAGAGAAAGAAAATACTTTACAGATCTGCACCTCTTAATTTAGAGAGTCTATGAGCAGAGATGAAAACATTTTGCTGACAGTTGCAGCCAGATGCCCATCATTAAAATGTAAGTAGGCCCAGTAATTATCTCAAATACAGCCTTTATTTTTCCCGTTTGAACACAAAAGACAAGCTTGCTGAGTGTGTAGTGTTTTCTGCCAAGGAATTCACATTAACTGCTTTGTTATCCTTTCAACTGGAAAAAAAATCCACATCAGCAGTTAAAAGTGGGGTTTGACCTTTCTTGTATCTGTGATAAGTAACCTGCAGGAATCAGAAAGTGAGATCTGAGGTTAAGTTTTCTGCATTTTATCATCTGCAGTGTGTCTCTTTGGGAACATGGATTTTATTTCATATGCAATGACAGTATGTGTAATGTTGCTGTAGCACTGGAGAAAGTACCTTGAATGTTAGGCTTTCCAGCACATGTGACATACCTGTGAGTGGACACACTAGAGAGAACTAAGGATATGTCAATTCCATCACACTGAACGGGACACTCAATCCAGCCCTCAGGACACTGCTCCTATGTGGATTTTTGTGCACCTTCTCACCTTGCAGCCGTATATAAGCATAACAGTGAAATGTGGAGACGACAGTGGAAATGAAATAATATGAATACCAGGCAAAGGAAGAATATGAATTCCAGGATAAGGAATAGGCAGCCATGGAGGAAGGGGTATGAACTTCCTTTGCCCTGAGCCATAAATTCTTTGCCCATCTGATCTTTGTTGGATGTACCTCCAGTCCTATCTTTCCACTGTTCATAAAGAATGGTGATGCTGGGGTTCCCTCTTGGCACAGAATTTAACTCAGGGGTTCTCAGAGGAAAATAGACTCTCATAATTTCCTTTTTTTCCAGTGGGCCAGGCACATCAGCTCCTCTGCATCCAATTTTGCTTTTCCACACCATTTCCCCTGCTCTTCCCACTCCATGTTTCTCTACTCTTAAATAGATTCCTTAGCTGGAGCATTTGTCCATGGGGACACAGCGCAGGCTGGACTGCATGGGAGTTCAGTGGGGCAGCCCTGCATTTCTACCTACTCTGAAAGGGAAACTCCACTCCAGTAGCACAGATGAAACTATCTAAGTCAGGGAGAACAGAGAGCAGGGGATTGCAGAAAGAGGGGGTTTTTCTCTTTAACTCACTGTGCACTAAGTTTGTGTGATTTCTGAAGCATGTTGCTGTTTCTCCATTCACCAGAAGAGCTGGTAATAGCAAATTACCATAGCTTGCACAGCTCTACGGACTGTGTAATGCTGTGCTCACACCCTTATTTTCCTAAAACCTCAGCAGCCTGAAAATCTTCATCATTTCCTTGAAAGTGAGTGGGTTAGAAAAACTAGTCACCATTGTGAGTATCATGTTTTGGGCAGCTGGCATGCAAGCAAGTGTTGCCTCAGCTTCATCTAAATAATGGTAACCAGAGACCCAGGGGAGAAGAGAGAGCAAGAAACTGCTTATCCACTTACACTCTCACCTACTCAGACCACGGTTGTGTTCAATCACACTCTATTTAACAACACCCACTCTCTCCACTGTCTGTAGCACATAGCCACAAAACATACTGCCAGTAGCAGTGGAAACAAAAAGTTAAATGACCTTGGGAAGGAAAACTGCAACAGAATAAATGTCCCACCAGAATAACAAATGGATATTTTTTTTTTGGTGAGAGCTTACTAAATTAAAATTGTGAGATTAACTTTGCAAAAGCACAACCCTGAAGCGAAATGATTTATTCGGTATTTACAGATTTTTTTTTGCAAAACAAATTTCTATGAAACCATAGCAACAAAGGTTCAAGTGAATACTTGGAATGATGCTGGAACCATTCTAGAGGGAAAAAGCCTATAATCTCTATTTTGGGTTGATGGAATGTAAGATTAAAGCTAAATAGAAATAAATATTTCAAAAGATCTTAAACAATTACATCACCCTAAGCCTTGTGAAAGGTAGACATTTATAAAGAATTTTTTTACCAGAAAATTGTGTCCTGGATTTTTAAAAAATCTGTCTGGTAATTTCTGACAGGAAGGTTGCATACATACACGTCAAAGTCTTTCTTACAAGTTACATAAAGAAATTTAACAGAACTACTGCAATGGATTTTAATGGAATTGTGTATCCCAGCAAAAGCCTGCATTTTTTCTGAAAGTTATATGCTCTTCTTTGAAAGGAAGTCAGAATAGGAAAACAGAATCTGTTGCAACTTACCTTCACATTTGAGTAGATGACACCTATTTTTTCCAGGAAAAGCAACACCCTTCTTTCGAGTCGTGCCGAAGGAGCTGTAAATTGAAGCCAACAGGTAATTGTTGGTATTTCCAAATCGGTTAAAGCCAATTTGAATGCCTCAGTGACAGATAATGTACTTCACGAAAACTTATTTGAAGCTTGATGCTCTTGTATTGAGCTTTGTAACTGCCTGTCTCAGCTAAATAAGTTCCCACTCCTTTCCTCGGACACTTGCCAAGTTTTCTAATTTAAAGCAACTGTCTGCTCGCTATAAAACTCCTGCTGGAAGGAGCTCAATGCATACTGCTGAGCAACGACCAAGAGTGTGCTCTGGACTGAAGAGGTGGGTCAGATTCCTAGCAGGATGTGGGGCATAGCCTCCCTGAGGTACCGTTATATCATCTTTGGAAAGCATTATCAGCTAAGTTGTCTCCTCAGTAAAGACACAGAAGAGGAAAAAAATCATACTCTTTCTGGCATGTCATCCTCGCAGCGTGGGATTTGGGAGGAGCACCATCTGCCTCAAAGTGAAGGAAGAAGCCACAGCCTCAAATGCACCAGAGCTGCCAAAGGAGCCTGTTCCCCAGATCCGACAGGAGGCTCCCCATATTTTCTGAGGCAGTAGTCCTCGCTCTGAGGCTCTGGGGACAGGTCCAAGGGCTTTCTCCTGGGCTTCCTCTGCTGCTGCTGCAATACGAGATGCTCCTCTCACAGCAGAGGAACTGAGGTCCTAAATGTGTCCGTTGAGATTTTAGAGACTTTCAAAGAAAGTCATGGCAGCTATTCTATCTTCTGAGACACCGTCAAGATTTAAATAACAGAGGCATGACTTTCAAAGGCATCCCCACACTGGAGATGACTGTTCTGCTTTGCTCACATTAAGACAGTGGAGCACATTAAATGTAATTCAAGCAGAAGAACTGTTTGAGCTCATGTGGAAGGTGAATAATTCCTCCTTGTTGTGAGGAATTTATTTCAACCGTCCACAGCTGACCCACATGATGCATGTTTATGAATGAAGTTCCCATTTTGATAATATGAGTTCTCTACAGAATCTTAAAATACAGGTAAAAATATAAGCAAAGAAAAAGGCATCAATATCTAGGCCTAAACTATAATACATTATGATTTTGGACATTTCAGCCTCCGAGCACCCAAATTCCATGTTAGTACGAAAACAAACTTCTGCAGACACTTATGCTGAGTACTGTCTTGAAATGAGGATCCTGAAAACCAACCACAATACTGAGTACTTCTGGAAATCTGTGCAACAGATCTGTTCATGCTAACACGACATAAGGATTACTGTTGTCACTATTAAGTGACTTTTGCTTTGCCAGCCATATTTTCTTGCAAAACTAACATAAGCTAGGATGGGCTCATTAGACTGAATTAGACTGAAATTTTAAAGTGTTTGATGCACCTGAAAGAGGAAATCAATCTCATATGACAGAACCAGATAAACTCAAAATGCAACCTGTGAAGTAATATAGATGATCTTGTTCATTCAAACATTTAATTCACATGACACTGAAATACAAGGGCTGCTACAGAAGTAGTGCCTCCTATTTTATTATGGTGGCCTATGACACCAGAGGCAGATGTTGGTGGTAGCAATAAAGGTTGAACCTTCCCACCAATATTCCATTACATTTTGTTGCCATGCAACAGGTGGCCACAGAGGGGCACTCTGACAAAATGGCTCCTCCTGGAAGCAAAGGTATGTCATTTAATTCCTCCAGGTGGAAAAAAATTGCCCCCCTTGACATTCATCGATGCTTACTGAATGTTTATGGAGGCTGAACAGTGGATGTGAGCACAGCAAGGCAGTGGGTGGTACCTTTCAGCAGCAGTGACAATAGCAACAGACCACCTCCACTAGCACAAATTTTTGCAAGTGCAGCACGCAGGCTCTTGTTCATCTCAGGCAGAAATCAGCTAATGGTGGTGACTATGTTGAAAAAGAGTGTTTTGCAGTTGAGAATTTTCTCTATCAAATAGTGCTTTGTGATCTGTATATCTGTTGTAGATTTTGTGGAAATAAATAGCAGGCATTAGCTTTGTAGCAACCTATGTATTAAATATTTCGTATTTTTTACTAAGAATTAAAAACGGATCCTGTCCAATCAATACAGACACAAAATTGCTGCCAATGATGAGAGTAAGGATTTCAGGAAAGCCGATTCTCTTTCAAAGGAGTACAAATTAATGATCTGCTGGTGAACTTAGTTGCAGATGAAAGTGTAGTCAAACACTAATACTGTCCTTATCACATTGCTTTAATGTATTGTAGAAGCTCAATGGTTTCAGTGTCTTAATTTTCATTTTGTGAGCAGGAATTATTTATATCCTTTTAGGAGCAGGCAATGCTTTAAACTTGTATTGGTTTGCTTATAGTAATTACCTTGAATTTTTAAAGATCATTCAGAGAACACAGCCCTCATTCCCATGCTTGCTTCTTTCTGCACCAGTCCAGGAAAACATGAGTTGCTGCATCTTACCCCTATTCATTTCTTGGGACAGCAGTGGATATCACCCCTGTCACATAGAAAAAAACAACACAAAAATGTTTATTAGTGGCTTAGAGAAGACTGGCAGGAATTTATATGGGATTTATCTGAATTTGTCTTCTTGTCTTGCTGTTGAATACAAGTTTTCATATGGTCACATACAGGCAAACATCTATTGCATAACAGTTTGCTGTGTCTTGAATACAAAAAAAATAGAAATTCATGTAATAAATGCATGAGAGAAAATGTGCTCCAAGGAACATAGTCATCAGATCCTTGACAAAATGTCATTTTTTATCCTCTCAGGAGAAAAGCAGCTAGCTTATTTTAATTCTTTCTCTGACCAAAGCATTTTAAGATTCAGCAGGTTCTAATAAGTATCAAGGACATTTCCAACACATGTATCTGAGCCAGGAATCAAACAAAACCTTCCTCTTGCAGTGAACCTCTAGGCAGTAGATTTGCTGGCGGGAAGGAATACAACTTGGAGGCATTAAAAAATGAAGTATCCTTTGATGCTGGGATTTAGGATTTTCCTCTGTTATGGATGAATGCATTTACATCCAGATAATATCCAATTCAGTTGTCACAGTGCTAATGTAACTGCTCAGGACTTGTCTTGGTACTGAGAGAAGGAGAAGGTTTATATAGCACAGTGCATTCTAGGAAGTCACATAGCTGCTAACAGCCAGAAGCCTTATTCTCTCCTTATCTGGAGTGAGATGAATGAAGATGAACTTCATTCAGGTAATCAGAAATATGCCACTGTCCAGTGCCCTACATGAAAATCAAACGTTACAAGAAAATATTATGCCAAAACACACAAAAAGTTTTGCTTTGTTTTTAAGGGGTGCTGCTTTCATAACCCCCAGCTGGTGCTTCCACCTGGAGAAGTCCAACAAGTGAATGGCTGCAGGGTGGGATATGACCATGAGGAACAGCACAGGTCTGGGAGCTGCCAGGGCCACACACTTCAGGGAAGCATCTAGATACCAATGAATTCACTCCACATATCTATTTTTGTATCTGTATGGAATGCAAACTGCAACTCCAACAGAGCTTGAGATTTTCCAAATGAGTATAATTTATTCTAAGCCTAAATTTGCTGGAAAACTTAGTCTAATGCTCATTTATCCAGTGAGATTACCAAATTGAAATCAGCTCAGCTCTGCACCTCCATTCAATCATTAGTCTCCAATGTAAAGCTAACAAGCAGGATTTAAATCTTATCTGCTTGCTGCAGCTTGGAACAGCAGTGCTATAGGTACTGCTCTGAAATGGAGTGCTATTTGTTGCAAGTGGTGCAGCACATTGCTTTTCTCACCTTCCAGTGAATCAGATCAACTCAGTGGTAAGGCTTGGAGTCTTACTAGGGTAGAGCATTGCAGCTCCATCTCCTCTACTATTTATCAATAATTACAAGTTCAGTTGGACTCCCACTTCACCTACATACTTCTCCACAAGATGAAGAAGGCTTTTCTCCTGCTGTTTTTCCCTTCTCTTTTTCTTCACTGGCAAACTTTTCCATCAGGAGTCTTACGGACCAGAGCACAGAACTGCAGAAATGTACTGATGTCGTAAGGAATTCAATGAGACTGACAAATAGGAAAGGGCTTCTGAAATGCGTAGTGTGTTGTAAACTAACATCAGCAAAAAGCAATGCTTTATCTAACTTGTCCATCTATCTCATTTTTTTTCCTCCAGTAATGTTTTCTCAGAGCACAGAGAGTGACCATCGTTCCAAATGCAGAACTAAACAAACAGCAGAAATAACACTTTTGTACTACAGAACTGTCTGGTTTCAGTTATTAAAACTTTTTGTCTTGTGTCATTCCAGTATGTTGTACTGCAGACCAGTAGTACTCCAAACTCTAGACATTTATGCTACTCAGAAAATGTCACATTCGTATTACTTGGCACAGTTGTCTATGGTGAAAAGGGAAATGAAGTCCATATCTGTCAGTTCACATCCCTTTCAGAACAAGGTTACTGTCTTTGCTTCATAGCTGGATATACAGTTGTATCCTCCAGAGGCATCTCAGCTTCCTCTCCAAGAGGCCTCAGCTTATCACTCTCCTTTATTTTGGAAGAGAAAGAGGAAATAGGCCACCAGTTTATCCTCTACTCATATTAGCTACATGGAATGAAAACATGCTTGGTATTCAAGACAGTATATTAAGAATAGCTTATATTTATTTTTCTTCTGCCAAGTGCAAGCCCAGAAGCAATGAAAGATAAGCCTGAAAGTAACAGATTCATTTAAAATTAGCCACACAGTGGTTTGGGAGTACTGGGAAACAAAACAGTTCCTCTGAGCACCCTTAACAGCTCTCTCTAATATAAACCAGCAGTCTGTACCTGCAGGAAAGCCAGCTCTGCTGGCCATGTAGCACTGGTGCTTTGGTACCTCCACTGTCATCCTCTCATGATCCGCTCATGATACCATTGTCAGTACCCTACAAATATGGGTGAATTACCAGCCCTGCTGCTGTTCCTCCAACACATTAAACCCTGGGCCTTAACATTTCTACAGAAATGTTGGCCCACTGGTATTGGAGATCATGAGCAAAGACAGTGAAGACAGCTGTACTGAAGAACTCGGCAACCTTTGGCTTTATTCTTTTTATTGCCCAGGACGGAAGGGTACATTAGTGAGGTTGTTTCTACAAGCTCCTCATTCAAAACCCCCATGAGGAAGAATGCTACAGACATACACAAAGGACAACAACTTTGCACTGCATGCACACACCAGTCTTAATTTATATGACACAAATCTGTTCAACCTCACATATGCAAACTACTTATTTTTCCTATCTTCTCTTTCAACCAGGCAGGATAGGAAAAGACTTTTATCCTATTCCACGCTCCAGAGGACTATACATGTAGCACTTCAAGTCATAAAGAAAACATCAGCTTGAACTGCTTTCAAGTTTCCTTATTTTGTTTGTTCAAAGAGAAGGTTATTCGATTTATTATGCTTCATTTATCTGAAGCAGCCTGCAATGTGCTAGCTGAGTGCTTTGACCTTTTGCATATTCTGTAGCTGATTGGTTTGGCCATCCATCTTCTCCACTTGTTGAAACCCCCACTTAGCAAAGAAAGGCCAACAGCCAAGCCTGTGTGAAAAATGTGATGCAAAAGGAATCAATTAGGAGCAGGGTATATTTCATTGTATTTCCCATAGTATATTAGACATTGAAGATTATGTAGAATCTGAAAAAGTGCCTAAGGTGCCTGAACTTTATGGCTGATGACAAATTATGACTATATTACAGTTTTTGAAAAATCTTTTTGGGAAGAAAAGAATCTTATGAAATCTCTGGTAGAAAGCAGTCAACATTTCTATTTCCCACAGTGATCTAAGCTCTATTAGTTAATCTAGTTCACTTCTGACTACATTGGCAACTTCTCTCATTTAACATGGCTAAGACCAAACTTTATAATTTCCTTGGTGAGCCATGTCTAATTCAAACTATTTCTTTTGACAATTCCATCCTCACTTTTGTCCAGGAATGTGAAGAGGGGAAAAAATGATGTAGAGCAAATCACAGCTTCTCTGCAGAATGACAAAGCTTTAACAGAGGTAAAGGGGCTGTCCTGTTGGCAGAGGAGCACATAGGCTGGTGGCCAAGCAACCTTCCAAACAGCAGGAGGTCTGGACTTGAACTTCCTCAGCCTCAGGTTTATATGCTAACCCTGCATATAAAACTTGCCTGGGCAAATGTTATTTGTAGAACATTACCACTTGGATGTGGAGAGCTGCATCTGTACTAATCATGTTTTACGAGGCGTAGGCTCTTCAGAGTAAGGAAATGCAGAGAAACATCACAAATCTCTCAAAACTGTTGTTTGTGAAAGAGTTTCAAGTAATACCAAGCTTGAGGATAGGTAAAAAAAATCACTGCGAAAGAAATTCAAACATAGAAGTGAATTTTGAACTGTGTGTACATGACAATTCGTGCTGAATATTTGCCAGAAATTATGGCATGTGAATGGCTCATAGTCCAGTTACCTGGTCTCAAATCTTACAGTTATATTCTATCCATTATTCCCTACAGTCAAAGAGAATTGGGTAAGAAAAGACTGTTTACCTCAGACAAGGATAGGAATCATTCTGAATTCACGCAGTGCATAACCAGGAGGGCAAAAACACAAAAAATACAGATTTGCTTCATCTGATCAGAGTGTTTTCTGTGAACAGAGTAGCTGAAAATGTCCTCTTCCCTGAAAAAGGGCAGTTGTTCTACACAATTCAGAAAGTGTCCCTTCCAACCCACCCCATGTGGCCCTTGATCAGTGTGTTTCTTGGGCAGAAAGGGCAGCAGCAGAGTACAGCTCTGTGTTCATGCAATGAGACAGCCAGACAGTCTTTAGAGCTATTTTCGTAATGCAGTAAATATCAGCCTTGCACATTAGGCACCCTGTGGTTCTCCCTGACTGCAAATACAGCTTGCTTGGGTTTGAAGAGAGCATTATCTGACATCCTCCTGCAAATGATTCAAGGGTTACTCCAAGATAAAATGGCAACTGCTCAAGAAAACCAAAGGCTATATATGAATATACGCATGTATATTCATTTCTGCTGTTCCTTCTCCATCTGTATGATAGGCTGACTTTCCAGCTGCTGAGCTGCTATCAGAGGGTGCCATTTCTTCTTTTAAATGGAAAGAGGATTCTTTTAATTGTTAATTGATACCACCCCCCAGAGCTAAGGGTGGATAAAGCACGATTGATTACAGATGGCACCGTTATACAGCAGTGGAACAGGATGTGATGTGCATTAGCAGCAGAATTCCTAACTACAAGGGCTCACCATCAAAAACAATCAATTCAGTTCAGTCTCTTTGGAAAGTCTGGAAACATCCATGCCGTTAAATTTCTGTTCATAAAACTTTATGGATGCTTTTCCAAGTGAGTAGGCTGTTGGCTATACACATTTCCTGACCTGTACAAGTTCCCTGACAGTAATGGTAACAAAATATAGCCGACAACTTTCTGAAATGAAACATCTGAAATAAAACAAACAAATCACTGCTGTCACAATTAGCCTGACTACTTAAAACTACAGAGGTAGCGTAACAGCACTGATCAACACAAGTAATTTATCTTAAAAAGTTGGAGCATATATTTTCATTAGTAGAAAGGCCTTTCTTTCACTTGTTCATACATGCATCAAAAAGGACAGAAGTTGAAATTAGGGATGTAAAGTGACACATGCCTGGAGGAACAGCCAAATACACAAGCTTCTCTCTTACTGCAAGGCACGGGAGTGGCACAGACATCCCAGCTTATGGTCCTTCAAGTGAGCAGGAACAGCTGAAAGCTCCAATATTAACTGCAGGTTTTCAGTGGAGTGCCTCAAGCAGAAAAGTACTGCTTCCACAGTGTCATGAGTCTTAGCATCCCTTTCTGCAGGAGAGATAGAGGCTGCCCAGCCTGGCTCTGGCCAGGACGTTGCACCACAAGAGAAAGGGCTTGAAAACTCTGCTCCTTCCTAGTCCACTGCTCCCATAACAAAGCTTGGAGCATGCCTGCTGTCCACAGGTGGACTCAGTCCAAGGTCTCAAATAGGGATAAGGACAAGAGAGGCACAGTGCAGACCAAACTGCTGTAATGGACTCCAGGCAAACAAAAAATTTTTGCTAGCAAAATACAGCAAACATACAGCTTTCCCCAGGCTTCAGGGGCCCAAGCAGATTTCCATCAATCCTAGGGCTTTTGTGTCTCCAGGTAGGCCTAGGGCTCCCTTGGGCTTTTGTGTTGGGATGTGGAAGGAACAGTGGAACTGGGGTAGGAGGCAGGTTTCCATGCAGGCTTCCCAGCAGTCCTGCTCAGGCTTCACTGCTTGGAAATGAAGGTACAACGTAACAGGAACAACAGCAAAGAATTTGGAAAAGCAGAAAGCAGTAGTTGGAGTGGTAACAAACTCTGGAAAGCTGCAAAGACCATCTCCGTTGCAATCCTGGCCAGTGCTGAGGTATTCAGCTAGCTGACTGCAGCAGTGATGGGAAAGTACAGTCTTAGATGAGAAGACGTGTGTGTGGATGTGGAACTCTAAAAAGGAAAAATACAGCCGTATGTATGATTATTTTATGTCCAGTTTTTTTGCATTGTGTGTTTCCTAATCAATTACTTATTCACTTCATCTACAGTGAATAAACAGACCAGCACTCTGGAATCTGTTTTTAATTACAGTTATTTCATTTAATGATGAAAAATGAGGAATTTTTTTTTTTTTTTCTTTCTGTCCCATGTGACCTGCTTTCTATAGGGCTTCTATTTTAAAATTTTCTAAGTATCCTTCTCTTCTGGTTCCAGAATTTCCCTGTTCTCCACCCCTTATATTTCTTGGACAGTACAACTCCACAGTAACTAATTGCTCTGTGAATATTTATCCTCGCATATACCAGAGAGACCACTCATTTCTGTAGTGCTGTTTTTCAGAGTTTCTTGAAGCTTCCCGAGTGACTGCAGCCAAACAGCCCAAGAGTAATCGTGCTGCACGTCAGAAGTTACATCATTAGGAATTGCTAAGAAATAATAATTGCACTAATGTTTCTTTATGCCTCTTTGCAGCATATAAGAGGGCTCATTAAGGGTTCCTCTACTGGGGTAGAAGTACCTGAGTGGGCTCACATATATGAAGCTCATCTTTGAGAGACAAAATTGGTTCCTAAATGGCCCCAGAATGTAGACAGTGGTCATGGCTCTAATTGTAGCTCTTTAGACACTGTCTCTTCATCTAAAAGCCTGTCCTTAGTGTGAGGGTGGAATAGCTGGAAAATTGACCCACTTTCATGGGGTATCTTTGCTATTTTTAAGCATGTATTTCTCTCTGCTTTCCAAATCTCTTTTAAAGAGCCTTCAAAGTCACTTCTCCCAAGAATCTCTCAGAGAGCTTCTGTGGGTTAAATCTCTGAAAATATGAAACTCGAGGGTGTCCCTGGGGCCCTGTCCTGCTGGAGGCATGCGGGCCTTCCACAATTCCTGCTGTGGCTGGCAGTAAAAGAGATGCCTGGGCAGCAACAGGAAGATGCAGTGAATATTTCAAGAATAAGAGCGTGGCTTTTCAATGCAATTCAAAGTTCTGGGATGTTCCAAACGTGGCCTTACCTTGAGCACCGGATGCAGGTTTGGGCATCGCAATATAAGGACATAAAGCTGTTAGAGAGTGTCCAAAGGAGACCTACAGAGATGGGGAAGGGTCTAGAGGACACACGAGCAGTGTCTGAAGTCCCTTGGTTCATGCAGCCCAGAGCGGAGGAGACAAGGGGAGACGTCATGGTGGCTGCAGCTCCCAACAGGGAGCAGAGGTGCGGCGCTGAGCTCTGCTCTGTGTGACAGCGACAGGGCCCGAGGGAACGGCATGGAGCTGTCAGGGGAGGGGCGGGTTGTGGCATAAAAGTGGCATTGTGTGCACGAGAATGAGGAATCCGCTTGCCCCTACCCCATCAGGCCTGCAGCCCGGAGACCTGCCCGTCCGGGCTCAGCTGTGGGCTGACGGGGCTCTGGGTGCCCCTGGAGGTGAGGCGGGAAGCACCCCGTGCCCGGCAGGCCAGGCTAGCTCTTTTTCTGCCTAGTATTGCCCTCTGCTGGCACTTTTTAGAACACCACCAACATTGTAGTTGTCACATTGTAACGTTGTTATTACTGCCAAGGCCATTTAGCCTCCTGTTACGTTTTCCCCTTAACATCTGTATTCGACTGCACTGCCAGCTTGTGGAACCCCAGGCTGGAGATGATAAAACATATTTTCTGTTCTTACCAACATTTAAAAACTCCTTCTTTATCATTACGGCTTTTGAACTGGTGTGTCAACAGCTTAATAAGTTCTGGGTGGAAACTCCTGCAGCCATCCTGCCTTCTGCCAGCTCTTGATATGTCCTTGGTTTTGGGTACACTTTAATACAATCTTTAAAGGATATTCCCTCACCCAGTGTGAAAGCTGAGAGCAGTTATTAGCAGTTGGTTTCTATTCCAAACAGTTTCTGAAAGAACTTTTCTGAAGTCTGAAGGTAATAATGAACTGGTTGCTCCAATACGTTGATGAAGATGGATGGGGCTGATCTGCCTTACAACAAGCAGAGAATTACATTCTCGTGGCATAACTTCTGTACACTGGAGAGCACCAAAACTACGACTTCACTGCACCATGGAAAAAGCTAGGCATCTTTTTTCTAGACAAAATAAAGATTAGTAAAATTTCATATGAAATAAATGATATGTGAGGCTGGTGTTGCCTTCAACTCCTCTGCCCACAGCATTGCTCCTGCCTTAAACGTGTCATTTTGAATCACAGAATGGCCTGGGTTGAGAAGGACTTCAATGATAACCTAGTTTCAACCCCCCTAATGTGGGCAGAGCTACCAACCACTAGACCAGGCTGCCTGAGCCAGAGGAGACTTTACAGCACAGGAAGCCTAGCAGCTAACTGTGTTAAGTAGTAAACCCAAAGAAACAGCTGATACAGGTTTCTCTATTCCAGCAATGAGACAGCAGCCAAGCTGTCTTGGTACACCAACATTGTCCTCTGTTTTTGGGGTTCTGCTCTGTCAATAAAGATGTATTTCTGGGCTTCCAGTTGGAACCCTTTAACTGAGTTATTCCCAACCTATTTTCCTCTCTCATTAAAGTTCAGAAATAAAAAAAAATAATATTTTCTTTTCAATGATGGTTCAGACCTAAGAAAAAAAGAAGAAGAGAAGCAAAGCTCAGATCTGAGCCATGCTTTGTGCTGGCCCAGAAAGGAGATCTGGACAAAGCCTGTACTCAGCACTGGTGAGGCCGCACCTCGAGTACTGTGTCCAATTTTGGGCCCCTCACTGCAAGAAAGACATTGAGGCCCTGGAACGTGTTCAAAGGAGGGCAACAAAGCTGGTGAGGGGTCTGGAACACAGGCCATATGAGGAGAGGCTGAAGGAGCTGGGAATGTTCAGCCTGGAGAAGAGGAGGCTCTGGGGAGACCTCATTGCTCTCTATAACTTCCTGAAGGGAGGTTGTAGTGAGCTGGGGGTCGGCCTCTTCTCTCGTGTCATTAGTGATAGGACCAGGGGGAATGGCTTCAAGCTACGGCAGGGGAGATTCAGGCTGGACATGAGGAAGTATTACTTTTCAGAAAGGGTGGTCAGGCACTGGAATGGACTGCCCAGGGAGGTGGTGGAGTCACTGACCCTGGGGGTGTTCAGGGAAAGACTGGATGTTGTGTTGAGGGACATGGTTTAGTAGGAGCTATTGGGAATAGGTGAACGGTTGGACTGGGTGATCTTTTAGGTCTTTTCCAACCTTGGTGATTCTATGATTCTATGATTCTATAAAGCCAGCCTAGTATTTCTAAGACTGATGTTCCTGGAGACAGCTTCTCAGCTTTCAGGCTGAATGAGGGAATGCCTCGGATCAGAGTGAGAAAAGCACATCATGGTGCTTTTCTGGAGGGAGTCTTCAAGCAAAAGAACTGAAGGAAGCATGCTGGTCTGAGTAGATGGAAGATATGCGGCCTGTGGGAGATGTGCAGAGAGGAAGGCCTGAGGAGCTTACAAATGCCTGCAAGGATCAAGAGGCATCTGCTGGCTGGAGAGGGAAACATGGCAAAGCTGCAGAGGAAAGGAGAGACCTTAAAGGGGATTTAATGTGCATGTGAAACAGATCTGAATCCCCATGCTGCATCCTCTCCTGTGGAGAGAAAGCAGAAAATACATCTGTACATATTCCTTAAGGTTGTAAACCAGCCTGGGGAATTAATTCCTGATTATGGAGATGAATATGCCAACAGCATGATCTTCAAATAACAGGGATAAACTGTATGGTTAGTTAGGTTTGTAGTTTGGATCAGGGTAACTTTATACAGCACTGTCTTCTAAAACAGGAAAGGAAGAAAGCAGGTCATCAGTCTGCTTCAAAGCCTTGGTGCTCAAAGAAGTACATTCTTCTTTAATTTTGTTAACATCTCCAATTTGTCATTTGGAGATCTGAGATTTTAATCTCCCCTGGTATTTTCAGCAGCAGCAAAATGGCACATCTCTATCTTGCCGGTGATGGCTTAGATGTAATTTGGCTTGTCATTTGACTCTAAGAATGGTCTTAGTGTATCACAGAGCTCTCTGTTTATTTCTGGGTATGCAGTTATGTGAATTCAGAAGCTGTTCAAGGTCCCTGCCGGCACCTGGAAGTCTCCTGAGTAGGATCAAATGCTCATTTTACTTCTGTAATATCAAGCTCACAGTGCTCTGTTGCGGTTTCTTCTTACAAAAATTTAAATCAGTAATACGATACAGAAACTTCAATAATAAACTTATTTGTGAAAGTGGAACGTCAGGTTGCTATTATAGATAATCATTTTAAAAAAACACAACAATTTGACCTCCACATGCAGGAAAACAATGTTATCTGCTTTTTGGGATGAACGAAGTAAGATGGAAGAAGCTGTATGGGTATCTGCTTACTGCCCATTTGCAATAAATGAAAAGCAACTTTTGAGCTTCAAAATGTTGCAAGTAGCACTTTCCTTCTTTCCTTTTTCACTGTAAATGAGGTGAATTAGGGAAGCTGAGGTCAGTGTATGGAGAAAGAGGACAAACTGCAAATACAAAAGAGAGACTCAACTACACTAAAGCCCCATGCAGAATGGGAAAAAATGGCTGAGGTGCTGAAAAACCCAGCACAGCACTTAATTTTTCCCCACAACATCTCTTTTATCTTCATTTTGTGAAAGAGCATCAGAGGCAAGAAATTTCAGTGGCACGGTCCAGCTGTTCCCAACTCATCCCCCCAGGACACTTTGGTGCAGTTCTGCTGTGGAATGGTTGATGCTGTGACCTACCATCTACAAGACCTACCCCAACCTCCTATCCAGTATAACTTAAAGATATCCCCAGGATGCTGGAAAGGTAGGAGGGCTGGGCACACAACTTGGCCTCCATCTAGTCCAAATCTGGGAATGCAGTATAACTACAGTTCATCTTACATAATGAGACCCGCTGTATTGCTGAGAGATCTCTAGGATGACCTGGACATGTGGGCAACATGATCTCCAGCACAACAGCTCGTTTAAAAAGGATGATATATCACTGAGACTCAAATTATTGAGGTGTTTGGCTGGAAAGGAGGGCTTGTGAAAGTCCCACTGCCATGTCACAGTAAAGAAAAGAAAATCAAAGCATAAGCAAGATTCAGATAAACTGTTATGAGATTCACAAGTTCTGAAGGATACAACAGAGAAAGCAATGGGGATGATAGTTTTCAGAATGAATTTGGGATATTCATGCCAAAACAGGAGGTAGAGTATACAACAGATGTGGAACCACTGTGTGTGCTTTATTTGTGACAATGGTGAAAAAATGTAGAGTGTATTAGAATACAGCTATTTTAACATTTAGCTTAAAAAAGTGATAGATTAATTATAACACATATAAAAGTCATTCAATTAGAAGGCACAGAAGATATATCCCAGGCACATCCTACGTGACATCTCTGAAGGACTTTTTAATTACAGTGAAAGTAATGTTCAAATACCTTTAATTTCTGCAGCTGACAGGCTATTTTATCTTCAAAACAAGTAAAGCGAAACTAGACCAGTGATGTGCACAGGAGAGAGCTCCAATTTTATACAACAACAGCTTGCTCTCTCTGGCTGGCTTGCATGCAGACATGCTGCATCTGCAGGGGTAAATGCAGCTCCGAGCCTTGGAAAATCTAAATACGTTGTTTTTATTGCATAACATATTTTGGTTTATGCCTTGAAACGCAGTGATAAGACAGACCTCTGTCAAAAAAACCGTGTCTAATTTTTAGTGTTGGATGTGCAGACCTGTACTGCGTGTTCCATTTTTTGCATCAAGGGTTTATTGTAACGGCTTTGGTCGTACATGCCTGGAATATATGATCAAACTGTTTGCAGCCCCAATTGAAATTTATTTTGCGTCATTCTTTTCTCTCTCCCTCTCTTTCTCTCTCTTACTCATCTGATCATTTGAAAAGCTCTCATTTGCACACACAAAGTAATTTATTTTTTTTTCCTCGTCTAAGAGTTTCCAGAAAACAGATCTGATTATTGCTACTTGCATGTGATGTAGGCTATGACAACAGCACTTCTAAACATTCAGAATTCATGAATCCAGCTATTCCCAACCCTAAATGATAAAATGTTAAGTACAATAAATGTGAGAGTCTTCATTTTCCTTCTGGCTTCTGAGACTTTCAAATCAGCCCACATTTTCAGGCTTTTGTGGCTATGAGTTATAGGCTTTCTACCACCCAGCCCAATTTGCCCTCACATTTTCAAGTACAAATGTACGTGGCAAATAGCAGGCACACAGAAACTTGCAGAGAATTCTTGTGAGCTGTCCACAGTCTCCAAGTAGCATAGGGAAAAAACCCTGTAAAACTGTTATTAAATAACACCAGATTATAAACTGTATGAAAATACTCACATCCCAAAGCCAAACACACTAAACTCATTGTTGGGGCAGAGAAATTTTTGGCATCCTTACTGAAAAGCAGCTTTGCTGCACCAAAGAAAGAAATTAAAAAAAAAAAAAAGGAGAAAAATGGAAACTCGTTTCCCTACTGGATTATTTCGTGCTTGTTGGAAAATTATATGAGGTTGTGCCTTGCAGGTGTTACAGCTAAAGCTTCAGTAAATTAAACAAACTATCAGGTTAAAGCAAATTCATTTGGTATAAACAGGAACTGCAGTGGTTTGTGTTTCTGTTTCCCAAACCCAGAATGGAAGCATAGAAAAAAATTGTCTCAGAAGCCGCAAATGGGAGCACAAAATATTCTCGCACGGAACCCTGGAAATGCTGCATCCCACGGCAAGATGTGAGCACAGTGCGAGGTGGAAGAACAGGACATGGGGAGGGACAATATCCCCTGCTGCAAGCTGATTTTTAATATCAACATAATTTATGGGCACTAAGAATGACTTTTAAAACAGGCAGACTGTTGAATCCTGAGACATTTCCACCCACTCTGTTTTCACTGCTTAAATCAAAGCCTGCCTTTGCTCAGTAGCAGTGTTATAGCAACATCTAGGAGTTCAGATCAGTGACTGAGTTGTCTTTGAGCTGGCCTCTTGGCAAAACAGAAAGGGTAAAATTCTCTGGAATGGAAAGATCCTGTGCCATGGAGATGGCCTGACAGGCACCGTACAGAGCTGCAGCGCAGCTGGAGCCAGCAGTCTTCCAGCCCAAAACCTGAACACCTGCAGATTGATCTGCAAGTTATACCAGTTATTGTAATCTGCAGATAAAAAAAAATCCATGTGAAAAGTGTCTGTGTACAGCACAGAATAACAAGGAAAGGAGCGCCTTTTGCAAAACGTTAAGCAACAGTCTGGGTTTGTAATTAGCCAGTCTGACAGCTGACTCTTCACCAGGAGGGTCAAAGCAGCGTCAAGTTTTTGTGCAGCAGGTGAAGTTATGACATAGGCTGCTCCTCTTCTTCCCCACACAGAAGCAGCTGGGAACACATGAGGGTGTCTGAGAGAAGGGAGAGGGAATAGTGATGAAAGTCAGCACTGCTGCAGGAACGAGGCTGCGAGAAGGCTGTTGCAGGGAGAGATTTCTGTACTATTCTATACATCCATGCTCCCAAATTTTGACAGTACAAGAGGTAATGGCTTTAAGTTTCACCAGCGGAGATTCCGGTTGAATATTAGGAAAAAATTCCTATCAGAAAGAGTGATAGATAAATCATTGGCACAGGCTGCCCAGGGAGGTGGTGGAGTCACTGTTCCTGGAGGTGTTCAATAAATGTGGAGATGCAGCACTGAGGGACATGGTTAGTGGGCATGTGGGGACAGGTTGATAGGTGGGACTGTGTGATCTTAGTGGTCTTTTTCAACCTAAATGATCCTATAATCCTATGATTCCATGATTTTCCTCTCATCTTTCCCTAAATTTCCATCTCCTCCAGGTCACTGAGCATCCCTCAAAGCACAAACCAAGGAGCCATTTTTTCTCCCCTGTTTTATAGCCTCATTTCTACCTCCACTGAAAACCATGAAAGATTGGCCACGGAGGAGAAAGGGTCTCTTTAAGAGTATGAGGATGGTATACAACATAACAAACCATATAAAGTAGCAGTCTCTTTTAATTCAGTCATCATAAATGGGAAGGGCAGCTCTAATAAAACTTTCCTTACAAAGCTTATAACCACAAGGTATCACTGACATCAAGACTATTGACCTGTTCAGCTGAGCACATTGCTCCTGTTAGCAAATAGGAGAGCAATAGTTTATATCTGTGTGCAACAAACACCATTCTGATGGCTCTGACATAGCTGTCACTGTCTCCTGGAGCATCTCATCCTGGCTGCATGTTGCCTCAGCACCCAGTGCAGTGCCTCCTGGCTCTGACCTGCTCCCAGCACAGAGGAAGCCTTTGCTGACAAATTCATATTTCTTCAAATAGATTAATTGCTGTGGCATATCAGTAACTTAGCCCAGAGACATCTTTCAATATTCTGCAAGAGGTATATTTCTGGATAAAACCAGTATTAGAGTCTTCTGTAAAACAGAAAGAGTAACAAAATGCAGAAGAGCCAACAGAAATGAGCTTCTGACATATTTGTGAAATGCTTAAAAAAAAAGAAAAAGGCAAGAAAGTATTTTATTTGCAAGGGCAAGTAAGTCAGGAACTGTAAGATGGATTGCATGATGAACTGTGACAGTTAGGATATTTGTAGAATCCGTACTTGTGCTGTAACTACATTAATTAGGATAACTGTATGATATGAGTGGGGCTCTCAGGGTTTAACCTAATCAGTGAGATATGACCTTTCTCTATAATGCTCAGAAATTAGCAATGCATCATTTCTTCTTTTAAGATCTGCAGTATCTTCAGCTCTGCCCAATCTTTGTGAAAGCAATTGGAACTGTGCAAAATAAGCAAAAGGGATGGAAAGAGCACTGATCAGATCAGAACTGCAGTGAAATCATTTGGCTCCAAAGCTGCAGGCAGCGACGTCAGTGCAACTGCAGAGGAGGGGAGCTTCTCTTCTTTTTTTTAATCTCCTTCCTAAAACCTAACAACTCAGAGCTGCTAGCACAACTTCCCAATGAGCTCGCTCACTGGGGCAGTGCTCTGGTGCCCAAACTGATGCACGGAGCAAAAGGCAGAGGCTGCAATTCTGCGGTTCCCTATGGAGGACATGGTCACCCAAGGGTATGGAGATGTGGCCGAAGTTACCAGAGCAGACCAAAGGGAATTAGTTTTTCTCAGTGCAGAAGTTTTCCTCAGTTGGAGATCCCGGCTTGCTTTTGGAGCCAGGCGATATCAATGAGCTACAATTCATTATAAAAAGGATTTATCTTCTCTTTTAGAAGGCTCTCTATATTTTTATCCAGAGGCTAAAGTAATGGAAGGGAAACACTGTGAACAGCATGAGAGGGAAAGGGCAATAGCGAGAAAATGCTCTAACATTTTTCCCTCACCACAGATCCACTTTTGTCTGCCCTTCTGCTTTCACACCCAGTTACCTGGCTGTATTTCACCAGAAATAAAAGCTGCTACAATATTTCCCCTCCAATGCCACCAGTTAGGAGGCCTCATGTCTCAGCAGGCGTGTGAAACACCAGCTCCTTTAGTTGCAGGTGACAACTGGAGGTGTAAAATGGCTTCCTGCGTGATGGTCTGCCCTGCGGCAACGTGCCAATGCAGCAGTGTGCCAGCTCTGAGGGGTGGCAATCCAGAAGGTCACTTCATAGAGTCATGGAGTCATAGAATCATAGAATCACAGAGTGGTTGGGGTTGGAAGGGACCTTCAAGTCCATTCAGTTCCAGCACCCTGACTTGGGCAGAGCTGCCACCCACCAGCTCAGGCTGCCCAGGGCCTACCCAACCCAGCCTTGAACAGCTGCAGGGATGGGGCACCCACAGCTTCTCTGGGCAGACTGTTCCACTGTCTTGCCACCCTCTGAGTAAAGGATCTTAACGTCTAACCTAAATCTCCTCTCTTTTAGTTTAAAGCCATTCCCGCTTGTCCTATCACTATCAGATATCACTGCTGATATGACTAAAAACATGGAGTGATCGGGTTTTGGGAGCCAGCAAATGCCTGAGAGCTGCCTCCATGGGGAAGGGATGGGTAAAAAGTGCCTGCTCTGAAAACTGTACCAGCAGCAGCAGCTTGGCTGAATTGTGTTTGCAAGCATTGATTTCCTTTACTCAATACCTGTCTTGGGGGCAAAGTCAAATCCTTCCTCCTTGGCTTTGATCTTGGCTCCTCAAGCTACTTTTCCAGAGGTGGGAAATGGGAGCAGAGGCAGGGAGAGATCCTGGCCCAGGAGCTGGGGAATCCAGGTTTTCCCCTGTGTTTATGCCCCGCAACTCTGCACTAGTTTCCTGCCTTTGTCAGTTTCTGCATCCATACAATGTCTTTATGCAAGATATGTAATGGAAAAAGATTCATTTTGATCCATATAAAGCCACAGAACCTGTATTTTGCTGGAAACAGTGACATCTCAATCCACTGGTAACAACACAAGTCATCTATCTTGGCCCATCTATTTTAACATTTCCTCAGCTCTGATTTCATTTCAGAAATTTTCTAAACAACAAAATATATGTAAAGGCTGAAAATCTGCCAGCAAAAGATGAAAAACTTGCTGACAGATTTGTAAGTCTGGCCAAAGTATCCTTCCTACCACAGTCATCACAGGAGCTGTGGCAGAGACCTGTATGGTCAGCGCTGGGATCTGCCCTGATCCTTCTGAGCTCCAGGGGAATTTGATTCTGCAAGGGATCCTGGAGTCCTGATTCTCTTTTGCTTTTTGCATGTGACACATTTCCAAAATATGAACAGTGCCCTTTCCTAACCGCAGTATTTGAATCTACAGTTCTGAAAAAAACTAAAAGCACTATTGGACATGGGCAGCTAACGGGGCAAGGAGGAATAGGGCTGTTTCTCTGGCCACCAGGAGATGGCAGTGAGTATGCTGAGTATGGTTTTTTCCCCTTTATTTCACTTGTATGTACTCTCTGGAAGATAACGGGTCCTTTGAGGACAACTGAGCTATAATGCTTTCGTTTCTGTTTAATTTTCCTTTTCCATCACTCATATTTATAACCTCCCCGTAACTCCTTCCTCTGTACAATGTCTCCTTCACCCAACATCTACCATTTACTTTCTTGATATGCGTGGCTAAACACTACAGATTGGTGTAAAACAGCATTGCAGGAGCTGAACAGAAACACTTGGGAAAGGAAAAGCAGTGCACGTGACTCGTGTGGAAGCTGGCAGGCACTACGTGTGCAGGCACGAACTGGCTGATTTTCTGCCCATTCCCTCTACAAAGAGAAATGCACCCCTGTTTCAAAATGGGGTTGACATTTAGGATCTAGATTTCATTCCTGATGTTCTCTGCTAGCCAGAGGATGTCAGGAGACACATTTCCTTGTCTGTATGAAGCTCACGTGCCTCTGGGCCATATAACTCATCATGCTGCAAGCCTCCACCAAAGGACTCTGACATTTTCTGCTGTAATGCCTTCCATCAGAGGGCTTCCCAAAAGGGTACATTAACATATGAAGCCCCATAGATTTTGGGAGGACAGAGGGAGACAGTTGTTCAAAGACAGATAGATTTCCAGACCCCAGTCACTGTCTGTGCAGCCTGCTGGCAGCCCTCAAGGGACAGAGTCCTTATTTCCCCTTTCCTTCACCATTTTCCAGTGGACCCTCAGGGGTTTGGTGCCTTCAGCACTAGGAGGTGACAGGGCAGATGGGGCTATTCCATGAATTGCAAATATCCAGAGATTCAAACACCACAGCTGAAAAGGTTTACTTTTCTGTGTTTTGCTTTTTTTCCCTTTTTTTCCCCAGTACTGCCATAAAGGAAGTGTTTCCATGTTCTCATTTCACATAGTGCTCTGAGAACTTTCTCAGGGACACCTGAAATGCCCCAGTTTTTCATTGCTCCTATCAAAACATTTTTCTAAATAATTACAGAGTGTTAAAAATGGATTGCTGTACCCAGGGGAATTTGCTCTTTGTTTGCCAGGAACAAATAGGCCAAGAGAATGAGTGCTCAGCATCATGAGTGGTGTTTGAAGGAAAGAGCAAAGTCAAAAGCATGTAGGCACCACTGGAGATGCTCTGCTTTCAAAGTGAATTTTTATTACACACGGTCAAGGTTGCATAAGAAATGCCTGCATGTTGTGCTCCTTGAGCTGGGAGCAAGGAGGAATCTCCTCCTCTGGGAGTGATGCATGTGATTCTTTTGACTCGGAGGAATTTATATATAGATACATATGTATGTATTTATATATATGTATATCTGTAAGTGACCTCTTCAAAATTATTTCTTTGCATCTTAAGATGTTGCTTCTAAACTGGTGCTGGGTTTTGATTATGTCAGTCACCTTCATAGCAGTTTGCACTTCAGTAACATTACCATGCTTCCTCTGAGGATCCCTGAGCCCTGAGCAAACACAAACCTAGAATTGCTCAAAGCATCCTGCTGCCATCAGTACTACTGCAAATTGCTTTTCACTTTTAGGGCATCCTTCCTGAGATATGTGTGCCTGAAATATCTATTCCTGTAGCAGTAAGAGGGGAGATGGGCTCAACACACCTTGTTTCCTTTAGAAGTTGGCCAAAACCCATGCACCCCTCTGTGCCCCATAAACTCCATGGAAGGTCCAGCACATCCTGATTCCCTGTGTGGCCAGTGGGCTGGTGTGCAAGCCTTTGGGGATGGCATCCTCCACCCATGCTTGTATTTCTTTTATTAATTCTTTCTGAATGCCTGATATTCACATTAAGGGGCTTCTGAAACCTCTGTGTACACATTAATCAATATGTGGCATGCATGTGTACACACACTGAGACACTAGGGATGGCTGCTTTTTACCATTTCCATCCCTCTCTCCCTGCTAATCTGTCTGGTTGTTACTTCCACTTGCTGTGTCTTGCCTTAAATTAAACTGTAAGCCCTTCCTTGTGGGAGATGCCTTTTGTTGTGGGCTGTCAGGAGGGGTTTTGCAGAGAATCCAGAGCGCCAGGCAGGGCTCTCCAGGCACCACTGAAATAATAATGAAGTAGTTTCACCAAGGTGGGACCGGAGAGCAGCTTCGGCTGAGTCTGAATTCTGCTTGTCCCTGAAAATTGCCTAGGTAATAAGATAGCTGCTTTAAAATTGCTTGGGGTATCCCACAGGATTCTGTTCTGACTGTGATTTCCATTCCCAGCACATGTGCTGCCATTCGACCAGCACCATCCACCCATGCGAGCTAATTTAAGGTTGCTAAACAGAAGACACAGAACATACATCTTTTATATTTGATCTCAACACTGGTAAGTTCCCTGTCTGATGGTTAATCTTAACTTTTAATGGGATTTGCCCACACTCCCACAAGAGCAGGACATTGGTCTGCTATTAATTTCTGCGCTCCAGCTTCCTATCACTTGGAGTGATGCTGGGTTTTCTAGTCATTGTGGGTTTGATGTAGGCATTGATTACATATTTTGAAAAGTTTGTCCAAGCTTTTAATCGTGCAATAGCATGCCAATGTGGAATTTGAGCCCTGCTGCTATTTTCTTGTGCAGGTCAACAAGTAGACACGAGCCAGGCAGCTGCAGCCCCAGGTTGGTGAGGTCTGTCCCTTCCCACCTCTCCTCTGTACCTGGAGCACTCTCTGCTTTGGTCAAAGGGCAAGGTGCCAAGGGTGGTCAGGTTTAGGCACTAGTTGCTGTGGCATTTCTCCAGGGCTGAATGCCTGTTGTACATTAACTAACCTGTACTGTGGAAGAAAGGTCACGTATGCAAGTTAAAAGCAATACACACACAAGAAACCACCAGGTCATCTGTGCTATGTGTCTGAGAGCCAGGCTGACCCACTTTTCTGCAGAATTGTATTTCTGTACAAGGCAGGGTCACCCCATGGAGGGAAGTGTTTGTACAAATGATGGCATTGCACTACATGCACTACTGGCGTGGTCCATGTTACGGGACCTGGATCCCACTGTCCTCTGATCCTTTGCAAATTCACTGTCAAGGCAGTTAATCTCAAATTTAGTGTCGTGCGGTTTTTGTTTGGTTTGGTTTAGTGTGACATTCAGGATTCCTTTACAGACAACTGCGCAGAGCAGGGAAATCTATGTGAAATGCTTCCTACTGGAGTCACCATCTGGCCAATATTCATCTTGTTTAGTGAAATACCAAGATATCCATAGAACGCAGGTGTTAATGCAGATCATAAGGCACAAGTGACCGCAGTAATAAACCAACATGCAATGAAATGTAATTAATGCACCTGGTGCTTGGGTTTAAAAAGAATTTCCGTGCCTTTTTATTTTCCCTGCACACCGATGTGCATTTTAATAGTTGGAACTTCAATCATCACTTCCAAACAAGCCTTTAATCATATTAATTCCCTTAAAAAGTGAACTATAATGTTTGTGAGTAAATAGTATTTCATAGTTTAATCAGGAGGGGAAAAAGTGGAAGCACACATGAAACTATATGCTGCTTAGTTGCATTTTTGTGGCATGAAAAAGACTATTGTCTTGTTTCTGCTGATCTGGTTCTACTACTGGCAAAGGTTTGTTTTGTATCGTGTAATCCTTGCTAGTAGGCTCCAAAAGCTTTAGAATCAACTGGAAAAAGTGAAAAGATATGAGGTTAAAAAAAAAAAGATTAAGCTTTCTATCACTGTATTTCAGAGCATGCTTCTCGCCCCTAACCTGCACGAAGCAGGAACATAATGTTATAAGGTTAAAACTCTTCAGGATGACATTATTTCCAAGCAGACCTCCAAAAAACCCACACAGAAACGTACTGGCAGGTTTTTTGCAGGTGCTTGTGGGTTCCAGAGAATCGCATTTTCTTTTCAAATGTCCATTAACAGCTGAGATTGCACCCGACCTGGTTAGTCAGCTGACAAATCACAGGCAGACAGGGCATGCGGAAGGGAAAGGGAGAGGTCACCAAGTCAAAGCCAAGGGTCACGAGTGATTTTTGTTTGGATGGATATTTCTCAGGGGTGGTCTTGAGGTTGTGAGGACCATAAATCCACACAAGCATGCTCACAGGCTGATAGACAGGGATGTCAAGTTGACTCCCAGCCATGTGCAAACTATTTAACAGGGTACTCAGGGAGTGCTCAGCTCCCCAGAGTGGTGTCTGCTTCTGACACTGCTATTGCTCAAACTCTGTCCCCCACCTCGACACAGATTAGTGTGCTTTGCCACTAGCAGTCAGCACTAAGTCACCGTGAAGATGCTGCTGACAGACCAGGACCACAAGCTGTGGCCCCTTGCTGGCACAGGGCAAGGGCCAGCCACCATTGGCCACACACAATGGGTGCCACTTTGACTACCTGAGTGCCTTGGTGGATGCCAAGAGCCCCCAAAGCAAACCCTCACTAAGTGGGTTGGGAGCTGTGGATGAGATTAGCAAGTCGCCAGGCTCTTATGAACTGCAACACGTTTGTGTGCCCTTGTGCCTCATCCTTCTGAAAGATGTCTTCCTACTGATGCCCCCTCTCAAACAGCCGGCAGCTCTGTCCCCTCCTTGTCCCCTGTTGCCACAACAGGAGCATTGCATGTGAATGGCCATGGGCTCCTTCACTGACTTTACAAGAGCAGCCATGTCCCTTAGCGATGACCGTGAAATTACCAATCCCATTTTCACTTCTTGGCCAAAGCCATCTTTTGAGCGCAGTTCCACAGAGGTGAGAGGTTAATGTATTAAGCTGTCTCCTTCAATTAATCCCTAACTCCTGGGCAGATTTACAAACTATTGGAAGATTTTAGATTACATCTGATTTATGAGACACTCTTTCTAAGTTCAGATCGCCATTGCAGATGGCCACCATACAGGGCAATAAAAATAATTACCATACAGATTTATTGTCAGGGTGGAAATTTTCATTTCTAAAATAATGCCCAGCTGTCTATTTTGAACTGGTCACAGTGTGTGAATACCACAGTATACCTACCCCATACACACTAAGATGCCTCAGAATAAGGAAGGCTGAAATGTTGGAGCTGGGCTACAACATCAATCCCACCAAAATCCCATCAGACACAATTTTTCCACACTAAACACAAGGCCACAGAGCCACAATGTTGGCACATTGTGCCAACCATTGTGCCACATCAACCACAGATACTATGGGAGTAAGGACTAATTTTCAGTCATAATCCCATTCCCATGCCCAGTATCTGGGATGTCAAACCACAAGATCACCCTATTTCTTACATACTTCAGAGAAGAAATCATTTTTCTTGAGCGTAGGCTTGACAAATGGAGGCAAAGAAATCCTTCCACTAAAGCAGCAACACAATTTGTTGAAAATAGTGCAGGTGCATTTGTGACCCACAGTAAAAACAGCACGCCCATGCCCCGGCAATGATTTACATTCTTCTGAAGAGCTTTGCAAGTGAATTTTGGAGGCAAGAAGGCATCTGGTCACGGGGATATGTTAACAGCTATGGGAACAGGCAGTCTGGTATATGCAGAATGGTACATACTGTGTCAATTTGAAAGAAAACCTGAAGCCTCAGGTATGCTGAGGTTTTTGCAATTGCCTCTTAGTACATTAAAGTGCCCCCTGGTGCCCTGAGAAGCCCACAGAGCCCACTTGTTCCAGTCAGGGGCTGGGAACAGGCAGAGTGTATCTCAGGCCTGAGAGACCAGGAAAAGTCACACTGGTGTGGCACAGACACTGAGAATAAGAGCATGTGAACTTTTCCCTGGGACAGTCTGTCTGCTCAGCTGGGCCGGGCAGTGGGCAATGGGCTGGCACCCACTCAGTTCAATGAGCCCATGAGCTCCATGTGATCCCATGACCAAGAAGGCCATTTGCCAATAAAACCTCAATCTCTAAGACTTTTTTTGTAGGTTTGAAGCTTTTTTCCTGTCTGTCAAACACCACACACCAATTACTCCCACTCATGATTCCCGGTGGCTCGTCCAGGTATTTTGAGCTCACTATCAAACTATTTTATTTACAGCATACCCAAACCTTTACACAGAAATATCGCATTACTTTGGAGGTTTGGAAGAGGGAGGATAAGGAGCAGGAAGGAGAAATTGCCAGCATCCCAGCACCATCAATTGATGTCAGCCCTGCCCGGGGAATAAAGCGTATCTGTTAATTGCTGCTGCAAATCCAGCAGATGGTGCGTAAGACATTGTATTTAATGGAGCCCCTCAAAAAGAGTGGCATCTGTTTGTTTAATTTCTTGGCAACGGAACAACAGATTTAAAAAACAAACAAACCAAATTGGACATTTAGATATGGACGTCTCCCCAACAGATTATAAATGTTTAAAGATAAATAGGTCAAGTGAAGGAAAATATCAATTGACACATTTGAGAATTAAGACAAACTTTCAGACATTGTCACTTTTAAAGATTAGATTCTCAACATACGGCAGTGAAACTCCTTAAAGAGGCTTTTAAATAAAACATTGACACTCTCCTTTTGACTATGAATTTGTCTGAGGGTTTGCGGGGCTGTTACAAACACTGATTCAAAAAATAATTCATTCTACTTGTCTCCCTCTCACAGACCCTGAAGTTAAAATATGATCTCTGTACACCAGACACTTTATTTAATCAGGTGCCTCTCCTACATTAAAAATCAGCACGAGGAAACAAGGCAGAAAGCATTCTGTTTAACAGCTGGGAGAAGGAGCTCGGAGGGTGCTGCCACAGCTCCAGCATTAACAAAATTCTCCATGTTCCTGGAAATTCACTGCAGCACAAATTGCCACAGCAGAGTACGCCACAAATCCAAACTGTATTGCCTCTAACCATGGCCAAGCATGGATGCTGTGCAGAAGGATGTAAATCCAGACCAAGGCTGTGTTTGCAGTGCTGCACTTAGAGGAAACCTCTTGCTGCCCCTCTTTGGTCATGAGGGGAGGAGGCCCTATGAATATCTCCTCCCTGCGTAACTGTTTTGGAGATTTATTCTGCATCATTTGTTGGATTTTACGCATGCTTTTTATTTTCCCTGTGTTAAAGCGGGTTATGACAGGATGCTCAGGCATGAGAAACTGAGCAATTGGCCTCTCTGTTCCCAGCTCCTTGCTCAGAAGAGTGCCACTACTCACTCCCTCCTACAAACTGACTGCCACATTCATTGCTGCAGGTGATGCAGGGTCCATCTGTCAGTGCCAGGAGGATTTTCCTTCAGACTTTTTGCTGGATCACAGCTGCATGAGGGTGCTTGGGCACATGGACAGTTGGACTCGCTCGCTGGGACTGCACATTGGCAGGGGACACACGGAGCTGCAGGCAACGGGCAGAGCTCACAGCTGCTGATGCTACTTGTGTGTGTGGTGGTTTTGCTGAGGGCTGTGTGCTTAAGTTGAGGGTTTTTGTTTTTCAGAGCTGATTCATTGCAAGCAGCAGAAGTGCACGTGTTGCGGCACCGGATCTGTGCAGCCCTCAGCAGGACTTGCTCAGGTGAATGGAGCCAAGAAGGACAAAGTTTTTTGTCTCTTATTTCTCGTGGAGAGATAGGAAGAATAGTTTGCCACAGCAATTTTGAGATGCAGCTGTGAGCTGTGCTTTTCCCTTGCCAAGCCTCGCAGCACATTTACAGAGGATGGTGTTGGGCATGTAGCCCTTGTGATGCCCTCAGGGCCAGCTTATGGAGAAAAATTGCTTCATTTTTTTTTGGTCAGATGGTCTGCTCTGATCTGAACCACCCCTGCTTTATGAGCCTTCAGCCCTGCCCTTTGGCTTCCACTGGATGAAAAAGCTGAGTGAAAAGGATCTGCTCTCACATGCGCGGCTCCATACTGCCTGTGCTGGTGACCTTGGCCACGAGGAAGGAGACCTTCGCTCTGTTTCTCTGAGCAGGAGGAGTGCCACACAGCGTGGGCACTGCGTCACGCTGAACCCACGTGCTGTTATGTACTGGCACTACATCCCCTCCTCTGTCCCCATGAGCCCCAGTGAGTGTTCAGTCTGTTCAGGGCACGCGAGCAAGGAAGTAAAAGGGAAATAGCAGCATAATAAACCACTGTTAACATTTTAACTTGGTGATTGCACCCTTTAGGGAGGCATATATCTAAATATAGTACTAGGCTGTATTCTAATCAACATTTTTATGACTCTTTATTGAGGATACCCCAGATATATCTTTAATTTTTTTTTTTAAATACCATTCGTGGCATAGCTTTAAAGAAATTACAGCTGTTAAAAGGGCTGAGCTGCTGATGTAGTGATCTACCTGTGTAATATTTTGTCAGTTATGATTGTGCAATTTTTGCCTGTTTCCTTACCTGTGCACAGGGAATAGTAAAAGACAGATAAAAATAACATCTATTTTCTCACGCATCTTGAGCCAAGACCAAGAGCTACTCAACCTTACTATTTTGGCACCTTATATATCAACAAAAGCCAAAGTGGAGAATCATAGAATTGCATATGGTGGAAGGGACATTAAAGGTCACTGAGTACCAACCCCTGCCATGGACCTGGTTACCACCCATCAGATCAGGCTGCCCAGAGCCCCGTCTAACCTGGCCTGGAGCACCAGAAGAGATTTTTTTTCTGATTAAAATTCTAATCAAATGAACAAAAGATTGTTTGAGTAATAGGACATTGCATAATGCCGCCTTCTTTCTAGCTTACTTTGAGCAACACCTGTGTAAATTGCTCTTTTTTAAAGGTTTTTGGTTAGAAGCTCTGCAAGGCTGACACTTCCCCATACACTCAGCTTTCACAAATGAGGTCAGGACCGTCTTGATCAAACAGAGCCACTCCTCTGACAAAAAAAAAAAAAACATCCTGGAGTGAATCAGGACATACAGAACAGACCCAATTCCATTGAAACTAAAATAAGAATAAAAAGAGCTCAGAAGAGATGATTTAAATGCCTCTCATAGCTCCCACTGCACATCACATGACTGGCCTATAAAGGTTGGACTGGAAAAATCTACCACTCTACAACCTTGCAAAATGGAAAATTTAAAAAAAAAAAAAAAAAAAAGCATGATTCTATAACATTCCTAATTAAAAGATAAGGAAATGTTCCTCCTAAATACTCCCACCTGGCATTTACTTATGACATTTCTGCTAAGGAGGTGAAAGAAACACCTTTTTAAAGACTGTTATCTCTGCTTGTCCAGTGAGGCTGTGCCAGATCGAAGCAGGCAGTGTAGGGCTCTGCTGGGAGCTTTTGCTGTCCTCAGCTTGCCTGCTGCCTGAGAGCGCTGGCTTCCCTCCTGATTATTTTTGTGATTGCATAAAAGCATTTCATAATGAAAATTCTTCCATTACCCTTCATTTCACATGGGCCTTCTGCACAAAGAATACAGCCATCGCAATCTGGATTTTAAAACCGTAAGCTTACCAGCAATTTGGAAGCACACAGGCTAAGATGTGAATGGTACATCAAAAGCCCCAAAGAAACAAAAGTCTCATTCAGAAGGAGAGAGGCATCGGTGGTGGCACCAGCACCAGCTTTGGCTCCTAGCAGCCAAACCTCTTCACCTAACGTAAGGGACAGGAGATACCTAGGGGTAGCTCCCCTCTGAGTGAAGAAGGTGTCAGTGCAGTGGAATTAAGAAAATATATATACTTCAATGTCAGTTCAGCTTTCACCATCCAACTCAATGGCACGTGGTAGCCGTCCTATCCCCAGTTCTATAAAACTGGAAACAGTGAAGGGACTGAAGTGCATCCAAATGCCTTTCACAGGCAGATTTAAGTCTTAGGAAAGAGATCGCTCCCAAGTCTACCTGAGTGCATCTTTCTGAAGCCCTTTCCTCCTTCAAATCATCTTTCTAAAACTAGATTAGCTTAGAAAATACTAACAGCACCTATTTAAAGAAAGGCTCGGACATGTCAGTCACTCCATTTACTCATACATTCCCATGGCTTCTTTCCAGCATGACTGATGAATCATGCAATTCAGATGCAGGTTCTCAGAAGCAAATACTTAGTGGGGTGTAAATGACAAAAACTAAAGTACCAAACACAACCTGTACATCACTGTGGAGGTGTGAACATGCAGATAATTTCACCTGACAAGCTATCTAAGAGCTGCATTTTGCTGTCCAGGCTTCCTTCTGTTTTCTCAGCCTTTAACCTTGAGATCTGTGGATGAAGTGTGAGAGATACAGAATGAAACTTGTAGGCACAGGTGAGGCAGCAAGGGTCTGATGTGATCATGGGCCCATGGCCATCTGCAGCAGTAGAGGAAAACTGTTGAAACATTGTGTGGTGCCTGACATGAAACTGTGTTTGCGTTATGGCTGACAATGATGGGCATTTGATTAGAAGATCTAAGTGGGTGCTCAGCCATCTTCAAGAAAGGAGGGTTGTGAGAACTGTGCAAAGAGAAATAAACTCAGTGGGGATTAATGATCCCGTACACACAGAGTGAACCCTCAGATTTGTTGATCCAATAGGATAATAGTAATGGCCTTAAGTTGTGACAGGGAGGTTCTGGTTGCACATTATGAGAAAATTCTTCTCAGAAAGAGTAGTAAGGTATTGAACAGGCTGCCCAGGGAGGTGATGGAGTCGCCATCCCTGGAGCTGTTCAAGAAACATGGAAATGTTCCACTGAGAGGCACAGTTAGCAGGCATGGTGGTGATGGTGTAACACCAAAATGGATGGAAAGTATCATGATAATAGGTGGTCGCAAAGCTTTTAGCTGCAGCAAATGAGCATGAGCCTAAATGCAGCTGCTGAGGATGCAGAAATGAAGGAAAAAAAAATCTGCTTACCTTTGGAAGGATTCAGGCAGGGAAGGATTTCCAGCAGGATGCCCTTGACGCAAACTTCCAACCTTAAATAAGGTCTGGGAAGGGATGCATCCTGGCTCCATCCTTTCCAGTCACTCAGATGCACTGCATGTACCTGCACTCCCGTGGGTTGGCCCTGCCTTCCCACCAGGTGCTCACTCACTGGTTCAGGCTGGGACAGCATTTCCTCCACAGATGGGTTGGTGGTTGGTGATCTCAGTGATCTCTTCTAACTTTGATGATTCTATGAATCTATGAAATCAGCACCTTCCAAGTTTGTTGTCACTTCTGAAACCCAAGTCTTTGAGTTGGTTTGACAAATTTTTCCAGACGGTACAGTGTCCCAATATCATGGTTCTATGTTTTTTTGTTTTGTTTTGTTTTTATTTTGGGTTTCAGTACTCCACATCAAAACATCATGTAGTGTACGGGGCATTGAAGTGTCTCTGCCCCAATCCCAGTACCTATCCCTGTACATTACAGCAGTCACGGATCTGGCCCTTCCGGGTGGGGGGGCGCTCTCTTGCTGCCTGGCAGTGGGTGCTGGAGGTGCTTTCCTGGCCGTTCCAAGCTTTTCAGGTTTGAATCGGTCCCAGGAACTCTCTCTCTCTCTCTCATCTTGTCTGATTTATTAATCTCAATTTCAATTAAATTGTATATATTGTGTTATCTTGTACTCCAATATTATAGTAAAATAAGTTTTCCTCCATAGATTGCTGCCGCTGCTCTTTTCCTCCCTTCCTTCCTTCCCATTTTTGTGGGACAGGGGTGGGGGGCAGGGCAGAGGCCTGCCGCCCCAGTCACGGACATGGATTGATCTCGTCAGCTCCGTGACAGATTTTGAGCTCCTCGGCGGCGCGGCAGTGCTCGGCCTGGGCGTCGCCGCTCGGGTAGCTCTGCTGAATGAACTTGCAGAGCGGCTTGGCCAGATCCACCTCCGAGGCCTTCTTCAGCTGCACCGACATGAAGCTCGTCGTGGCCAGCGCGGGACGGCGGGCGGCGCCCAGCTCAGCTCAGTTCACACCGCTTCGCGCTCACTTCGCGCCTCAGCCGAGCCCCGCAGCCGGCCTGCCGGCCCGCTCCTGCACCGCCGCGCACTTCCAGCCGAAAAAACCCCGAAGTCTTGACCTTTGTTTTGAGTGGTGTGACAGCACTTCACATAAGAATTATTGATAAGAGGATCAGCAGTTGCTAGCTTCTCAGTCCTTTTATGAAATATGTTTTTATTGCACTTGAAATAAAGAGAAGTTGGTGTATGAAAACCAAAGTACTGCAGGCCTCAAAAGATAACAGAAGTTTATTGCACTATAAAGGCTTTCAGCATATGTGAATGCTTATTTTATCTGAACACATTAGCATAGTTATTAGTCATTCCAAATGATTAAATCTCCCTCTCATCCACCTAATATGCATTATAAATGAATACACTAAAGAGCAATGCGCTTTGTTGACAAAGCACTGACTTAGCAGGCAGGGAACAGCATTTTTTGTAGGGCTGATTTTGACCTTTTGAGTTGGCCTGAGCTGGTCGCTTTGCCTTTAAATGCCTCACCATCTTCGGCTGCCCAATGATTTTGAAGTCTTAACCAAATGCATCAATGTCCAATCAGTAATCAATGTTGATATGAATCAATATCCATTGATATCTTACCAATGTTTTTCTTTGTTTCGTAGCCTTTCTGTAACATCTTCCAAGTTTTAAAGCATTTTAATAGGAAACCCTGCTAATAATGCTTTAAGAGCAGAGATATTATCAAGCTGTGGTTATCGATGTGTTTTGGTATCCATGGAGTGACAGTAATTTATAGCAGCTCAGAAGCTGCTGCTCTTGAGCCTGAGGCATTAGCATGCCTATTTTATTTCATTTTTTTCCGAGTAAAGAAGAGAGATGCTACCTGCAGCAGTGGTAGCTCCTCACTTAGCATGAACCTCCTCTTAGGACTTAGGGTGCTGCCTCCTCCTCCTGGTTTCTGTCCATCTATTTGTTCTTCAGCAGTGATGTCCAGGAAGGAAATAGCTCAGAATATGTTTGAAAAGGAACAGAATAAAATGTAATTTTGAACTGCTGAAAGTCTGCAGGTTATGGTCTTGAACTGAAGATCATGTTCTTTTCATTAGTCTTCTTTCCATCTTTCAAGCACGGTGCTGCTGCAGTGACCAGCGGGGCCCTGGAGGTGATGTGGCTATAAAAGGGTAATGCAAGTGGCCTTTTCCCATAGGAGTCTGGTAGTCCATAGATCTTCCTCTTTTCCTCAAGAAGTCCGTAAGCTACAATTCACCCAGGAAGGACAAGGTGTATTCAAATGCTCCCACAGTTCTTTAGGCAGGGGGTTGGGATTTCTGCACACCCTTTCCAAGGGGGGTGTAAAACTTCCCACTAACAAAATTTCCCTATGGGCGGTAAGATGCTTTATGTTTCTTTTTTCTTTTTCCCCTGAGATTCAAAAAGTTGAGTCCTGATCTCTTTTGCATGTCGCCCATTGCTTAGTACTGTACATGTGAACCGTTTTTTATTAAGTCAAACCAAAACTGTTCCTCTGTGCATAGCAACAACTAAAGCTCTTTTTGCCCTTGATAGATCTTGATGCATAGGATTAACAGAACAGTGTGGCACTTTGCTGAAATAGGGTGGATCTGGTCACAGCAAGATCTTGAATTTGCCTGAGGGTCAGCAGTGTAGAAAAAGAAAAAAGAAAAAACCCATCCTGGTGGATGATTGTGTAAGAATCACCTCTGATTTAGTCATATTTACGTGAAGGTTGGACCCAGTGAAGTAATGCTCCAGGACTTCTTTAGGCGTTGAACAGAGATTTGTGTTTTACTGAGATAAAGCAGGATGTCATCTGTGAAAAGAGCAATTTATGTCCTTTGTCATGGATTGTGATGCCCTGAATCTCTGGAGACTTTCTGATAGCTATTGCTAGCGGTTCAGTGGACAGAGCAATCAGAGGAGGTGACAAAGGACACACTTGCCTTCTGCCTCTCTAAGGAAAAAGTCATTCAAATAAAGGAGTCTCGGAGAGTCATTCAAATAAATGAATGCACACCCTCTAGCTTTCTGCGGGCTTAATGAACCCTATTCACCAGAAGCAGAGCCTTGTTGTCAAGCCTCTGTCTTCGATGGAAGAAGGAGAATGTCAAACGAGCTTGGTCCATCAGATTTGTATTCTCTGAAGGAGCCAAAAGGCAGTTTTCTGCCCTTCCCTTGGATTTCGGAAGGCGAGAGCTCCCGTGAGTGCCGCGACCTACTTGCTCTGCTGGCCCAGGCTTCAATTTTCTTCCTCTGATCCTGTTCTGATTCCAAACAAACATTGCTTTTCTGCTGGCAGATGAATTTCACGCAGTCCTGAGGCAATGATGGTTTTAGGAGAGCTTCTTTGCTTCTTCCTAGTATTTGTACTTTGTATTTTATGTGAGGACAGCAATTTTTGAAGCACAAAAACATTGCAAGAGCTGGTAAGGTCCAAAAACATCTCAATCATTACGTGCATATGCAGCTGTATCGCATTTTTTTAAAGTGTTCATTCCTCTCTGTGGGATAAGAGACAGTTTGCCTACCAGTGGAAGCAAAATGGCCACTCACTGTGTGTATTTGATGTGTAGTCCCTTGCCAGTATGTGCAGTCATGAGCTCACATAAATCTTTGAAACTGTGAGAAATAAATAGGAAAATGTCAAACTTGATAATATTTATCTCATTCACTTCTCAAGAGCAAGAGAGAAACTACTGCTGTGCTGAGAAATGTGGTCTTTTAATAGTTGACTAGGACTATCTATTGTGGGAATAATTGAAATCTTGTACGCAGATAAAGTTGGTAAAACTTCATAAGGGGGCATTTATGCTCCAGCAGATAGGACTGCTGAAGGCCTTGGAGTTTTGAAGAAATGCCAGTTAATCAAAGTTTCGTCGTTTTTATTTTTAGCTCTCTGTTTTGGGGATTTCATGGAAATAATCGAGTTTTCTACTCTTGGACCAGAAGTCTTACATATGCAGACAGAAAGAGATTATTAAATATCTCACCATTTAATATCTAGATAATTTTGTCCTATAAAATCCTGTGCAGCAAGTAATTTAAATTGGTATCCTATTTACGGCACACAAAACTGCTCGCTACCATCTGCTTTGCCGTTTTAATAGATGGAGTGTTAACTGCATGTTGCATGAAATTCATTGCGACTAGGTTAATTAAATGGCTGTGCTTCACTTCCTGCACTCTGGTAATAAGATGACAACCTCATCTGAATTTATTAACCCTTGCCATTTTCCATACTGTTGTCACCATTCAACCACCTTTGGTCAACAAAAATGAAATAAATCACAATAACAGGAGACACGACCATATTGGCTAACAAAATAGATATTGATTAGTATCTTCTAAAGCAAATATGCCAATCTAGTCTGATTTTATTTTCACAAAGGTCATTGAAATCTGTTAGTGCATTAGTAATGGAAGTAAATGATGATGTAGTAGGTTATTGGAGAAAACCCCAAATCTAATCTTTGCCACTAAACATCCTAAATGAAAGCTTTACCACGGAAAGCCCTTGATGTCCTCAGGTTTCCATTCGAGGAAGCAATACCCCTCTGCAGGGATGGGCCTCACAGAGAGCCTGAAGCCAAACCTCTGAGGATTCCTTCAGCCAGAGGCATGTCTGTACTCTTCACAGATGAAGCACAGGGTAAATCACTCTGTTTGTGCCCTTGCCCCTGGACAGCCTCAGCACTGACACACCTATGTGCTTCTTAGTGTGGGCCCAGCAATGGGGTGAGGTACTTGGGGGTGAGGTGGGTCTGGAGAGAGCCTTCTCTTGGTGTCAACTCTATGAGTCAGCCTGTTCTGCACCACTTACATTCTTCAGATATGAAGGGCAGTTGATTTTAGGCACGTATACACAAAGCACTCTTGTTGGCTCTGCTGAGATTTGCTAGGAAGAATCAACACTGTGCATCAAAGCCATATTCATTTAACTCCCTCTTGCCCATCAGATACAGACATTGAATATTTCCAGATACTGAAGTCCTTTTCAATTCCCTTGCCCTCCCGTTGTCCCCACTGATCCTACCATTACACCATAAGTTTTCTTTTCTGCTCTGTCCAGGCCGCTGTTCCCAGACAGCTCCTCTGTCCTGTACAGCCCTTCGGGTCACTTTGCTCCAGACACTGACTGTGAGGGCATCTTTATGTGGTTTGGTGGGGAAACTCATGTGACTACACCCTTCTGTGCATTGGGATGGGATCCAATGCTGGTTCAGAAGTTCACCTACGCCAAACTGGTTCAACCTGTCTCCATATCATCATGCCGGCAGCGGGCTTTGCCTTCCAGGGAAGCAGATGGTTTTTTATACACATTTGGAAAGATTTTATTTGTACTGAGAGCTGTAGTTAGAAATTCATTTATGCAATCAGAATTTATAGCTGTATATACAAGGCAAGGGTTTTTTTTCCAGCTCTCCCAGTAGCCAAGAGGCCGCTGAACTTCTCTGTTCTGTCCCTGTATACGCAGACCCAGCCTTGCAGCAGCCACTGAATGAAAAAACACTCAAAACAACCTGCCTCACGCTGTCCCAGCAGAGCAACTCATTCATTTTGAAATACTGCAAATATGAGCCCAGTGCCAACCAGGTTTATCAAAGCTCAGGCTTGGGTACATTCAGCTCCTGAGCTTCTCTCAGAGCAGACTGGGAGAGGAGTGAAGCTACAGCACACAGAGGGCAGGACGGATGGTGTTTCTCAAAGTTAATGGAACTCTCACAACAGATGTGATGTATCCGTGACCAGGAATGAACTGCCTCCTATTGAACTCTTATTGGAGGATTTAAAATTATTTAAAGATAAAGGATGACAGCATCTTCATCAGTCTCAGCCTTTTGCTATTTTTTTAGGCTCCAATTATACCAAGATGCTTTTGTAGATGTAAAGCTGATGGAAAGCATGATTACAGTGTTGTTTGATTTTGAATTCTGCTTAACGAAACTCTTGTCTTGTACCAGGAGGTAGCATTACAGGCACGTCCTATTCACAAAGGCTGCCATGGTTCCCAGGATGGCTTTTCCATCCTGGCTCTGCCCGTGCAGCCATGCCACACAGCACTCAAGCACAGGCAAACACGCGACGTGTTCTCATGTCGAATGGGCAAGTTGCAGAGGTGGTGTCACATTAACCCAGATTTAACCTTTAATGGAGAAATTTGCAGCCCACACGCTAGTTTGAAGCTGATGTAAGCCTTATTTTGTGAGGGTATGTAGGAAGTGACCTGAACAGGGCTCGTGCAATTCTTCTGCATGAGAGAGGAGCTGTATTGGTGATGATGGCTTTCTCACATCATTCCAAAGTACAGACTAAATGTCACATCTGACTCATCCACAGGCGCGTTCTGTTGGTTATGGCAGATAATGCACATCTCTCCCAGTGAAACGTTAACATCCCTGCACATTTTCAAAGCAAAGCACTGAAATATTTTCCATTTCGGGGACAAGCTGTCACTTTGAAGGGCACAGCAGCACAACCTCACCCGGTGTGGGTGGGGGCTCTCTGCTCTTACTGAAATTCCTCCGGCAACAGCTAAATTAAAGTGCCTCTTCTTTTTTCCTTCTCAAGCCAGACACAACATTCCTGGGCACCTCTGTCTTGCCACTCACAGCACCGGAGGCAAATTCAATACAGCAGATGAAAAAATTTAGTGGAAAGAAAAGGAGGTGCTCCATCTGAAACCAGCAGCTGGGCCTGGAGGTTCTGGTTCTAGAAATGACATGAGGCTGCAGGGATGGGGTGTGTGTGTACCCGAGTAACACCCTGAACTTCTCATTTCGTGTCCTGGAGATAAGGTGCCATTCACCAAACTCCCCTGGGGGTGTTCAAGAAGTGTAGAGAAGTGGCACTGAGGAACGTGGTTTAGTGAGCGTGCTGCTGTTGGGCTGATGGTTGAACTCAGTGATCTCAGTGGTCTTTTCCAACCTTAATGATTCTATGGCTCTATGAAACTTTTCTACATGAAACTCTGTGGCTTCAAGCCCAAAGGAGGACACACAAGATGGTGGGCAGGCCCTCAGGGTGGGTGGGAGGAGCACAGCCCCTTTCAGACGGGGCCATTCAGACAACAGAGTGATCCAGCAGCCTTTGGTTCAAGTAGGAAAGAAAGATAAGCTTAACCAAGAAATCACTATTTGGACAGAAAATGGAGGATGATCAGTGCATTTATCAAAAGAGCAGCAGGTTGTGGCTCAGACCCTTTGTTTGAAACAGCCTAGCACAAAACAAACTTAGATAAAATTCTCATTAACTCTGTATCTGTCCCCAAGTTCCAGATAAGTTACATCACCAGGCTGTCATGAACCTGTAGCTAAAGCAGATGAGAGCTGGATGAAGCTCAGAGGCACCCACACTGTGGACTGGGCAATGCGGAGAGCACAGAGTCCCAGCTCTCTCCTGCTCCTCCCACCGACCCCAGCACTTCCTCCATCTCTGCAGCACTGCAGAGGCGTTCTGTGCACAGAGCCCACTGGGCGCCGAAGGCAGAGCTTCAGGCAGATGCTGCAATGGCTCTCGGAGTTGCGAAGAGATGAGTTACTTAGCAGCTGAGGATCCGCATGATTAAATGCTAATGAAAGTGGTGACATATAAAAAACCCACTGCAAACAGCAAGAATAAAAAAGTGAGAGCATTTATTGCCACTGATGCTTGTTTTAGTCTGTTCTTCCTGGTGAAAATGAATCTTTTATCCTTCTGACATCACCAAAAATAGAACAAGAGATAATTGCCATTCAGTTCTATCATGTAAGGTACTGCTTTCCCCTTTTACAGCTCAGATGCTGTCATAGATGTAGAGCTGCCACATGATAATTTAAGAACATTGCATAGAAGCATGGCTAATAGGATGCTTAGAGTGTCAATATATTGGATTTAACAGTAGATTTTCTGCATTGAAAAACAATAAATGAAAGGTACCAAATGGCATTTTGGCACTTGGTCAGCCTGTGCCCCAAGGCAGAGAACTGGTTGACAAGGCTACAGTACCTGGC